>NC_053389.1:755148172-755834839 GCF_905171765.1 Bufo bufo | reverse complement strand
ATAGATACGAGCGATAGATAGATAGATAGATAGATATGAGGTAGATAGACGATAGATAGGAGATAGATAGATAGATAGATAGATAGATAGATAGATAGATATGAGATAGATAGATAGATAGATAAAATACAGATAGATAGATAGATAGATAGATAGATAGATAGATAGATAGGAGATAGATAGATAGATAGATAGATAGATATGAGATAGATAGATAGATAGATATGAGATAGATAGATAGATAGATAGATAGATAGATATGATAGATAGATAGATATGATAGATTTTGTATATTTTTTTCGGCTCATTTCCCTGCTATTCCATTTTCCAGTCCCAGTGGACAGCAGAGCTTGCCATCTGTACAGGATGACATACATCAGGTCTGGTATCATTTACATCACCTTTATTAATCTGAATCGTTTTCTTAGAAATGTATGAAATAATCTGGCACATGGATATGTCTCTAGCACATGGATATGTCTCTAGCACATGGATATGTCTCTGATCTGAGGTATATGACACAGTTTCTCCTCACATCTGTGGCCTCCCCAGTCTCCAGTGAAGGTATTAGGGTATCCATGAGTATAGGATGGGTGGGCACAGCCCCTGTGGTTACATACCCTGTGCACCCTCCATAGTCACATCCTCTGTGTGCAGTCACCAGGCCCTGATGCCAGGCAGTGTGGGCTGTAGATATCCCTGCTGGGCAGGGGCTCCTGAGATGTTCATGTTGACCACCTGCACTGCTGGGCTGCCTGTCACTGGTCCTGAGTAATAGGGACTCCCTGTGTATCCACCAAAGCAGACTGGGTAAGGATAGGAGCTGGCACTGTAACTGGAAGGGAGAGTCTGGGCACCTCCCAGGCAGGGCTTGCCATCCCTGACTAGAACTGGCACTGCCACCCTTCGTGGAGGAAGGGGGTGTCCTGCCAGCTCCAGGGACCGGTCCTGTTTCTGCCTCTTGCACTTGTATCTCCTGTTCTGGAACCAGATCTTCACCTGGGTGGAGGTGAGCTTCAGCACTGATGCCAGCTGCTCCCTCTCCGGGGCCGACAGATATTTCTGCTGCTTGAACCTCCTCTCCAACTCATAGACCTGGACCTGGGAGAAGAGGACACGGGGCTTCCTCCTCTGGAGCTGCCGGGGCCGCTCTGGGTGGTCTTCCTTCCTGGAGACCACACTCCCGGTACCTGGGGAAAATGGGAAAGTAGTTGTATCACTGTCCTATTACAATATCTACCGTAGCTTCTCTGTGCATATATAATGTGTGTGTGTATATATATATATGTATATAAATACACATGATCTGCAGAATCCATTAGTGAGTCTATAAAATGTAATAATAACTGTATATATCATGTACAAGGAAGTCAAGTCAGCAAAAAACGAATTATTATGATTATTATAAGTCAGCTATAGGAGAGATATTAGGTATATTCATTATGTTATGTTTTACTTGTGCCATGTAATATACTATCATTGTTGTTATTACATTACTTTCCATTATTTATTTATTTATTATTTATATATTCAATTATTGCAATAATCACTGCAATATTTAGCCTTACATCACATTGCAATTTATTGCATGAAATTTGCTAAGATTACATTTTGCATTGTGTTTTTTTTCGCATTATATTTATATTTTACATGGCACTAAATATAATATTTTACTTTATAAATAAATATATATAATATCTTGCCCCATAACAGGCATTAATTACTTTGTCTGGAATTATATTGTAATATATTGTACAGTCTTCTATACAATAATACATAGTATTTCAGGTGGTAATGGATTATATTTTATGGTTATATTACATCATATTTTACACTGTAGTATACATTATATTATGGATATTATATCCTGCAGTCACAAGCATTGTCTTGTAGTATACTACATTTTCCACTATCAAATACTATGTAGAATTGTTTTCAATTCAGTTGTATAAAATAATACAGTTATATCGTTGTGTATTAAATTCGATTTAGTTATATATTATAATGTTATGTTATATTGCATTGCATATTTTATGTTATATGTATTATGTACTAATTATGTATTATTGTTACATTGTTTGACATCATATTTTACCTTTAAAATATTGTTATTACATTGTGTTGTTATACAGTATTACAATATCTTTAACAATAATATATATATATATACACACGCATAGTTATATATACATTAATATCATATTATAATATATAATATTATTTTGCGTGGTATTATACTTTGGTAATATATATATATATTTGTATGTGTGTGTATATCTATATATATGTATATTACATTGCGAGTTATATTTTTCATACTTACATCATAACATATATCACATTAGATTAATACATCCATATTCTATGTTTAAATATATATATATATATATATATATATATATACATATATTACACATCAACAGAATTGTACATTATAATAGAGTCAACATGTCTAATAAAACCTGTAATATAAAGTCGCTTATTTCATTGGATAAGTCGCAAGTTGATGATTTCACTAATATTGTTGCAGTAATATTACATTACCATATAACATTATTATTCTACTTCAGTAACATTAATGAATAGATTCGCTTTAGACGAATTCCCCACATTATGTAAAACGAAATGAACAGATAATTTTGAGTAGGCTCCGGGTGTAAAACTTTAGTGTTTAATAGGTGTATTTTAACATGTGGGGTATGTGTACAGTGTATGTATGTGTGTATATATATATATAAAATGTAGCAGAGCTGATTTGTTTGCTTTGGTTTACAGAACCAGATATTCTAACTTGAGGTGCCAGATGACACCCTCAGCTCCACGTCCCCACCATGTATGAGACTGCACACTCACTCTGCTCCTGAGCATCATCCTCTCTGATTGGGGAGTCACAGGGGAGCCCCAGTTCCTCAGAGCCCTCTCCTGTGTCCTGTGCTGCTGGTGGTTCAGTCTTCAGGGAAGGAGCCTCCACTTGGCCTCCAGGATTCTGAGAAGGATCCAGCCTCAGGATGTCTTTGACTGAGAAGGGAGTGGAGGTGGCAGGACAGGGGAGCATGGTTCAGGGGTGCAGAGGTAACTGTGTCCCCTGATTATAGAGACAGAGATCGGACCATGGGTGGCTGATGATTCCTTCCCCTTGCACACCTGGGGGGTTGTGGCCCTGTCTAGGTCTCCTCTCTACAGTCAGCCTTCAGCTTCTGGATGCCTATTGGCTGATGGGACAAATCCCCCTCCACCTCCATTGCACTCACCTCAGCACTTCATACATCCACCACCTCTGTGTCCACCACATCATGAGCTCCACACCTTCATCTACTATGCAGGAAGAGGGGAGGCCATTGTCTGCTACAGCACTGAGAACACTGGGGGTCTGCCCTGTGATGTGTACAATGTGATGACCCCAGAGACCAGACTTATATATGGTGAAAATATACAGATAAGGGTCCATACACACCAATTCCATCCAGCGTTATTATTTTTATTTATTCACTTATTTATTTATTTTCTATATTTATTTATTTTATTTATTTATTTTTGAATTTCTATGATCTTGTTGCTGTGTTTTTGTGGGGGGGTTTTCCAGCTTTTTTTGCACACAGTGTCTTATTACTAGCGTTTTCTTTATGGTGTTTTTACTCATTAAGAGGTTGATGCAAAAATGCCTTAGGCTAGGTCTACACTGCACATTTGTCGCACCAATGTCGCACGATAATTTTTATAATGATAGTCTATGGTGTCGCACTGCAACATGCGACATGCTGCGATGCGACAGTCGCAAAAAATCCATTCGAGATGGATTTTTCTGTGACTGTCGCAGTCGCAGCATGTCGCATGTTGCAGTGCGACACAATAGACTATCATTATAAAAATTGTCGCGCGACAAAAATGTCTTGCAGCAAATGTTGCAGTGTAGTTGTGCCCTATCTGTCGTGCAACTTATTGTCGTCGTGTAGACCTAGCCTTAGTGGTCAATCACACGCAGCAGATTTTGTGGCATAAAATTCTGCGACTGCAAATCAGTTCCATGTACCTAAATGGGGCTTGCAGAAATCCATGTGCTTGCTGCCCTATTCAAATGAAAGGAACTGATTTTCAGTCGCAGAATTTTCTGCCACAAAATCTGCCGCGTGTGAAGGCGCCCTTAGAAAGCTCCAAAAGCTACAGCATGCTGCATTTTTTTTAAAAAGGAAGCCAGAATCAGAAAAGAAACTCCACCTAATAAACAAAAAACTAACATCTGGAGCAGGCGTTTTTTACAGCAATAAATGCACCAAAATTGTAGGTGCAAAAAAATGACACAAAAAATGCAAAGGTGCAGAAAAACACCAGCAAAAACCCATGTGTAAACACATCCTTAGGGTCCATTCACACGTCCGTTGTTTTTTTCCTGATCTGTTCCGTTTTTTGCGGAACAGATCTGGACCAGTTCTGTACCCATTCATTTTCAATGGGTCCTGAAAAAAAATCAGACATTGAGCTGTCCGATTTTTTTCAGGACCCATTGAAAATAAATGGGTACAGAACTGGTCCAGATCTGTTCCGCAAAAAACGGAACAGATCAGGAAAAAAACAACGGACGTGTTAATGGACCCTAAGGCTTGTTTCACACTGGTGATCTTACTGAAAAGTTTGGTTTTACTGTTTTTGTGAGCACATTTTTTTCACCAGAGGTTACATTAAATTCTTTAAAGAAATATAAAATACACTGCAAGCAAAGTGGTTTTTTTAATGCAGCATTTTCTGGCTTTGGCATTTTTGGGATGTTTTTCCCATAGGATAGAGGAATGGAAAAATACCCAAGAGCATACAAGTGTGACAAAATAATAAAAGGGCATCTCAAAACTCAATGAAAAGTGCTTGAAATTCATGTTTAGCCTATTTTAAAAAATAATTGTATTGTTCATGAAATAATTATTTTGAAGCATCGTAGAAATTTTTATTGTGTCGTTCCTCTCTGATTCCTCCTTGAAATTTATGAATAGATTGACAACTGGGTTTTACCAGATGCCAGTACGTCCCCAGACAGTGTGAGGGTGCTGGCACATGTTGCGACTGGGCTGTGTTTTGGATGCGACATTAAAAAAAAACATCCGCGGTGTTCAAAAACTGCATGCAGTTTTTGCAACAACATGCTTGCAGTTAGGACTCATTCACAAGGCCGTTGTTCAGCCGCGCCCCTATTGCCACCCGCAAACAGCGGGTCCGCAATATGCGAGCACTGGCCGTGTGCACCCGGCATCACAGATGCGGACCCATTCACTTGAAGGTCCGGTGCAGAACGGAGGCACGGAACCCCACCAAAGCACAAAAAAGTAGAACATGTTCTATTTTTTGGCGGTGTGGACGAATCACGGACCCATTCGAGTTGAATGGGTCAGGATCTGTCGCGGCAGCCGCACGGATGGTGTCCGTGCATTGGGGACCGCAAATTGCATCCTCAAATGCACGGAACGGCCGAACAACACAGCAGACTTTCATTACATTAACTTAAGGTCCTGATGGGTCAGAAGAACAGGAAATGAAACAGTGATATTAAACTAGCCGAAATAAAATAAATGTAATGGGTCCCCACAGGAGAATGGAGTGAACGGAGTGATCTTGTGAACATAGTGGGAGTTGTAGTTCATGAATAAAGGCAGGCATGAAGGTCAAGTTTATTTGTCTATTCAGCACAAAGATAGTTTGAAATGATTGGCATTACTTAGTAAATCATCTGATTGATGAGAAGTTAGGAGTCTTAAAGGAAACCCGCCATTATGAAGCGCAGTACAGTCTATGTGCAGCAGGTTATAGAGCAGGAGGAGCGGAGCAGACTGATGAATAGCTGGGAACAGATTCAATAAAACGTATATTTTTGTCATCTTAATCTCTGTTCATTCAACGCTAAGGAGTCCAATGGGCGGTCCTACTCAGGGACTGACAGCCTTCCCTGTGTGAGTATGTATACAAAGATAGCTGTCAATCAATGATTAGGACCGCCCACTGGACTCCTTAGCTTAGAATGAGCAAATAATGAGCAGATGTTTTCCCATAAAACTATATACCTATCTGCTCTGCTCCTCCTGCTCTATAACTGTGCTTCATGGTGACAGGTTCCCTTTAAGCTGGCCGTACACATTTGATGCATGTCGGTCAAACCTGACAATTTCATCAGGGCTGCCTGACCTTGTGATGTATATGGTGGCCTTCAGACTGTCTCCGGATGTTGAGAAGAAAGTTCTGCTTCTGAGATCCATTATTTAAGATGGAAAAAAAAATCCTACACAAAGTTTTTCCTTCGAAAACGATGGATCTGAAATGGAAATAGCTAAAACAGACGCAATTTTTTATTTTTTTATTTATGTGTAAGGGTGCAGGAGTGGATCATAAAATGAGAGAAGATATAAAGGACAGATACGACTTCTCTGTTTTTTAGTTCACTTCTGGTTTTGGCTTCCAAAACCACATCAGGAAACCTGACCGTGTGACCGTACCCTAATGCTGGCTTTAACCCTATAGTGACCATCAATGTGAAATTCTGTGAACCAGTAGACTCTGGGGTTACTGGTCCAATCGCTGAATCCTACTGGTAGAATGACTCTCACCACCACGGCTTTACCGCTACCACACAAAGACCCCCTTATTAGCGCACTCCCCCTCTCTTGTATTTATTTTGTCTTCTCCACAAGACTAGCACTGTTTGTTTGCCTTATCAAGCAGCCCTTGTAACGTGACAGTTCAGTGAAGAGATGGGCTCAGCGGCCGGTTGATGGGTAATCCAAAGCTCCGCATCCATTAGAAACACATTAGAAGGAAGATAAGCCCAGAGTGGCTATTAAAGTCATCCCTGGACCACCCTACGCTTGCCACTCACAAGTCTTTTATTACCATGGGTGACATAAAAAATACAAAATATTGGGAAATAAAAATGAAGGCGTTGTAAGGATTATATTTTTTAAAAAAATGCATTTTTTTCTAGGGAAAGTGCGACTCTTGTGCATAGGCTGTGACTGGTATTGCAGAGTACGCTCATTCTAGCAAATTGCAGCTTATGATCCTCTTACAAGCGAATGAGGATAAGCTCTTATACCAGATCCACCACCGCCGCCAATCGTCACCATCTTTGCTGCCGTTCCCTTGATTAACAGCATAGCCACATACATGTTATTGCTGTGGTAGGGCAAAATTTGAATTAAAATGGGCTCGGACCGCTTTGGCATTGCTCAAAGAATTTTGTTACTGAAAGTCAGACACAGCCTTGTAAAGGTGGCCATATACATTAGATCAATGTCTGCCAAACCCAACAATTTTGGTCTAATGTGCATTGGGATAGCACTGCTTTCACCCAATGGCAGATGCTAGGAGGTGTGTGAAAGAAGGATCGGGCATGTTGGATTTCAGTGTGTCTATCAGTAGCTTTCTCCCCTCTATCCATTTAAAACAAATGCATGCTCAGCTGAACTGGGCATGCATGTGTATTTGGGGGGAGGAGGGTGAATTGGCGGTACATTTACACAGCCAGATAATGGCTAATGAACGTTCCTCGTTAGCAATTATCTTTAAGATTTTCAGCTTGTAAAGGGACCTTAATGATCATCTGGTACTCTAGCGGACCAGTCTGAGCATTGTTGGCACCAAAACTTCTCCAATCAAGCGTTAAGTGTCCAAGCTGTCCATTCTACCTTGTCTAAACAGGCCACCTATGTGACTAAAGACCTGACTGTGCAGGCAATTACTGGGAACAAACTGTTCATTCCCGATAATTGCCTGCTGTGTAGGCCCGTGTAAAGGGACCTTTAGGTGACCGCATGAGGGATGCTTTCACCCGAAGTATTTGTTTAGTTGTGGGGTGATCAGTGGCACCTTTACACAGGGCGATTATCAGGAACAAGTGTTCCTTTCTGATAATTGCCCATACATCAACCCATGTAAAGGGGTCTTAAAGGGGTTGTCTCCTGAAAAATATTCGAGATTTTTCAAAACAGCACCTGGATTTGAATACTTTTGTAATTGCATTTAATAAAATTTTTTAGTATAAACAGTGAGTTATTTTATAAAATATATTTGTACAGCATCACCAGCTGTTTGTTCTTTTCCATTTCTCTGTCCACCTCGCTGAGGTGGTCACACATGCTCAATTCCATCTTTCAACTGCCACAAGCCAGATCTACTGTTAGAAGCTGTTAGGGTGCCTTCACACGTGGCAGATTTTTTTTGCAGTAATTGCTGCGACTGAAAACCAGTTCCATTAACTTGAATGAGGTTGTTTTGGTGGCAAGCATGGATTTCTGAAAGTCCTATTGAAGTGAATGGAACTGATTTTCAGTCACAGAAAAATCTGCCACATGTGAAGGCGCCCTTACAGGGAGTGAGCTGCAGCAGAAAGGATACACTCTTTGAGCTGTGATAGGGAGCGCTGCAGCTGAAAGCGCACCCCCCTGAGAAAGGACACACCCTCTGAGCTGCAGCAAAAAGGACACTCCCCTTGAACTGTGATAGGAAGAGCTGCAGTTGAAAGAGCATACCCCTGAGAAAGGACATATCCTTGAGCTTCAGCAGAACAGACACCCCCCCTGAGCAGCAGCAGAAAGGACATGCCCCCCGGAGAAAGGACACACCCACTGAGCTTCCAGCTTAAAATAAATCTAGCAGAGCAACTGGAGCAATAAATGGGGAGATCTCTGGATCCATGTGAGGTACAGGGCTGGTTCTCGTTTTGTTAGAGATTGGTATGTACTTTTACCTTAATAATTTATTTTTACTTTAATCATGGGGTAAGCCCTTTAACATTGTTTGGCTATTTGGTAGCATGTGTGGCCGTTTCCAGATCCAATAAGACGAGTGAAGTGTTACGTTCAGGAGATTACTGAGGGTTGTGCAGGGAAACAGTTCTAATAATGTGGATATATGAACAGCAGAAGAAGATATGAGCAATTACTGATTACGGGACATTATCCACCAGCAGGAGCCTTTCTGCTATGATTAAGATGAGTGTCAATGTGATCTCTCCATCCAACCTCATGTCTGACTGGCCTTCATTCAGATGTCTCCTGTGCTTGTCCTGCTGTCTCGTGATGAACATGACAAGATGGAGCCAGTCACAGATACGTATTCAGCCCCTCCACATGGGGGCCAGTCTCTAAACAAAGACATTGCGAGAGGTGGAAAGGAATTGAACTTAGCAATCAGGAAATAAAATAAACAGCGGGCAGACCTGGCGTATGTCACAGATATGGGAGGAAATGAAACGGAGACTCAGTCTGGCAGGAAAGCTTTTATATTGGGGGTGCCCAACCTTCTGGGGTCTTGCCATTATAGTTAGGGTTTGTCATCTGACCCCCACCTATCCTCAGGATGAGGGGCTACACTAGTTTAGCACTGCAGACCCTTCACAGATTGGCGCTTAAAAGTTTGAGAACTCTTCAGAATTTTCTATATTTTTCATACAGTTAACCTAAATAAAGATAACCAAATCAAACAAATGAGTGAAAAGTTTGGTCATTTATTTATTAAGCAAAAAATGATTCAATATCATATCTCTGTGAATGGTAAAAATATGTGAAGGATTAGCAGATAATTTGAAGGTGAAATTAGTCAGATGTATTCAATCAATGAGATGACAATCAGGTGTGAGTGGACAACCTGTTTTACACATGCTTCTGGAAGTGTATCATGACACGAAAAAAGGACGAATGTCTGAGGACCTCAGAAGAACAGTTGTTGATGCTCATCAGGCTGGAAAATATTACAAAACCATCTCTAAAGAATTTGAACTCCGCTAATCCACAGTCAGACAGATTATGTACAAATCGAGGAAATTCAAGACAATTATTACCCTCCCCAGGTGTGATTGACCAACAAAAATCAAGAACAAAGTGTCCTTAAAATCACAAAGGAACCCAAGGTAGCCTCTAAGCAACTAAAGGGCTTTCTCACATTAGCTAATGTTAATGTTCATGAGTCCACCATAAGAAGGACACTGAACAACAATAGTGTGCATGGTAGGATTGTAAGAATATAGATCTCCAAAAAGAACATTGCTGGAGCTAGGGAGAGACTCAGGAAGAACTATGACGATCATTGCCACCTCCTATATACAACCTTTAGGAGAAACCTGATGTGTTTACCTCAGAACTGTGCCTACTGAGTGTGTATGTACTACAACTCCAATCAATTGCTTTAAAAAGAGACTTTTTTTTATTATAATCAAATGGTCCTGGTCATTGACTCCACCATCCATCCACCTGCCCTCCCACTTGTCCTCCTGCCTTGCACCCTGCTGCTCCTGCCTAACACCAAGGACATCCCAGCTGCCACTAGACAGGAGACCCCCATGTGCCCTGAGGAGAAGAAGAGTTGTGCCCTTCCACTCACTGCACGTGCAGCCCATGAAGTGCTAGAGGTAGAGTGATTGGCCACCGTAAGGACTAAAAATCACCTGGACAAGCCAGAAGGCTATTGGAACAATGTTCTGTGTACAGATGAGACCATAATATAACTTTTTGGTTTAAATGACAAGTGTCATTTTTGGGGGAAGAAGAACACTGTGTTACAGCATAAACACCTCCAAATGTTAGGACATCTATCCATGAGCTGAATCTCAAGAGAACGTGGGTCATGCAATAAAACAGCAACCCTAGGAACACAAGTTGTTCTACCAAAGAATAAAGAAGAATAAAGGTAAAGTTTTGGAATGGCCAAGTCAAAGTCCCTACCTTAATCCAATAGAAATGTTGTGGAAAGACATGGGAGGAAACCCACCAACCTAAGAGAGTGGAAACTGTTTTTTTTATGGAGGAATGGGCTAAAATTCCTCCAAGCCAATGTGCAGGACTAATCAACAATTACTGGAACCGTTTAGTGCAGTTATTGCTGCACAAGGGTCACACTAGATACTGAAAGCAAAGGTTCACATACTTTTGAAACTCACAGACATGTGATATTGGATCATTTTTATCTACTTTTAAGATGTGTGTTATAAACTGATGTAATTTTTGGTCAAATTTATGCAGAAATATATTAAATTATCAAGGGTTCAAAAACTTTCAAGCATGACTGTATGTTACAGTTCTCTGTATCACTGGGAGCTCCACCATGCAGAACATGTGCCGAAGGCATGCCATAACATTATTAGATGGGAATACCCTTTTAATTTTTTTTTTTACATGTGCAGTGACCCAGTGGATCACTGCTTAAGGGTAAAAAATATTGTAATATACTGTTAAAGGGTTAATACTAAAGTCGATCACTTTAAAATATTTACTTAGAAGATAATTGTGCACTGTGAATCCCAAAAGCTGAATAGGAATGAGATAGTACAGGCAGTCTTGCTTAGGTTGCCAGGAGATGGGCTGGCCCCACCCCTGGTTAGGAGTCTTTGCTCAGCAGGCCTAGAGAAAGGACGTGCATGTGTGAGCTGCTCATAACTAGGCCTAGTCCATTGACCTTTCATCCCTGAAACTGAAAGCTGCCAGAGAGAAACTGAACTAAGAGACCACCCCTGAGAGAACGAGAACAGACATTTGAAGATAGTTGAGAACCACTAAAAAGCCAGTGCTGGACTGAGACAGTAAGGTAAACGCACGTTTATGGCAACAGACTTTACTGTTTACGGAAAGGGTTAATTGGCACCACACTTTTAGACTGGGCATTGCAGAAAATATTAATCAGAACAGAGTTGCACGCCTGTGGTTATTTGGGAAGATTGCAAAGTGCACCTAGGGAGAGATCATTGCCACCTCCTATATACAACCTTTAGGAGAAACCTGATGTGTTTACCTCAGAACTGTGCCTACTGAGGGTGTATGTACTACAACTCCAATCAGTTGCTAAGTAAAAAGAGACTTTATTTATTGTAATCAAATGGGCCTGGTCATTGACTCCACCATCCATCCACCTGCCCTCACACTTGCCCTTCTGCCTTGCACCCTGCTGCTCCTGCCTTACACCAAGGGCATCCCAGCTGCCACTAGACAGAAGACCCCCATGTGCCCTGAGGAGAAGAAGAGTGCTAGAGGAAGAGTGATTGGCCACCGTAAGGACTACAATCACCCTCGTTGCCACCTCCACCAGTATCATCCACTCCAGCTCCTGCCACCATGGCCCCCCTGTGTCTATGGAATATGGGTTAAACTGAGTTCAACTGTGGCCAGATCCATTTAAATTACATCAGCCAATCTCAGTGTGGACCAAGTCCAGGATGCAGTTTTGGAACCTGTAAAAAAGAAAACATTAATGAATGGGTACATGCAGATAATATTAGGATTTGCATCCCATATAAATGAATGGATTCTATTCAAGGATCATTCAAAGACTAGGAAAAAAAAAAAGTTTCCCCAAGAGTCAGCATAATGTAGGAGACTGGAGTCCAAGATGGGGAAACACTTGTCCGTGGCCCATGTGATGGAGAGCTTGAGCTTGCTAGAAGACAAGAAGTTACAGCACAGATTGCAGAACCAGAACATGATCCGTTGTGTAAATGAGTAGGTTCTTCTGACTTTCATGTTTAGGTGCGTTAAGATGACTACCTTAAATACTTGATTCTTCTACAAGTTGTTGCTCAGATCATGGTCATAGTAAAATGCATCTTTTGAGAGGATAATTCATTGCCCATACCTGTAGCCTACAGTGTATGATGTCATCGAGTAACTACAGGGTCTGGGTTTCTCTACTTAGGACCAACCAATCAAACATACCCAGGAGCATAACTAAAGGTTCCTTGGTCCCAATGCAAAATCTGTAACTGGGCTCCTACCGAACCAAGTGCCATTTCTACTACTGATGTCCTCTATGTGGAACAGGGGCATTTGGGCTCCCTCAGGTATGGTGCCAGGACTGGGTACCACTGTTACCTTTGCACCCCTTGAAGCTATGTCCATACCCTAAGAAGATACCCATCAAGGTGAATGCAGAACCAAAGTTAGAGCACTAGATTCTTCTATGACTAGAAGAGTCGTCAATGAGGCATCTTGCCAGAAAACAACATAGTAGCAAATTTCAGTATCCTGAAAAATGACTTCAGAAAATAATTCCCCCCCCCCCCCCCCCAAATATCGCCTATAACAGAAAAGATCCAACCACAATGCCCAGAAGACAACGGTATGGCCATGTATCTTGGTGATCCTGAGATACATTTCCTCATGGCGGCTGTTAGACCTGGAAAGACAAGTATAATCTTGCAGCAGCCGTGGAGTCCAGATGAGCTCTTTGTATCTGTGGTGTCTCCATAAAGCTGACTATTGGTGGGGCTGTACTGTACACAATGCCAGCATGTCCCCAGCTCAGGTTACAGCCTCCAGATGTGTGCACAGCAGGTGGAAGAGGCTGATTCCTTCCACAGGAATTGCTGGGCTTTTAGCCTTATGATTTAGGAGCGCGTTTACCTGGGCTTGTCGCTATTAATCTCTTATACCAACACTTGACAGGTTAAGAGGATCAGCCTCTCCTACCCTGACAGGTCCTGTGCAGCCAGTTATCAGGGGGCCTATGGGGAGGGGGGGTCCTGGTGGTTGCTGGGATTGTATGACAAGGTACGAGGTACTAGTACTGTATCATAGAGAATTGTATTGGAATTCTAGATCTATGTTAAGTATCTCCTATGTATCTAGCTATGTAATACATATCTAGCTCTATTTCATATCTATCTACGATCAATCTATCATTTATCTATCTATTATCTATCTCCCATGTGTCTATCTATCTCCTATCTATCTATCTATCTATCTATCTATCTATCTATCTATCATCTATCTATCTATCTATCTATCTATCTATCTATCTATCTATTATCTATCTATCTATCTATCTCATATCTATCTATCTATCATCTATCTATCTATCTATCTATCTATCTATCTATCTATCTATCTATCTATCTATCTAGCTAGCTATAGAAGTACATAGTTGATTCTCTCATTGCCCTTTTCCAGTTTCATAGTTTACACATCAGGATATTCTCTAATTTATCACAGTTTTATATGAGAATTAGTGTCTCCAACAACAAATACAAGCTGGCAGATATTCCACAGGAATGACTGTGCTATGTACATGGGTATTATTAGGAATTCTGGTTACCGGGCACATTACAGTAATAGGAGGCATCTCTTGGTGCCCTGTGTATATACATACAATAAGCTCTGACTCAGCTCTGCTACATCATACACTGAAATGCTATGTCCTTTATATAAATATCCAGTATATATTGGGACACAGGCACTAGATCCTGAGCAGCAGACAGAGGAAACCTTACACCCTGTCAGCTGCTGCAGAGATGGCGCCACCAGGGCAGGTACTTGGCGAGGATTGTGAGCAGCAGGAAGAGGAGACATTATCCTCCGCTAATGACTCTTATCAGCGGGGAGATAAGAGGCTGCCGCTCTCCCTGATAAAGCCGCACATTAGAGGACGTAACGCGCCCCTCATCAGCACTGCTCACCCGGCTCTGCTGCTTCCCTCCCTCCATTATCTGCAGAGCTCAGGCTTCTCACCTGGGGGGTGATAGGATGATAGTCATTGACATCTCTGATCAGTGGAGGATCTGACGGCAAACTGGGACCTGGTCAATCTAATTTAATGAGCCAGGAGGAGAGGCTACAGCATAGAGGAGAGAAGAGGCTACAGCATAGAGGAGAGAAGAGGCTACAGCATAGAGGAGAGGAGGCTACAGCATAGAGGAGAGGAGGCTACAGCATAGAGGAGAGGAGGCTACAGCATAGAGGAGAGAAGAGGCTACAGCATAGAGGAGAGAAGAGGCTACAGCATAGAGGAGAGAAGAGGCTACAGCATAGAGGAGAGAAGAGGCTACAGCATAGAGGAGAGAAGAGGCTACAGCATAGAGGAGAGAAGAGGCTACAGCATAGAGGAGAGAAGAGGCTACAGCATAGAGGAGAGAAGAGGCTACAGCATAGAGGAGAGAAGAGGCTACAGCATAGAGGAGAGAAGAGGCTACAGCATAGAGGAGAGGAGGCTACAGCATAGAGGAGAGAAGAGGCTACAGCATAGAGGAGAGGAGGCTACAGCATAGAGGAGAGGAGGCTACAGCATAGAGGAGAGAAGAGGCTACAGCATAGAGGAGAGGAGAGGCTACAGCATAGAGGAGAGAAGAGGCTACAGCATAGAGGAGAGAAGAGGCTACAGCATAGAGGAGAGAAGAGGCTACAGCATAGAGGAGAGAAGAGGCTACAGCATAGAGGAGAGAAGAGGCTACAGCATAGAGGAGAGGAGGCTACAGCATAGAGGAGAAGAGGCTACAGCATAGAGGAGAGAAGAGGCTACAGCATAGAGGAGAGAAGAGGCTACAGCATAGAGGAGAGAAGAGGCTACAGCATAGAGGAGAGAAGAGGCTACAGCATAGAGGAGAGAAGAGGCTACAGCATAGAGGAGAGGAGGCTACAGCATAGAGGAGAGAAGAGGCTACAGCATAGAGGAGAGGAGGCTACAGCATAGAGGAGAGGAGGCTACAGCATAGAGGAGAGAAGAGGCTACAGCATAGAGGAGAGGAGAGGCTACAGCATAGAGGAGAGAAGAGGCTACAGCATAGAGGAGAGGAGGCTACAGCATAGAGGAGTTCAGAGGCTACAGCATAGAGGAGAGGAGGCTACAGCATACGAGAGAGGAGGCTACAGCATAGAGGAGAGAAGAGGCTACAGCATAGAGGAGAGAAGAGGCTACAGCATAGAGGAGAGGAGGCTACAGCATAGAGGAGAGGCTACAGCAGAGGAAGAGATGAGAGGCTACAGCATAAAAGAGAGAGGAGGCCACAGTATAGAATAGAGGGGAGGTTACAGCATGGAAGAGAGGAGAGGGTACAGGAGAGGAATAGAGGAGAGGGTACAGGAGAGGAAGAGGGGGGAGGATAGAAGAGAGGAGAGGCTACAGCTGAGGAGTAGAGGGGAGGCTACAGCAGAAGAAGAGAGGAGCGGTCACAGCATAGAAAAGAGGAGAGGTCACAGCATAGAAGAGAGGAGAGGTCACAGCATAGAAGAGAGGAGAGGTCACAGCATAGAAGAGAGGAGAGGTCACAGCATAGAAGAGAGGAGAGGTCACAGCATAGAAGAGAGGAGAGGTCACAGCATAGAAGAGAGGAGAGGCTACAGCAGAGGAAGAGAGCAGCGGTCACAGTGTCCCATAAATAGAATCCAGATGGTAATAGGTGGACAGCAAAGATGGTTAATAGCAGGATCGTGTTAATATAGTGAGTTAGGGATATAGTTCCCCTCAATTCGGGTACACGGTATTAGTAGCGCTAGTGTGGTACATTACCGCTCCTGGGTTCTCCGGCTGTATACTGTAGAGGCTCCTTCTTTCAGCCTACCCGGCACGGCATTCAGTGCGGCTTTACCTTGCGCGGCGTCCCGCGTGGTTTCAGAGTCAGGCGTAGCGTCCCACGTGACTCTGCAGCCGCTTCCTGGAGAACGTCCTCAGTATCCTGGGTCCTACTTTCCCTCCGCCTCCGCTCTCATTAGCTTTAGAGGTACAGGTATCTACGGGAATGTAGCATCAGGTTTCCATAAGTAGTTTCATCAGCAAAAAGTCCAGTATCAGCACCAAACGCGTTTCAGGGTCTACACCCCTTCATCAGTGGCTATCAAACTGGACTACTTGTGAGGGCTTTATATATCCCGCCATATCTGGGATAATACAGGTTATCCAAAAATCCTGGAACTGGATCCATTATTCCAAAATCCCACATTCCTTCACCACTCCTAATAAACATCTATATAGAAGTTCATATACAGTTATATTTGCATAAATTGGATAAAAATCATTTATTAGAAATAAAAACAATTTATAAAATTATGATTAAAAATGCGCAGAGAAAAACCGCATAAAAGCCGCAAATACGGCAAATGGATATATACATATGCATTTTCACATTCAAATGTACTGTATTTTCATATTCAGTTGTTATGTCGTGTCCTGTGGTGATGTGGGGTCGAAGTCAGGCGGTTTATCAGCACTTTGACCTCCCCTCCCTACGGGACTCTCCCCCTCAATCTACATAACAACTGAATATGAAAATACATTTGAATGTGAAAATGCATATGTATATATCCATTTGCCGTATTTGCGGCTTTTATGCGGTTTCTCTCTGCGCATTTTTAATCATAATTTTATTAATTGTTTTTATTTCTAATAAAGTGATTTTTATGCAATTTATGCAAATATAACTGTATAGGAACTTTTATATAGATGTTTATTAGGAGTGGTGAAGGAATGTGGGATTTTGGAATGATGGATCCAGTTCCAGGATTTTTGGATAACCTGTATTATCCCAGATATGGCGGGAACTATATCCTTAACTCACTATATTAACACCATCTTTGCTGTCCACCTATTACCATCTGGATTCTATTTATGGGACACAGCAGGTCTGTGTAATCTGTGAACTATACCCTACCATCTGACAATTATATAATTGTGGATTTATCAGTTACACTATTGTTTTCTATGGAAAGTGTGGACCTCTAATTCAGCTTTTGTCTGGATCCTATTCAGCGGGTCGTGTATCATTAGGCTTGTGCAAACATCAGGCAGCGTATTTAAGATTGCGCATACATTTGTCTTCGTGTCTGGTGTTTGATATTGTTGCGCCATTAAATTATATTATTTTATCATCATCATTGTTTTATCTTTTTGTTCAAGTGGATATTTCTATGCAATTTTATAAATTTTATAATTTTTCCCATTTAGTGAGTGCCCTTCCACATTCCAATTTAATTTAGCTTCTCTTGGGACGGGCGAGTCCAGTGAAGTGTGCAACCATTTTATTGTACCCAATTGGTGAGCCACCGAACACACATAACCTATAAAAAAAAAATGATGTTTTAGTGTCTCCATAGTCTGAGAGCCATAGTTTTTTCAGTTTTTGGGCAATAGGGTCTCATTTTTTGCGGGATGAGATGACTGTTTGATTGGCACTATTTTGGGGTGCATATGACTTTTTGATCGCTTGCTATTACACTTTTTGTGATGTAAGGTGACAAAAAATGGTTTATTTAGCACAGTTTTTATTAAAAAATTTTTTACAGTGTTTATCTGAGGGGTTAGGTCATGTGATATTTTTATAGAGCCGGTCTATACGGACGCGGCGATACCTAATATGTATACTTTTTTTATTTATGTAAGTTTTACACAATAATATTATTTTTGAAACAAAAAAAATTATGTTTTAGTGTCTCCATATTCTGAGCCATAGTTTTTTTTTATTTATTGCGCGATGTCTCAGGTAGGGGCTCATTTTTTGCGGGATGAGGTGACGGTTAGATTGGTACTATTTTTGTGGGCAAACGCCTTTTTGATCGCTTGCTGTTGTACTTTTTGTGATGTAAGGTGACAAAAAAATTGTTTATTTAGCACAGTTTTTATTTTTTATTTTTTACGGTGTTCATCTGAGGGGTTAGGTCATGTGATATGTTTAAAGATCCGGTCGATACGGATGCGGCGATACCTAATACTTCTGTATTGGAATGCATTGGCTGTATGAGTAATACTGTGTGTATTACTCATACAGCTTCCGGCCTGTGAGATCCAGGGGGCTGGATCTCACAGGCTCGTCACCGGAAGGCAGCGCAATGCCTTCCTTAGGCATCGCGCTGCCTTCTATGCCATCGGGTCCCCCCTACAGCCGCATGGGGACCCGATGGCACCTCCGATCACCGCCGTCGCATAAGGTAAAAGACGCAAACCGCAGGTCTGAATTGACCTGTGGTTCGCGGCGATCGCCGACACAGGGGGGTCACGGGACCCCCCCCCGGCCTTGTGACAGGATGCCCGCTGAATGATTTCAGCAGACATCCTGTTCCGATCACCGCCCGCAGCGCCGCAATCTAGTTTTAAACTTAGGACGTACCAGTACGCTCTGAGTCCTTAAGGGGTTAAAGGGAACCTGTCACAGGGATTTTGTGTATAGAGCTGAGGACATGGGCTGTTAGATGGCCGCTAGCACATCTGCAATACCCAGTCCCCATAGCTCTGTGTGCTTTTATTGTGTGAAAAAACAGATTTGATACATATGCAAATTAACATAAAAGAGTCATATCTTACTTGTGTGACCAGAGAAGAGTCATATTTTCAAGCTCTGACTCATCTCAGGTTAATTTGCATATGTATCAAATCGTTTTTTTTACACAATAAAAGCACACAGAGCTATGGGGACTGGGTATTGCGGATGTGCTAGCAGCCATCTAGCAAACCATGTCCTCAGCTCTATACCCAAAATCCAGATGACAGGTTCCCTTTAAGGCAATGCAAGCCCAGGAGGGGACAAGCAACCAAAATGCACTTTAGAGGCAGGGCCTCTGGGCCTAGCAGAGCAGGCAGCGCTCTGCTAGCCAACATAGAACCTTTCCCCAGGAGGGGGTAGGCTAGACTGACTCACCAACACTAAACTCCCCCTGTCTCTCAGAGAGAGGGTTAGAGACTGGAAGGAAAAGTTCCAGACTCTGCTAAGGCTCTGCAAAGTGTTTGCTTCCACCTGCTGGCGGACCAGGCACATTACATGAACTATAACAGTTACATGGAAAAAATATGCACATTATTCTGAGATGACATAAAATACATTAGATGACAGGTATTAGCACATAGGAGACAGTAGCAAGGTGTCCAAAGGAGTGGTAGTAGCACTCCGGGACATTACATATATACTACAGAGGACAGTATAGTGTATATTTATATATATACAGTACAGACCAAAAGTTTGGACACACCTTCTCATTCAAAGACTTTTCTTTATTTTCATGACTATGAAGGCATCAAAACTATGAATTAACACATGTGGAATTATATACATAACAAACAAGTGTGAAACAACTGAAAATATGTCATATTCTAGGTTTTTAAAAGTAGCCACTTTTTGCTTGGATTACTGCTTTGCACACTCTTGGCATTCTCTTGATGAGCTTCAAGAGGTAGTCCCCTGAAATGGTCTTCCAACAGTCTTGAAGGAGTTCCCAGAGATGCTTAGCACTTGGCCCTTTTGCCTTCACTCTGCGGTCCAGCTCACCCCAAACCATCTCGATTGGGTTCAGGTCCGGTGACTGTGGAGGCCAGGTCATCTGGCGCAGCACCCCATCACTCTCCTTCATGGTCAAATAGCCCTTACTTTCAAAGTTTTCCCAATTTTTCAGCTGACTGACTGACCTTCATTTCTTAAAGTAATGATGGCCACTCGTTTTTCTTTACTTAGCTGCATTTTTCTTGCCATAATACAAATTCTAACAGTCTATTCAGTAGGACTATCCGCTGTGTATCCACCTGACTTCTCCTCAACGCAACTGATGGTCCCAACCCCATTTATAAGGCAAGAAATCCCACTTATTAAACCTGACAGGGCACACCTGTGAAGTGAGAACCATTTCAGGGGACTACCTCTTGAAGCTCATCAAGAGAATGCCAAGAGTGTGCAAAGCAGTAATCAAAGCAAAAGGTGGCTACTTTGAAGAACCTAGAATATGACATATTTTCAGTTGTTTCACACTTGTTTGTTATGTATATAATTCCACATGTGTTAATTCATAGTTTTGATGCCTTCAGTGTGAATCTACAATTTTCATAGTCATGAAAATAAAGAAAACTCTTTGAATAAGAAGGTGTGTCCAAACTTTTGGTCTGTACTGTATATACTACAGAGGACAGTATACTATATACATAATACAGAGGACAGTATACTGTATATATATATGTACTACATAGGACAGTATACTGCTACAGATGGATCTGGATAGTTTGGACTATTGGGCAGAGAAGTGGCAGATGAGGTTTAACACTAACAAATGTAAGATTATTACAAAGAAAATCAAGAACACTCCTGCGCGGCCCACAAACAGCAGGACCACAATATGCGGGCACCGGCCATGTGCTCACCGCATCAAGGATGCGGACTCATTCACTTGAATAGGTCCGCAATCAGGAAGGTGTGGTGAGGAACTGAGGCAGTATCACGGACCCAATTAAGTTGAATGGGTCTGAATCCATCTCGGGAGTCGCACGGATAGTGCCCATGTCTTAGGGACCTCAAATTGCGGTCCCCAATGCATGGACCGGCCGTGTGCATGAGGCCTTAGGCTGTGGCTACACTGCAACTTTTTGTTGCGCGACTAATTGATTTTAACTATTGAACTACAGCTGTAATCCAAATGAATGCATTCAGTTGAATGCAATCTTGTGGACTGCAGCTGTCATTCAATAGTTAAAATCAATCAGTCGCGCTACAAAAAGTCGCAGTGTAGCCCTAGCCGTACACACTATATTACTATGTTATTAATGTATGGGGGTAATACTGATCTTCCTACAGTGGTCTGTTAGTAACAGTACGGTGGTAATATTCAGTGACTATTTAGCTGTATTACTAGTAGTCATAGTGCAGCATTATCTGAATTGGGGGCCACTCAGGTGACGGGTGCTGACCCCCTATCTATGCCCCGCAGTCATGCCACTGATTATGACACTCAGACTCTCTAGCCAATGACATCACAGATAGTGTTTCTAAGGAAAAAATAAGTTTTATCGTGCCAGGATTCTAATGGTGACATCACAAAGGATGGCTTAGCATCAGAGTGGCCATCTTGAATGAAACGGGCTCACACTTTATTAACATACCCTTAATGGAGATAAAACTAGTGGATGGAGTATTAACTGGGGGATCAGTTATTTTGAGACTTGTACTAGTTTTCCGGCTATAATAAAAGTCACAAACTTTAGCACATGCAGATTGTGTGCAAAAATGTGTGACTTTAAATAGAACGCTTTTAAATATTGGTAACTCACCTCTTCAGGATCCAACTCTGAGCTTACTTAATATACCCTTAGGATACCCATAGAAAATAGATGCTGAGTACGATTTATGCAATTTGATAATTAAGAGAAATAAAACACAATTTTTTCTTTAAAAAAAACACTATTTTTATTTGTAAAAGGTTTTAGGTTTTAAATTATTATTTTGCGGCTCTGGCTCCGTCTTCAGGATTGGCTGGATTCAGGTCCGCTAACTTGTAGAGAGGAGGTCGGGAGTCGCACCTCTGGCAGATTTTCAGGGACAGAATATTGTCACCAGAGGTTCCTGATGTTATTTTGTAGTCGGATCCTAGAAGAGAAAATACCCAAATAAAAAAACGGTTTACAAAAACACAAGAAGTCGGAGGGAAGCGGCTAAACTTACCGGACCTGGTGGTGCTCTGCTCGTCTTCACTGGAATTTCAGATGGTTTGGATGGTAAAACCATCTATAGATGGTAAGTGGGCCCCAAGGGGTAGATGGTAAGTGGGCCCCAAGGGGTAGATGGTAAGTGGGCCCCAAGGGGTAGATGGTAAATGGCCCCAAGGGGTAGATGGTAATTGGGCCCAAAGGTGTAGATGGTAAGTGGGCCCCAAGCTGCAGATGGTAAATGGCCCCAAGCCGCAGATGGTAAATGGCCCCAGGCGGCAGATGGTAAGTGGGGCCAAGCAGCAGATATTATATGGTGGCCAAGGGGCAGATGGTATACTAAGGGCCTATCGGCAGATGTTACAGCCGGCGGCAGATGTTACAGGATGGCCGCTTTCTCTTCCGGGTACTTTTGGCCCTGATGTTAGTGGTGTTCCCCGGAAGGTCCTCCATCTCCACATCGTCCGGATACTGGCGAGGGCCGACATCCATTTTGTCATCATCGCTGTGATCGGACTTCATCTCAACGTCATCGGCATACTGTCGAGGGCCGACATCCATTTTCTCTACAGCATTCATCATGGGAATAGTCTTTGGCATCAACCTCCTCTTCTTCCCCATGGTGAGAGCCAGCTAGAGATACTGACACTGCTGTCAGGGCGTGACCCCAATTTATAGGATTAGACCACACCCCCTGATTATTATGTCATAAGTAAATGAGTCATGCCCCATTATGACATCACAAGTAAAAAGGTCATGCCAGAGGAGGGGGGGCAGGGGGACAAGCATCTATTGATGACATCACAAGAAGTGCCTTAGCATGAGAGCGGCCATATTGGATTTACTGGACTCACACATTTTTAATATCACATCATGTACATACATGTTCTTGTGTAAAATTTTCTTCATGTTTTTTCATTCTTTTCACATAGATTTTGGGATGAGGGGTGGGATATATGAACCCAGAGGACTTTGGTTCCTGTAGCAGCCAATCACAGTGCAGATTTCATTTCGTATTCTGCTCTTGGAAAATAAAAGCTGCGCTGTGATTGGTCGCTATGGGCAACAAGGACTGTGTTTCTTATTGACTATTTCACCAAATCTGTCCCATCTTCATCTAAATCTCTCAACCTCTCAGTTTTCACGAATAAAATTGCTTTGGACAAATGAAAGTAGCGCTGTGATTGGTTGCTAGGGACTGTTTTACTGTTAATCTGACCCGATTTGTGAGATGATGGGAGTGATATATTGTATATGAGAAATAGATGACGGGAGTGATACAAGATGATGGGTGCGACATACATTGTGTGTGAGATGATTACAGATATTTAACTATAATGTAACATTTTTACAATAAAACATTTTAAAGATATACAGTGGATTATTGCGTAATACAGAACTATACATGTGGTGCAGTGTAATATACAGCAGTGGTGTTGCAAGGGGGGTGCCGGCCACATCGGGTGACACCAGTGATGGGGTGACACCAGCAGGGCCAGCATTTACGAATCCCAGGCATAGTCATTTGTATTGCCGTCCTCAGGAGAGGGAGAGATGTGTCTGGGATTCGAACACCACAACCTTCTGTATCAGAGGCAAAGCACTTACCCACACAGCCATAAGAGTTGCATTGCCGCTGACTGAAAAAATATGAGACTTCTACTGTTATAGGTGGCTAAGTGTCCATCTATACACATGACAGCTGCCCCAACACACCCAGCACTGCTATATCTCTATATGACAGCTGTCCCAGCACACTCAGCCTGCTATATCTCTATATATGATAGCTGCTCCAGCACACCCAGCTCTGCTACATCTAATACACATGACAGCTGCACCAGCACACTCAGCTCTACTATATATCTATATATGACAGCTGCCCCAGCAAACCCAGCTCTGCTACATCTATACACATGACAGCTGCCCAAACACAACCAGCTCTGCTACATCTATACACATGACACATTTTATACTAGTACATTATGGGGGGCACTAGCAGGAAGGGGGGAGAGGAGTACTATGGGGGAATTTACTGGGGGCACTATATAGGGGTATTTTATACTGGGACATTATGGGGTCACATTAAAAGGAGAATTATTTCTACTAGGGGGGGGGCATTATGGTGGGCTTTATTACTCCCCCATGGTATGACCCCCTAGTAGCAGCACCAGCCTCTCTCTGCTCTGCTATCCCTCTGCCCCTTCTCCAAATCCTTATTATGAAATCTTTCTCATTAGGATAAAACACAACATCAGCTCCGACGAGCCCCCCAGCCAAGTGTTGAAGTGGTATCCGAGATCCCCAAGGGCCAAGCCAAGTAACAATAAGTTTTCATTTGAAATATGTTTATGTTATACACATATAGCCTACACTGTGCCACACAATGTACAGTATACCGCTACACTGTGTAGTCTATTCTATAAGCACCATTGTTTTGTGGCGGCGGACAGAAAATAATCTGGAAGTGCCCCTCCCGAGACCAGGCTCTGACTGCTAGGGGGGGTCTTCTGAGCTAATGGATGCCCCCTATGGCAGTAGCACCACCACAGCCCCCATATATGGCTAAAAAATTATTGCTTCGGGGGAAGGGGGTGACACCATTTTCTACCGAACCGGGTGACACCAGCCCTAGCAACGCCACTGGTCACAGCATAGAAAAGAGGAGAGGTCACAGCATAGAAGAGAGTTGAGGCTACAGTATAGAAGAGAGGAGAAGCCACATCATAGAAGAGAGGAGAGGCTACAGCAGAAGAAGAGAGGGGAGGCTACAGCATAGAAGAGAGGAGAGACTACAGCATAGAAGAGAGGAGAGACTACAGCATAGAAGAGAGGAGAGGCTACAGCATAGAAGAGAGGAGAGGCTACAGCAGAAGAAGAGAGGAGAGACTACAGCATAGAAGAGAGGAGAGACTACAGCATAGAAGAGAGGAGAGGCTACAGCAGAAGAAGAGAGGGGAGGCTACAGCATAGAAGAGAGGAGAGACTACAGCATAGAAGAGAGGAGAGACTACAGCATAGAAGAGAGGAGAGGCTACAGCATAGAAGAGAGGAGAGGCTACAGCAGAAGAAGAGAGGGGAGGCTACAGAATAGAAGAGAGGAGAGACTACAGCATAGAAGAGAGGAGAGACTACAGCATAGAAGAGAGGAGAGGCTACAGCAGAAGAAGAGAGGGGAGGCTACAGCATAGAAGAGAGGAGAAGCCACAGCATAGAAGAGAGGAGAGGCTACAGCAGAAGAAGAGAGGGGAGGCTACAGCATAGAAGAGAGGAGAAGCCACAGCATAGAAGAGAGGAGAGGCTACAGCAGAAGAAGAGAGGGGAGGCTACAGCATAGAAGAGAGGAGAGGCCACAGCATAGAAGAGAGGAGAGGCTACAGCAGAAGAAGAGAGGGGAGGCTACAGCATAGAAGAGAGGAGAAGCCACAGCATAGAAGAGAGGAGAGGCTACAGCAGAAGAAGAGAGGGGAGGCTACAGCATAGAACAGAGGAGAAGCCACAGCATAGAAGAGAGGAGAGGCTACAGCAGAAGAAGAGAGGGGAGGCTACAGAATAGAAGAGAGGAGAGACTACAGCATAGAAGAGAGGAGAGACTACAGCATAGAAGAGAGGAGAGGCTACAGCAGAAGAAGAGAAGGGAGGCTACAGTATAGAAGAGAGGAGAAGCCACAGCATAGAAGAGAGGAGAGGCTACAGCAGAAGAAGAGAGGGGAGGCTACAGCATAGAAGAGAGGAGAAGCCACAGCATAGAAGAGAGGAGAGGCTACAGCAGAAGAAGAGAGAAGAGGCTACAGCATAGAAGAGAGGAGAGACTACAGCATAGAAGAGAGGAGAGACTACAGCATAGAAGAGAGGAGAGGCTACAGCATAGAAGAGAGGAGAGGCTACAGCAAAAGAAGAGAGGGGAGGCTACAGCATAGAAGAGAGGAGAGACTACAGCATAGAAGAGAGGAGAGACTACAGCATAGAAGAGAGGAGAGGCTACAGCAGAATAAGAGAGGGGAGGCTACAGAATAGAAGAGAGGAGAGACTACAGCATAGAAGAGAGGAGAGACTACAGCATAGAAGAGAGGAGAGGCTACAGCAGAAGAAGAGAGGGGAGGCTACAGTATAGAAGAGAGGAGAAGCCACAGCATAGAAGAGAGGAGAGGCTACAGCAGAAGAAGAGAGGGGAGGCTACAGCATAGAAGAGAGGAGAAGCCACAGCATAGAAGAGAGGAGAGGCTACAGCAGAAGAAGAGAGGGGAGGCTACAGTATAAGACTAAAGATGGTCAGTCAGGAGAGGACAGGAGTGTCTCCCTGATTACTGCTCAATAAACAATATCGATAAACTAAAGGGGGCAGTAACTACTAAAATATCACTTTTATTAAATAATAGGAGTAAAAAACGGCCCCTACAGACACACAACAAGTAAGACGAATACATACACAGACTGGTACAAAGATAAGGACCAGTAAATTAAGATGTTGTTAAAGTGTGAGTGGTGGATTGGGCAAGTAATGGCAGGCCGAGCACGGCTGTGTAAGATGAGATTCACTAGCCCTAGTAACTCCCTGCTTGGCCTGGTCCGCCCTATGACATATATCCTCGGGACGGGGTCCAAAAAGCCCCGCAAGGGGAGGCCCAGACAGGAGCTCTTTTCCTATATAGATGACCCTGGTAAGGCCCTAACACATAAGGAAGAGAAAATCCGTCCAGAGGAGCAAAGAAACACACACAATTACCAAAAAACGTAACCCCACCACAGATAATGTCCACTATAAAGGGATAAAGTGAGAGGAATACTCAAGTGTCCCGACGCGTTTCTTCAAAAAAGAGTATGCCCCAGGATTCATCAGGGGACACGGGGCAGTTACTACAGTCAGGTTGCGGCTGAGTCTAGAAATCATATCAGAAACAAAGAATGAGTAGGTAAAGTAGAACAGCATAGATATGCCCCCATACCAGCAGCCCTCATGGAGCCATGGAGGCCGATTACTTACTTTTTGTTTGGCAGCGGTCAGGCGTATGGCTCTAATTCCACCAACAGACTGTGACCCAGGGTGGTGGTGTCCACAGTGGTGGGGTGACCGGCAGCTACTGTGGCGATAAGCGCCCCTTTTATAAGGCTGTAGGGCCATGTGCATTATCCAAAACAGTCCGCGGCGCCTCCACGTGACGTCACAGCAAGTGCGGGTTTTGGCACCCGTTCAATGGCCATGAAGGTGATGGCCGAGGTGCGTCCGTCATGGGCCGTCTGTACGTGGCGTGCTATGGGGGTATCCTTGTTGTTGCGAATGTCCCCGCCCACTGGCCACCAATGAAATTACAATAGAGGGGGGGAGGGGGGCCGACGGAGGGGGGGGGGCGGGGGAGGGGAGGCCGCACACTGGCCACCAATGATATTACAATAGAGGGGGGCCGACGGAGGGGGGGCCGCACACTGGCCACCAATGATATTCAAACTGGGGAGGGTGGGGGGTCTGCCCCCTGCTGCCTGGCAGCTCCTGATCTCTTACAGGGCGCTATGATAGGCACAATTAACCCCTTCAGGTGCGGCACCTGAAGGGTTAATTGTGCTGATCACAGCCCCCTGTAAAAGATCGGGTGCTGCCAGGCAGCAGTCATGTACACAGTTCTCTTAGTATATTCTAACTAGAAGCGTCCCCATCACTATGGGAACGCCTCTGTGTTAGAATATACTGTCGGATATGAGGTTCACGATGTAACTCATATCCGACAGTATATTCTAACATAGAGGCGTTCCCATGGTGATGGGGACGCTTCAAGTTAAAATATACCATCGGATTGGAGAAAACTCCGATCCTATGGTATATTAACTCCTGACTTTACATTGAAAGTCAATGGGGGACGGATCCGTTCGAAATTGCACCATATTGTGTCAACGTCAAACGGATCCGTCCGCATTGACTTGCATTGTAATTCAGGACGGATCCGTTTGGCTCCACACGGCCAGGCGGACACCAAAACGACTGTTTTTTCATGTCCGTGGATCCTCCAAAAATCAAGGAAGACCCACGGACGAAAAAACGGTCACGGATCACGGACCTACGGACCCCGTTTTTGCGGACCGTAAAAAAAAACGGTCGTGTGCATGAGGCCTAATGTTTTTATTCTATTGCGGTATTGCTGCGATATTGATGCGTTTATCTCACTAGTTTATTATTGCAGCATATAGGTTGAAGGTACTTATTGGGTGTATCTTGTATACCTGTTATGTAGATGAATAGGTACAAAATACCCAAAAAAATTCCCCCCCAAAAAAACATATAATTTATTCACTTGATATTATAGTGTGAATGTGACATTTGTGCTTTTTGCCACTAATATAGTGTCTATTATCATTTTGTTCCCTATCTAAATATATTCTTGTGAGACATTTACTATACCATATAGTTGTTTTGTTATTAATGTTTTGATTTTGTATCTAATATTTATAATCCATATATTTGCCAATCTAAAGTACTCTATTGACTCTTCTAGGGGACCCCCACTTCTCCAAAAAGGAATCGTTTGACTAAAAGGTAGTCTCGGCTCACGGTAAAATTTACTTTAAAAATTAAAAAAAAAAAGTGAAATTTTTTTTTCATGAAAAAAGAATTCACAAAAATCATCCTAAAAAAATTATTTTTAGATAAAAAGAGTTTTATTCACAAAATTATTTCCATTTTATACCAACATTTATGTAGCATATCACTAATGGGGAATCCACAGTTTAGAAGAGAGGGGGGGGGCACAGCATAGAAAACAGGAGAGGAAGAGAGTAGAGGCTACAGCATAGGAAGAGAAGGGTGGCCACAGCATATAAGTGTCACGAGGGTGTCGAGGACCACACCTGAATCCGTTATACCCGGGGTCAGGAAGTCGCAGCGGTTGGCTGCACGCTCTATTTAAGATAAGGCTGTTTTCCTTATGGTAGCTTTCTGGGTTTGCTTAGCAAACCCTTTTGGCTCACTCAGGGATCCGTAGCTCCTTCTCCTCAGCTGTTCCTTGTCCAGCACTCCCAGACCTCCTTATATTTCTCTCTCACACTTCTCTGGTTGCCAGATATAGAGCTTCCTGCCTGGACATCTATTCTGACCTTCTGGAGCTGTGTTGCTGCGTTCACTAGTAGTTGGTCCAGTACGCTACCCTCCGGATCCCTGTTGGACCTTGGTGGTCTGCTGTGGTCGCCCACCTGGGTGTATGTGTTTGTCTGTTTTGTCTGTCCTCTCCCTGGTGTTTCCCTCTTAGTGACAGTGGTGCGGACTAGCGATCCCACCGGCCTGTTCACTATCCAGGGCTCATATTAGGGAAAGCCAGGGTTTAGGCACGCGATCGCCGCACGGGTGAGGAACCCGTCTAGGGACGTCAGGGCAGTCAGGTGCCAGCCGCAAGGTGAGTTAGGGGTCACCACCTTTCCCTCTCCCTTGGGCAGGGCTTTCCCTGTTTTCCTCCCTGTGCGTGTCGTCGGTCATTACATTATATCTGGCCCTTATTTTGTGTAGGTAAAAAAAAAAAAAAAAAAAAAAATATTTTTTACCTACTTAGAATCCAGTATGGATCAAATTGCTGCTCTGTCCAAACAATTTCATGGCCTGTCTTTGGAGGTGGTAGGATTGAAGGCGTCGGTCCTCCAGCAACAGCAGCAATTACAACTGACTGCAAGCCCAGCGGTTGCTACTGGTAACCAGGTTGTTGCGGAACCCAAGGTCCCTCTCCCTGACAGATTTTCTGGGGGAAGGGACAAGTTTTTGACATTCCGTGAGGCCTGTAAGTTATATTTTAAACTGCGCCCTTACTCCTCTGGTAATGAAGATCAGCGGGTGGGGGTTGTTATTTCCCTGCTGCAGGGGGATCCGCAGTCCTGGGCGTTCTCTTTACCTACTGATTCCCAGGCTCTTCGGTCAGTGGATGAGTTTTTCGGGGCCTTGGGTCTCATATATGATGACCCTGACCGAGTCGCCCTGGCTGAATCAAGATTACGGAGACTCTTACAAGGAGAGCGGCCGGTAGAGGAGTATTGCTCTGAATTCCGTAGGTGGGCTACGGATACCCAATGGAACGACCCGGCTCTCAGGAGTCAGTTCTGCTGTGGGTTATCCGAAAGGGTTAAGGATGCGCTTGCATTATATGAGACCCCCTTTTCCCTTGATGCGGTTATGTCCCTTTCTATCCGAATAGATAGACGCCTTAGGGTCAGGTTGAAAAAACCTGAGCAATTGGTAACCCCTCCCAAGCAGCAGTTAGTCTGTACGGACTTAGACGAGCCTATGCAGCTAGGAGGAACTACTCGTCAGGTCCGTCCTCCTGAGGCTCGCCGTAGGCGTGGGGTTTGTTTTTTTTGTGGGGAGAGGGGTCATTTCATTAATGTCTGTCCTTCTTTCCTCAGAAACAAAAGACCGTCGGAAAAACTACTAACCCCAGGCTGTGTGGAGGATGTCAGCCGGGGGGTATACGTTTCCTCCATACGTACATCGCAATTTGTGTTGCCAGCGGTTATTATTTTTGGTGATAAGACGGAGACTATTTCTTTCTTTCTAGACAGTGGAGCAGGGGTAAATTTGATAGATGCCCATTTTGCCCGCACTTTGGGTTTGTCTCTCTGTACTTTACAGAGACCCATTCCCATATTCGCTATTGATTCTGCTCCCCTGTCTCAGAGAAACCTCACGCACATTGTTCATAATTTACACCTTCGGGTAGGGGACCACCATAACGAGATGCTTTCAGGTTATGTTCTGGAGGGGCTTCCCACTCCGGTGGTGTTGGGTCTTCCCTGGTTGGTAGCGCACAATCCAGTGGTGGATTGGCAGGCCAGGGAGATATTGGAGTGGAGTGAGCATTGCAGAGAGAATTGCTTAAATAACAATTACTTAGTCGCCTCTATAACTACCCTACCTACATTTATTTCGGACTTTGAGGATGTTTTTTCTGAAAAGGGTTGTCAGAAGTTACCACCTCATCGTCCTTATGATTGCCCGGTTAACCTTATTCCCGGCGCAAAATTACCCAAGACCAGGTTATATAATCTTTCGGGTCCAGAGAGACAAGCCATGAAAGATTATATCTCCGAGAGCTTGGCTAAGGGACACATCAGACCCTCTTCTTCACCCGTGGCTGCAGGGTTTTTCTTCGTTAAAAAGAAAGATGGGGGCCTGCGTCCTTGCTTAGATTTTCGCGAATTAAATCAGATAACCATCCGAGACCCATACCCTCTTCCTCTCATTCCTGACCTGTTTAATCAGATTGCGGGTGCTAGGTGGTTCTCCAAACTTGATCTTAGGGGTGCCTACAATCTGATTCGTATTAAGGAGGGGGATGAGTGGAAGACAGCGTTTAACACCCCTGAGGGGCATTATGAAAATCTAGTTATGCCTTTCGGTCTGACCAATGCTCCTGCCGTCTTTCAACATTTCGTTAATGACATTTTTAGTCATCTAATCGGCAGGTTTGTGGTAATATACCTAGATGATATTTTAATTAATTCGTCTGATCTGAGAACACATGAGGTGCATGTCAGACAAGTACTGCAGGTCCTACGGACGAATGAATTATATGCTAAAATTGAAAAATGTGTCTTCGCCGTTCAGGAGATACAATTCCTGGGTTATTTTTTATCTGCGTCAGGTTTCCGTATGGATCCTAGGAAGGTCCAGGCAATTTTAGATTGGGATCTTCCTGAGAACCTCAAAGCACTACAACGGTTCTTGGGCTTCGCGAATTTCTATAGGAAATTCATTAAAAATTATTCACTTATTGTAAAACCGCTTACTGACATGACTAGGAAGGGGACTGATTTTTCTAAATGGTCTGACGCCGCTAAAGTTGCTTTTTCCTCTCTAAAAGAGAGGTTTACCTCAGCACCTGTACTGGTCCAACCTGATGTCTCTCAGCCTTTTATTGTTGAAGTCGATGCGTCAGAGGTGGGAGTGGGGGCGGTGCTGTCTCAGGGTCCGTCTCCTGGCAAATGGCGTCCTTGTGCTTTCTTTTCTAAAAAACTATCTGCAGCAGAAAAGAACTACGATATTGGCAATAGGGAACTATTAGCTATTAAACTTGCGTTTGAGGAGTGGCGTCATTTCTTAGAGGGGGCAGTCCACCCCGTCACTGTGATTACGGACCACAAAAATCTTCTGTACCTCGAATCAGCTAAGCGTCTCACCCCTAGACAGGCTAGGTGGTCGCTATTTTTTACCAGGTTTAACTTTGTGATTACCTATCGTCCTGGGGCAAAGAACACCAAGGCAGATGCACTATCTCGTTGTTTCCCTGGAGGGGGTAATGTGAGTGATCCGGTACCCATTCTTCAAAGAGGAGTGGTTGTTTCTGCGGTACACTCTGTTTTGGAGGGGAAGGTGTTAGAGGCCCAGGGGGACGCCCCGGTCTCTTGCCCCTCAGAGAAATTGTTTGTACCGTTGAACTTACGTTTCGAATTATTAAAGGAACATCATATTTCGGCACTTGCTGGGCACCCGGGTAGTAAAGCAACCTTGGAACTATTGTCTCGTTGTTTTTGGTGGCCAAGGTTGCGTCAGGATGTATTGGATTTTGTGTCTTCTTGTTCTACCTGTGCGCGCGCAAAAGTTTCACATACACGTCCTGCAGGGTCTCTATTACCACTCGTCATTCCCAATAGACCGTGGACACATCTGTCAATGGATTTTATCACTGACTTACCTTTGTCTGCGGGTAAAACAGTTATTTTGGTAGTAGTGGACAGGTTTAGCAAAATGGTACACTTCATTGCGTTACCCGCACTACCTAATGCTAAGACTCTTGCTCAGGTATTCGTCAGTGAAATCGTGAAGCTTCACGGGGTCCCCTCCGATGTTGTTTCGGATCGGGGTACCCAGTTTATTTCTAAATTTTGGAAAGCTTTTTGTTCTCGTTTGGGGGTACACTTGTCCTTTTCCTCTGCTTTCCATCCTCAGTCGAATGGACAGACTGAGCGTACCAACCAAAACCTTGAGACATATCTAAGATGTTTTGTGTCTGAAAACCAAGAGTTGTGGTCATCATATTTACCGTTAGCTGAGTTTGCCATAAATAATCGTCGTCAGGAATCCACTGGCAAGTCACCATTTCTTGGTGCATATGGTTTTCATCCCCAATTCTGTACTTTCAAAGAGGGGGGGTCTTCTGGGGTTCCCGAAGAGGAACGGTTTTCGTCATCTCTTTCATCGGTATGGCAGAAGGTGCAAGCTAACTTGAAAAATATGGGAGGTAAATACAAATGCATGGCTGATAAGAGACGGTCGCCAGGTCCGGACCTAGGAGTGAATGACTATGTGTGGTTGTCTACTAGGAATATTAAATTGAAGGTTCCCTCTTGGAAACTGGGTCCTAGGTTTATTGGCCCTTACAAAATTGTAGCCATCATCAACCCCGTGGCTTTTCGCCTGGAGTGACCTCAGACTTTTAAAATTCATAATGTTTTTCATAAGTCGTTACTCAAAAAATATGTTCCACCTCTAGAACCATCACCGCTGCCACCCCCTCCTGTTGTCGTGGATGGTAACCTAGAATTTCAGATATCCAAAATTGTTAATTCTCGTCGGGTCCGCCGCTCTCTTCAATATCTGGTGCATTGGAGAGGTTACGGTCCCGAGGAAAGAATGTGGGTTCCTGCGTCTGAGGTAAACGCCGACAGGTTAGTTCGAGTTTTTCATGCCTCTCATCCTGAGAGACCTGGTCCTGAGTGTCCGGAGGCCCCTCGTAGAGAGGGGGGTACTGTCACGAGGGTGTCGAGGACCACACCTGACTCCGTTATACCCGGGGTCAGGAAGTCGCAGCGGTTGGCTGCACGCTCTATTTAAGATAAGGCTGTTTTCCTTATGGTAGCTTTCTGGGTTTGCTTAGCAAACCCTTTTGGCTCACTCAGGGATCCGTAGCTCCTTCTCCTCAGCTGTTCCTTGTCCAGCACTCCCAGACCTCCTTATATTTCTCTCTCACACTTCTCTGGTTGCCAGAGATAGAGCTTCCTGCCTGGACATCTATTCTGACCTTCTGGAGCTGTGTTGCTGCGTTCACTGGCAGTTGGTCCAGTACGCTACCCTCCAGATCCCTGTTGGACCTTTTTGGTTTATTGTGGTCGCCCACCTGGGTGTATGTGTTTGTATGTTTTGTCTGTCCTCTCCCTGGTGTTTCCCTCTTAGTGATAGTGGTGTGGACTAGCGATCCCACCGGCCTGTTCACTATCCAGGGCTCATATTAGGGAAAGCCAGGGTTTAGGCACGCGATCGCCGCACGGGTGAGGAACCCGTCTAGGGACGTCAGGGCAGTCAGGTGCCAGCCGCAAGGTGAGTTAGGGGTCACCACCTTTCCCTCTCCCTTGGGCAGGGCTTTCCCTGTTTTCCTCCCTGTGCGTGTCGTCGGTCATTACAATAAGAGAGGAAGGCTTAAAGCATAGAAGATAGGGGAGGTTCGGGCATAGAAGAAAGGAGAGGCTACAGCATAGGAGAGAGGGGAGGCCATGGCATAGAAGAGAGGGGAGTCCACAGTATAGAAGGCAGGAGAGGCTACAGCATAGAAGAGAGGAGAGGCCACAACATAGAAGACAAGAGAGGAAGAGAGGGCAGGCCACAGCATAGAAGACAGGTTACAGCATAGAAGAGGGGAGAGGCCACAGCATAGACGAGATGGGAGGCTACAGAAGAGAAGAGAGGCTACAGCATAGAAGAGGGGAGAGGCCACAGCATAGACGAGATGGGAGGCTACAGAAGAGAAGAGAGGCTACAGCATAGAAGAGAGGGGAGGCCACAGCATATTAGAGAGAGGAGGCTACAGAATACAAGAGAGGAAAGGCCACGACATAGAAGAGAGGGGAGGCTACAGCAGAGGAAGGGCGGAGAGGCTGCAGCAGAGGAAGAGAGTCCACAACATAGAATAGAGAGGAGGCTACAGCAGAGGAGGAGAGGTCACAACATAGAAGAGAGGGGAGGCTTCAGCAGAAGAAGAGAGGAAAGGCCACAGCATAGAAGAAAGGAGAAGCCATAGCATAGAAGAGAGGGGAGGCTACAGCAGAGGAAGATCAGAGAGGCTACAGCATAGGAAGATAAGGGAGTCTACAGTGTAGGAAAAGGGGGGAGGCCACAGCAAATGAAGAGAAGGGTAGGCCACTGCATAGAAGAAAGGGGATTCTACAGCAGAGGAAAACAGGGGAGGCCACAGCAGAGGAAGAGAGGAGAGGCTACATCATACAAAAGAGGGGAGGCCACAGCAGAAGAAGAGAGGGGAGACCACAGCATATAAGAGAAGGGAGGCTACAGCAGAAGAAGAGAAGGGAGGGCATAGCAGAGGAAGGGAGAGGAGAGGCCACAGCACGGAAGAGAGGTGAGGCTAACAGGTAGGAAGAGTGGGGAGGATACAGCATAAGAAAAGAGGAGAGACCACAGCATAGAAGTGAAGGGAGGATACAGCAGAGGAAGAGAGGGGGTTACAACATGGAAAGACCACACACAAATGTCCTGCCAGTCTGCTTTTATGGGATTTGTATATGGAGATGAAAGTGTTGCTTCAATTGTCCACGGAAATGTTTGGCAACCATGCGGAACTACAAGGACCTTTGCGCCGCAATCTGCGCCAGATTTAAACTTATTTCTGATTGATAAATGCCCCCCCATACAGGGAGTGCAGAATTATTAGGCAAGTTGTATTTTTGAGGATTAATTTTATTATTGAACAACCATGTTCTCAATGAACCCAAAAAACTCATTAATATCAAAGCTGAATATTTTTGGAAGTAGTTTTTAGTTTGTTTTTAGTTTTAGCTATTTTAGGGGGATATCTGTGTGTGCAGGTGACTATTACTGTGCATAATTATTAGGCAACTTAACAAAAAACAAATATATACCCATTTCAATTATTTATTTTTACCAGCGAAACCAATATAACATCTCAACATTCACAAATATACATTTCTGACATTCAAAAACAAATCAGTGACCAATATAGCCACCTTTCTTTGCAAGGACACTCAAAAGCCTGCCATCCATGGATTCTGTCAGTGTTTTGATCTGTTCACCATCAACATTGCGTGCAGCAGCAACCACAGCCTCCCAGACACTGTTCAGAGAGGTGTACTGTTTTCCCTCCTTGTAAATCTCACATTTGATGATGGACCACAGGTTCTCAATGGGGTTCAGATCAGGTGAACAAGGAGGCCATGTCATTAGATTTTCTTCTTTTATACCCTTTCTTGCCAGCCACGCTGTGGAGTACTTGGACGCGTGTGATGGAGCATTGTCCTTCATGAAAATCATGTTTTTCTTGAAGGATGCAGACTTCTTCCTGTACCACTGCTTGAAGAAGGTGTCTTCCAGAAACTGGCAGTAGGACTGGGAGTTGAGCTTGACTCCATCCTCAACCCGAAAAGGCCCCACAAGCTCATCTTTGATGATACCAGCCCAAACTAGTACTCCACCTCCACCTTGCTGGCGTCTGAGTCGGACTGGAGCTCTCTGCCCTTTACCAATCCAGCCACGGGCCCATCCATCTGGCCCATCAAGACTCACTCTCATTTCATCAGTCCATAAAACCTTAGAAAAATCAGTCTTGAGATATTTCTTGGCCCAGTCTTGACGTTTCAGCTTGTGTGTCTTGTTCAGTGGTGGTCGTCTTTCAGCCTTTCTTACCTTGGCCATGTCTCTGAGTATTGCACACCTTGTGCTTTTGGGCACTCCAGTGATGTTGCAGCTCTGAAATATGGCCAAACTGGTGGCAAGTGGCATCTTGGCAGCTGCACGCTTGACTTTTCTCAGTTCATGGGCAGTTATTTTGCGCCTTGGTTTCTCCACACGCTTCTTGCGACCCTGTTGACTATTTTGAATGAAACGCTTGATTGTTCGATGATCACGCTTCAGAAGCTTTGCAATTTTAAGAGTGCTGCATCCCTCTGCAAGATATCTCACTATTTTTGACTTTTCTGAGCCTGTCAAGTCCTTCTTTTGACCCATTTTGCCAAAGGAAAGGAAGTTGCCTAATAATTATGCACACCTAATATAGGGTGTTGATGTCATTAGACCACACCCCTTCTCATTACAGAGATGCACATCACCTAATATGCTTAATTGGTAGTAGGCTTTCGAGCCTATACAGCTTGGAGTAAGACAACATGCATAAAGAGGATGATGTGGTCAAAATACTCATTTGCCTAATAATTCTGCACGCAGTGTAGTTTGTATGGCTGAAAAAAGGCATGTGTCCATCCGTTTTAGATTGTCATTTTGCAATATTTCTTACCAAGTGGTTGAATACTAGCAAAAAAAAGTCACATAATTCAATTAAGAATCAACTGATGTTGATTTTAGATATTTTTAATAAATAAAATTTATAAAAGTTACATAGTTACATAGTTAATACGGTTGAAAAAAGACACAAGTCCATCAAGTTCAACCAAGGGATAGGTGGGGACGCGAATCCAATAAGGAAGTGAGACTCAGATTTCTACACGTTTTCATAAGCATTAATGTTGTTGTTTTTTCTTTCTAATCTGTTTTTATTTTCTTGTAAATTCTGTTTATTTTTGATTTACAATATATATTTCAAAATAAATGAAACATCAAAGAAATTATTCATAAGATAAAGATGGAGTTACTTCACTCGGATAATGAAATATAAGATTCAACATTCACATTGAAGCATAGATCAAGACAGTAACAAGATTATTTAGTAACATCCAGTCACATAAAATATTACGGCAAAATCATCTAAGTTTTGGGAAAAAGTAAGGAGGCTGAAGGACAAAGGGGGGGGGGGAGTGAAGGGAAGTGGAAAAATGGAGTGTAATGGCAGCCTATAGGATCACTGAAGGTAAATATAATAACAAATTCGCTGTATCATCTTGTTTGGACATCAGAACATCGAAACTTAAAGGCACTTCACTTAGTCCATAATTGAGGCAATTTTTCCTTTTGTCATATAGCGAGACCAGCTATTCCAGACGCGTCCGTATTTCCTTGGTTTGAACATAAGGTCCCATCTTTTTCTCTCAAAAGCCGAAACTTTTAGCATTGTAAAATAATCAATGATATATTTGGTACACACATCAAGCTTACTTTGAACATGGTGTTATTTAATATCTTGTGTAAACACAGACTTATGTCTATTTATACTTGCTGCTAAGATACTTGCTGTTATACTAACGCTGCTAAGATTCTAATCCCGTGACATTGGTTACAAAAGGATTCACCAACCTTGAAATATTTTTTTTTTTAAAGAATTTATCTAAACCCTTTTTAAAACTGTCCACTGTTCCTGCTGTGACCACGTCCTGAGGAAGTCTATTCCACAGATTCACAGTTCTTACAGTAAAGAAGCTTTGACGCTTCTGGAGACTGAACTTTTTCTTCTCCAGTCGGAGGCAGTGCCCCCTTGTCTTTTGAGGGCATTTTACATGGAACAGTTTTTCACCGTATTTTTTGTATGGCCCATTTATATATTTGTATAGGTTAATCATGTCCCCCCCTTAGATGTCTCTTCTCAAGACTAAATAAATTCTATTATTTTAATCTTTCTATATAACTAAGACCCTCCATGCCCCTTATCAGTTTAGTCGCTCTCCTCTGTACTTTTTCCAGCTGCAGGGCGTCCTTTCTATGGAGTGGTGCTCAGAACTGAACTGCGTATTCCAGATGAGGCCGCACCAACGCTTTGTAAAGTGGTAGTATTACATCCCTGCCCCGGGAGTCGATGCCTCGTTTAATGCATGACAATATCCCGGTAGCCTTAAAAAGCAGCTAATAGACATTGCAAGCTGTAATTTAATCTACCATCTACAAGGACACCCAAATCCTTCTCTACAAGTGACTCTCCCAGTGTTACATCACCTAGGACATATGAAGCACGGAGATTCATAACTTTACATTTATCCACATTGAACCTCATTTGCCAAGTTGATGCCCAATCACTCAGAGTGTTCAAGTCAGCTTGTAGTTTATGGACATCTTCCATAGACTGTACAGTACTACACAGCTTAGTGTCATCTGCAAAAATAGAAATGGTGCTATTAATCCCGTCCTCGATATCATTAATAGATAAATTAAATAATAGAAGGCCCAGCACAGAACTTTGGGGTACACCACTTATAACCTGGGACCATTCTGAATAGGAATCATTGACCACAACTCTCTGGACACGGTCCTTCAGCCAGTTTTCAATCAAATTACAAACGATAGTTTCCAAGCCTATAGGTCTATAATTACCTGTGGAGGACCTAGATCCTTTTTTAAATATGGGCACCATGTTTGCCTTGCGCCAATCACTTGTCTCTGTACCAGTTCCTAGAGAATCTTTAAAACTTATAAACGGACATTTCAATGATTGAACTGAGCTCTTTAGGCACTCTTGGGTGTAAGTAATTGAAGAAAATAATTCATGCATTTGGTACCATTTTAGGCTACTTTCACACTAGCGTTCGGGTGTCCGCTCGTGCGCTCCGTTTGAAGGGGCTCACGAGCGGCCCCGAACTCATCCGTCTGGCCCCAATGCATTCTCAGTGGAGGCGGATCCACTCAGAATGCATCAGTCTGGCGGCGTTCAGCCTCCGCTCCGCTCAGTGAGCGGACACCTGAACGCTGCTTGCAGCGTTCGGGTGTCCGCCTGGCCGTGCGGAGGCGAGCGGATCCGTCCAGACTTACAATGTAAGTCAATGGGGACGGATCCGCTTGAAGATGACACAATATGGCTCAATCTTCAAGCGGATCCGTTCCCCATTGACTTTCAATGTAAAGTCTGAACGGATTCGCTCAGGCTACTTTCAGACTTAGAAAATTTTCTAAGTAATAATGCAGACGGATCCGTTCTGAACGGATGCAAACGTCTGCATTATCGGAGCGGATCCGTCTGATGAAACATCAGACGGATCCGCTCCGAACGCTAGTGTGAAAGTAGCCTTAGCTGTTACAACCTGTAGAATAAATTAACCCATTTACTGAGTGTTTGATGAAAGAGTGAAAAAAGGAGAAAGGTTTGATACCGTGTTAGCCAGTAGTGAGAAGTCTTGATGCTCTCCTAAAGAGAAACAATATAAAATATTAAAGTATTGATAACATCATATATTTTAGTTAGCCATTAAAAGGTATCAAATTATTTTATATTGTTTCTCTTTTGGAGAGCATCATGAAAAAGTGAGAAATGTTTTCACTATTGTCGATAATAAAAACATTATAGAATATAATTATAGAGATGAAGGCTGTAAAAATGTAAATATGGAAGACTTGTTGCAGACATTTCTGAGACTCTCCCACTCATCTGAATGGGGCTTGGAGAAATCCATCTGTTTGCTGCTGAACCCCCCCCCCCCCCCCTACAAAATTCACATGAATGGAACTGATTTTCTGATGCAGAAATTTCTGCAATATTTGCTGCAAGGGAATATCCTCTGACAATAAAAAAAGTGATCCGCTCCTAAGGACAAAATTAACCTGCCCATATATCAATGTGAAATATGCACAAGTAATAAAGAACATATAAGGAATAGAGATGTCGCGAACATACAATTTTCCGTTCGCGAACGGCGAACGCGAATTTTCGCAAATGTTCGCGAACGGGCGAACCGGGCGAACCACCATAGACTTCAATAGGCAGGCGAATTTTAAAACCCACAGGGACTTTCTGGCCACAATAGTGATGGAAAAGTTGTTTCAAGGGGACTAACACCTGGACTGTGGCATGCCGGAGGGGAATCCATGGCAAAACTCCCATGGAAAATTACATAGTTGACGCAGAGTCTGGTTTTAATCCTTAAAGGGCATAAATCACCTAACATTCCTAAATTGTTTGGAATAACGTGCTTTAAAACATCAGGTATGATGTTGTATCGATCAGGTAGTGTAAGGGTTACGCCCGCTTCACAGTGACAGACCAAACTCCCCGTTTAACGCACCGCAAACAACCGCAAACAGTCCATTTGCACAACCGCAAACTCCCCATTTGCACAAGGTTGGATACCAAGCTAGCCATGTCCCGTTCCTTGTCCTCACTGATGTCATTGAAGGTCTCTTCCTCCACCCAGCCACAGACAACACCAAGGGTCCCCGAAAGGTGAAAACAAGCCCCCTGGGACTCCTGCTGTGGTTGGTCTTCCACCTCCTCAAAGCCACCTTCCTCCTCTGACTTCTCTTCTTCAGACTCCTCTCTCTGCGTTGCCTCTCTCTGCGTTATTATAAGGTGTGTTATGTTGTTCTATTCTTATCAGTTTAATCCCTGTTACGTCCCCTATCAGGGGACGTGTATATGGCATTGATTTTAGGAACGGGGAGATGGAAAAAGATGCTTGGTCGGTCCTCCTACTTCAAATTTGGGGCACTGCGCGTGCAATCTAATGTGCCGCCAGATAGTTGTGGTGTGTTATGTTGTTCTATTCTTATCAGTTTAATCCCTGTTACGTCCCCTATCAGGGGACGTGTATGGAATAGATTTTAGACAACCGCAAAGAGTTGTCAATAGTTGACACACTCATGACATAAATTTTATACCTCTATGCGTCAATCTTGGTGTAGTTATGACTGTGCTCGTGCGCACGTTTGGGAGATTGCAGGCGATGGGGGTTTTACAAAGCCTATGGTCGTGCTGAGGTAGTTCAGTGACAGCTAAGTGACCCAGAAAACAATGATTCTGCAGTGTGGGCCCATTGTTGGCCTAGTAGGCTTTTATGATCACCTTAGATAATCACAAAGAAAATTAATGTTTTTTCTATGCAAAATTATCCAGCCGATCGCTTTTGGTCTGTTCACAATGAAGCAACGACCTTATAATCTGGGGTGTGCCAACATTGTCATTGCCAACACACTCATAGAGGTGGTCCCTTCATTGTGATATGCAAGCCCCTTCACCATGACAAGGTAACGATCACGAAGGGGAATTGACACATGTATGTGCCTTTTTTTTGGGGGGGGTTTTGAACGCACAGTGCAGCACCAGAGGCCAGAAAAATTAGGCATGTACACATGCCTGAAAAATTAGGTATTGTTGCAGCCGCAAAAATTGATGTTTGTTTCCCAGGCAGAAAGTGCCCTAAAACATTGCGGCTTGAACCCTAGTTGGTGGCGGATAAGTCACGCAAGTCATCCGGCATTCAGAGATAAAATACAGCAGCGTGTGGACCATTTTTAGCCCAAGGCAGCTCATCTCATCAGGCCTTTTTTAGTCTAATGTATCGCCCACTGTCAGTCCCTTCGGGATCCATCCCTCATTCATCTTAATAAAGGTGAGGTAATCTAGACTTTTTTGACCTAGGCGACTTCTCTTCTCAGTGACAATACCTCCTGCTGCACTGAAGGTCCTTTCTGACAGGACACTTGAAGCGGGGCAGGCCAGAAGTTCTATCGTAAATTGGGATAGCTCAGGCCACAGGTCAAGCCTGCACACCCAGTAGTCAAGGGGTTCATCGCTCCTCAGAGTGTCGATATCTGCAGTTAAGGTGAGGTAGTCTGCTACCTGTTGGTCGAGTCGTTCTCTGAGGGTGGACCCCGAAGGGCTGTGGCGATGTGTAGGACTTAAAAAGCTCTGCATGTCCTCCATCCTCCTGTCCTTGCCGGCGTGGTCGTGGGAGGAGGAGGATTACTTTCACCTCTTCCCCTGTTAGATTCCCGTTGTGCTGTGACATCACCCTTATACGCTGTGTAAAGCATACTTTTTAATTTATTTTGGAACTGCTGCATCCTTTCTGACTTGCGGTAATTCGGTAACATTTCAGGCACTTTCTGCTTATACCGGGGGTCTAGTAGCGTGGACACCCAGTACAGGTCGTTCTCCTTCAGCCTTTTTATACGAGGGTGTCACGGAACCATGAACCAGACGTACAACAAGAGAAAAATGAAAATAAGAAGGCTTTATTGAAAATAAAGCTGTAAAGCAAAAGTCCAAACGGATGGTGAAACCGAGCAGAGTCTTTGCGAAGCCAGAGGTCAGGAACCAGAAGGGTAGTCAGACGAAGCCAGGATCAGGAACCAGCAGGGTAGTCAGACGAAGCCAGGATCAGGAACCAGCAGGGTAGTCAGACGAAGCCAGGATCAGGAACCAGCAGGGTAGTCAGACGAAGCCAGGATCAGGAACCAGAAGCAGCAGCAGCAGTCTTAGAAGCATGTGAACACAAGAGGACCAAGCAAGGAACTGAAGCCACAGACCTCCTATATATATGAGCTAGGCATCCAGCTCCTCCCAGGGGAAGGAGGAGCCGCAGGGTGGAAGGCTACAAGAAACCCAGGACCCAAGATGGCCGCCAGCACATGTCAAACGAAGGAGAGCAGCAAGCAGGTAAGACCATGACAGTACCTCCCCCTCAAGGGCCCCTCCTCCGCGGAGCACAAAACGGTTTCTGAGGGAAGCGTGCGTGGAAGGCTCGGAGCAAGGCAGGAGCATGGACATCTGCGGAGGGAACCCAGGAACGCTCCTCTGGACCATAACCACGCCAATGGACCAAAAACTGCAACCGACCGCGGACCAGGCGTGAGTCCAGGATATTGCTCACCTCATATTCCTCACGATTGCCCACTTGGACCGGACGAGGCCGAGGAACCGAGGAAGTGAAACGATTACACACCAGTGGCTTCAACAGGGAGACATGAAACACGTTGGAGATCCGCATGCCAGGAGGAAGCGCAAGGGCATAGGCTACCGGGTTTACCCTGCGAAGCACTCGGAAGGGACCAACAAAGCGAGGCGCCAGCTTGGGAGTGGGCACTCGAAGGTTGAGGTTGCGGGTGGACAACCATACACGGTCTCCGACCTGGTAGGAAGGAGCAGGCGCTCGTCTGCGATCAGCCTGGAATCTCTGGCGCTGCGCAGAGACCTCAAGGGACTTCTGGATCTGTACCCAAGAAGCACGTAGGACGGAAAGGTGATCCTCCACAGCCGGAATATCCTGGCGAGAGAATACCTCCGGTAACACGGCAGGTTGGAACCCATAATTGGCCATGAAGGGAGACGTCCCAGAGGAAGAGTTCACCGCCGTGTTCCTGGCAAACTCAGCCCAAGGCAGGAGGTCAACCCAATTGTCTTGGTGATCGGAGACATAGCAACGAAGGAATTGCTCCAAGGCCTGATTGGATCGTTCTGCGGCCCCATTGGACTGAGGGTGGTAGGCCGAGGAGAAGGAGAGATGAATCCCCAACTGGGAGCAAAAGGCGCGCCAGAACCTGGACACAAACTGACTCCCCCGATCCGACACAATCTCCTTAGGCAAACCGTGCAACCGGAAGACCTCCCTGGCAAAAATCGTGGCCAACTCTTGTGCAGAGGGTAACTTCTTGAGAGGAACACAGTGGCACATTTTGGAAAACCGATCCACAATCATGAGAATGACCGTATGGCCTCGGGATGCAGGGAGGTCCACAATGAAATCCATCCCCAGGTGTGACCATGGGCGCTCCCCGGTGGCTATGGGTTGCAGAAGGCCCAACGGAAGGTGCCGAGGGGACTTACTCTGGGCACAAACGGAGCATGCCGCTACATATGCGGCGATGTCGGAACGTAGGGAAGGCCACCAGAACAGACGTGAAACAGCCCAGGACAGCTGATTCTTTCCAGGATGCCCCGCGGTCTTGGAGTTATGGTAGGTTCGCAACAACCGAGTGCGCAACTCCTCAGGCACAAAACATCTGCCGTTGGGTCTCCCAGAGGGAGCACCAGATTGAGCCGCCAAAATCTGCTCACCCAGGGGAGAGGTCAGGCTGGTGCGAATGGCGGCCAGGATCTGATTCGGAGGTATGACCGAAGTCAGAATCGACTCCTCCCTGGACAGCTCGGAGTACTGCCGTGATAAGGCATCCGCCCTGATGTTCTTGGAACCGGGTAGGTAGGAGACCACGTAATTAAAACGTGACAAGAACAGAGCCCATCTGGCCTGACGTGGTGTCAATCTCTTGGCCTCAGAAAGGTAGGTCAGATTCTTGTGGTCCGTCAGGATGAGAACCGGAACCACCGAACCCTCGAGCAAGTGCCTCCATTCTTTAAGGGCCTGCACGATGGCCAATAACTCCCTGTCACCAATCTGATAGTTGCACTCCGCGGAAGACAGTTTCCGGGAGTAAAACCCACAAGGAAGCAGAGGACCCTCTGGTGTTCTACGCTGAGACAGAAGGGCGCCTACTCCCGTCTCAGACGCGTCCACCTCGAGGACAAAGGGCAACCCAGGGTTGGGATGCGACAGAATCGGAGCCGACACAAAGGCGGACTTTAGGGCCTCAAAAGCTCGGATGGCCTCGAGCGGCCAGACCTGGGAATTACTGCCCTTCCTGGTCAGATCCGTGAGAGGCTTGGCCAGCATGGAAAAGTCCCTGATGAACTTCCGATAATAATTGGCGAAGCCCAAAAAGCGCTGCAGGGAACGAAGACCACTGGGCTGGGGCCACTGTAAGACAGCCGAAACCTTCTCAGGATCCATGGAGAACCCCTCAGCGGAAATGATGTAACCTAAGAAGGTTACCTGGGATCGGTGAAATTCGCATTTCTCAAGCTTACCGAACAGCTTGTTCTCTCGTAACCGTTGCAACACTCGTCTGACATCCAGAATGTGGGCCTCCATGGATTCAGAATATACCAAGATGTCATCCAAATAGACTACCACACACTGCTGCAACAGGTCACGGAAAACATCGTTGATGAATTCCTGAAAGACTGCGGGCGCATTGCACAACCCAAAGGGCATAACCAAGGATTCGTAATGACCGGTCCTGGTGTTAAACGCGGTCTTCCACTCATCGCCCGCCTTGATCCTTACCAGGTTATATGCCGCCCTCAGGTCGAGTTTGGTAAAGACCGTGGCCCCTTTAAGGCGATCGAACAGCTCGGAAATCAAGGGTATCGGGTAAGCGTTCTTGATCGTGATGCGATTGAGACCCCTGTAATCGATGCAAGGCCTCAACTCACCGCCCTTCTTTTTCACAAAGAAAAATCCAGCCCCTGCCGGGGACGAAGATTTGCGAATGTGTCCGCGTGAAAGCGCCTCCCTCACGTACTCCTCCATGGCCTCATTCTCCGCTACCGACAGTGGATAGACTTTGCCACGAGGAGGAACGGCACCAGATTGTAACTCTATGGCACAATCGTATGGGCGGTGCGGAGGTAGGGCAACCGCGCGCACCTTATCGAATACATCCCGGTACTCCTCGTATTCAGGAGGCAACAGAGAGTCCGAGGAAGTACACAGCAACTTGACAGACCCATGGATGCAACTAGCCCCACACTGCGGTGACCACGAGAGGATCTCGACCGATCTCCAATCGAAAGTCGGATTATGCTTCTGGAGCCAGGGGTACCCCAAGACCACCGAGTAGTGTGGAGACGAAATAACCTGGAGGCAGACCGACTCTCTGTGAACAGCAGCAATGGCTATCCCCACTGGAAGGGTCTCATGAGTCACGTGTGGCGGCAGAAGGGGTCTGCCGTCTATCGCCTCAAGAGCCAGTGGGGAACCTCGAGCCTGCAGAGGAATGGAATTGGCGGCAGCGAACACACTATCAATGAACAAACCACCAGCACCAGAGTCCACCAACGCCTGGGTCGTCACCGAGCCCCCGACCCAGGAGAGGACAACAGTGATCAGTGGTTTGTCAACACGGGAAACCGGGGACGAGGAGACTCCACCCAAGATCTGCCCCCGACAGGATCTCAGGGTACGAGCGTTTCCCGGACGGTTCGGACATGCCAACCGAAAATGCCCACCGAGACCACAGTACATGCATCGGCCCTCGCGTCTCCGGAGTGCCCTCTCCCCCTCGGACAGGCGAGCAAACCCCAGCTGCATGGGTTCACCCCCAGACAAGTCATCCCCAGGAGGCGTGGGAGGAGAGGGAGGCACGGGTGGGACAGCAAACGTAGGCACCAATCTGTTAGAAGACCTCCGCAGGTTCTCCTTAAAGGAAGGTCTCTCCCTGAGTCTGGTGTCAATCAAAATCAGGAAAGAAATAAGAGACTCGAGCTCAACTGGTAGGTCCTTAGCTGCAACCTCATCCTTCAAGGCATCCGAGAGACCATGAGAGAAAGCAGCGACCAGAGCCTCATTATTCCAGCCCACCTCTGCTGCCAGGGTACGAAACTCAATGGCGTATTCAGCTACGGATCGTGAACCCTGTCTGATGGACATAAGGAGCTTCGCAGCAGAGGCAGCACGAGCCGGCACCTTCCGAAGAGAAGCAACAAAACCGGAAAACTCGGCAACCACCGGATTGTTGTTCTCCCATAAAGGGCTGGCCCAGGCCAAGGCCTTGTCCGAGAGCAGCGAGATCAAGAAGCCCACCTTTGATCTCTCAGTAGGAAAGGCATGTGGCAGCAACTCGAAATAAATGCCCACCTGGTTAAGGAAACCTCGGCACTGAGTTGGCTCTCCCCCAAAGCGCTGTGGAAGAGGGGCAGAACCGGTCATACCCCGAAACACCGCAGGCGCAACAACAGGTGTCGGGGTAGACTCTGGCGCAACAACCGGAGCGGCAGTAGGAGCGAGCCCAGGAGCGACAACCGACCCATCGGCAACGGGAGCGAAATGAGCCGTGCGTTCAAGCAGGGTTTGCAACGCCACAGCGAACCGACCCAACAGGTGATCCTGCTGATCAAGTCTGGCAACCAGCGTGGGTAGCGAGGATGGCCCTGTACCGTCAGAATTCATGGCTTGGTCCTAATGTCACGGAACCATGAACCAGACGTACAACAAGAGAAAAATGAAAATAAGAAGGCTTTATTGAAAATAAAGCTGTAAAGCAAAAGTCCAAACGGATGGTGAAACCGAGCAGAGTCTTTGCGAAGCCAGAGGTCAGGAACCAGAAGGGTAGTCAGACGAAGCCAGGATCAGGAACCAGCAGGGTAGTCAGACGAAGCCAGGATCAGGAACCAGCAGGGTAGTCAGACGAAGCCAGGATCAGGAACCAGCAGGGTAGTCAGACGAAGCCAGGATCAGGAACCAGAAGCAGCAGCAGCAGTCTTAGAAGCATGTGAACACAAGAGGACCAAGCAAGGAACTGAAGCCACAGACCTCCTATATATATGAGCTAGGCATCCAGCTCCTCCCAGGGGAAGGAGGAGCCGCAGGGTGGAAGGCTACAAGAAACCCAGGACCCAAGATGGCCGCCAGCACATGTCAAACGAAGGAGAGCAGCAAGCAGGTAAGACCATGACAGAGGGTCCTTCAACAGGCACGACAGCATGAAAGACCCCATTTGCACAAGGTTGGATGCCGAGCTACTCATGTTTCTCGTTCCTCGTCCTCAGTGATCTCACTGAAGGTATGTTCTTCCCCCAGTCACGTACAATACCACGGGTACCAGATAGGTGACAACGAGCACCCTGGGATGCCTGTTGTGGTTGGTCTTCCTCCTCCTCCTCAAAGCCACATTCCTCCTCTGACTCCTCTTCCTCACACTCCTCTTCCAGCGTTGCCGCAGGTCTAGCAAGCGATGCTGATAAGGCTGTTTCTGGTGGTGATGGTGACCACAACTCTTCCTCTTCACGCTCATCTACGGCCCTTCGCAGGGCACGCTCCAGGAAGAAAACAAATGGTATGATGTCGCTGATGGTGCCTTCAGTGCGACTTACTAGGTTTGTCACCTCCTCAAAAGGACGCATGAGCCTACAGGCATTGCGCATGAGCGTCCAGTAACGTGGCAAAAAAATTCCCAGCTCCGCAGAGGCTGTCCTAGCACCCCGGTCATACAAATACTCGTTGACGGCTTTTTCTTGTTGGAGCAGGCGGTCGAACATTAGGAGTGTTGAATTCCAACGTGTCGGGCTGTCGCAAATCAAGCGCCTCACTGGCATGTTGTTTCACCGCTGGATATCTGAAAAGTGAGCCATGGCCGTGTAGGAACGCCTGAAATGGCCACACACCTTCCTGGCCTGCTTCAGGACGTCCTGTAAGCCTGGGTACTTATGCACAAAGCGTTGTACGATCAGATTACACACATGTGCCATGCACGGCACATGTGTCAACTTGCCCAAATTCAATGCCGCCAACAAATTGCTTCCGTTGTCACACACCACTTTGCCGATCTCCAGTTGGTGCGGAGTCAGCCACTGATCCACCTGTGCGTTCAGGGCGGACAGGAGTGCTGGTCCGGTGTGACTCTCTGCTTTCAGGCAAGTCAACCCCAAGACGGCGTGACACTGCCGTATCCGGGATGTGGAATAGCCCCCTGGGGTGCCGTTGATGTGGAGCAAGACGCAGCAGCAGAAGAGGACTCAGCCGAGGAGGTTATGGAAGAGGATGGAGTAGGAGGAGTAGAGGAGGTGGCAGCAGGCCTGCCTGCAAGTCGTGGCGGTGTCACCAACTCCTCTGCAGAGCCACGCATTCCATGCTTGGCAGCCGTCAGCAGGTTTACCCAATGCGCAGTGTAGGTGATATACCTGCACTGACCGTGCTTTGCAGACCAGGTATCAGTGGTCAGATGGACCCTTGCCCCAACACTGTATGCCAGAGATGCCATTACTTCCTTTTGCACAATCGAGTACAGGTTGGGGATTGCCTTTTGTGCAAAGAAATTTCGGCCGGGTACCTTCCACTGCGGTGTCCCAATAGCTACAAATTTCTGGAACGCCTCAGACTCCACCAGCTTGTATGGTAAAAGCTGGCGGGCTAAGAGTTCAGACAACCAGCTGTCAGACGCCGGGCAAGGGGGTGACTTTGTGACATTGGCTACTTACGCTCAAACATGTCCTTGACAGACACCTGACTGTGGGCAGATGAGCAGGAACTGCTCAAGGCGAGAGACGGAGTGGCAGATGGTTGAGCGGGGGCAAGGAGGACAGCAGTGGTTGACGTGGCTGAAGATGCTGGACCAGGAGGAGGATGGCGGCTTTGAGTTTGTGTGCTGCTTGTACTCATGTGTTGATCCCATAGGCGTTTGTGATGTGCGATCATGTGCCTTCGCAAAGCAGTTGTACCTAGGTGGGTGTTGGACTTCCCACGACTCAGTTTCTTTTGGCACAGGTTGCAAATGGCATCGCTGTTGTCAGAGGCAGACACACAAAAAAAATGCCACACTGCTGAGCTCTGCAATGACGGCATTCTGGTGGTGGCAACAGCATGCGTTGATTGGCGTGCTGTCTGGCTGACCCCGGGTGCCGATGCATGCTGTCTGACTGTGCCACTAGCTCCTTGCGACGACCTCCCCCTGCTTCCAACTCGTCTCCTCCTCCTCTCTGTCTCCCCATCTGAACTTTCCTTCTCTTCTAGCGGGCACCCACGTGACATCCACGGACACATTGTCATCATCAACCGCTTCACTTGTATCTGACAACTCAGCAAAGGAAGCAGCAGCGGGTACAACATCATCATCATCATCACACCGTACGTCCATGTGTGTAATGCTGCCTGACTGAGACATATCCCTGTTATCTACATCCTCTGGCAATAATGGTTGCGCATCACTCATTTCTTCCAACTGATGTGTAAATAACTCCTCTGACAGATCAAGTGAAGCGGCTGTGGTGCTAGTGTTTGTGGTGGTGGCAGGTGGGCGAGTGGTAACTTGAGAGGTGCCCGAAGCTAAACTGGAGGAGCATGGTGCGTCAAGGTTCCGAGCGGAAGCTGTAGAAGATTGGGTGTCCTGTGTTAGCCAGTCAACTATGTCCTCAGAACTTTTCGAGTTCAGGGTACGTGGCCTCTGAACACTGCGCATTATTCTAGGGCCAAAGGGAATCACAGCACCACGACCACGACGGCCCCTGCGGGGTGGCCTGCCTCTGCCTGTAATTTTTTTTTAGATTAGTTAAGTTGTACTATGCGTACAAGCTACTGTGACACCAGATATGAGTGGCACTGTGTACTGGCAGAAGTTGGCAGAGTAGACGCTGTAGGCCTGACACACACGCTTGCAGACAACTAACTGCTATTCAATCTATTACAGTCAAAATTTTTATTATTTTTTTTAAATGTACACTACTGTTACACCAGATATGAGTTGCACTGGTGTGACACTGTGCCCTTGCAGGCCCTGAAACGCACACGTGTGAAGGAAACTGACTATTATTTCAGTTCAAAAAGTTTTTTTTTCTTTAAATGCAAGCTATTGTGACACCAGATATGAGTGGTGGCACTGGGCAAGTGGGCACAGTATACACTGTGAGCCTGACACACACGCTGGCAGGCAACTGCAATTAGATTACAAAGGGAAAAAAAAGCAGACTGATTATTACAGTCAAAAAAGTTTTTTGTTTTTTTAATGCAAGCTATTGTGGCACCAGATATGAGTGGTGGCACTGGGCAAGTGGGCACAGTATACGCTGTGAGCCTGACACACACGCTGGCAGGCAGGCAACTGCAATTAGATTACACAGGAAAAAAAATAAAAAAAAGCAGACTGATGTTCTAGCCCTAAAAAGGGCTTTTTGGGGTGCTGTCCTTACAGCAGAGATCAGATGAGTCTTTCAGGACTGTAGGGGACACTGAATACACTAGCCTAGCTATCGATTTCCCTATTGAATCAGCAGCAGCTACACTGTCCCTCCTCTCACTAAGACTGCAGCTTCCGAATGAATCTAAAATGGATGCTGTCCAGGAGGTGGGAGGGTCTGGGAGGGAGGGTCTGCTGCTGATTGGCTGGAATGTGTCTGCTGTCTGTGAGGTACAGGGTCAAAGTTTACTCAATGATGACGAATAGGGGGCGGACCGAACATTGCATATGTTCGCCCGCCGCGGCGAACGCGAACAAGCTATGTTCGCCGGGAACTATTCGCCGGCGAACTATTCGGGACATCTCTAATAAGGAATATAAATGCTAAACCAACAACATATAACAAGGATTATACTTCTATTTTGTATACTTTTATTTATATGTTGTTTTGGTTTTTCATCAATTGCCTCCTGTCAGTTGTTTTATGCAGGTCACAAACTGATGACATTTGTATTAATTTTATGCACGGGTCTGGTGTCCAAGGCCTAAAAGCATTGGACAAAAAAAACAAAACACTACATACTTTGTTTTTCTGTCTGGCAATATGAGATTTTCATACAAAAAAAGAAGAAATAAAAAATTGCATTGGATGCAAAAAACATTGCATAGAAAACGATAGTATCAATTCTATCACCAGTGTCCCTCTGGTGTTTCTATACTGCACTGTATAGAAACTAATACCAGAACCAATCCCATGTAAAAGAGATCACAAAGAGATCACAAAATCAACTCCCGCACAATAAATTATATGCAGTTTTAGGCCTCATGCACACGACCGTTGTGTGCACCCGTGGCCGTTGTTCCGTTTTCCGTGATTTTCTGCGGACCCATTGACTTTTAATGGGTCCGTTGAAAACTCGGAAAATGCACCGTTTGTCATCCGCCTCCGTGATCCGTGTATCCTGTCCGTCAAAAAAATATGACCTATCCTAATTTTTTGACGGACAACGGTTCACGGACCCATTCAAGTCAATGGGTCCGTGAAAAAACACGGATGCACACAAGATTGGCATCCGTGTCCGTGATCTGTGTCCGTAGGTCACAGAAGATCCGAAGATCCGTCTGCATAAAAGCTTTTTCAGAGCTGAGTTTTCACTTTGTGAAAACTCAAATCCGACAGTATATTGTAACACAGAGGTGTTCCCATAGTGATGGGGACGCTTCTAGTTAGAATATACTACGAACTGTGTACATGACTGCCCCCTGCTGTCTGGCAGCACCCGATCTCTTACAGGGGGCTGTGATCCGCACAATTAACCCCTCAGGTGCAGCACCTGAAGGGGTTAATTGTGCGGATCATAGCCCCCTGTAAGAGATCAGGGGCTGCCAGGCAGCAGGGGGCAGACCCCCCTCCCTCCCCAGTTTTAATTTTATTGGTGGCCAGTGCGGCCCCCCCAGCCCCCCCTCTATTGCAATATCATTGGTGGCCAGTGTGCGGCCTCCCCCGGCCCCCCCCTCCCTCCCTTTATTGTATTATCATTGGTGGCCAGTGTGCGGCCTCCCCCAGCCCCCCTCCCTCCCTTTATTGTATTATCATTGGTGGCCAGTGTGCGGCCCCCCGGCCCCCCCTCCCTCCATCTATTGTAATATCATTGGTGGCCAGTGTGCGGCCTCCCCCGGCCCCCCCTCCCTCTATTGTATTATCATTGGTGGCCAGTGTGCGGCCCCCCCCAGCCCCCCCCCCCCGGTAAGTGACCGGCCGGGAGCTCCTCCTACTGGTAAGTGACAGATCATTAAGCAATGCGCCGCACAGACCTGTCACTTACCAGTAGGAGGAGCTCCTGGCCGGTCACAGACAGCGCAGCAGGTAAGTATGATGCTTCTAATATTGTAATATTGCTAAGTAACCATGGCAACCAGGCCTGCAGTAGCGTCCTGGTTGCCATGGTTACCGATTGGAGCCCCAGCGATTAAACTGGGACTCCGATCGGAACTCTCCGCTGCCACCAATGATCGGGGTGGGGGAGAGGGGAGGCCGCACACTGGCCACCAATGATATTAATACAATAGAGGGGGGGCCGGGGGGGGGCGCACACTGGCCACCAATGATAATACAATAGAGGGAGGGAGGGGCGGCCGGGCGAGGCCGCACACTGGCCACCAATGATATTACAATAGAGGGAGGGAGGGGGGTCCGCACTGGCCACCAATGAAATTAAAACTGGGGAGGGAGGGGGGTCTGCGGCCTGGCAGCCCCTGATCTCTTACAGGGGGCTATGATACGCACAATTAACCCTTTCAGGTGCCGCACCTGAGGGGTTTATTGTGCTGATCACAGCCCCCTGTAAGAGATCGGGTGCTGCCAGGCAGCAGGGGGCAGTCATGTACACAGTTCGTAGTATATTCTAACTTGAAGCGTCCCCATCACTATGGGAACGCCTCTGTGTTAGAATATACTGTCGGATCTGAGTTTCACGATCTAACTCAAATCCGATGGTATATTCTAACATAGAGGCGTTCCCATGGTGATGGGGACGCTTCAAGTTAAAATATACCATCGGATTGGAGAAAACTCTGATCCTATGGTATATTAACTCCTGAATTTACATTGAAAGTCAATGGGGGACGGATCCGTTTGCAATTGCACCATATTGTGTCAACCTCAAACGGATCCGTCCCCATTGACTTGCATTGTAAGTCAGGACGGATCCGTTTTGCTCCGCACGGCCAGGCGGACAACCAAACGACTTTTTTTTCATGTCCGTGGATCCTCCAAAAATCAAGGAAGACCCACGGACGAAAAAACGGTCACGGATCACGGAAAAACGGAACCCGTTTTTGCGGACCGCAAAAAAAAAACGGTCGTGTGCATGAGGCCTTGTGTATATATGCAATTTATTGATGTACCTTAAAATGTCCCCTCTGAAAATAAAAGATTCTGAACCCTAGGGGTGAAAAAAAATCACTGTAGTCCTTAGGCTTCCTGCACACATTGCGTACTACTAGAGTGGAAACTTAAAGTGGCCCTGGAAAAAAGACAAAATGTGGGCCCATGTTGTAGGCAGATCCAAGTTGACAGAAGATGAGACAACAGAAGTAGGCCGGGCCTGCAGTACTGTAGTGCAGAACCAAATACCACAGTGCAGCACATAATACGCCACCCTCGCTAGAGTATTCAACTCTATCATCGTCCTCCATCTTTGAAACCGATCTTATTTTTATGCAAATGTAAAAGATTAAAGGACGAACAAGTCCTGGGATTTAAAGGGGTTGTCTGACTTAAATAAAAAAAAATGGAAAAAGGCAGTGCTTCAGCATTCTGATCCTCCCTACCGGCTGCATCAATGATGTGCCGTATACAGACACAAAATTGTTGCATCGCCCAACCAGGAGCAGGGCTGGTGCAAGAATTTTTGCCAACACAAGCGAAGCTACATTTTGGCGCCCCCCCCCCCCCCCCACCTCGCAGCTCACCTGGCCCTGGTCCTGTCTGCAGCAGCTGGCTTCTCCTCTGTGTGGTCCTGGTATCTTCTCTCTGGTTCAGACAATCGCTGGTTTGAGGACCATATTTTTCGCCCTCTAAGACGCACCTAGGTTTTAGAGGAGGATAATAGGAAAAAAATATTTTCCATTACACCTGAGGTCAGACCAGTAATCAGACCCCCAATGTTAATCAGGCCTCAGATCAGACCCCCAATGCCTCAGATCCCCATGTCAGACATCAGCCCCCATCCATCAGCCCCCCATGTCAGCCATCATGCCCCCATGTCAGCCATCATGCCCCCATCCATCAGCCCCCCATGTCAGCCATCATGCCCCCATGTCAGTCATCAACTCACAAGTAAGTGATTTAAAAAAAAAAGGTTCATTTTTCCGCCCTCCCCCAGGGTGCGCCCTAAGGCAGCCGCTTGGTCTGCCTTATGGTAGCGCCAGCCCTGACCAGGAGGACCAGAGCGGCAATGCTGGAACAAAGGGAGTTTGAACCAGTGAGTATAACCAGTCAGCGTAACTCCTTCTATTGTTTTAAAAACTTCTCTGCTTTTTACCATTTTTAAAAACTTGGATGCGCCCTCTTGATTGTTTCTGTGTCTTCAGCTGCTTACCTGCTTTTTTTACTTTCTATTTATTATTGCTCTTCAGGTATGTTATATAGGAGGATATGTACCATCCTTTGATACTATTTCTTCTATATAGCTTTGATCTGTTTTTATTACAGCTTTGGTATATTACATGCAAATACCGGTATATTGTTGCTGAATTGTCAGTTCGGTATAAAAAGTCTTGACCAAGGGGAGTACCCCAAAGCTTTGGAGCATGCCCAAGTCTGAGGAGAGGAGGGAACACTGAGGGAATATGGCCTCTGCACTTCAGACGTTATTCTCTTGATACATTGTATCTAAAGATGATACTTTTAACATTTGCATAAAAAAAAGAAACAAATTGGCAAAGTTGAAAGCTAAACGATGGCTGGTTGTGTTCTTTATTATTGGTGTCTAAGGTCAGATCATAAAAACAGTCCCTTTCCATGTGTCCTATTGGGGCAACTGAACATTATAGAGGGAGATGGAAACCTTCTGGTCTGTTCATGGTCAACCGCAGTTTCCTCTTGTTAACAGCTGATCATTGAAGGTTTCTAGGTTGGCTTCAATTTTCATAGCTATTATGGCATTGTGAGTTGATAGAGGGGGATCCCTCATTCAGAACCTTCATCTGAGATCGAGAGCAGCTACAAAGAGTCTCTCTCTGTTTGGAGGTCCCAACATGCATTACACAGAGGACCCAAAGATTTCCATTAGTACCATGATGCAATACTTAATTTGCCCTGTAAAGAGCAACACTTGCTTCCAGGTTCCAATGCAGATGACAGCTGATCGCTTAGGTACAAGCTGTGATCAGTTTATTTTGGTGGACAAACTCTGAAGGTTTTTCTTATGGTGCTTGCTATTATTGAAGTTACGGGATATCAGTGAAAGTCTACAGATGCAATTACCTAATGTAGTCTCTTAGGTTGACCTATGATGAACTTCTACTTTAAGTGGAAGTTCAGCCCCAGCCCCATTACGACAAATGCCGAACCCTTCACAGATTGACATCTTTCTGAATGAACGCTGAAGAGGTTTAGCACAATCCCTCTGTTGACTTTGTATTATCGAGCTGTACAAGGGATAAACTGCCATGATAGATATGCTATAAGTTAATGGCGACACTTCATAAAGCAATAGGCAACGTACATTCCTTACATTAACACTCATATTGCACAATCCCATAAACGAGTGAGAAGTCAATGGAGCTCCTCAGATTCATGGTCATCAGCTGAGATAAATGGACTTTCACACTGCGAGTGTGCAAAGAAATATACATATTTCCAATCCATATGACAAAGGCCGAACAAGGGAAATGTTGACTTTTTAGGGTTAGAAGGTAACCGGTATTTACTCGATCTCTCCTCACTACAAGAGGCAACTATCATCACATGGCACCCGACCATAAAATCATATATAATGACTATATAAATGTCTATTGACATGAAATGAATGTACATATTTAAAGGGAACCTGTCACCATGAAAATGCAAAGTAATCTGCAGGCAGCATGTTATAGAGCAGGAGGAGCTGAGAAGATTGATGTATAGTTTTATGGGAAAAGATTTCGTTCTCCATGCTTAAAGTGGTTTTCTGGGATTTTAACATTGCTGCAGCACAGCAACACTGGAATGACAGTGGGTGTTCCAGGTGAATAGTACTTATTTTCCTCTTCTCACAGATTTTAAATGTCACAGACAACCCTTATAAAATACTGTCTGCTTGAAGCCACCTCTAGGGGAAACTGACAGCATACTGGTAAAAACATTGCATGCAGAAAGCTCCCTCTAGTGGTGAGTAAAGGCAGCCAGAAATTTTATACAAGAATTTAAAGCTGTGTCCAGAAAACTTAGCTTTCATTACTGTGAAGCTCCTCAAATGACTTTGTTATACCAGCGGCCTGTGCCCACCGATATCTCCCTGCTCTCTGTGGGAACAGCCATCAGGACACTCACCTGTTCTTCTGACCCAGGTCTCTGGACCCGCCACACACATTGCTGTCTACTTCACACATTCTGAGGCCTGCTTTCTGTCTGCACCTCTCCTATCTGCCTGTAGGGCCACCAGATCTTCCCCATTTCAGGATATTTAAGGTACCTTCCCTGTTGGCAATAGTGTTTCTAGTTTGATATTTCCCTTCAAAGTTGCACTGTATACATTCTGATCTCCTGTGCCTGACCTCTGCCGGATTACCAGATTTGACCTGACTTCTGTCTGACATCTCTATTGATCGTGAGCTACCTGCCCCAACTTTTGGCCTGATTATCAGATTGATCTTACTCTGTCTAACATTACCATGGCCTGTTGTGCCTGATCCCTTGGTGCCCAGAATCGGTGTTTCTTGAACCCAGTGAACCCAGTGGGTCAGCAGTCACTTGAACACAGAAAACTCCAAGAGGTATTACAGTGACTGGGTTTGAGTTGCCCCACGTGTTGCTGCTCTCTGGAGGGGATGGTGCACCCCAATGGAAAATAAGCCCTGAGGGTCAGGTTCTGCAGTAAACCAGTGGGCTTCTTTACTGAAGGAAGTCTAGTGTAAAACAATACAGGCAATGCATTGAGCTGGCTTCTCCAGTCTTCTCTCTGGTAGAAGATGAATCTGTCCTGAGGAATGGCTAGCTGTCCCTTCCTCTCTCAGAAGGCTGATACCCTGACCAAAGGGCTGGTGGCCCAGGGTCTGTGGATCAGAGGTCGGCAGAGTATCCCAGTCTCAGCATCTTCTTCTGGTCACTCATGCAGTCTGGCAGAGTCTCTCCTACTAAACACTGGCCCCTGTATGCAGACAACTAGGGTCACTAAAAGCTCTACTTAGGAGGATTGGAGCTGGAGAAGCACAGCCTAACAGAAACAATGTTGATGTTTATGGCTGCCATAAACTTGTATTGTGCCTCAATAGAAGTCAATGGGAATGACTAAGTTTCCAGACATAAGCAACCATCTGACATAACTAAACCAGACTGTCAAAAATTCACTGTGTAAGGCTTTTCCCTGAAAACTCAGCTGTGTATAGTCCCTTATGGTAACTGTGGAAAATTACTAGCATCTCAGTGCACAGGCTGAAAAGTCCCAAAGCCTCTCAATTTTAGCTGTGCTATCCACACTGCAGTGAAAATACAGTGCAATAATAGTGCAAATGAACAGGATATATTACAATAAAAATATAAAATGCAGTTTAACAATATAAGTGTAAACAAAGGCTTAAATCATATTGCAAGTTAACCCTTAAAAATGCAATAAAATAGGTCGTTAATGGCTTTGTATAGCAGCAATAGAGACAAATGACCACAAACATCCAGGGCACTACAGTAGCAGCCTGGTGGTTTTTCTGCAGCAGAGTCCAGATCTCTGTATGGGAATTAAAGGGTGAGGACAAGAGGGTCACTTAGATAAACTCTAATCGCAGCAGACTTATCTTCACCTCAATATCTACATCTTGGCTGGTTTTAATGATGATAAATACGTTTGTATATGTGTGGACATTGATGAAGACAGTGCTTTGAATCCACACAAGGGCTGTATGACCTCAAATCACCTGACAGATATTACAAAAGGACATGTTCTTAGCAGTATCTCTCAGTAGTGCAGCCTCAGGCTTTGGGCCTGTAATTTCAGGCAATAATATGTATTTGAAAAAACAAAACATTTCCATGTTTTAATGTATGTTTTTGGGTCTCTTATAAATGTCGTCTACAAGATCTCTTTTAGGTACAGTGCCTTGTAAAGGTATCCATACCCCCTTGAACTTTTCCACATTTTTCACGTTACAACCACAAGCTTAAATGTATTTTATTGGGATTTTATGTGATAGACCAACACAAAGTAGCAAGTATGTGTGAAGTGAAAAGAAAATTATACATGATTTTCAAAATGTTTAATAAATAAACATTGGGGTTTCTCTCTACCAGTTTTGTACATCTGGACGCTGAAATGTATGCCCATTCTTCTTTGCAAAATAGCTCAAGCTCAGCCAGATTGGATGGAGAACGTCTGTGAACAATAATTTTTAAGTCTTGCCACAGATTCTCAATGGGATTTAGGTCTGGACTGTGACTGCGCCATTCTAACACATGAATATGCTTTAACCTAAACCCTTCCATTGTAGATCTGGCTGTATGTTTAGGGTCTTTGTCCTGCTGAAACCTCCACCCCAGTCTCAAGTCTACCAGATTTTCCTCCAGGATTGCCCTGTATTTAGCTCCATACATCTTCCCATCAACTCTGACCAGCTTTCCTGTCCCTGCTAAAGAAAAGCATCCCCGCAGCATGATGCTGCCACCCCCATGTTTCACGGTGGGGATGGTGTGTTCAGGGAAATGTGCAGTATTCGTTTTCTGCTACATACAGTCAGGTCCATAATAATTGGGACATCCACACAATTGTAACATTTTTGGCTCTATACACCACCACAATGGATGTGAAATGAAACGAACAAGATGTGCTTTACCTGCAGACTGTCAGCTTTAATTTGAGGGTATTTGCATCCAAATCAGGTGAACGGTGTAGGAATTACAACAGTTTGCATATGTGCCTCCCACTTGTTAAGGGACAAAAAGTAATGGGACAATTGGCTTCTCAGCTGTTCCATGGCCGGGTGTGTGTTATTCCCTCATTATCCCAACTACAATGAGCAGATAAAAGGTCCAGAGGTCATTTCAAGTGTGCTATTTGCATTTGGAATCTGTTGCTGTCAACTCTCAAGATGAGATCCAAAGAGCTGTCACTATCAGTGAAGCAAGCCATCATTAGGCCGAAAAAACAAAACAAATCCATCAGAGAGATAGCAAAAACATTAGGCGTGGCCAAAACAACTATTTGGAACATTCTTAAAAAGAAGGAACGCACCGGTAAGCTCAGCAACACCAAAAGACCCGGAAGACCACAGAAAACAACTGTGGTGGATGACCGAAGAATTCTTTCCCTGGTGAAGAAAACGCCCTTCACGACAGTTGGCCATATCAAGAACACTCTCCAGGAGGTAGGTGTATGTGTGTCAAAGTCAACAATCATGAGAAGACTTCACCAGAGTGATTACAGAGGGTTCACCACAAGATGTAAACCATTAGTGAGCCTCAAAAACAGGAAGGCCAGATTAGAGTTTGCCAAACGACATCTAAAAAAGCCTTTACAGTTCTGGAACAACATCCTATGGACAGATAAGACCAAGATCAACTTGTACCAGAGAGATGGGAAGAGAAGAGTATGGAGAAGGAAAGGAACTGCTCATGATCCTAAGCATACCACCTCATCAGTGAAGCATGGTGGTGGTAGTGTCATGGCGTGGGCATGTATGGCTGCCAATGGAACTGGTTCTCTTGTATTTATTGATGATGTGACTGCTGACAAAACCAGCAGGATGAATTCTGAAGTGTTTCGGGCAATATTATCTGCTCATATTCAGCCAAATTCTTCAGAACTGATTGGACGGCGCTTCACAGTGCAGATGGACAATGACCCAAAGCATACTGCAAAAGCAACCAAAGAGTTTTTTAAGGGAAAGAAGTGGAATGTTATGCAATGGCCAAGTCAATCACCTGACCTGAATCCAATTGAGCATGCATTTCACTTGCTGAAGACAAAACTGAAGAGAAAATGCCCCAAGAACAAGCAGGAACTGAAGACAGTTGCAGTAGAGGCCTGGCAGAGCATCACCAGGGATGAAACCCAGCGTCTGGTGATGTCTATGCGTTCCAGACTTCACGCTGTAATTGACTGCAAAGGATTTGCAACCAAGTATTAAAAAGTGAAAGTTTGATTTATGATTATTATTCTGTCCCATTACTTTTGGTCCCTTAACAAGTGGGAGGCACATATGCAAACTGTTGTAATTCCTACACCGTCCACCTGATTTGGATGGAAATACCCTCAAATTAAAGCTGGCAGTCTGCAGTTAAAGCACATCTTGTTCGTTTCATTTCAAATCCATTGTGGTGGTGTATAGAGCCAAAAATGTTAGAATTGTGTCAATGTCCCAATATTTATTGACCTGACTGTATAGCGTTTTGCATTTATGTCAGAAAGTTCAACTTTAGTCTCATCTGAGTACCTTCTTCCACATGTTTGCTGTGTCCCCTACATGGCTTGCGGCAAACTGCAAACGGGACTTCTTATGGCTTGCTTTCAATAATGGCTTTCTTCTTGCTACTCTTCCATAAAGGCCAGATTTTTGGAGTGCATGACTAATAGTTGTCCTGTGGACAGATTCTCCCACCTGAGCTGGGGATCTCTGCAGCTCCTCCACAGTGACCAGGGTATTTTGACTGCTTCTCTCATTAGTGCTCTCCTTGCTGGGCTGTCAGTTTAGGTGGGCGACCATGTCTGGATAGGATTGCAGTTGTGCCATACACCTTCCATTTTCGGATGATGGATTGAACAGAAAGATGTTCAGAGCTGGAGATATTTTTTTTAAAACCTAACCCTGCATTACAATTCTCCACAACTTTATCCCTGACCTGTCTGGTGTGTTCTTGGTTTTCATGATGCTGTTTAATCACTAATGTTCTCTAAAAAACCTCTGAGGCCTTCACAGAACAGCTGTAGTTATACTGAGAATAAATTACACACAGGGGACTCTATTTACCAATTAGTTGACTTTTGAAGGCAATCAGTCACAATGGAATTTATTTAGGGGTATCAGAGTACAAGGGACTGAATACAAATGCGCGGCACATTTACCAGATTTTTATTTATAAAAAAAAATTGAAAATCACATATCATTTTCTTTTCACTTCACACATAATTGCACCTTTGTGTTAGTCTATCGCATAAAATCCCAATAAAATATATTTGCTTGTGGGAGTAACGTGAAAAAATTTGAAAAAGTTTGAGGGGTATTAAAATTCTTTTAAGGCACTGTACGTGTTCTCGATAAGGAGGTTACCATCTTGTGTATGTTCTCCCAGAACGTATTTTGTGTAGTTGTGATGGAACTGAGGGGGCACAGCCGTTTGCCTCTCAGTGCTAGGTCTGGGCAAAACCAGTCCCTCATTCCCAGAGACAGTGACAAATCACCTCACATTCTCCGTCATTGTCTGTGTTATCCACAGAGCCTATTCTTTATAGTTAAGACAGACAGGAGGATATAGGTGTGTATGATGTGTGACTCTGGGAGTGTCCTCTACCCTCCTAAGTGCATGCCGAGAAACGCTGCCAGGAAACAAGCCCACTACACAATGCCGCAAGAGAAGTGGTCTCTGCTGCCCTCTAGTGGAAGAGATATATTCCTGAATCTACAATAAATGCAGAGTATAATATATGCTCACAACATAGGATATTTTTATAGAAAGATGGTAACGTTATGCAGCAAATGTTCCAGATCCCAAAGTGCACCCGTAACAGTATCGCAATACCCCCATAGTGAACTCTAGAAACCCCATAATAGTGATGGCCAGGGTGACTTTATAACAGTATCAAAATAGTCAGGTATCCTGCTATACAGATATATTGTGTAGTGTGAGGATGCATCTGGTTGAGGTTGTCTTGTCATGGCTGGTAGGCTCACACAATTCACAAAATGTGCAAAAGGTATCTATCTATCTATCTATCTATCTATCTACAGTTGCAAGAAAAAGTATGTGAACCCATTAGAATGATATGGATTTCTGCACAAATTGGTCATAAAATGTGATCTGATCTTCATCTAAGTCACAACAATAGACAATCACAGTCTGCTTAAACTAATAACACACAAAGAATTAAATGTTACCATGTTTTTATTGAACACACCATGTAAACATTCACAGTGCAGGTGGAAAAAGTATGTGAACCCCTAGACTAATGACATCTCCAAGAGCTAATTGGAGTGAGGTGTCAGCCAACTGGAGTCCAATCAATGAAATGAGATTGGAGGTTTTGGTTACAGCTGCACTGCCGTATAAAAAACACACACCAGTTCTGGGTTTGCTTTTCACAAGAAGCATTGCCTGATGTGAATGATGCCTTGCACAAAAGAGCTCTCAGAAGACCTACGATTAAGAATTGTTAAGACAAATTGTCTATAAATGGGGAAAGTTTAGCACTGCTGCTCCTCTCCCTAGGAGTGGCCGTCCTGTAAAGATGACTGCAAGAGCACAGCGCAGACTGCTCAATGAAGTGAAGAAGAATCCTAGAGTGTCAGCTAAAGACTTACAAAAGTCTCTGGCATATGCTAACATCCCTGTTAGCGAATCTACGAAACGTAAAACACTAAACAAGAATGGATTTCATGGGACGATACCACAGAAGAAGCCACTGCTGTCCAAAAAAAACATTGCTGCACATTTACAGTTTGCACAAGAGCACCTGGATGTTCCTCAGCAGTACTGGCAAAATATTCTGTGGACAGATGAAACCAAAGTTGAGTTGTTTGGAAGAAACACACAACACTATGTGTGGCGAAAAAGAGGCACAGCACACCAACATCAAAACCTCATCCCAACTGTGAAGTATGGTGGTGGGGGCAACATGGTTTGGGGCTGCTTTGCTGCGTCATGGCCTTGACGGATTGCTATCATCGAAGGAAAAATGAATTCCCAAGTTTATCAAGACATTTTGCAGGAGAACTTAAGGCCATCTGTCCACCAGCTGAAGCTCAACAGAAGATGTGTGTTGCAACAGAACAACGACCCAAAGCATAGAAGTAAATCAACAACAGAATGGCTTAAACAGAAGAAAATACTCCTTCTGGAGTGGCCCAGTCAGAGTCCTGACCTCAACCCGATTCAGATGCTGTGGCATGACCTCAAGAAAGCGATTCACACCAGACATCCCAAGAATATTGCTGAACTGAAACAGTTCTGTAAAGAGGAATGGTCAAAAATTACTCCTGACCGTTGTGCACGTCTGATCTGCAACTACAGGAAACGTTTGGTTGAAGTTATTGCTGCCAAAGGAGCTTCAACCAGTTATTAAATCCAAGGGTTCACATACTTTTTCCACCTGCACTGTGAATGTTTACATGGTGTGTTCAATAAAAACATGGTAACATTTAATTCTTTGTGTGTTATTAGTTTAAGCAGACTGTGATTGTCTATTGTTGTGACTTAGATGAAGATCAGATCACATTTTATGACCAATTTGTGCAGAAATCCATATAATTCCAAAGGGTTCACATACTTTTTCTTGCAACTGTATCTGTCTGTCTGTCTATCTATCTATCTATCTATCTCATATCTATCTATCTATCTATCTATCTATCTATCTATCAATCGATTTATCTCCTACCTATCTATTGATCTATCTATCTCATTATCTATCTATATATCTATCTATACTCAGGATAGGTCATCAGTATCTGATTGGTGGGGGTCGGACACCCAGGACCACCGCCGATCAGCTGTTTTGAGAAGGCAGTGGCGCTCCTGTGAGTACCTCGGCCTTTTCTCAGCTTACCAATCACAGCGCCGTACATTGTATAGTGACTGTGCTTGGTATCGCACTCAGAACTATTCAATTCTATGGCGCTGAGTTGCTCCTAGACCACGTGACCTAAAAACATGTCGTCACTCGGCCTAGGAAAAGCTGAAAAAAAGGCCACGTGCCTTCTCAAACAGCTGATCGGCGGGGGTCCCAGGTGTCGGACCTCCACCGATCAGATACTGATGACTTATCCAGAGGATAGCTCATCAGTATAAAAATCTCAGAAAACTCCTTTAAGGGCTTCTTCACATCACCATTATGGATTCTGTCATTGCTTTCCATTATAACATGGTTATACCGGAAAATAACGGAATCCATAAGACAGAAGTCAAAATGGAAGCCTTTAAGAGGCATTTTGTTTTGATCCTTCATAATACAAGTCTATGGGCAGCATAACGGATCCGTCCTGGTTTTTATTATGCAGGAGTCCAGTCCTGCATAACGGAAACCAGGACGGATCCATTATGCTGCACATAGACTTGTATTATGATGGAATGCAAAACGGAAGCCTTTAATAGGCATTCCATTTTGCTTTCCGTCATAATAGAAGTCTATGGGAATAATAACAGATCCGTCTGGTCTCTGTTATGCAGAACGGAAAAAAAATTCCCGTCGACAGGACTTTGTTTTTCGTCTTGCGTACCGGGAACCAGACGGATTCGTTATGATTCCCATAGACTTCTATTATGACGGATCAAAACGGAATGCCTCTTTAAGGCTTCCGTTTTGACTTCCGTCTTATGGATTCCGTTATTTTCCGTTATAACCATGTTATAACAGAAAACAAAAGGAATCTATAACGGGAACGTGAACCCGCCCTAACTCACATTATAGACATGTGAGAATGCAACACCATCTAGTGGCAGATGATATCTACTGCATAGCACAACTATGAGGTGCAGGTCAACAGATTAAATAATGTACCGTATGTGCATTCTGCCTAGACATAAACGGCACAAACTCGAAACTAAGTAAAAACTAACATGCCTGATTGTCATTGACTGTGCGCATTGATAGGTGCTGCTGGAAATAATAATATTCCATACTTTTTACATGTTTATAAGCTTAGGCTCTGTTCATAGTATATCCTGATAGATTCCATTGGCTCATATTGGTAGCTCTGCAGGGTGTAGTATTCCTGCTATAAATAAAGAAAAATATTATTAATATGTTAACATGGCCAATGACACCAAATAGATAAAAAATGCATACTGTATCTGACGTGATAAACTTGAATTTTGGAAACTCTTTTCTTGCTCCCGCCAACAGGATTTTGCTCCTTGTTGTTAGTAATTTGGGGCGTTTTTGCATCTTTTTTTTTTTTTACCAAGGATTTTTTCCATACAGCTGTACAGAGGAAGTGACAATGGGGGATTTGTGCTTCGCAAACTTTTCTCTCTAAAAAATAAAACTATACAAGCAAAAAATCCATTAAAAAGCGGTAAAAACTCTAATCAAGTAAGGCATTTGTTTAGTTTTTGGCGCAAAAAAACCCCACCATGACCAGACCTGTGTGTGGCAGTGGACAGCTCTATCTACTGGTGTTGAAGCCTCCAGCATCCAGCATAATAACAGCCTCTGCCCAGTTCTACAACAGCGGCTCACTAGAAGGAGACCTTAAATGGTTTTTCCAGGGTTTCGTTAATCGCAATCTGATCGGTGGAGGTCTCAAACGTCCTCACTGATCATCTGTTTCGATGTATCTGTTTCGATGTAACATCCAACGGTCGTGTTCATGACACTTACAGTGATAACAGAAATATTAAAGATGAAGTAAGATGGCAGACATTCACAGCAAAATGTCCAAACATACAGTACAGACCAAAGGTTTGGACACACCTTCTCATTCAAAGAGTTTTCTTTATTTTCATGACTATGAAGGCATCAAAACTATGAATTAACACATGTGGAATTATATACATAACAAACAAGTGTGAAACAACTAAAAATATGTCATATTCTAGGTTCTTCAAAGTAGCCACCTTTTGCTTTGATTACTGCTTTGCACACTCTTGGCATTCTCTTGATGAGCTTCAAGCAGTAGTCCCCTGAAATGGTCTTCCAACAGTCTTGAAGGAGTTCCCAGAGATGCTTAGCACTTGTTGGCCCTTTTGCCTTCACTCTGCGGTCCAGCTCACCCCAAACCATCTCGATTGGGTTCAGGTCCGGTGACTGTGGAGGCCAGGTCATCTGGCGCAGCACCCCATCACTCTCCTTCATGGTCAAATAGCCCTTTACTTTCAAAGTTTTCCCAATTTTTCGGCTGACTGACTGACCTTAATTTCTTAAAGTAATGACGGCCACTCGTTTTTCTTTACTTAGCTGCTTTTTTCTTGCCATAATACAAATTCTAACAGTCTATTCAGTAGGACTATCAGCTGTGTATCCACCTGACTTCTCCTCAACGCAACTGATGGTCCCAACCCCATTTATAAGGCAAGAAATCCCACTTATTAAACCTGACAGGGCACACCTGTGAAGTGAAGACCATTTCAGGGGACTACCTCTTGAAGCTCATCAAGAGAATGCCAAGAGTGTGCAAAGCAGTAATCAAAGCAAAAGGTGGCTACTTTGAAGAACCTAGAATATGACATATTTTCAGTTGTTTCACACTTGTTTGTTATGTATATAATTCCACATGTGTTAATTCATAATTTTGATGCCTTCAGTGTGAATCTACAATTTTCATAGTCATGAAATAAAGAAAACTCTTTGAATGAGAAGGTGTGTCCAAACTTTTGGTCTGTACTGTACATGTGGCAGAATTTACACATATATGGATATCCTGCACTTAAGTCAGTCAGAAACAAGACACACGCAGCGCAGACCAATCACTCATTGGACACATGTGGGACACAAGACACTTATACATGGCTCACATGCCACGGATGCATATGTCACATGCTGCACATACACCACTGATACATAGAACATATATAGCACACACCAATCACACATAGGAAACACGCAATGCACACACCAAGACATTTATGCCTAACCCTATTAAGTATAGCACACTTAAAGGGGTTAAAGGGGTCCTCTCACTTCTGCAATTGGTATTCATCATGTAGAGAAAGTTAATACAAGACACTTACTAATGTATTGTGATTGTCCATATTGCCTCCTTTCCATCACATTATACACAGCACGTATCCGTGGTTTTGACCACTCTGCTATCCAGCAGTGGTGGCTGTGCTTGCACATTATAGGTAAAGGTGTTGGCCTATTAGCACTTCCAGTCTTTCCCTATAGTGTGTAAGCACGGCCACCACTGCTGGATTACACTGTGGTAATACCCACGGATACGTGCTGTGTATAATGTGATGGAAAGGAGGTAATATGGACAATCACAATACATTAGTAAGTGCCTTGTATTAACTGCATGATAAATGCCATTTACTGAAGTGAGACAAACCCTTTAACCCCTTTGTCTGGCATTAAATTTACCAAATCGTAACCTCCTCAGATTGCACATAATCTACAGTTTATTTAAAAGGGTTGTCCTACCATAATGACCTATTGTCTATCTACAGGATAGGTGATAAATATCATATTGCTGGGGGTCTGACTGCTGGAACACCACTGATCATGAAAAAAGGGGTCCTGAGACATTCAATTACATTACCACCAATCTATGTACACAAGGGTCATAAGACCACGTTCCCTTGATCATGGGGGTCCCAGCATTTAGACCCCCATCAGTCAGACACTTATCACCTGTCGTGTCATAGCTGTTGGACCTTTTCACATTCCCTATCCTTAAAGGTTTTCTTTGGTTGTAAAAAAAAAAAAAAAAAAAATTAAATATGGCCCAAAATATGTGTCAAACTATAATAGAAATGCTCACCTGTTAAAGGACCTGTGTCCACTTTTCTAGTTATCCTCTATCCACAGGATCGAGGATAACTAAGTGATCCGTGGGAGTCTGAACACTGGAGCCCCCACTGATCCCCCTTCTTCATTGAGTGGCAGGTCTAGCATATGCCCTGCCTCTCCATCCATTCTCTATGGGGTCGCTGGAGATGGCAGAGTACAGCGCTGGCTATTTCCAGTGGTCCTAAAGAGAATAAATGGAGCAGCAGGGCGTATGTGTAGCCTGCCACGCCATCAAAAAGGGGGAACAGGACCCGTTCCTGGGATCAGTGGGGGGTCGCAGAATCGGACCCTACTAATCATATAGCCATGGGCGTAGCTAGAAATGACTGGGCCTCATAGCAAACATTTTTTATGGGCCCCCCCCCCTCCCGGATCTCCCACCCCCACATACCTCTCGGACCTCGCTGCCACATCCGCAGCTCCTCATGCACTTGCGACGGTTACGCGTAGGACTGAGCACAGACAGTTGGTCACTGGCAACGCATTTGTGCCAGTGTAGGAAATGTATGAATCTAAATGTCTGTGTATAAGGGTCCATTCACACGTCCGCAATTTCGTTCCGCATTTTGCGGAACGGAATTTTGGACCCATTAATTTCGATGGGGCAGCACGATGTGCTTCCCGGACACGGAATTGCGGACCCGCGGACGTGTGAATGGACCCTTAAAGAAGATTGTTAAATTGTACAGGGGTCTGTAACACAAGAAGGTGAAAGAACATATCGTGGGGTGTGTATGTGTATTAGACAGAAGGTAGGGATATGTATCTTGTGTAATTTGGGTATTAGGGAGAGTAAGGGGTATATATCTAGTGCTGATACACGTGTAGGCGAAGAGCCGCTCTGAGCTCTGACATAATTTGTCTCTTTCATATTATAAGCTCCCCTTATGTATAATTTACTTACATTTCTGAAGATTTAGGGGTGCTGGCTGGCTTAGCCTCAGGGGTGCTGACAGGCTTGGCCTGAGGGGTGCTGACAGGCTTGGCCTCAGGGGTGCTGGCTGGCTTGGCATCAGGGGTGCTGACAGGCTTAGCCTCAGGGGTGCTGACAGGCTTGGCCTCAGGGGTGCTGGCTGGCATGGCCTCAGGGGTGCTGGCTCGCTTGGCCGGGCAGAAGGAGTGTGGGAGACTGTGAGGCCTTTTTTCTCCAAGCTGCTCCGGAAAAAAAATATTTTTCATTACACCTTAGGTCAGACCACCAATCAGACCCCCAATGTTAATCAGACCTCAGCTGACAGCACCAATAAGATCCCTAATGTTAATAAGACCCCAATAAGAGCTCAGATCACACCTCAGCTCAGACCCCAATATGAATGACCCCCAATCAGACCTCAGATAAGAGCCCCATGCCTCATAGCAGACCCCAGTAGCCTCATAGCAGACCCCAGTAGCCTCATAGCAGGCCCCAGTAGCCTCATAGCCGCCCCCAGTATCCTTATAGCAGTCCCCAGTAGACTCATAGCAGCCCCCCAGTGCCTCTCACCAGTCCCCAGTGCCTTTCACCAGCCCCAGTGCCTCTCCATCAGCCCCCAGTGCCTCTCACCAGCCCCCAGTGCCTCTCCATCAGCCCCCAGTGCCTCTTCATCAGCCCCCAGTGCCTCTCCATGAGCCCCCAGTGTCTCTCCATCAGCCCCCAGTGCCTCTCACCAGCCCCCAGTGCCTCTCCATTAGCCCCAGTGCCTCTCAATCAGCTCCCAGTGCCTCTCACCAGCAGCCCCCCAGGGCTTATCCATCAGCCCCCAGTGCCTCTCCATCAGCCCCCAGTGCGCCCTCCCCGGTATTAAAATCATTGGTGGGCAGTGTTCCCCCCCAGTATTAAAATCATTGGTTGGCAGTGCGCCTCCCCCCATCATTGGTGGCAGCGGCAGTTCCGATCAGAGTCCCAGCAGTGTAATGCTGGGGCTCCGATCGGTTACCATGGCAGCCAGGACGCTACTGAAGTCCTGGCTGCCATGGTCAGACTCAGTTACTCTGCAGCATACTTACATGCGCTGTGGCCACCTGGCGCTCCTTCTTCTTGTAACTAACAGGTCTGTGCGGCGCATTGCTTATGCTTATAGCAATGCGCCGCACAGACCTGTGACGAGTTACAAGAAGGAGGAGCACTCGGCGGCCACAGCGGATAAGTATGCTGCAGAGTAACTGAGTCTGACCATGGCAGCCAGGACTTCAGTAGCGTCCTGGCTGCCATGGTAACCGATCGGAGCCTCAGCATTACACTGCTGGGACTCTGATCGGAACTACCGCTGCCACCAATGAAGGTGGGGGGGAGGGCACACTGCCCACCAATGATGGGGGGAGGCCGCCACCTATCGTACCGCCACTCAGCTTCACTGTGGACACTCCTGGCTTGAGGGGGCCCGTGGGCCCCCCTGACTTAGGGGCCCGGTCACAATTACGACCCCTATAGCTACGCCAGTGCATATAGCTATGGTGTGGAGAGGATAACTTGAAAACCTGGACAACCCCTCTAAATCCTCCACCACTCCACCACCAGTATCTCTTTACATGGCAGCAGTGATGCCTGTCAATACGGAATATCATCACTACCGCCATGTAAACCATACATGTCAATACTGGAGAATGTGACGCACTGTGCAGAATTTTTCAGGCATAAGTCCAACCTCCTTTGCAGGTCATAACCTTCAACAAAGCCCAAGAAAAAGGCGCTAGAAAAGCAACGTAAGCAAAGGGCACAAACGGAGGGTCATAACTGAAGCAGAGGCATTAGGGTCACCTGAGGCAGGGTAATAGTGGGGATCCTGGAGCTGGGGTAACTGGAGAAGAGGCAATATTAGCGGTGCATTTAGAGTGGGGGCATCTGGAGCTGGGGAATTTATTTGGGTGCACCTAAAGCATTAGGGTCGTCTGAGGCAGGGTAATAGTAGTGATCCTGTAGCAGAGGTATTAGGGGGACAACTGGAAAAGATGCAATATTAGGGTGCATTTAGAGTGGGGGCATTGGGGGGCATCTGGAGCTGGGGCACTTATGAGGGTGCACCTAAAGTAGAGGCATTGGGGGGACCTAGAGCAGAGTACCCCCAATGCCACTCTGAACTCTTCAGAGAGCAGCACAGATTCATAGATCTGTGTCTGCTATAAACAAATCCCGAATTTCCCCCTTACAGTCTCCTACAGCTCACTACTGTCACACACCTGAGAAATCAGCCCAGCACCGCAGAGGAGCCCTTCTCTCGAGCAACCACAGTTTTCTGACAGCAAGAAGGGCAGGAGGATGGCCAGACATGTTCTCTCCTCCTTCACTGCCAGCAGCCTAGGAAGTTTAGAAGATACTGCGTGGCCTCCTGTACAATGTACACCAGTAGGAGGCTGCATCACTGTGCGATACTGCCACCTAGTGGCTACAATAATTATCTCTCCTGAGAAACAATTTGTAAAATAATAGATAGGCACACGTCATCTGAAATCAGAGACCTGAATATTCTTAAATCATTTATTAAAACATTTATTAAAAAAATATGGAAATATCCCTAAAACAATGTTATTCCAAATGCATGCAACCTACAATTAAACTAAACATAAAACAAGACACTGCATGTTTATGTTTCCATCAATGTGCAATTTGGCTATGTACTGTATATTCCTGCACAAGTGTGCACTATAGTATTGATACTATCTTGATGGTTGCTAATAGTTACTCTAGCTCAGTATATAAAATAGCCGCTGAGCACATATGGTCAGCAAACATCCACACAATATATGATGGACGATAATATCACACAATATATAATAGTTGATACACAGTATATAGCATCAATTATCTATATTTAAATAGTGTTGTTTACACTCTGCAAATTTAGGCAGTCCAACTCTCTAAATATATCTCTACTCCTTAATAGGGGCTTGATGGTTCTTAATACCGTTTGTATTTAGTCCGCAGTCACTTTCAAATTACTGCCATTCCTCCTTTAATAATACAGACATTAACCCTTTGATATGTTTGCTGTCAGCAGCATCCGTGTACTCACCCGTTGGTGGATAGTGGTGTATCAGCTGTGGCGTCCCACGTGATCTTGCTGCAGGTTACCACTTACCTTCACCTCTCTAAATTGCATGTGAGTAGTCTCGCTGTCCGAATCACAAAATCGGTTAATGCGGCTAAACCTTGGCGTCCCACGTGATACAAGGGATCTCAACCACTTATTCAAGCAACATAGATTCAAGCAACAGACATAAAAGCAAAAAGTGGAGCGCTCCCTTAATCATTTGCCTACAGCTATATGAACTTTGAGATTCTTTGATGAAGTGTGCCTATCTATTATTTTACTAGTTATTTTTCCAATTTTTGTGTGACTGGGTGAAGTGACAGAGATAGAGCACCTTAATCCAGGGTAACCAGAGGGTGAGCCGCTTTTTTTACAATACTGAAGTTTTCAAGAGGAATAATTACTCCTTTGTCTTATCTCCGGGGGTAGGAGACTGGGGTCCCACCGAGGAATCCCCCGCCTCCCCAGTGGGCCAGTCCGAGCCTGAGGTCAGCCATCTCGAGTGTTGGCCTAGGTTGTTTTGTTGAGGTGGTGGACCAAGCAATGTTTTTTGTACAAGACTGCTGAATTGTTCTTGTCACGATATCAGGTGCCATTTGAAGCCAATCACTTGACACTAGGGTCTATTTATTATGACATGGTTTGAAATAACGAATAAGACCTTGCAGTACCCCAGAAGGATTACTGCAAAGGGTCAATTACCATTGGCACAGTTAATAAAAAGTTTTGTAAGTTAAATGTTATAATTTGTCATGTACATGCACTTATTGGCATTGTATGGACAACACATGGTTAACAACTTGGCAAATTGTGTTGTCAGGAGATGTATCAGGTCCGCCCCCTAACTGGTTAGTGTTGAGGGAGTCTAGTCTAAAGCAGCCTGGAGGGAAGACATGTCTGTCTGTTTAACCCTCTGCACAAGTAGGCCCAATTTCAGAGAATCCTAGTTTCTGAGCCTACAACTGCCCAGAAAGCAACCATACTACAAAAGTACTTCTGACAGAGAGAGAGATCAGACATCTGAGGAAATTAAAACTCACAAGACCATACATTGGACTCAGACAGCAAGGTGTTGAGCTGGTTTATGGCAGAGAGACTTTGTTACTGTGGAAGGGACTATTGCCAAAGCATTCCCCACCTTTTGAGACGGACTGGCCATCTGTATGTAAAGTTTCCGCACCCCTCAGTCCAGGAACTGCAGAAGGACTCAATAAGAACCTTGTTGCAGGCCTGTGGCTCTGCCGAGAGATTGCAAAGTGTCTTTAGAGAGAGGGAGTACTATAAACACCATCATTGTTGCTGTACATACGCTGCTATTAGGAGAATATTGCTCAGTAATATACTGTTGAACTGTGCCTTTTGCTGCTATTTGTACTACTACCCCTATCGTCAACTTAGTAAAGAGAGACTTTATTTATTCCTTACAACAGGCCTGGTCGTTGTCTTCATCGTTCACCAGTCCTGACTTGCACACAGCAAAACATCCAACATCAAAGGCACCCCTACTAACACCATGGAGGAGCCCCAATACCAGGGTGTGCCCTAGGGAAAGAAAGGATGCACCCAGACATGGACTGGCCCACAGGGGTACAGAGGAATCCCCCGGTGGGCCCCTGAGCAAGGTGGGCCCCTAGTCTCCCACCCCCCTACTCAAGTGGCACATAACACATTCGATTTACTGCACTACATACATATATTCAATGTACAGCACCTCAACTAGCCTATGTTCATATAAAAAACGTGTTAAATTATTTATTATATTTGAATGTATCTGTACGTTGGGCCCCCAAAATAAATTTTACTGGTGGGACCTAGGTACCCCAGTCCGACACTGGTTGCACCCTCCAGTCACTGCAAAAGTGTAGATCCCCACTGTGAGTCCTACCTGTGATCTGTGAGTACTACCACCACCCTCAGAGCCACAACTACCATTACCATCTTCCATGCACTCCCCAGCAATCTGCTGCAACCTTACTGAGTGCAATGATAACAATCAAGAGCACAAAGCAATTAAAGTGGATGTGGACATGTTCTGAATAGGTAAAGGGTGGTCCTAAGGAACCTCAGTGGGCCTAAGGAACCTGAGACTGCAGTCTGTGGCATGATGTGCTATATACAGAAATCATTGATACTTTTGGACTTTTTTTTTTAGAACAGTGGCACACAAGCTGCACGTGTGGCCATGATGCCAATCTGTGCGACCCCCCAACCATCTGGTGACAGAATTGATTGCATGTGCTCAGACATTTTTCATGTCAGCATGGAGATGTAAGTTCTAATGGTGCAATGTGTGGCCATCTTTGTGGACCCCCCCCCTATATCAGCGTAATAGGGGTCTCCTGACCTCTGGGTGGAAATCCAGAAAGGAACAGATGAGGTGGAGAGGTGGTGAGTCATGCATGTTGCTTTCTTAGTCATAGTTCTTGGAAATAGTGAAACACTTGGCTGTTTCAACATCTTAGATAAGTAAGAGAGAACCAGGAAAAAAAAGACCCTCGTTCCTCCACTAGGTGTGAGTCCTGGCAGTAGAATCAAAGCCTACTATATCAGACATTTATGGCATATACTTTCGATATGCTGATGTGTCTCAGATTTAAATACCCCTTTACATTTTAGTGTGGCCCTTTGGATTGAATCTCTTTGACAATGCGGCCCTTGGATCAGAAACCCTGTTTTGCGCCCCTGTAGATTTTTTCTTCTGAGTTGAGTATCTTGGCTGTCTATATCTGTAGACTTATGAAGTCCGGACTTGAGGCCAACACTTGGATATTCTGCTAACACCCACTAAATATAACGTACTTTCCTTTGTCTGTGGTATATTATTCATATGGCAGAAATTTTGGATTTGAACCCAACCATATTTTCAGCAGGTCACTTGCCAACGGGGAGAATTACCATACCAGACAGTCCATTCATGACTTAAAGGCTCCAGACCGGAGGTTCTTATTGATGGTGGGATCCTCTCAGAATTTATGACACAGAGTGATAGGAACCGGAGTGAATGGTTAGAATTTCCTTCATTTTTATTTTCAAACTCTTAAAGGTTGCAGATCTGGCTCCATTTCATTTGAATGAATCATGAAATCGGTAAGTTTCTCCATAAATTAGGTGCCAATAAGCTTTCCTCATCTAGAACATAGTGTGGAACTTGTAAGAGGGTATATCATATAATATCAATGGTAGTTGTGATCATGTAATAATACTAGACCCTGTATAGGCCATTCAGTGTTAGACCTGTAATAAGACAATGATATTACTAGGTCATTATAATCATTCATTGTCATCCAGGGGGACCAGAAATCCTGATGGTCACTTGCACAACTTCATGGACTAAGACTTGGGCTACCCACATCGCTTAGCCAAAGATGGCAGTGGTGCGCTGTGTACATCTTAAGTAGAACACCAATGTAAGTGAATAGGGTTATGTTGCAACCTGCAATTAGCCGTGACTGGGACATTACAGTCACAAAAAAAATCTAAGAAGAGCGAGATACCAATGATGTTTGTAGTGATGTTATTCAGACCACTAAAAACACCACTGATGCAAATTATGACACAATGTGCAAGGTATCAAAAACCCTTCATCAGACATGCAGTAACGTAGAATGCCACGATCGACATGGCCTCAGCTTGAATGTGAATAGCAGAACACCTTGTGGCTTCCTAGGAGTAAGAAGAAAGTAATAGAGCAGCCACAAAAAAGGGTGGGATTTCTTCGATTAGTTGCTATATACACAATGATACTTAGATGTGTTATGTGTCCCAACCAAAGTGTAGAGGAATGAATATGGCTGATAGGCCACCTGTTTCATCTATACCTTCTTTGTAGGGTGAAAAGCATACATAAACCTGGATATTCCCCAAGTTTCCTTCCGTCAGACATTTCCTGATTCCAGGCCCGGTTACTGTCCTGATAGGTCTGTTGTTCTTGGACTTGGTGGGAAGGAGGGGAAAAAAAACTATCATTATATTAGTTATTTATGGAAGATAAAGGCTGGGAACCAACAATGAATTGCAGACTGTCAGGTATTTCATTGTTTTGTCACATCTAGTGGGAAGGAACAGGCAAGGAACTTTTTGCTTATCGTATGGAATCTTAAGATAAAATAGGACCTTATAAATTTTTGGGCCAGGTATGGACTACATGTATTTTTAGTAACTGCGTCACAAGGTCCTGTACCACTGGATCACCAGGACTGGTAATAATAGCATGCATATTATTATAATATTTTTTTTTTATTGTACCATACATGAATATATTCTGCTCTAGACTGCCACTACTGGAGAATAGTACCATACATACCGGCTCCAATGGAGTATGCACTCATGCACATGACCTTATGCAGTCTGCAAAACATGGATCCGCGAAAAAACGGATGACATCCACGTGACGTCTGTGTTGCATCATTTTTTTTCTTTCGGATTCATTGTAACAGTGCCTGTCCTTATCCACAAAACGAACAAGAATAGGAGACTTTTTTGTTTTTGCAGAACAGACATACAGACACGGAATGCACGTGGAGTCATTTCCGGGCTTTCTTGCAGCCCATTGAAATAATGGTTCCACATACAGGCCTCAAAAAAACAAAACGGACAAGGACAAAAAATCGTGTGCATGAGCCCTATGTCATAATTTTTTTTTTTTGTATGGAAATCATCTAAAATCCCTCTGTAAAAAAACAGAGACAGATACAGTAAGGTTCCCTACACTTGTATGGATGTTGTGTAAGGTTACGACCACATGGCGCAGTTGTGAAGAGGCCGTGCTACGGCTGAGTTTTGGTAGGCTGCACGAGCCACAGCCGGCTCCTGCCAACTAATAAAGACTGCACTGCTCAGTCGGTCCGCACCGCCAATGGCCGCACAGTATTGAAGGTGCCATGCAACTACCAACAATACAGACCAACCAAACAGTGTGGTCCCATGAGTTTAACAAGAGCCAGCCATGGTCTGCACAGCTGTGTGACTTTCAACCGCAGCACAGCTGCATCACAACCGCGAGTCGTACCCTTATATCTCGATAGAAACTCAAAGGTTGTATAGAGCAACAAGAAAGGCAATAAGCTGTATTATTAATCACCAAAGTACCACCCAATTAAAGGGGGGGCTGTGTAGGACAAGTTTTTGTTTGTTTTCTTTGAATTTTGAGTCATGCCCCACCCACTCAGGCCCAAAGCAGGTTGTGTCTCGCCACCATTGTATGAGTTTTGCCTGGACTGTTCTTTTGAGACATATGACAGAATCTTCACTGAGCAGTGCAACACATCTCCGTCGCATAGAGTTGATCAGGTTGTTGATTGTGTCCTGTGGAATGTTGGTCCACTCCTCTTCAATAGCTGTGCGAAGTTGCAGAATATTGGCAGGAGCTGGAACACGCTGTCGTATACGCCGATCCAGAGCATCCCAAACATGCTCAATGGGTGACATGTCCGGTGAGTATGCTGGCCATGCAAGAACTTGGATGTTTTTAGCTGCCAGGAATTGTGTACAGATCCTTGCAATATGGGGCCGTGCATTATCATGCTGCAACATGAGGTGATGGTCGTGGATGAATGGCACAACAGTGGGCCTCAGGATCTCGTCATGGTATCTCTGTGCATTCAAAATGCCATCAATAAAATGCACTTGTGTTCGTTGTCCATAACATATGCCTGCCCATACCATAACCCCACCGCCACCATGGGCCACTCGATCCACAACGTTGACGTCAGCAAACCACACACCCACACAACGCCACACACGCTGTCTGCCATCTGCCCTGAACAGAGAAAACCGGGACACATCTGTGAACAGAACACCTCTCCAACGTGCCAGACACCATCGAATGTGAGCATTTGCTCACTCAAGTCAGTTACGACGACGAACTGTAGTCAGGTCCAGAGACCGATGAGGACGACGAGCATGCAGATGAGCTTCCCTGAGACGGTTTCTGACAGTTTGTGCAGAAATAGTTTAGGTATGCAAACCGATTGTTGCTGCAGCTGTCCGGGTGGCTGGTCTCAGACGATTATGGAGGTGAACATGCTGGATGTGAAGGTCCTGGGCTGGTGTGGTTACACGTGGTCTGCAGTTGTGAGGCCGGTTGGATGTACTGCCAAATTCTCTGAAACGCCTTTGGAGACGGCTTATGGTAGAGAAATGAACATTCATTGCACGGGCAACAGCTCTGGTAGACATTCCTGCAGTCAGCATGCCAATTGCACGCTCCCTCAAACGCTGCAACATCTGTGGCATTGTGCTGTGTGATCAAACTGCACATTTCAGAGTGGCCTTTTAATGTGGGCAGTCTAAGGCACACCTGTGCAATATTCATGCTGTCTAATCGGCACCTTGATATGCCACACCTGTGGGATGGATAATCTCGGCAAAGGAGAAGTGCTCACTAACACAGATTTAGACTGATTTGTGAACAGTATTTGAGAGTAATGGGTCTTTTGTGTATATAGAAAATGTTTCAGATCTTTGAGTTCAGCTCATGCAAAATGGGAGCAAAACCAAAAGTGTTGCATTTATATTTTTGTTCAGTGTATATTTAAGGTGTGTTATTGTATTCTATTATTTATTTATTAAATTATTTTTATTCAGGAAACAACAAAGAGAAAACAAATCCATAATGAATCAAATAACACCATAGTTCTTGTCTCCTTTTTCTCATTTTTTTCCACTACCCAACCCAAACCTGTCCTCCCTGTCTTGCGATGTGTCTCTGAACCTTCCTCAGGAAAAAAAAGTAAGTGAAGTAAGTAAATAAAAAAATAATTAGACAAACACGGAAAGTGTGTGAGTGTGTGTGGGGGGGGGGGGGGGAGCCATAGTGAAGAACTTCCAGGCTCCCCATATCTCAGACCATATTTTCTCAGAATTTCCTTGTTTACATAAGACACTCTCGTATCTCCTGACCCTATTAACCAAAACCAACCACTCATTGAGTCTTGGAATACCCAAACTCGAATAATCAACAGTCTGGCTAAGAACATAATTCTAGTCAAAAGAATCTTTTTATACTTATAGCAGTTTACCTTAGTTAAGTCACTCAATATCTAACATTCCGGTGTAAACTGAATTACTACCCTCAATTTTTGGGTGATAAAATTCTGAATTAAATCCCAGTAGGCTTTAAGATCCGGACACAACCAAAGCATGCTGCTCATCACACCGTGGACACTTCGAAGTTTCTCTTAGACCACATTTATTAAGCCAAGTCGGCGTAATATACACAAAATATTAAACTGAACCAAAATGTGATTCGAATTGTGTGATACTAATCTTAAATAAGCATATATATTTCCCCATTCCTGTGCCATAACCATTGGACAGTCAATTCCCCAAGCCTTCTGCTCGGGGAAGCGACCTAATTAAATAGTGACCTAATAATTTATATAATTGGGAGATCTTGCCCTTCTGACCTGGGCTCCCTATCACAGCATTTAAATGTGAAGAAGTGTCTATCTCCAACAAAGGAGCTTCTTTTACACTAAGAAGTGCTGAACGTATCTGAAAGTACCTAAACCAGCTTAAATTACCTAAGTTCCCCGTGTGTGCTAAGTCAGAAAAGGAAAGTACTTCTCCGTTACTCACCACCTGTGAAACATAAATAATATTACTTTTCTGCCAAAAATTATCCCCAAGTAATTTATCAACTTCCTGTAAATAAAAATTGTGCCAAAGAGGAGTACACATAGAGCGACTTTCCTGTCGCTCTATATTCATGTTTAACATTAATTAATTGCCCGGATTTCAACAGGGTAAATATATTATCAAATGGATATCATTTCACCAAGATCTTACACAAAGCACTTTTCTCCCATTCGCAAAATAACCATAACTGCCCAGCCAGAAGGTAACCCTTGAAGTAGGGGAGATTCAACCCTCCCTGCTCCAACGGTTTATAGAAATAAATGGAGATTTTCCTAGCTATTGTGCTGGAAAATATAGATTTTATTAAGGACACGAGGCGAGCATTATGCGTAACTTTCTTCTACTGAATCTGCAGCTAAAGAGTTAAATATCAATACATAAAGAAAAAACGTGTTTAGGTACAACCTAGCATGCTTGAATATATGGTAACCAATGAGGATGTATCAAAGAACATATAAGCAATATGAGGATAAACTCCGCCCTCTTTCTTTAGTAGTATAACATGGATAAACAGTTAGATAATGAAAATCACAGGAACAGGAATTTCTCTGCATCGGATGACTGTAGAAGTCCGGGTATGGAGAGTCTATGGAAGGAAGTCAGAAGATTCTTGTGGAATGTCTCTATTCGGAGATCAGCTAGACGATGGATATTTCCCAGAAGCCTGAAGATTATTTTTATATTGTTGGTAAGCTGAAAATTATGAGATAAAAGCATAGGGATGGGTTAAATAGGGTGGGATAATGCTCGCCTCGTGTCCTTAATAAAAATCTATATTTTCCAGCACAATAGCTAGGAAAATCTCCAATTTTATTACAGTACACGAGGCTCCCATTATGCGAGTTCAAAGCTTGCTATATATCATATATATAAGATTATAATGTCTATTACAAATCGAAAATAGCATAATAATAAATAAGCAATTAGAATAACAATGACTATGAAACTATTCTAGTAAGGTCGTAGAAACATGAGAAATATGATGAAAATAAAAGGTTCGGAAAGTAGACTCAGAGGACCAGTTAGCGGCTTTAAGAAGATCAGCCAGGGAACCACCTGACTGAATAAGTTTGGTAGAAACGGCTCCCCTAAAAGAATGGGCCCCAAAAGACGAAATGTCAATGTTAGCAAGGGACATGACTTGTTTAAACCATCGGGCTAGAGTGGGAGAGGATACCAGCAAGTGTGGTTTGCAGTAAGAGATCAGTAGTTGAGGTTTGGAGGGATGTCGAAGTGAAGCAGTCTTATACTCATAAGAATGTAGACATTTGACCACACATAGGTGCTCATTGTGTGGAAAGGCTGGGTAGAAGATGGAATGAACGTTGGTCTTATTTTGTCTAGTTATAGTAAAATGTACACCGTTAGGGGAATAGGATCTGTTAGAGATATCCAGGGTTTTTACATCCGAGACTCTTTTAATGGATTTAAGACATAATAAGACAGTTAGTTTGAGAGATAAAAGTTTTAGAGATAAAGAGTCATTATCTCCCCAAGATGATATAAGGTCCAGGACAACGCTAACATCCCAAGTGGGTATTTTGTCAAGGGGGGAAGTTTGAAACGGATACCCTTAAGTAATCTACAGACGAAGGGGTGTTTCCCTATGGGTAAGGATTGAATGGGAACAAGAGATGCAGATATAGCCGAACGGTAAAGGTTTATGGTGCAGTATGCTTTACTGGCCTCAAAAGAGGCAGAAAGAAAATTTAAGATGTGGGTGAGAGAGGCATGTACGGGATCCAAGTCCCGTTGACTGCACCAATCAGCCCAAATTTTCCAGGCTGATCTGTAAGCCTTTCTGCTACCTGGAGCCCAGGCTTCAGAAAGGAGATCTTTAGTTGATTGAGAAAGGTTTGGGACACTTTTGGAAGGCCGGAAATGAGCCAGGCTACTAGAGGCAGTTGGTGGGACAGTATTAGCGGGTGTTGTTCGCCGAAAGGGTTCAACAGAAGATTTGGAGAATAAAGGAGTATTCTCAGGAAATCTATAAGCATCCTCAGAATTTGGGGAAACCCCAACTGGGTCGGCCACCAAGGGGTAATGAGAACAATTGTCGATTTTTGAATAGAAACCTGCAGGAGAACTTTAGGAATCTGAGCGAAAGGAGGAAAAGCATAGTTTTTGTCTCGAGGCCAAATCTGGAGAAAAGCATTCACTCCCGAAGTTTCGGGGTCGGGACACCAACTGAAGAACCTGAGAACTTGTCAGTTGAGGCGAGAAGCAAATAGATCTAGGTGAAGAGGCCCCCAAAGAGTATTAAGGAGATGGAAAATGGCCGGATTCAATGCCAATCGCTCGCATCTATGAGATACCGTGAATTCCAATCCACTATGGAATTAGATAAACCTGGAAGATACTCCGCCTTGAGGACAACATTCCTAATCAGACAAAAGTGCCAAAATTATTTTGCGATACTGGTCAGCATTTATGATCTCGTGCCGCCCAGGTGGTTGATGTATTGGATGGCAGAAATGTTGTCCATCCGGAGGAGTATACAACAATGAGACCTGTTGGCCGCAAAGCTCTTGAAAGTAAAGAACCCGGCTAGAAGTTCTAAGCAGTTGATGTGTAAAAAAGCTTCCAAATGAGACCATTTGCCATCCGCATCTGACACCCCAGCCAGAAAGACTGGCGTCCGACTCTATGACAAGGTCTGGAATGGAGTTGAAGATAGTCTTCCCGTTCCACTCTTGAACGTGTTGGAGCCACCAGAGAAGTTCTTCTCTGGCGTCTGACGAGAGGGGAACCTCGTCTGAATAACCCAGACCATTCCGAAAGTGCTGAATTTTCAGCCTCTGAAGCGCCCTGTAGTGTGAAGGGGCTGGAAATATGGCTTGTATGGAGGCCGATAGGAGGCCAACTATACGAGCAATGGTCCGAAGGGAAATTATATATTTGTTTAGAATCGAACGAATCTCTTTCTGGATTACCTTCAACTTTTTGGAAGGGAGGCTCAACATGGCCGATTGGGTATTGATCATAAAACCGAAAAATTCAACCTCTTGAGAGGGGGTTAATACTGATTTCTTGTAATTTATGAGAAATCCGAGGTCCGTCAGAAGAGATAAGGTCCAATTCATGTGAAGATGTGCCAGTGATATGGATTCCGCTAGAATCAGTATATCGTCCAGGTACTGTATATAATGAGGCGCACTTCATGGGAACGTAGGGAGGCTACTACCGGTTTCATTAACTTGGTGAAGCACCAAGGGGCTGAAGAAAGGTCGAATGGAAGGCAGGTAAACTGCCATCTCTGACCTTCCCAAATGAATTGGAGAAATGGATGAGAAGAAGGATGGACTGGTACCGTCAGGTAGGCATCCCTTAGGTCTATTTTTACCAACCAATAGTTTTTTAATAAAAGGTCGCGAAGTAAGTGAATCCCTTCCATTTTAAAGTGTCTGTATTGTATGAAATTGTTCAATAGATGTAAGTTTATTACTGGGTGAAATCCGCCTTCTTTCTTCTTGACCAGAAACAGGTTGATCAGAAACCCGGAAGAATGTGAGGGAACTTGAATTATTGCCTGTTTGAAACATAATTCCTTGGTTTCTAGGTCTATTAATAGTCGATCTTTGGTCGAAAATTGTATTGGATGAGGGAGGTGTGATTGTATTGGACAGGACACAAAATCTATTTGGAAGCCCTGGACCGTGTTGAGGATCCAGCAGTCTGCAGAAATCAAAGCCCAATGATGGGTAAAATGTCGGAATCTGCCTCCTAGAGGTATGAGAGAAGAATGAAGGGAGTGTGGACTTACCACCAGATGCTCTCGGACGTGTGAAACCACATTGTCCTCGGCCACGCCAGGATCGTCTCCGATAAGGGAAGAATGGTGGAAATAGGCTAGGTGGAGCAGTGAACGCTGTTCTCTCAGGTTGGTAGGAACCTCTGTTTCTATAATTTTGGCATGTCCAGCTGGGAAAGCGGCTCCTATTTCCTTTCCCTGCACGGGTAAAAACCTTGTTCTGAAATACTTTCTTTAAATTGGTCTGTGCCCGGTCTAGAGAGGAGAATAATCCCACATATTTATACATTTCTTTTATGAACGGTTCACCGAAGAGAGAGCCGTCCGTGGGAAGATTCGGTTCTGAGGTAGCCAATTGGGACAGTTGGGGGTCTAAGCGCATCAGCACTGAACGGTGTTGTTCCGCACAGAGAGCGGCATTAGCATTCCCTAATAGTACCATGGCTCTTTGATACTAACCTTTCATGGTAGGTATATCAATAGCAGTTCCAGAGACTGCTGCCTCTTCAGTCAAGTCAAGTATTCTGGTAAGAGGTCCTAAAACATCCAGGAGCTTATCTTGACACGCTCGAAACGAACGGTCTATCCCCTTCTTGTATTTTTTTCCCGATTTTAACAGGTACTTTATAAGGATACCATCTATGTCGGGAGTAGCAGACGCGTTTCCCGGTAATGTAGGTCGCGGGCATTTAGGCCTTAATTTGTTTCTAGAGGCACGATCTAGCCCTTTTTTGATCCATAGGGAAATAAACTGTTGGACCTGTGATGGAATTAAGGATGGTACGTTGTCCTTGCAATGGGGATCCAGCAGCGTGGCCACCCAGTAATCAGCACAAGTTAGAATGTGGGCAACTCGGCGGTCGTTGCGGAGACACTGCAGCATGTAATCGCTCATGTGAGACACACACGATCCTTAAAGGGACCTTGCCTCAGGCACTCAAAATACCTGCAACATCCAGGGCACCTCATCCACCATCAGGTCTGGTCCCTACACCCAAAGTGTGCCCCAGAGGAACTTGTGTCTACCTCTCCTTCACTGCCGCATGCCTGCCCAGGGTTCTCCTCCAAAAAGTGAGTAACCCTCGATTGCCCATAACCGTGACCTCACTATCGCAATACCCTGCAGGTCTGGCGTGCTGCATAAATTGGCGTCACGAACAGGATTCGATCATTCCTGCGTCATTGTTGGAATACAAAAACTGTGTGCCATTATCCACCTAGAAAAAAAAAAGTGACTAAGCCCTACTTGTTTATTGAAAAATTGCTGGGCCAGAGAACTGTACTAATTTGCGGTGTGAAACTGTGCTTTTTATGGACTGTTTTGCTGTTGTAAAGCAACCGCTTGCTGTCAGTGAATAGACAGCGTTTTTGCTTAAAGATGGCCGCTTAGCTTGCTTGGATTTAACTGCTGCATCATCTTCCTACTTTGCTGGCGGGAAAAATTGGCGCCTTCTGCTGAAAGTGCGGGAAAGGCTATATGTCCGCGGCACCGCCCTGTCTGGACATTTGCATGTCTGCTAATATGGACTCCGCCTCCCCTATGCTGGAGTGCCTGGGGGGGCGGCCTCCCAGAGCAATGGGAGCATCTGACTACAATTATTGGTGCCGCCCTGTCGCTCTCCAGAGAAGGATCGAGCATGTTGACCAGTGAAGACTGCTCTGCAGGGATGTCGGCGCCTGACATTGTGAAAATGGACTTTACTGGTGTAGAGCAAGAGGACGCTCCACCGGCCTACTCTCCGGGACCGGAGAGACCCACCTGCCTGCCACCGAGGACGCAACCAGAGACCTATTATGGCTCCTGGAGAGACTTTTTCCAACCCTCATTTAAATGGTCGGCGCTGATGGCAGAGATACGGGAGGCCGCAATAAAGAAAACAACCAAGACTAAAATCTACTACGAGGAACTGGCAAAGACCGTTCATGAGCGCCACACTGATACCCAACCCCGCCTGGAAAGGAGAATGGGTTTGGTTGTGGCATTCGACAAGGACCGAGTCTTCGGTTTTATTCAGGACTACACTACCGGCAGAGACTTGTATGTTAACCGGAGGTCCGTCAAGCGGAGCTACCTCCCGTAGCACCTGCATAACCTCCGCGAGGGAGAAGAAGTGGAGTTCACCCCTGCCGAGGGCCTGCGAGGCCCCTACGCCACTGCTGTGACCCGTCCTAGAAAGAAAGCGGAGGACTGGGAAACTGATGAGGACTACACTGGCTGCGAGCGTGAACCAGCGCGCTCTCCAGAACCGGCCCATCATGTCTTTCAAGAGCAGGGCTCTTTCATTGGCCCGAACGTCTTTTGGCAACCAACAGTGGTGGAAAAGTGGGTGAGCCCGTATCCGTCCCCTGAGCTGCCTCGCCGAGAAAAGACCATCAAAGAATTGGAAAACTTGGAGCGATTCCATGCCACCCTGAATAACATCCGAAAGGGTAAAAGACCGGACGCGCCACCTGAACCTGCAGCGGCTGTGCAGGATGCAACTTCCATACCTGTATCAGCGGTGACTCAAGAAGATAGCGACACAGAACCCGAGAGCCTGGATGACCAAATCGTCTGCCTGGAGGAACAGCTGCGTGGACTGCGCCAGCTTGCCACTGCCAGAATCCGGACTACGCCTAAGAAGGAGGAAAGTGTACTCCAGTACTCTGACATCGCTGGGTCTGAGGTAAGGGTACCTGTTCCTGCCGTTCTGCCACCTTTAGTGTCTGCAGCTGCTTTGAGGCCCCCAAGGAGGCCCTCTTATACCATATCCCGACGCGTAGAGTCGGTCATCGCTGAACCCACCGGACCGCTTGCAGCAACGGTGCCCAGACCAGTGCAGCAGTCCACAATTGTTATGCCTGGACCGGTGCGGTCAGCCACCGTGATTACCCCTAGCCCTTTGGGGCCAATACCAATTAGGGGTCCTTTCATGTTGCAGTTGCCCCCCAATACTGTGTTGTGGGCACATCCGCCTGTTGACGCTCACTACAGGCCTAATCTACAAATGGAGCCAGGGAGCATCACTGTGATGCCAAGTGGATTTGACACGCCCCTGTGAATTGGACTGCTCGGCCGTTGATTTGATTCTTTTGCCAAGGGACCCCATTAAAGAGGATTTAACCCTTCCAGGACAGGAGTCCTTTGTTTTGGTCCTCTGTTGCTGCTGCCAGTTACCCACGGCTCAGTGGAGGCGGTAAACCACTGAAAATACCACACGCATCAAGGCCATATTGTTTACAGGACCTCCTGCCTGCTTCTGCAATACTTCCCCAAGTTGTGCCTATTTTTGTGTTTGCACCTTTAACCCCCTTTTCAGGTTGATTAAGGGATATTGCAGCACTTATTTTTATATATGCCATTTTAAATAATGTGGACTACTTTTATGTGCTGTGACTTTTATTATGCTATTTGAATTCCAAGGAAATGCGCCCAGGGATAGACTCTAATGCACATGAGCCTCTGAGATATTGCTACTTTAAGGAAACGTGCCCAGAGATGGACTCCACTGTATGTGAGCCTCTGTGATCTTGTACTTCTGCCTTATTGGTACTGTTGTGAGGGAATAGTTACACTTAACACCTGGATTGAACAAATTACAAGAAGGAAACCTGGGTACGGACTCATTTATATACTTTGAGCCTCCAAGAATTGTTATTTGATGTTTGCATTTTTCTATGGACTACTACTGTTTTATTATGGACAATTTGCATTTAAAATATTAATATGGACTATCCTGGTATCACTGATACGCTGCACCAGGTCAGCGCCCCTGTTCCCTTACATTATCCTGAGAGAAGAGAACGACGCCCCTTTTCACCGTACTTGCTCCTAAGCCAGCAGAACTGCCTGATTCCTGCTTTGCATTATTTTTGTCTTTCAGGTGCAGTGTCCAGCTGGGCAGGGCCCCTTCATGTTGCGCCGAGGACGGGCAACGTTGTAGCATGGGTGTATGTAGTGTCCCACTAGGTAGGCGTGGGCACTACACAATGGTCAATTGGTTCACGTGTTACTTCTACTCCTAAGGGACAGTAATATTATATTTAACTATGTACTTTAATGTATTTTCTATGTGCTTTTACATGCAATGTTTCCCCTGTGTCATGCATAGCAGGCCTATTAGGGTGCAGTTAGGCATCCTAGACACTAGAGGGAGATAGGGAGCCCCTAGTATAAATGTTCAGGCCCAGACAGGGAGGAGTTAGTCTGTAGTCAGGAGTCTGTGGACACAGAAGTGAGAAGGCATCTTAGTCAGAGATATGCTGAGGGCCTCCTCCTGACATGCAGCTGGATAGTCCAGGCTGCTAGCCACTACCAGGAGGCTAGTGAAGAACTCTAGCCTGCCTGTAGATCAAGTGAGCCTCAGTTAGCTCAGAAGATTACCTCAGTAGTAGGAATGTACCTCCTGGGAGAAACCTGCAGTTACCCTCAAACCAAGCGGTGTCGTTTCATCCGACTAAGATAAGTAACCTGATGAGCAGAAGTACTATAAGTTAAAGTCAAGAGCCAATACTGGAGGAAGGATTATTTACCAAGGATTAAAGCCAGCATTTAGGCATCCGGGCCTTGGGATCCAGCCAGCTAGAATAGCTGAAGGGGATAGTGCAGCATAGGTCTGCTAAGAATTAACTTTATACCCTCCAAGTATCTTGCAAGATTATACCTGCCATATTGTGAAGTAAGCATGCTTGTGGAATATTGTTATAAGGGACTGCATCATCATTATCAACTGTCTGTATAAAGTTGGGACTGTTTTCCAAGTAAAGCAACGTTTGGTTTACCATACCAGCTGTGTACCTCCATTACTACTCCTACAAATCGGTGTGCCACCGTTACAGGCACTGGCGTCACGATCCTTAAAGGGACCTTGCCTCAGGCACTCAAAATACCTGCAACATCCAGGGCACCTCATCCACCATCAGGTCTGGTCCCTACACCCAAAGTGTGCCCCAGAGGAACTTGTGTCTACCTCTCCTTCACTGCCGCATGCCTGCCCAGGGTTCTCCTCCAAAAAGTGAGTAACCTTCGATTGCCCATAACCGTGACCTCACTATCGCAATACCCTGCAGGTCTGGCGTGCTGCAGATGCATAGCATGAACATCAGTATGGGTACTGCACTATAGCCGTGAGTCGTCATGAATTGCTTGACCTTTCCCAGTATGAGCAGACTTAGTCTGTGTGTTGGGAGTATGGTCGTCATTCATTAAATGCCGTTTGAGGCAGGTTTATGTGATTTTTTAAAACCCTTTGCCAAATTGGTTGTAGAGTCAGTCGCCAACCAAAACACCTCATATGGAGTTTGTGGTGTAGCCTGAGGGAATTTTGGAGGCGCAGACTGGGCAATCGCCCTAGTGACCGACCTGGAAATTGTCTCTTGTACAGATGACATAGCTGAGCGCACTGCCTCCTGTACAGAGCGTGACACAGACTGGTCAATTAATTTTTGGATTTGGTACCCTGACATAAAGTCTATATCCTTGTCTTGACCTAAATATATATATATAAGGGCACTGTAATAACAGAAATTCCCAGTTTATAGTGAGGCCTGTAAGGGTAGATAATTAACTACCGGTAAAATAATATGATATATGTATATATATCAAAAGTATTTTCCTCAGGTGAGGTATTCAAAGGCAGAATTAATATATACAGGGAGTGCAGAATTATTAGGCAAGTTGTATTTTTGAGGATTAATTTTATTATTGAACAACAACCATGTTCTCAATGAACCCAAAAAACTCATTAATATCAAAGCTGAATATTTTTGGAAGTAGTTTTTAGTTTGTTTTTAGTTTTAGCTATTTTAGGGGGATATCTGTGTGTGCAGGTGACTATTACTGTGCATAATAATTAGGCAACTTAACAAAAAACAAATATATACCCATTTCAATTATTTATTTTTACCAGTGAAACCAATATAACATCTCAACATTCACAAATATACATTTCTGACATTCAAAAACAAAACAAAAACAAATCAGTGACCAATATAGCCACCTTTCTTTGCAAGGACACTCAAAAGCCTGCCATCCATGGATTCAGAGAGGTGTACTGTTTTCCCTCCTTGTAAATCTCACATTTGATGATGGACCACAGGTTCTCAATGGGGTTCAGATCAGGTGAACAAGGAGGCCATGTCATTAGATTTTCTTCTTTTATACTCTTTCTTGCCAGCCACGCTGTGGAGTACTTGGACGCGTGTGATGGAGCATTGTCCTGCATGAAAATCATGTTTTTCTTGAAGGATGCAGACTTCTTCCTGTACCACTGCTTGAAGAAGGTGTCTTCCAGAAACTGGCAGTAAGACTGGGAGTTGAGCTTGACTCCATCCTCAACCCGAAAAGGCCCCACAAGCTCATCTTTGATGATACCAGCCCAAACCAGTACTCCACCTCCACCTTGCTGGCGTCTGAGTCGGACTGGAGCTCTCTGCCCTTTACCAATCCAGCCACGGGCCCATCCATCTGGCCCATCAAGACTCACTCTCATTTCATCAGTCCATAAAACCTTAGAAAAATCAGTCTTGAGATATTTCTTGGCCCAGTCTTGACGTTTCAGCTTGTGTGTCTTGTTCAGTGGTGGTCGTCTTTCAGCCTTTCTTACCTTGGCCATGTCTCTGAGTATTGCACACCTTGTGCTTTTGGGCACTCCAGTGATGTTGCAGCTCTGAAATATGGCCAAACTTGTGGCAAGTGGCATCTTGGCAGCTGCACGCTTGACTTTTCTCAGTTCATGGGCAGTTATTTTGCGCCTTGGTTTTTCCACACGCTTCTTGCGACCCTGTTGACTATTTTGAATGAAACGCTTGATTGTTCGATGATCACGCTTCAGAAGCTTTGCAATTTTAAGAGCCCTGCATCCCTCTGCAAGATATCTCACTATTTTTGACTTTTCTGAGCCTGTCAAGTCCTTCTTTTGACCCATTTTGCAAAAGGAAAGGCATAATAAATAATTATGCACACCTGATATAGGGTGTTGATGTCATTAGACCACACCCCTTCTCATTACAGAGATGCACATCACCTAATATGCTTAATGGGTAGTAGGCTTTCGAGCCTATACAGCTTGGAGTAAGACAACATGCATAAAGAGGATGATGTGGTCAAAATACTCATTTGCCTAATAATTCTGCACGCAGTGTATATAGAGAGAGAGCAGTCACTAATATGGCCACAGAAAGCAAATATTTCTACACAGCAGATTAACAATGTCCGTCCAGTCTTTTTCAATATTAGTACAATTACCGCTTCTGTCATTGACTCAGGTAAAATACCCTCCTCCAATGACTCATCAGTTACCTTCAAAAAGCGTGGTAAGATAACATCACCATACTTACGATAGAACTCATATGGAAAACTGTCTGATCCAGGGGAAGAATTACCTGATCAGGCCTTTATTGCGGCCTCATACTCCTGAAGTGAGAATTCTACTTCAAGGGATTCTCTCTGTACCTCAGTAAGAACAGAAAAAGTGATAGAATTCAAATAATTATCCATCATTTCCTCCGGAGTATTGTTACTAGTTTTATATATTTCCGAAAAATGTTTTAAAAAAGCTCCCTTTATTTTCTCTTAATTATCAGTAACTATACCTATATTCTTTTTTTGAATCCTGATTAGATATCACCTTAGATAAACGCTTCCCTGGACGACCAGATTCACAAAATTGTTGTTGTTCCTTGAAGAAGATTCTCTGCTGGGCCTTATCAAGGAGAAATTCAGAGTACTTCCGGCTTGTATTTTGCATCATCCTTCTATTCTCCTCCGTTTTATTCCTAGAGAACTGAATCATCCCAGAAAGGGCAGCTGCTTTTAAAGCCCTCTCTTTCATCCCATATCCCTTTCTTAAGTTTGAGATGTAACTTACAAATAACCTCCTAACGAATGCCTTGAACGCGTCCCAAACCAATTGAGTTTTAACTGATATATAATTAACATCCCAAAAATACACCATCTCTTGTTTCAACCAATCATGGTTGTCTATTACTAAGAGCCAGTAGGGATTAAGTCCAAAGGGAGGTACTTACCCCTTGCCTATCATCATACAAACGAAGCTCAAACGATACTGGAACATGATCAGAGAGCGACCTGGCTTCATATTTCATTCGTTTAATATATTTAAAATATTTTTCATTTATTAAAGCCAGATCGATTCTGGACATGCAATTCCCAGATTAAGGGTACTTTCACACTTGCGTTGTGAGGATCCAGCAGGCAGTTACGTCGCCGGAACTGCCTGCCGCATCCGGAAATCCGTATGTGTTAAGGGGATATTAATTATTGATATTTATGCAAATCTCAATAATTAATATTCATAAATAGGCTAGTGATGACTCTGCCTATTTATGCCTAAATTATAACTAACTATGTTAGTAGCTAACTACCTCTGTTGCATATACATTCCACTGAACTAAACTACGTGCGACTTACTGCTACTACTACGACGGCGACCACTAATGACCATACACTGTACTATGAATAATAAAGTGTTTATTATACAATACAATAATACAAGTCTAATTATACGCTATAGCTATATATATGTATAGATCAATGGTTATAAATATATATACATATAGACACACACACACGCCACAATACAGCAATAACACTACAGTAAACAATATTATTAAACACAATACAAACCTAACTACACAATACACAATTACCATTACACCCCACACCCACTATCTATACATTACACTCACACAAATATAAATACCAACCCACCCGTCTGGCTACTCACTGTCCCTACAGGGTAGAAAGGGTAAATGGTGGCACTGCAAGGGTTAATACTTGCAGGCCAGGGATGTAGCCATGAGTACAGGTTCAGGGAATACAGGGTCAATACATCCCAGCAATGCAAGGGTTAAAGCGGGGCTGTAAACCACACAATCACTGCAATGTAGGGGTAATCACAGTGCAGGGGATGATGGACATAAAGGGGTAAACCCAGGATTGGACACCAGGGGTTACCTGGGTCAGGGGTATTGGGGCTATTGCAGGGGATCAGGATATCAAGGGTTAATACAGCACAGGGTATGCTGGGGCTGCACATAGGAAATGCAGAAGAACTGGGGTGCAGGGATGGCAGGGGTTAATGCTCTGCAGGGCAGGGAATACAGGGGTTAATACTCTGCAGGGCAGGGAATGCAGGGGTAAAGGATATGGGCAGAGGCAGACAGGGATGAGGTTAATGCTGATGGAGGTCAGCAGCAGGGGTAAATACTGACTGCAGGAGTTCAGCAGCCGGGGTTAGGGGATGGTTGGTGGAGCAGGGGTTAATGCAGGGGTTATGCAGCAGGGGTTATCGGTGGTATAGGGTAAAAGGGGGTTAAATGCAGGGGTTAGGGTTAACCCAATGCAGGCCAGGGGTGAATAGGGGTAAATCAGGGCAGGGGTATTAGGGGTACTGCAATGCTGGAGGGAAAGGGTTACTCAGCCATCTCCAGGGGCATGTGGGGCTCTGCCTCTCTTCCTTCAGGGAGCTGTTCGGTCCATCTTCCTTCATGGAGTTGCTCCCATGTGTCTCTGTTTGAGGCCGTCCCAAGAGAGCCAGCCTTTGTCCTGGCTAGGGCTAATATAAGCCCAAAAGCAGCCCACTAATTTGATCTGACTACCTCCCCCCTCTTCAACAGGAGGGTGATGACATCATCGTGGGCGTGTGACGGAATGCTTGAACTGCCAGTTGGCCCCCTGAGGCTAGCTCAGGATCTGTACAGACCAAGGAATCAAAGGACTTCCTGCCCAAGGTGTAAATGAGAGCATCCCCCCAGATGCCACACCATAGCACCACACACGCCTACGTCATAACAATCCCTAAACAGAACTGCAGCGTCCCACTACGTGTGTGCGGGCATTCCTTTAAAGCACTTTTTATATTATTGAGAATACTAGGTTGTCATGTATAATTTTGCATGTATGTATCTGCAAAATCCCTGTTAACAGGCCTATAAGTTGCAATTTGTACATCCCACCACTAGATGGGGATAAAGTTCAGGTCCTATATATACCCAGGTCAGGCCTAGTGAGACAGATGAGAGGAGTTGAGACCAGGAGGGAGTTGAGGTTAGGCAGTTGAAAATGTAGTTCAGAAGAGAGCAGATCTGAGGTAGTCAGATCAAATTAGTGGGAGGAAAGAGAGTGAAGACTTCGCAACACAGATTAGTGAGTGGAGCCAACTTCGCTAGTAGGTGATACTCAGATGTGAGGCGCAGAAGAGCGTTTTCCTTCTGTGGCCGGACTATAGACTTGCATCCCTGACCACTAGGAGAAGAGTTTGCCTCCCTGGAAAAGAAACAAGCATTCCTAGGAATTCATCGGTGATAGGAGCCATTATTGAGGGCCACAGACACCTTTGCATGGTGGAGGATTTATAGCTTCAGGCAGCCACACCAAACTTCTGAGAGACAGTTGAGTTTTCCTGTCCAAGATATTCAGCTTGTAGGGAAAGACAAGGAATAGGATCCCACACATCTAAAGGAACCAGGTACACCTAACCCACTGCTCCAAAAACCCAAGAAACCTAAACAGCCTAAAACAGTGGATTTGCAGAATTAACTCTGTACCATCTAGAGACTGCATAATTGTACTGCTGCAACCAAAAGACATCCAAAGTAAAAGTTGTGAGTTGCATCTTACCACTGTCTACCTCATTATTACTACCTATGGTTGTACCACCATTAACGGTACTGGCGTCACGACAAAAACCATCAAGGGACTCAGCCGCAACAAACACCCTAAGCACCCCTAACATCAAGGGCACCTCAACCACCATCTTGGCTGATGCTTTCCTACACAGAGTGTGCCCTGGAGGATTTTGTGCTGTCCACCTCAACACTGTGCTGCCAGCCAAGGGAGGCTTTCTGCTAACCGTGAGTAAACTGATGAACTGTGGGTTATATTATTTGGCCCCTCATCGGTCCACCGTGCACCTCACGTGTTGCCCCTGTGACTGGCTGGCTGCAGAACTAGGCTGATATATATATACATATATACCCACACAACCTGGGGGCACTTAGGTATACATGCATAGACATACACACAACCTGGACAGATCCATATACTGGGCCCACATACAGGGGACCCATATGTGTCCACTGGCCATACAGGGCCAATATATACACTCACCTAAAGAATTATTAGGAACACCATACTAATACGGTGTTGGACCCCCTTTTGCCTTCAGAACTGCCTTAATTCTACGTGGCATTGATTCCACAAGGTGCTGATAGCATTCTTTAGAAATGTAGGCCCATATTGATAGGATAGCATCTTGCAGTTGATGGAGATTTGAGGGATGCACATCCAGGGCACGAAGCTCCCGTTCCACCACATCCCAAAGATGCTTTATTGGGTTGAGATCTGGTGACTGTGGGGGCCATTTTAGTACAGTGAACTCATTATCATGTTCAAGAAACCAATTTGAAATGATTCGAGCTTTGTGACATGGTGCATTATCCTGCTGGAAGTAGCCATCAGAGGATGGATACATGTTCTCATTCTGTTTACGCCAAATTCGGACTCTACCATTTGAATGTCTCAACAGAAATCGAGACTCATCAGACCAGGCAACATTTTTCCAGTCTTCAACAGTCCAATTTTGGTGAGCTCGTGCAAATTGTAGCCTCTTTTTCCTATTTGTAGTGGAAATGAGTGGTACCCGGTGGGGTCTTCTGCTGTTGTAGCCCATCCGCCTCAAGGTTGTGCGTGTTGTGGCTTCACAAATGCTTTGCTGCATACCTCGGTTGTAACGAGTGGTTATTTCAGTCAACGTTGCTCTTCTATCAGCTTGAATCAGTCGGCCCATTCTCCTCTGACCTCTAGCATCCACAAGGCATTTTCGCCCACAGGACTGCCGCATACTGGATGTTTTTCCCTTTTCACACCATTCTTTGTAAACCCTAGAAATGGTTGTGCGTGAAAATCCCAGTAACTGAGCAGATTGGGAAATACTCAGACCGGCCCGTCTGGCACCAACAACCATGCCCCGCTCAAAATTGCTTAAATCACCTTTCTTTCCCATTCTGACATTCAGTTTGGAGTTCAGGAGATTGTCTTGACCAGGACCACACCCCTAAATGCATTGAAGCAACTGCCATGTGATTGGTTGACTAGATAATTGCATTAATGAGAAATAGAACTGGTGTTCCTAATAATTCTTTAGGTGAGTGTATATATATATTCAAATATCACCCTTCCCTCTACAGTATGCAAACGGATATCATTTGTAGACGGATCCGGATGCGGATCCGTCTGACAAATGCATTGAAATTCCGAAACCCGTCTCTCCGGTGTCATCCGGAAAAACGAATCTGGTTTCCCAGAACACTTGGTAACGGATCCGGCATTTCAACAGCAAGGGTTCTGGAATTTTGGGCGGAGAAAATACCGCAGCATACCGCATTCTCTGGCCAAATAGCATAAAGGTACTGAACTGAAGACATCCTGATGCATACTGAACGGATTGCTTTCCATTCAGAATGCATTAGGAGAAAACTAAAGCGTTTTTTCCGGTATTGAGCCCCTGTGACAGAACTCAAAACCGGAAAAGAATAACGCTAGTGTGAAAGTACCCTTAGACACACAGGAATATATTCTTCTTCCCCTTCCTAATAAACTCCAAACATCTAAAAAGCCAAACTCTTGGCAAAATCTTGCCAAGGGAGACCCCTGATTAGAAACGAAATGATTAGTATTTCCGTCTATAGAAGTCCGGTCTGTTTTGGGGTTGATCATGCAATTGAAGTCCCCATTTACTAGATAGAGTAAGGCAAAGTAAAAAGGGGGAGGAATATAAATAAAGGCTAAAATACATGATACTCCAACAAGTTTCCCATATAGAAAAACAAATCTCCCCTGCTTATTAATAGAGGAGGCCTCGCAAGCAAAGTTGATCTTTTTATGTATAAAGACCGTCACTCCTCTGAAATGACTTGTAAAAGTTGAATGAAATGCATGCGAGACCCATCCTCTACTAATCCGCGTCACAGCCTCTTCTGTAAAATGGGTTTCCAATAAGCAAACAACAGCTGGTATATGTCTCTGAACTAAATCAAACACAGCCTGTCTTTTTATCTTATCCCCAAGTCCCCGTACATTTCAGGTGAAGATTCTTACATACTAATAGAGTTTAAGCTAATGGAGTTTAAGAAAAAAACAAAACAACAAGGGACCCACCTGAATCCCGACCCCACACTTTCCAAAGAGACGCATCGCAACCCACCCAAAACAAAAGAAAAAAAGACTAACCCAACCCCCTACCCCCCATGATCCGCCACTATCAAAAAGCAGATCTCTCTCCACCCTTACAGTAGAAACTCCCAAAAAGTGACCCCATTTTGGAAACTAGGGGATAAGGTGTCAGTTTTATTGGTACTATTTTGGGCTACATATGATTTTTAATTGCTCTATATTAAGTTTTTTGTGAGGCAAGGTAACCCAAAAAATTTCTGTTTTGGCACAGTTTTTATTTTTTACAACATTCATCTGACAGGGTAGATCATGTGCTATTTTTATAGAGCAGGTTGTTACGGACGCAATGGTATCAAATATGTCTACTTTCTTTGTTTGTTTCAGTTTTACATAATAAAGCATTTTTGAAAAAAATTATGTTTTTGTGTCTCCATTTTCTGAACGCCATATTTTTTTATTTTTCTGCAGATCATCTTGTGCAGGGGCTTGTTTTTTGCAGGAAGAGTTGAAGCTTTTATTGGTACCATTTTTGGGTACATATGATTTTTTGATCATTGATTATAACACTTTATGGGGCAAGGTGACCAAAAAATTTTTTGTTTTAGCACAGTTTTTATTTATTTATTTATTTTTACAGCGTTTACCTGAGGGGTTAGGTCATGAGACATTTTTATAGAGCAGATCGTTATGGACGTGGAGATACCTAATATGTATACTTTTTCTTATTTATTTAAGTTTTACACAATAATAGCATTTTTTAAAACAAAAAAATGATGTTTTAGTGTCTCCATAGTCTGAGAGCCATAGATTTTTTATTTTTTGACCGATTGTCTTAGTTAGGGTCTAATTTTTTGCGGAATGAGGTGACAGTTTGATTTGCACTATTTTGGGGGGCATACGCCTTTTTGATCGCTTGGTGTTGCACTTTATGTGATGATGGCTTTTTTGGCACAGTTTTTTTTTTTTACAGTGTTCACCCGAGGGGTTAGGTCATGTGATATTTTTATAGAGCTGGTTATTAAGGATGCGGCGATACCTAATATGTATACTTTTTTTTATTTATTTCACTTTAACACAATAATATCATTTTTGAAACAAAAAAAATGATGTTTTAATGTGTCCATGTTCTGAGAGCTAGTTTTTTTATTTTTTTAATGATTTTCTTATGTAGGGACTCATTTTTTGCGGGATGAGGTGACGGTTTTATTGGTACCATTTTGTGGCACATAGGCCTTTTTGATCACTTGGCACTTTTTGTGATGTAAGGTGACAAAAATGGCTTTTTCTTTTTACACTTTTTTATTTACACTTTCTTTTTTTTACGGTGTTCACCCGAGGGGTTAGGTAATGTGATATGTTTATAGAACCGACCGTCACGGACGCGGCAATACCAAATATGTCTATTTTATTTTTTCTATTTTTATCATTTTTTTTTTTTATTCCTTACCTTTTTTATTTTTTTTTTTATTTTAACACTTTATTTTTTTATTTTACACTTTGCATTCCCCATCTTTGACAGAAGAACCCAAGGTTACTTTCCAGGATTTGGTTTACCCCCGGGGATTCGATGGGCCCTCTCTTTTAAGAACAGAGGCGAGAAGTGTTCTTTTCCAAAGTTCTCAAGGATCAAGAACTGGATCATTCCAGCAGGATTTTTCCCCCTCTGTTTGTGAGATTGAGAAACAGCTCTCATTGTTTGAACACTGTTTGTGTGTGGATTAAATTAAATGTTTTGACTGACATTCTGCTGTTTGGCCACAAGATGCTGCTGTTTCCTAGGCACAACTTACTGACTGTATATATATGTCCATATTCATGAGAGGTGTGGTTTTTCAGAGCATAAAGAAGGAGCTGCAGCCATCTTAGGAACGAGCTGAGAGCTGAGGAACTGTGTCTGAGCAGAGAAACTGATGGATCCAGGAGTTAGAGGACCCCTCTGTGACCACAGCTGCAGCTGAGTGAAACTGATCGTTGTCCAAGACCCAGATCCTGTCCAGGGAAAGACTGCTGGTATCCAGGGAAACAGGGGAAGGGGTACCACCTTTAACTCACCCTTGGCCCCTTTACCCAACCTTGACCCATAACAAAAGACACCGACAACTGTATCATTTTATTGCAGGGTGGTGATCGGCCACAGCTTCTTTATTAAAGCGGCAAACCTTAATAAACCATAATATCGGAGCGGTATGCCAAAGGCTGGACTCCCAGCGGGCAAGTTAAACCGTAATCATCAGAGTGGTCTGCCAACCGCTGGACTCCCAGCGGGCAGTTACGCCATCTGCCACTACCATATCTCCGCTGTACTCAAATGCCGCCAGCTGTGACTTCATAAACTCGACCAGAATTCGCAGCTCTCAAAAGCCGTAATCATCGGAGCAATATCCAAAACCGCTGGACTCCCAGCGGGGGCTCTTAAGAATAGAAAAACAAACAAACAGAATAACCAAGTATACATAACTGCTCAGAACCGTGCACCTTGACCCGCCTCCCAAGAATAACCGCAAAGGGAGGGAGGGCCAATCTGCTTCCACTTGCAAGAGGAAGTGACCAGAACAGAGAGGCGGTATATGTGACCTTCAGGATTTCCTGCACCGCCCCATCCTGTCTAAGGAGGATCCTCAGTGAATTAACCCTTAATGACCCTAATCTGCAACCTACTTAACCATTACTAAGACGGGGCCAGCTCCCTAAACGCCCCTAAGGGGAAAAGGGGGGAGGACCATCAGTCCCTAAGCACCCTCCCTATACAGTCGGGCGCTTGCCAGGAGGATTGTTTCCAGGAAGGCTGACAAGAGTTGAGGAACAAAAGCTGCATACCCTGCGGGACCTCATGTTTGCTGGAGAGACTGGTTGTTCGGTTCAGAGACATGGGTCGGTAAGATCGTGCACGCATCTCATGTTGGAGCCTAGAGACTTAGACAAGGCCAGTAGTTAGCTAGTTAGGGTATCTGCTTTGTGTCAGGTCTAAAGAGTTGCTACTGGTACTACAAGGACTCCATTACTAAAAGGGACATTGGACAATTGAGAGCTGATAAACACCCCCACGAACTCTATCCAGTTCAGCGTTTTGCTCAGGAGCAATAATCAGGCACGTGCTACCGGACTAGTTAGGGGAGGGGGGAAAGTATAGAGCACGGTAAGATTCTAAGCTGTTGTGTTGCACTGGAGGCCAGCCCGTACTAAGCACCCAAACAATTGTTTGTGATAGCTTTAGGGCAGGCATCCTCAAACTGCGGCCCTCTAGCTGTTGCAAAACTATAACTCCCAGCATGCCTGAACAGCCTACAGGTATCAGCCTACAGCAGGGCATTGTGGGAGTTGTAGTTTTACAACAGCTGGAGGGCTGCAGTTTGAGGATGCCTGCTTTAGGGTAATAATAGATACAACAAGGCAGTTTTAGTTGTGCCTGCCTGTAGGTAAATTACCGCAAAATTTCTGCTGGCATCCATCAGAGGGCGCCGCGCTGTGTAACACAGGGGTCTCAGCCTTTGGGCTGGGTGTATGTAAATTTATTTTATGTTCTCAGCATTTGTGGTTGTGTTTATTATCACGTGTTAGTAAAATTCTGTTTTGGCAAAAGCTGGTGTTGGAGTTGCTTTCCTCGTTCGTGACTTTGCTGTATCCTGGGGAGCCCACCCCAGTACAGGGCTTACATGTTCCCTCAGGTAGCCGCAAAATTCTAACATTAAATCGTCTCGACCTATCTTCCAAGTCCACACATTTTTTTTTAGATTGTTATAATCCATTTTCAAAATGGCGGTCTCTGATTTTAGTACTTTTAATTCATGATCCAGGGAGTCAACGGATTTTTCCATGACCGTAACTCTATTTCGTATCTTAGTTATGTCATCTCTTATTAAGGACACGTCCGACTGGACTACCCCCCGCTGCCAAGCAACATCTTGTATCGCCTTTCCATTATTTTTAACTGTGACTAAGATCTCTTCTAATGTAGAGGAGCCCACCAGAGGAATATCAGCTTCTTCCGCCCTCTCCCCGTCTCCATCCTGAGAATGATCATCTGCCACCTCCTCCGGTGTAAGCCCAGATCGTGCCACCTCCTCCGGTGTAAGCCCAGATCGTGCTTTCCTTTTTGTCCTGTTCTTATATTTACATTTTGCGATTTCAGAAACTGATCAATTTTTGCGGAGTCTGTAGATCTCTGTCCAGTTTTAGAATTGTCTATTCTGCCTGGGGCCCTTTTTTTTTCCTTCTCTCCTCCTCCTTTCTCTCTCTCTTCTCCCCCTCTCCTTCTCCTTGTTTTAATTCCAAAAAGTTCTTGCTCTTTTAAAGGGAGACTGTTTTGAAGTCTTGTTGATTTTCTTTCTGTTCCTTTCCCCTTTTTTCCCCCTCTCTCTTTCTTTTTCTCTCCTCTACCCCTCCCTCCTTTTTTTGTTTTCTCTTTTTGTTCCTTCTTTCCTCCTAATCTTTCCCCAATCTCCTCTCAGTTCTTTCTCCCTTCTCCCTCCTTCCCTGTTCTTATATATCAAAAATAGAACGTCAAGAGAGGGTAAAACGGCAATGAGCAAGGAAGAAAAGACAAAAAAAAACAACAACAACCAATAATATGGGTAGATCTCACCAGAATAGAAGGATCTTCCTGGAGGAGATCTTTCCCTGACTGCTTTCCAAAATTGCAAGGACAAAGGGGAGAGAGCGTATCCACCGGGAGCACACAGCTGGACAAGATGAATGTATGCCTCTCGTATAGAACTGGGGCAGCACCAACGCCTAATCCACAAGGCAGACACACCCGGCGTCCCGCTGAACCCCACAGGACCCCAATCCAGCCGCACGTGCCACAGAGCTAGAGCGGAGGAGAGGAGCACCGAAGACACCAGAGCTAATGGGGAGAGCGGTTTGCGAAGAGAGAGGGGGCACAAACCAGGAGAGCATGCGGTGGGAAGGAACGACCTCTCTTTCTCACATCGCCATTCCACAGCGGAGGCACCAAAACGCATCCTGGGGAATAAGGATCCAGCAGGAGAACGCCTTATGTGTGGCAACAGAATAATGGGAGGCAGGTCAGGAAAAGGAGGAGGGCCCGACGTCTAGTCCTCATGTTGAATAGCATGCATATTATTGAAATAATTGAAGAATCAGGCAGTATGACATGGTGTATAGAAACTATTGTAATATACACTATGAGGTCAATGAACTTTGATCCAGTGTGTCACAAGAAGCGGGCACTGCCACTAACAAAAATATAAGGACATATAGTATTTGTCCCTGACCACCAGGTACTGGGCTAACAGGAGTGGACTCTAGATAAATAATGATGCCAGTGAAATCTGTAAAACGTAATAATTATATGCATGGGGCATTGTTCAGTGTAGTGTGTGATTATTGCAGTACGTGCTGGGATTGACAGTGTGCTGTAAACCGTGTAGTCTTCCAGCAGTAGGGAGCAGGCAGGTGCTTCCAGCATCTTGGGCAGCATTCACTGCCTATTGTAAATTTAGTCTGGATATCATTTATGTTGGAAAATATACAGACCTCTCCCTTGCAGCATTTTCCAGTTCTGATCAATCTTTCCACTGGGAACTATCCAAGAACATAGCGGAGCCTAAGAACACAGATCTTACTCATTCAGGAAAAGAGAAGAACATTGTCCTCCCTTCTCAAACTATACTCAAAGGAAAATGTGGAAATGTAATGTCTACCTGTTAACAAGTCTGAATAAGGCCTCATGCACACGACCGTTGTTCTGGTCTGCATCCGAGCCGCATTTTTTTGCGGCTCAGGTGCGGACCCATTCAGTTCAATGGGTCCGCAAAAGATGCGGACAGCACTCTGTGTGCTGTCCGCATCTGTTGCTCAGTTCCGTGGCCCCGCAAAAAAAATGTATAACATGTCCTATTCTTGTCCGTTTTGCGGACAAGAATAGGCATTTCTACAATGGGCCGCCTGTTCCGTTCCGCAAAAAATGGAACGGTCGTGTGCATGAGGCCTAAAAGAGTGATTTTAGAATATCTATCTAATATCTATCTGTCTATCTATCTCACATCTATCTAATATAACTAGCATCTATCCATCTATCTCGTTCTTTATGCTATGTTCAGTGCTGGAGCCGCAAAAACAAAACCTTTAAAGGTATATTCTCATCTCAGAATATCTCCTTTCTCCCTGAACTTCTCCAGCTTGGATGCCTCGCCCATAGTGGGCCAGGACTACAGAAGCAGCTGAGCGGGCTGTACTGTGCTCTTATACAGTACAGACCAAAAGTTTGGACACACCTTCTCATTCAAAGAGTTTTCTTTATTTTCATGACTATGAAAATTGTAGATTCACACTGAAGGCATCAAAACTATGAATTAACACATGTGGAATTATATACATAACAAACAAGTGTGAAACAACTGAAAATATGTCATATTCTAGGTTCTTCAAAGTAGCCACCTTTTGCTTTGATTACTGCTTTGTACACTCTTGGCATTCTCTTGATGAGCTTCAAGAGGTAGTCTTCCAACAGTCTTAAAGAGATGGTTAGCACTTGTTGGCCCTTTTGCCTTCACTCTGCGGTCCAGCTCACCCCAAACCATCTCGATTGGGTTCAGGTCCGGTGACTGTGGAGGCCAGGTCATCTGGCGCAGCACCCCATTACTCTCCTTCATGGTCAAATAGCCCTTACTTTCAAAGTTTTCCCAATTTTTCGGCTGACTGACTGACCTTCATTTCTTAAAATAATGATGGCCACTTGTTTTTCTTTACTTAGCTGCTTTTTTCTTGCCATAATACAAATTCTAACAGTCTATTCAGTAGGACTATCAGCTGTGTATCCACCTGACTTCTCCTCAACGCAACTGATGGTACCAACCCCATTTATAAGGCAAGAAATCCCACTTATTAAACCTGACAGGGCACACCTGTGAAGTGAAAACCATTTAAGGGGACTACCTCTTGAAGCTCATCAAGAGAATGCCAAGAGTGTGCAAAGCAGTAATCAAAGCAAAAGGTGGCTACTTTGAAGAACCTAGAATATGACATATTTTCAGTTGTTTCACACTTGTTTGTTATGTATATAATTCCACATGTGTTAATTCATAGTTTTGATGCCTTCATAGTCATGAAAATAAAGAAAACTCTTTGAATGAGAAGGTGTGTCCAAACTTTTGGTCTGTACTGTACATGTGAATAGGAGTTATGCAGAACTACCTGCTCAGCTGCCTCTGTAGTCCTGACCACCTCTGACCACAACGTCCAAATGGGAAGTTTGATTCAAGATAGGAGCAGAGGTGGAATCTGCATCTTTCACACCTTCATCACATATCGTGTGGATATACCATAAAAGTTTAAAGTGGAAAAAACCCATTAGATGTCTCATCATGCATTGTCCCACATGATAGTCATCAAGCCTCTTACCTACAGATAACACAACTTATGACTTGTGATATATTTATTGAGACATGGAGAAATGTATTCAAAAGACAAAAGAGAAAAAAATGACACATTCACAACATCACAATGATAAAAGCCACTGTTTCCTGACAGATGGACAAATATGACGACGACAACAACCAACCTGCCTGCAGATGTATACTCATGAGAATATGGTCTTACAATTGTCACCATCACTACGAATATTCTGTGACCCTGTACAAACAGGGAGAAAATAAAGACCTTGTAGGAATGGACCCCGGGATATGGGGATTATTTCCTAAGGGATTATTCCAAGTGCTGGATAAACTTCTTTGGACTGTGATAAACATGGTAGAATGGGTTTGACCACTTCACCAATGTCATATCATCTTCCATACAAGTCAGATCTCACAATTTGACTACACGTGGAAATACCTGTACCTTGCGTTAGTATTCTTCATGGTCCAATAGTAGCTATTACAGGCTCCAATTATTTTAGTACCATATACATAATGCTTATCTTTATTTGGGGTGATGGGTTGCTAAGGCAAGGCTAGCTTTTATGGGAGAAGTATAACCAGCACTGTAAGTTTGAGGATCTCAGCATGACATAAATTGCACTTATTATTCTTACACAGAAAATACTTGAACATTGTCTTTTCAAAAACCTTGGCATAAATCAATAGTACCAGTGAATGTAAGAAACATTGTAATATATCTAATCAGAGAAAAATGCCTTTATCTCCCACTGTGAAGCATGTGTGTCTCTTTACATAAGCTCTTTTTGTCACCCTCTCTGACTGTAGCTCACTCCTCCCTACCTTCATCTCTTGATAGACATCTATAGGCAGCTGTAATCTAAAGCTTCAGAGAGCTGAAAGCCCTCATTTCTGAAGATGGACTTGGCAGAGAATGTTAGTTTAGGAGGAAGGAAAAAGATGCATTTCTCGTCGACAAGATATATTACAAAGTTTCTTATATTCACTTGTACTATTGACTTGCAAATGCAAAGCTTGTTGAAATGACAGTGACCATTACTTGAAGACTTATTGGTTTTCTATCTGCTCCTCTCCCATACTCCAATAAATATAATAATAATCATTTTTTTTATAAGGAATAAATGGGCTGATACAATATGTGCAATATTGCTTCTCAAGAAGATGGCTGAGAATTCAGTGCTGTAACAAGGAGGTGATCTCAAAGAATGTTCCCCTATCAAACAGCACCTCTGCCAAGTTTTGCTGTGATAACGCAGCTGTTTCTATATTGCAGCATTACTAATCCTTCAGGGAGCCATGGCAGCCCACATAGGTTTTTAATTAGGTCCCCAGTAAGTAAGACATAATCTGTGATTGGCACCAGTGGTCTCCTCTATTCCCTGCTGGATCTAGCCTAGCTGGACCTAGCTTCCTTGGTATGTGATGCCACGGTCACATGAAGTCGTGTCACTATGGACCAAGGAAAACCAGGAGAGCATCGAATGCAAAAGACTAAGCAAAATTATTTAAGTGGTTGTCCAGTTTTTTTTATTTATTCCCCTAGACACACACCCGTTACGAGAACTATACCTACCTGCTTTCTGCTGCTTCATTCTGGCTTAGTGGCTCCCGGGCAGTCTTCACTGGAGTTCCGGTCCACCTGTTAAATTCTGCACAGACAGGGTCACGTGTACCACTGCAGCTGATTGGCATTATGTCACAACTGAAGCCAGTGACTGGCTTCAGCAGGGCATGTGACCCTATCCATGCTGAAGTTGACATCCTGGGATCCAGAATTGAGCGGCGTGGAGCAGCTAAGTATAGATCTCTTGACAGGTACCCCCGGGTGGAAGGAGAATTTTAAAAAATTTCTGTACAACCTCGTTAAGGTAAGTATATAGAAAAGGTGTCTACATTTTTTTTTATCTTAGACCCAACCAAACCTTGTTCAAATTCTTAGAAAACCCACTTCACAATCTAACAGAAGAATGAGTCAATAATCTAGATTATCTGACAGATACCCAATTTGGGGTCATATTTTAGGTGGGTAAATCATGCATTATGTTCCCATGAAAAGGGGCAGAGAAGAACTGCTATCTAAAAAAAAGAGATTATTCACTATACTAGGAGACCATCATCCAATATACAGTCAGGTCCATAAATATTGGGACATCAACACAATTCTAACATTTTTGGCTCTATACACCACCACAAAGGATTTGAAATGAAACAAACAAGATGTGCTTTAACTGCAGACTGTCAGCTTTAATTTGAGGGTATTTACATCCAAATCAGGTAAATGGTGTAGGAATTACAACAGTTTGCATATGTGCCTCCCACTTGTTAAGGAACCAAATGTAATGGGACAATTGGCTTCTCAGCTGTTCCATGGCCAGGTGTGTGTTATTCCCACATTATCCCAATTACAATGAGCAGATAAAAGGTCCAGAGTTCATTTCAAGTGTGCTATTTGCATTTGGATTCTGTTGCTGTCAACTCTCAAGATGAGATCCAAAGAGATGTCACTATCAGTGAAGCAAGCCATCATTAGGCTGAAAAAACAAAACAAACCCATCAGAGAGATAGCAAAAACATTAGGGCGTGGCCAAAACAACTGTTTGGAACATTCTTAAAGAGAATCAGCAACACCAAAAGACCCGGAAGACCACGGAAAACAACTGTGGTGGATGACCGAAGAATTCTTTCCCTGGTAAAGATAACACCCTTCACAATAGTTGGCCAGATCAAGAACACTCTCCAGGAGGTAGGTGTATGTGTATCAAAGTCAACAATCAAGAGAAGACTTCACCAGAGTGAATACAGAAGGTTCACCACAAGATGTAAGCCATTGGTGAGCCTCAAAAAACAGGAAGGCCAGATTAGAGTTTGCCAAACGACATCTAAAAAAAGCCTTCACAGTTCTGGAACAACATCCTATGGACAGATGAGACCAAGATCAACTTGTACCAGAGTGATGGGAAGAGAAGAGTATACAGAAGGAAAGGAACTGCTCATGATCCTAAGCATACCACCTCATCAGTGAAGTATGGTGGTGGTAGTGTCATGGCGTGGGCATGTATGGCTGCCAATGGAACTGGTTCTCCTGTATTTATTGATGTGACTGCTGACAAAAGCAGAGGGGTGAATTCTGAAGTGTTTCGGGCAATATTATCTGCTCATATTCAGCCAAATGCTTCAGAACTCATTGGACGGCGCTTCACAGTGCAGATGGACAATGACCCAAAGCATATTGCAAAAGCAACCAAAGAGTTTTTTAAGGGAAAGAAGTGGAATGTTATGCAATGGCCAAGTCAATCACCTAACCTGAATCCGATTGAGCATGCATTTCACTTGCTGAAGACAAAACTGAAGGGGAAATGCCCCAAGAACAAGCAGGAACTGAAGACAGTTACAGTAGAGGCCTGGCAGAGCATCACCAGGGATGAAACACTGTGTCTGGTGATGTCTATGCGTTCCAGACTTCAGGCTTAAATTGACTGCAAAGGATTTGCAACCAAGTATTAAAAAGTGAAAGTTTGATTTATGATTATTATTCTGTCCCATTACTTTTGGTTCCTTAATAAGTGGGAGGCACATATGCAAACTGTTGTAATTTCTACACCGTTCACCTGATTTGGATGTAAATACCCTCAAATTAAAGCTAACAGTCTGCCGTTAAAGCACATCTTGTTTTTTCATTTCAAATCCATTGTGGTGGTGTATAGAGCCAAAAATGTTAGAATTGTGTCGATGTCCCAATATTTATGGACCTCACTATTTATGTTGAAAGTTGAGGAAAGCTAATAATTAGGCTATTCAACAAAATAACTGAGAAGTGTTCTAATTGAGCTACATCTAACACTTTTTCTGGTCATGGTCATTCTTATTCCCCAAGCTTTATTACTGCTAATAATCTTCTGATGAGTCTTGGGTAGAAGAGAGAGTTCCAAGGTCTTCGTTTCTGAAGCTACTGAGATACACTCGGAGTTTCTGTGGATCAACATTTCTCTTACGATTAAAGTCTATTTTGGGTTGGACTTGGAAACACTTGTCACCTTGAAGGGTTTTGAACAGGCTGGCCAGATTAGGTCCAATCTGATTCATCAAGTTGTTCTTCACAGCTGTGACTGTCCTTTCATCACATTCCAAAAGACTGCTCAGTAGTTTGTTGTAATATCTATAAAATAGGATGAAACAATTTATAAAACTGACAACATGCTTCAAGTGCTGATACACTGAATATTGCACCAAATGTCTATTCAATATGTATGAACCACCTTCATCTTCAGCACAAAAAATATGGTCATTACCTGAAGAGCCTTTTCCAATGAACTCTACACTTGTACTAGTCCTGAAAATGGTATGTAGAACAAAATAAATGTCAAAAGAAGACTGACCTGTTGGAAAAATGCTGTGGTAGATGCACAACCTCAGTGATCGCCTCTAGGTTGTGACGGGCAATACTGCAAATCTCAAGCTTAGAGTAACAGTCCTCTTGTACCTCAGCAATCATTCGTTGTAGATTGGAGCATCTTCTGATAGCCAGGAACACCTTTGAGGTTATACCACCAACTATGCACTTAAGGCTTTCCTTCACAAACACCTTGCCCTGACAGGAAAAAGTGAGAAACATATTGTACAAGGTCTTCCTGATTAAAGTAACGTGATTAAAGTAATTTGTGGAACGGCTGGAGTTTTGCACTGCATGTACCTTCCTATATGGATAAAGCTGGCCATACAGCTGGCCACATGTAACAGCGGCTGCTGTGCGCCGCTGTTCCCCTGCTTAACACCACGGTCCCGGGCGCCGTGTTCAGCGGTGATCTGCTGCCAGTGTTTCCTTTCAGCCCTGGCCACAGCATGCTTGCTGCTTGATTCCTGCAGCATTTCCTTAAGGGCTGGCGCGCGTCGCTTCCTGTGTTTTATGAGTTGGATCATGTGACCTCGCCAACCAATCCTAGCCCTCCTGCACATATATAAGTGGCTCAGCCCCCTTCCCAGATGCCTCAGTGTCAAGGTCCTTGTGTCCTGCTAAGGTTCCTGATATCTGCCTGTGGGCCTATACTCTGCTACCTGTTTGATACCAGCCTGTTTGCCTTGACTCTACTGTTGCCGACCTGGTCTGCCTGACCTGTACCTGTGCTGCCTACCCTGACCCATTGCCTGTCGGACTTCGCCTCTGCCTCATCCTTCCGTCCTACACTGTTGCTCCTGGTAACGACAGCCTGCTGACAACGCCTGTACCTCTGGTACCTTTCTCAGGTACCTCCTGGTCCACCTGGACCAGCTGCCTCGTGTGCCAATCCTCCTCAAGAGGTATCGACCTGGTGTTCCCCTCGGGAAAGTCTATCCCCACCATTAGGGGTACTGTGAAGACTTAGAGGGTTCACTTAGACAACACCTTTAGAGGAAGTAGGACACGTGGTACGGTGGGTTCACACCTGCTGGTTCGTGACACCACACTTTTAACACACAAAAGGAGAAAAAAACAAAACAAAAAAAAAAACCCTCCCACCACCACCCCACGGGAGGGAGGAAGAAAAATGGAGCAAAAAAATAATAGATAAAGAAAGGAAAGAGAACCTAAGTTAATCAATAAAACATATTAGAAATTGAGGATTAAAGGTGCTGTAGGACCAGCAAGGAATTTCAATCCTTATCTATTCAAAGTTTCCAATATGCCTCAAATCTTAAAGATATTAATCTCATTTTTTTCAAAGTTTTTTCAGTTTTAAATGTAAAGTAACAGACTTCTAATCTATCACATCCGGTGGCTCACTAAAAAAATCAAATTCTTCAAAATCTCCTTCCTGGCAAAATATAGCAGTTTATTAACCGCTGCGATTTTTCCTATACTAACTTGTCTTTGCCTATCAAGGCCCAAGACGCATAACCAGGGACAAGGGGTTGGCCACTTTCTGGCTACTTGTGCCCTCCATCAGCAGCCATTTTATAGTTAAGACCTCTGTGTGGACAGTACAAAAGACTTGGTAAATGAGGGAGAATACCGTATGCATATGTGGTTAATGGGGAGAGGGGACAAAGCTGCTGCCAGATACCTCTGACTTATCTCCTTAGAACAAAAGGATCAGGCAGCTGAAATCTAACATGCCCGTTTTGTATCTTCACTGATATTAGCCATCAGGGGAGGGTTAGGATGCCCAATACACATTAAATGATTGGCCAAAGTCAGCAGGTTTGGCTGACATACAGTACTGTGTTTTAGGCAGGTGTGAAGAAATGCTATTTTTCTAGGTTCACTAGCACAAAGTTTTTGAAGGAATTTGGCAGCAAAGTTGTTCCAAGTGCCTTAGAGAACTAACCACATATCTTCTGTGGATGTAGGCCTGCTCAAATCCTTCTGTCTCTTCATGTAATCCCAGACTGGATGATGTTGAGATCAGGGCTCTGTGGGGGCCATATCATCATTTTTATGGCACCTTGGAAGTAAGCACGAGGTGTGTTTCCTTGGCCAACCACTGTGTCTATGGTCTTCAACATGGTCAGGATTAATGGTGTCCTCAATACTGAGAAATACAGGCAGATACTCATCCATCATGCAGTACCATCAGGGAGGTGTCTGATTGTCTCCAAATGTATTCTGCAGCAGCACAACAACCCCAAACATACAGCCAATGTCATCAAGAACTATCTTCAGTGTAAAGAAGGAGTTCTGGAAGTGATATGGCCTCCACAGAGCCCAGATCTCATCCAGTCTGTCTGGGATTGCATGAAGAGAAAGAAGGATTTGAGCAAGCCTACATCCACAGTCCATGCTTACTAAAGTAAAATGTGCCTAAACCTGCAATTTCTGTAAGCTGAGCAGTGAAAGGTCATGCAGGTATAATAATTACCTGGGTGTCAAACATGGCAGCATTGAACAAGAAGGACTTGCAGATGTCATAGAGGCCGTCAGTGTCACAGGTTGTATTCTCCAGGCAGGCGAAGGCTCCACAACCGACTGTCAATGCTCCATTCAGGCAACGAATAACTTCTACTACATATGGGAAAATCATAATTCATATTGTTAGCCAAGAAAAATCTTTCCAAAAAATCTAAATACAGCTTCTAAAGAACATGTTCATCCCCTTTGAAATAGGTTTTATTAAAGTAATAGAAATAATTAGACTCTAATATCCAGGAAAAAACAAATTACTAAAAAGTGACCACCGTTCATTACAGTTATTAAAGGGCTTTTCCAGGAGTTCAATAATAATGGCTTATCCTCAGGGTCAGACTCCGAGCACTCATGCCAATCAGCTGTTTGAAGAGGCAACGGTGCTCTAGTGAGTGCCTCTGCCTCTTCCTAGGCCAGTGACATCACATTCATCAGTCACATGGCCTATGAATGGGCCTGGGCTGCAATACCAAGTCCATCCACTATATAACTTACGGCTCTGTGCTTTGTAAACTGTGAGGAGGCTGCAGCGTTCATCAGAGTGCCACACCATCTTCAAACAGCTGATTGGTGGTGGTGCCAGGAGTGGGACCCCCACCGATTAGATATTGATGACCTATTCTGAGGATAGGTCATCAATATTTTACTCCCGCAAACCCCCTTTCAACAGAATCACAAAAAAAACTAAATGCATAACTCTTCACCCCTGTGACAATGACATGTCTATATCATCAGCCATTTACAGTTAATAGAAAGCACTTATATGCAGAGTTTCAAGTAATTGTAGAATGTACTTGATTGATGGACCTTCCAGATACAAAGGTAACAAGGTTATTGAAAAGCACCTGTCAGAGAAGGTATATTAGAAGTACAGTTATATAAATGTTCAGACAATGGAAGAAAAAGTGTAAAATTGCCCAAGGCAAGTTGTCAGGGAAGGGACCACAGCACAGCAATGGAGGTCACAGACAGTGGCGTAGCTAGAAATGACTGGGCCCCACAGCAAATTTTTGAATGGGGGCCCCCCTCCCCCGGTAATTTTTTCGCAACCCCTTCCTTTCATACCGCCCCCATTCCTGTGGCTAGTAAAGATTGCTCTCTCAGACCAGGCCCGGCAGCTGTTCCATCCATTTTCTACACTGTCTATACTGTCACTGTATATTATTTCATTGTGTAATACTGTTGAGGGGGCCCTAACAAAATCTTTTAGTCCTTCTTCACCTGGATGAGCCCCTTCTGGGTCAGAAACATAGAAACATAGAATGTGTCGGCAGATAAGAACCATTTGGCCCATCTAGTCTGCCCAATATACTGAATACTATGAATAGCCCCTGGTCCTATCTTATATGAAGGATGGCCTTATGCCTATCCCATGCATGCTTAAACTCCTTCACTGTATTTGCAGCTACCACTTCTGCAGGAAGGCTATTCCATGCATCCACTACTCTCTCAGTAAAGTAATACTTCCTGATATTACTTTTAAACCTTTGCCCCTCTAATTTAAAACTATGTCCTCTTGCAGCAGTTTTTCTTCTTTTAAATATTCTCTCCTCTTTTACCTTGTTGATTCCCTTTATGTATTTAAAAGTTTCTATCATATCCCCTCTGTCTCGTCTTTCTTCCAAGCTATACATGTTAAGGTCCTTTAATCTTTCCTGGTAAGTTTTATCCTGCAATCCAGGTACTAGTTTAGTAGCTCTTCTCTGACCTCTCTCCAAAGTATCAATATCCTTCTGGAGATATGGTCTCCAGTACTGAGCACAATACTCTAAATGAGGTCTCACTAGTGCTCTGTAGAGCGGCATGATCACCTCCCTCTTTCTACTAGTAATGCCTCTCCCTATACACCCAAGCATTCTGCTAGCATTTCCTGCTGCTCTATGACATTGTCTGCCTACCTTTAAGTCTTCTGAAATAATGACCCCCTAAATCCCTTTCCTCAGATACTGAGCTTAGGACCCCAAAGCAGCCGCTTCCCCTATAATTACGCCCCTGGTCACAGACCTATGACAATTTGGAAGGCACTTAGACTTCCTTCATACATACATTTCATTCAGCCAAAAACTATCAGCTTTTTTAAGTGGCATGATGTTTTTTGTGACATTTAATGTTGTTTTTTTTTTTTAAAGGGTGGGGATAGTTTTGTATTTTGCACCAGATTATTTTGCCTCTGCCATTTTTATTGTGTGCCATATTTATGGAAAGTGTGTTCTTTGTTAAAAGGATTGTAAATTGTGAAAGATGTGCAAGAGGTGTTTATGTAGTTAAATGCGCCCATGAGAAATTTTTGTCTAACAAGACAGTCAGTAGAAGATACAAGCCAGTGGTGGTGTAAGTGGCAATTCTGTAACACAATGCCACACAGGTCTTTCTACTAACAGAATTTTACACCATTATTTATACCCGCATGGAGCTGGTACAGTATATACTTCTACTGTGCTCTTTATTCATTGACAGTATATACTTGGCTTAGACTAGGACAAGGCACAAATTATGTTTAGACAAAAATCTGTCAGAACCCCCCCCCCCCCCACCCCATATATATCATGCAAGGAATATGCACTAGAAAACTTGTAGGTGCAAGTACTATCATATCTGCCCCAGTGTGTATTATTTTTATTTTTGGAAGCCAATGCTTTTTTAAACAGGAAAGTATATACCCCCTCTGATGTAAAAAAATTACTTAGCCAGAGCATGGAAGAAAAAAAAAAATGCCACTACATAAAAACACATACTACTACATATGTACTGCATTTCAGAATTCCCACAGACTTACAGCTACATCTTTTTACTGCATTAAAATATATATATATAATATAGTAAAAAGCTGCAAAAAATGGAGAACAAAAAATTTCCAGGTGTGAAAATAGCCTTAGACAACAACCGATTCCAAGGGCTTCACCAGTTACATCTTTATGGGTAAGTTCAAGTCACATCAGCAAAAACACCTTTGCCACAGTTTGTTAAAATGCTGTAAAGAATCAAATGGAAAATGCTAAATTTGGCCTAACTCAAATCTAAACACCATCCCCACCACAGAGAAGGCAGTGGCAGCATTGTATTATGGAGAACCTCTGCAGAAGACCTTGAAAGGCTTGTGAATAAAGAGTGAAAAATGAATGCAGAAAAATAAAAAGTGAAAAACCTGCTGCAGATTACAAGAGAACTGCAAACTGGAGAAGAATTATTTTATACCAAGACATTTTCAAATGTAATATCAAAGCTACACAAAATGTTTTATTCTGGAGAACCCTAGAAAGAGTCCAGCCTCAGTCAAGATGTTGGGTTTGGTCTTAAAAAATCTTTTAGACAATTCAAAAGGCCACTTTAGGCATAGCTCAAATAGTAACACACAATCCTCACCATAAAGAAAGGCAATGTCAGCATCATGTTGTGGGGAACCTCTGAATGTAGAGTGCAAAATGAATGCTAAAGATAAAAATGTTCTATTAAGACAAGATTTCCAAATATAAAGCCAAAGATACACAAAATGTGTTGTCCTGGAGAGCCTTAGAAAGAGTCCAGAACTCAGTCAAAATGTTGGGGTTGGGCTTGAACATAGCTGTCTATTCATGATCACCATGAAACTTAAATGAACTTTCCCAAGGAAGAAATAGGAGAAATTGCATTGTCCACAAGTGCAAAGCTATTTACAGACTGTGCCTCGACCATGGGCAGATGGGCCATAGACTCTACAGGGAAACATCCCCATGGGCCAATGCCCAGAGGGTATAGATATATTAAGACAGCACTACTCACAAGACCTTCACCGGAAGTAATTTTCAAATGGCAGCGGTGCCAGCGGTGTTGAGCCCAAGCCCAACGGGCCCCTGTAATGCTGTAGAAATATATATGACGGCAGCACTCACTGACTTCAGAAGTGTAGAGATTTATTCATCAACTGTGCGACGTTTTGACTACACAGAGTCTTTCTCAAGCTTGAGAAAGACTGTGTAGTTGAAACGTCACACAGTTGGTGAATAAATCTCTACACTTCTGAAGACAGTGAGTGCTGTGGTCATCTATTTTTCCATACCAATGCCCAGAGGGCCATCCAAGCCCTCCTCTTGGCCACCAACCAGGTACATAAAGATCTGATGGTCTCAGCATTAATTAATGTAGGAGCATCAGGCACTTATGCACCTGGCCAGTGGCTACAGCTGACCTTGTAAATTCAACTGTACTGCCATCCTCAGGACGATGATACAGTTGAACACTGTGGCACAGGCGGTAGTATGTTGTGCTGCACTGTGGTATTGCTGGCTCCACCTACTTCAATTGCCCTACCTTCTGTCAATTTGGACCAGCCTACAACATGGGGCCACTTTTAGTTTTTTTCCAGGGCCACTTTAAGTTTCCAGTCCACCCCAGGCTCAAGTATTATATTATCCTGATTGATGTTGTGCGCTACATCAAGTCTATTCTATAGAAGTTACATCAAGACTGAAACAGTGGTCACCGTTTCAGTCGATTTGTCGCCATCCACCTCCACCATACAGACTGAAGGCTGGTGAAGTGCAGTGTTGTCTGGGATGAACCTTTTTATAGTTTTATAGCAGTGGTCCCTCAAGATACAATGGCCTCAGGATACAATATTTTCAACATATAATGGTCATTTTTGACCCATCGTAAGTTGATACCAGACTCAACATACAATGCCTCAGACTCAGATCCAACCAATCAAGGCCACTTCTCTGGTAAAATATCTGTAATAGTTGCTAGTTACCAGCTATTCCTGACTGTTATATGTAAGGACTTGTTTTATCTGTCTTAGTTATCTGCTTATTTTTCTTAAATCTTCATTTTCTCTTATCTTGGATGATATTTTGGGGCTTTGGAACCGATTACTCAACTTACAATGGTTTCAACATACAATGGTCGTCCTGGAACCAATTAATATTGTATCTTAAGGGACCACTGTAGTTCTAAAAACTAAACTGATAGTTTTAATAAAAATTTAGCTCTAGAGAGGAGTGAATTTTCCAAAATTCTTTTTGGGTCTGATGATTCGGCCATATCAGCCGCCAAATTCAATTTGGTTCCAATAAATTTGACTGGAATTGAAAGTGCCCTATTTTCCCTACAAATTCATGTATGACACTTTGAGATCTCCAACCCCTTTCAAGCTCTTTAATCCCAAAACAGCATTAGTAATGTCAAAGTGACGGTGACATCTATGGCTATGGGTACACGGATGGTAGGCGCTGGTAACAGTCTTCCTAATGCACTGTGGGATTTTTCCCATTTAATTAAAAAGCGGTCAAAAAAATTATCCCTTTTTGGTGGTTGATGCCTCTTCCCTGTCTTCTGATCTGCAAAATGGTGGCCTCCTGTATAAGCGATTTATGTGGAACGAATCACAAAAGTTTCAGATTCACCAAAGTTAGAATATTTTTCGGAAATTCTTAAAAATTTGACTGATGTAGAATTGATTGCTCTACCCATTCAGCTCCCATTATAATGGTCCCGAATATAATCATTACAGCAAGCCTGTACGTAACCTCAAAGTAGATGGTACATGTGGGGCGGACATACTCTTGGTGCAGCCTGTGCCCAATAGACAAGGGGGCCCCATACCATTATAAAAAGTCACCAAGGTTTCCATGGCTGAAAATCACTGATAGATTCTGATTACTAGATAAAGGATGGACTAGTCCAGTGATGGCTAAGGGTCCATTCACACATCCGTGTGTTTTGCGGATCCACGGATCCGCAAAACACGGACACTAGCAATGTGCGTTCCGCATTTTGCGGACCGCACATCGTCGGCACTTAATAGAAAATGACAATAGGACATGTTCTATTTTTTTTCGGGATTGGAATTGCGGACCCAGAAGTGCGGGTCGGCATTTCCGGATTCGGGCAGCACATTGTGCAGCCCCATAGAAAGGAATGGGTCCACAATTCCGTTCTGCAAAATGCGGAACAGAATTGCGGACGTGTGAATGGACCCTGACCTCTGGCACTCAGCTTTTAGTGAAACTACCACTCCCAGCATGCTCCATTCATTTCCAAACAGCCAAGCAAGTGTACATCTTGGGAGTCGTAGTTTTACCACAACTGGCGTGCCGGAGGTTAGCCATAGCTGGAGTGACACGGTAAGGGACTATGAGCACTAACATTAGCTTCACTCTTCATAAATTAAACAGCAAGGGGCCCACACACTATCTTTACACAGGGGCCCTCTACCATGTGTGTCCATCACATGACTGGGACCGATTTTTTTTTTCTGCAAATAGGCGATGAAAGTTCTTACGACAGCAAGCAGAGATCTTGTACATTTCATTGTACAAAGAATACCATTTGTTTGCTGAAACTGAAATAACCCTTTAAGATAAAAGGTAATTTATCATTCATCATTTTGGCCTCTTGCATACAAACGTATTTTCTTTCTGTGTCAGTTCCGTTTTTTTTGCGGACCGTATGTGGATTCATTCATTTCAATGGGTCCGGAAAAAAAAAAAGGAAGGTACTCCATGTGCATTCCATTTCCGTATTTCCGTATATCCGTTCCTCTAAAAGATAGAACTTGTCCTATTATTGTCTGCATAACAGACAAGGATAGTACTGTTCTCTTAGGGGCCAGCTGTTCCGTTCCGCAAAATACGGAATGCACATAGACGTAATCCGTATTTTTTCCGGATCCTTTTTTTGCGGACCGCAAAATACATATGGTCGTGTGCAAGAGGCCTAAGGGTGCATTCACACGACCGTGGTGCCAACATGCGTGTGTTGCGGACCACAATTAACTGGGTCCGTGATCCGCAAGACACAGTAAGAGATAGGAAATATCCTATATTTTGCGGCGTGGAGAGAGAGACCCAGAATCCCATGGAAGGGCTTCCGATCCGTGCCGTCCTATCTTTCACTGCATCTTGAAGTCAATGGGTCCGCACCGCCAGCGCCCATGTTTTGCGGACCCGTGGCGGCACCACAGTCGTGGGAATGTACCCCTAAAGAAACTGTTTCTGTCGATCATAGATCTACTCTGCCATTGTATAACGTAACGCTACAGCAGGAATAAAGTAAAAATGTAATGCACGCATATAACGTGAGCAATCACATTGCTGCTGTTCCGTAATTTCCATATGCATACAACAGATACCATAAGACCCGAGTCTTCAGGTTGTGCAACCTGTGATTTTACATAGGACTGCAGGTAAAACTACTCTATTATCTTAACAGTGCACAAATAATTCAACCCCAAAGAGTTAAATGACAAATTCTGCTTCACCCACATCTGAATATATGCACTTGCGCCTATTTCCCAGCCGTCTGCCCCTTACCTGAGCTCTGGGGGGCTCCTCTGCTCTTCCTGACCAGCACAGAGTCTGCGAGCTCTTCATCCTCATCGTAGGCTGAGCACACACTGACCAGGAGGAGGAGGAGGAGGCTGCCCTTGACGTTCATTCTCCACTCTGACAGCTCAGACCCTTTCTGAATGCTGGTGGGTCAGATCTGCCACATTTTATACACCACCCTTATCTGACCCAAACATCTGCAGCCAATCCACAGTCTCCCTTCAGCCACCAATCCCGGCACAAACCCATTCATTAAAAAATATCTGAAATCTCCACCCCAAGTTTTACGGGAAATCACAGCCACCTGATGGAGTAAGACACGTTGCTGGCATCCAGAGGGCTTCACTGGGAGACTATTAGATTTTAGTGTTAGTCACTGACCTGTAGGGTAGCTAGTGATGCCACCTAGTGTCACATAGACCTATCTCACATTATGGCTACCTGGTTTCATTTTCCTGAAACGTTCCAAACCTGCTTTGAAATTTCTATAGTATTAAATCTCCCAAAACCACACTGATCTTAGATGCTTAGATGGCAAAATTGGTAGCTTAGGGAATTACGACCATCTATTTTTATCATTTGCTCCAGTTGTGAGATATCCTCCTGACTTCATTATAATGAGGCCACTATAATGGGACCGACTGTCTTCTGTGTATCTTCTACTTTATTTCTTTCAGCTAGTTTAATTTATGAAACTCTCTGACAACCCCCTTGAAGGCAGGGTAAGGAAACCAAGTGGGTCATTTATCAAACTGGTGTAAAGTAGAACTGGTTTAGTTGCCCATAGCAACCAATCAGATTCCACCTTTCATTTTCCAAAGGAGCTGTGAAAAATGAAGGGTGGAATCGGATTGGTTGCTATGGGCAACTAAACCAGTTCTACTTTACACCAGTTTGATAAATGACACCCATAAAATCTAGCTATGGCTCTGGGTTAACCATACATTGTAGAGGAGTATACAGACCACAGCCCTACTGTGGATGGTTCATGACAAGAGGCTGCTTGTACTTCTAATCTCCTCAGATCCTTTTTTGCTCTCCCTTTTCTTATGGGCCCATCAGTTGCATAGTAATTCCTCTATTATTTAGTTATATGCAAAAGTCTAATGTGTGGAAAATAATGCTGCAAAGTAAAGTTGGATTTAGACACACCCAGACCTCCGAAGTGTCCCTCGTTTGGAGGGACAGTCCCTATTTTTGACCCAGGTCCCTGTGTCCCTCTTTTCTTCTTAAATGCCCCTTTTTTTTTATCTAAGGGATAGATTTGCATTACTACATTTACAATATTGATGCAGAAAATGTTGGTTCCTATCTGTATATTAGACCCCAACTTGTATATTATTTCATTATTTGATGGCATTCGGATTTTTAGAACTTTCTCTATTCCGATAACTTTTGCCTTATAGTGCGCTAAAAAAACTATTAAAATGTATAAATATACAGGAAAAATGGACTTTCACACAATGAACCATAAAGCCTGTATTAGACAGGCAGATCAGCCAGTGTAATACAGCCTTAAGTGTCCCTCTTTGATAGTTTAAAATGTTGGGAGGTATGCACACCAGTATTCGTCCAGATTATCGGGAATGACCGTTCCTGCTAATAATCGTTCTCGATCATCTGGCCGTCTAAATGTACCGCCGATCACCCGATGATTGAGCGAAACATTCATTCATTGGGTGATCCTGTAGTTCATGCAGGCACCACCGATCATGGCTTCTGATCAGCAGATCGTGTGGTCTAAACAGCGATCTCCTGCTCAGAAGCCATGATTCTGTATGAGGACGAGGGGTGGCTATAGTGACAGAAAGATTGGAGCAAGCCTATGTACACAGAAGATCTGTGGTTAGTTCTTCAAGATGTTTGGAACAACCTCCCTACCGAGTTCCTTCAAACAGTGTATGGAGGCTGTTCTGAAGGCAAAGCGTGGTCACCCCAAATATTGATTTCATTTAGATTTCTCTTTTCTTCATTCACTTTACATTTTATTAATTGATAAAAATAAACTATGAACACTTCCTTTGCTTCATGAAAGCATTCTTGCATTTTTCCACAACTTCTTAAAACTTTTGTACTGTACAGTCGTGGCCAAAAGTTTTGAGAATTACATAAATAATGGAAATTGGAAAAGTTGCTGCTTAAGTTTTTATAATAGCAATTTGCATATACTCCAGAATGCTATGAAGAGTGATCAGATGAATTGCATAGTCCTTCTTTGCCATGAAAATTAACTTAATCCCAAAAAAAACTTTCCACTGCATTTCATTGCTGTCATTAAAGGACCTGCTGAGATCATTTCAGTAATCGTCTTGTTAACTCAGGTGAGAATGTTGACGAGCACAAGGCTGGAGATCATTATGTCAGGCTGATTGGGTTAAAATGACAGACTTGACATGTTAAAAGGAGGGTGATGCTTGAAATCATAGTTCTTCCATTGTTAACCATGGTGACCTGCAAAGAAACGCGTGCAGCCATCATTTGCGTTGCATAAAAATGGCTTCACAGGCAAGGATATTGTGGCTACTAAGATTGCACCTCAATCAACAATTTATAGGATCATCAAGAACTTCAAGGAAAGAGGTTCAATTCTTGTTAAGAAGGCTTCAGGGCGTCCAAGAAAGTCCAGCAAGCACCAGAATTGTCTCCTAAAGAGGATTCAGCTGCGGGATCGGAGTGCCACCAGTGCAGAGCTTGCTCAGGAATGGCTGCAGGCAGGTGTGAGCGCATCTGCACGCACAGTGAGGCGAAGACTTTTGGAAGATAGCCTGGTGTCAAGAAGGCCAGCAAACAAGCCACTTCTCTCCAAAAAAAACATCAGGGACAGATTGATCTTCTGCAGAAAGTATGGTGAATGGACTGCTGAGGACTGGGGCAAAGTCATATTCTCCGATGAAGCCTCTTTCCGATTGTTTGGGGCATCTGGAAAAAGGCTTGTCCGGAGAAGAAAAGGTGAGCGCTACCATCAGTCCTGTGTCATGCCAACAGTAAAGCATCCTGAGACCATTCATGTGTGGGGTTGCTTCTCATCCAAGGGAGTGGGCTCACTCACAATTTTGCCCAAAAACACAGCCATGAATGGTACCAAAACACCCTCCAACAGCAACTTCTTCCAATAATCCAACAACAGTTTGGTGAAGAACAATGCATTTTCCAGCACGATGGAGCACCGTGCCATAAAGCAAAAGTGATAACTAAGTGGCTCGGGGACCAAAACGTTGACATTTTGGGTCCATGGCCTGGAAACTCCCCAGATCTTAATCCCATTGAGAACTTGTGGTCAATCCTCAAGAGGCGGGTGGACAAACAAAAACCCACTAATTCTGACAAACTCCAAGAAGTGATTATGAAAGAATGGGTTGCAATCAGTTAGGAATTGGCCCAGAAGTTGATTGAGAGCATGCCCAGTCGAATTGCAGAGGTCCTGAAAAAGAAGGGCCAACACTGCAAATACTGACTCTTTGCATAAATGTCATGTAATTGTCGATAAAAGCCTTTGAAACGTATGAAGTGCGTGTAATTATATTTCACTACATCACAGAAACAACTGAAACAAAGATCTAAAAGCAGTTTAGAAGCAAACTTTGTGAAAACTAATATTTTTGTCATTCTCAAAACGTTTGGCCACGACTGTACATACATATTTATAGGTTATAAAATTGACAATTCATTAGGAAATTGTTCTGAAGGAGCTTTAGGGGCTGTTCACACTGCAGGCAGAGTTTGGCACAGACTAGGTGCCGCTGGTGGCCACATTGAATCCGCTTCTCATTGTTTTCAATAGAAAGCTGTAGTTAATGGCCGTGACCGCGCCAATAAAGGACGTGTTCTGTGGAGGTACGTAGTTCCATAGCAGCTGGGGGGATAGGACATTTCCATTTCATACACCACCACGACCTCACTGCCCCATTATAACTTAAAGTCCACCGCTGATAAACAACCAATCTTGTGCTTCAGATCTGACCTTGCAGCTGTATTTTCGACACTTTTTCATCCTGCCCTGAGGAAAATTTCCTACAAAAATTCAATGTAGTATTGTACACTTCCGTCTTTAATGGAGCAGAACCTGAAAACATATTAACTCTGTGCCTCCCACCCCTAAGCCAGTGATGTTGATCGGTGCCACATTTAATCCAATGTCCTTATAACTGACTGGTAAGAACAGTCGCACTCTATGGCTATTGTTTTCCGGTACTGGATGATGATAACTGCTATACATTCCTCTTGCCAAGTGAGGCTATTGGGTTTCTGATGAATCCTATAGATTGTAAGCTCTTAAAGAAACAGCCATCAGTGATGCTTTGCTTCCATGATACATCAAGGCAGGGGTGGACTGGCCATAGACCCTTCAGGGAAATTTCCTGATGGGTCGATGTCCAGGGGGACACACAAGCCCTCCTCATGGTTGCTAGCCAGGTACATAATGACCTGATGCTATCATGCTAAGAGCATCAGGTAGTTATGCACCTGGCCAGAGGCCGCAGGTGCCCTCCAGAATTCAACTGTATCAACGATCTCAGTATGGTGATAGGGCAGTATTTTGTGCTGCACTGTGGTATTTGGTTCTGCGGGGACGGTATTTTGTGCTGCACTACAGTATTGCTGGCCCCGCCTACTTCTGTTGTCCCTGCCTATTTGGGGCTTGTGTTGGCCCCGCCTACTTGTGTTGTCCCGCCTTCTGTCAATTTGGACTCGCCTACAACATGGGGCCACTTTTAAGTTTTCAATAAGGGTCATTTGAGGACCAGCTGAAGCTGTAAGTTTCTGCCACCAATGATACTGACATTTGGTACATCAGAGAGCATCTATCACCTGGATCAACCCTAATAAACAGAGCATAATGCCTGGTAGGATTGATGGTGCGGAGTAAAAGCATACCTTTATTGTAAATATTCAGGGCTCCTTTACTGAGACATTCATCTTTTAATGTTTATGCAAATGAAGCCTTAAGTGCACCAAAGGGTGGGCTCAAGCATCTCCACAGTGCACCTTAGCATCTCCACAGTGCAGCGATGTCCACTGCCCCCTCCCCTTCATTGGCAGGGACAGGCATACTCAGCATTCTGTTGCCTGGCTCTGTTTTCCTGCACCTGTGCTGTACATTACACTATTGGCGCATGCGCAGTACATCTAAAAGATTACTACTGCACATGCGCCAATGTGTAAGTGATATATGGTACAGGTGTTGGATTACAGGGTCAGGCGAGAGAATACTGATGATGCCTAGCCCAATGAAGAGGATGGGGGAGTGACCTTTGCCAGACAGCAGAGGAGCATCTTGGTGCACTTAGGCCCTCACTGGCATAAATATTAAAAGATTAATTTCTCATTAACAGAATACTGCATATTCACAATAAAGATATGCTTTTACTACCCGGGATCAACCCTAACAGATATTGACCATGGTTTAATAGGGTCGATCCTGCTGACATATTTTCTTTAACGTGAAAGGATGCTTTCATGCTTTCACTATAAAAGGCACCAGTGGCCTCCAATATATGGTTCTCCAGATGCTGCAAACTACAACTCTCAGCATTGTCTGACACTGCACTGTAACCACCACTGACCACACAATGATGCTGCGTCAAGTGATGTTGCTGTCCATGTGTGATCATCTGATGGCCTAGAGGCCCAGTATCTGTGGATGCAAATCAAGGTGATGATATATCATGCAGTTTTACTTGCACATTTCCCAGTTTGGCCTGGTCCTCGGCGGTATCTTATAGTATCTCAGGACCAAACTGCAGTGTACTGACCAACAAATATGGTCAGACAGGGGATCAAGCGTATAGATGTACGCCTTTAAAGGGATTATCCCACGACTAATGTAAAAAAAAATCAGACATCGTATAGTACATGATAATCTTTTTCTAAAAAGGCTAGAACCAGCCCTGTACCTCACATGGATCCAGAGATCTCCCCATTCATTGCTCCAATTGCTCTGCTAGGTTTATATCAAGCTGGCAGCTCAGGGGGAGTGTTTTCTCTGCTGCAGCTCCGAGAGTATGTTCTTTTGCTGCAGCTCTCTCCCTCTCACAGCTCAGGAGGCAGTTGAGCATGTGCGTCCACCTCAGCCAGGTGGACAGAGAAATAAGAAAACAAACAAACAGCAGGTGGCGCTATGCAGATACAGTGGCTATGCAATTTTTTTTTATTACATGCAATTACAAAAGTATTCAGATTCAGGCGCTGGTTTGAAAACCGTAGAATATTTTTTGTGGGACAACCCCTTTAAGAACGATCATGGCAGTCAATCACTGCCTGGGATTTGATGAGTCACAGCAGTGCTCACTGGTGAGATCCTTCTCCCAGTTAATTACACCATTGTATGTACAGCCCCAGTGATGGCTCTGGTTCTATTGTATTTCTCCTACAAGGACATGAATCAGGCCAAAGTTGTCAGCAGATTACTCAGGCTGAAAATACAACAATATATCTGCAGATGAAATTAATAACTCTTCGGCATCACACACATATACGGCAGGTATTGCACTGACTCAGATGACACCGGTGATTTACAGAGTGTGATAGAGGTTCAGTTTCCAGCAACACTTTGTCAAATATATGCCCCATGCCCTCAGAAGAAAAGAGGGGGGGGGGGGGGATTCCTGGCACAGGAAAAGCCGGTTATATTAGTTTTCCCGGCATCTGCTTTGTATGAATAAACAGACCAGCCATTGTAAATCAGTGGATGTCTATGGAGCTCTATTGGTTCAACATGTTGTAGGCTACATTCACATTAGTCAGCTTTACCTGGGTCCTGGTAGGCAACCTCGGGCACTCCAGATGTTGCGAAACTACAACTTCCAGCATGCATACTTCCTCGGCTCTTCTCAGATCTCTCACAGAAATAAATGGAGCATGCTGGGAATTGTAGTTTCGCAACAGATAGAGTGTCGGAGGTTGCTGACCCCTGATATAGACAATCTGCATCGGCAGATCTGCAGTTTAAAGCATAGGGAAGAGAAACTGAGGCACCCTAGGCCTGGCCACACACATAAGAAAACTGAATGCTCATTATACCAACAGTTATTACTCCCGATTCCCTCATACACATGCATGCTCAGTTTGGCATAGCATGCATGTGTTCTAAGTAGGAGGAGGAAGGGGGGGGGATTGCTTTCAGAGTCTTCTAACTACCCAGTCCTTACCTCTGACATAAGCAATTGGGGGAAATTCAGAAGACCCCCATAGACATTAGATGGTCGGCGGTCCCACTGAAATTTGAATTCGGCCAACATACTTACATGTATCATTTCACATTGTAGGGATCTGTGTACTTACGGTGGAGTTGTCAATGACAGACTTTGGGGGTTAATAATCCAAATGATGCTTTATTTTTCATCCACTCAATACAACACAATACAGGTCATCCAAGTTAACCATCACTTGGATGAAGCCACAGCAAATATAGCGACACAACACTGCCCAATGAACTAGGGTCTCTAGGGGTGGACTGGGAACTTAAAGTGGCCCTGGAAAAAAAAACTGTGGACCCATGTTGTAGGCGCGTCCAAATTGACAGAAGACGGGCCAACTAAATTAGGCAGGAACAACAGAAGTAGGCAGGGTCAGCAATACCATAGTGCAGCACAAAATACTGCCGTCCTTGCCACATCTGTATTCAACTGTAACACAGTCATGAGGATAGTAATACAGTTGAGTTCAGGAGGGCACCTGCGGCCGTTGAGCATCAGATCATTATGTACTTGGCCTGAGACCATCAAGAGGGCTTGGGTGGCTTCCTGGGCATCGGACCACCAAGAAATTTCCCTGTAGGGTCTATGATTAATATGCCCTTGACGCTCTCTTTAGGTCCAAGGCCGTTCTAGGGGCAGGTTCCCAACGAGGTCAGCCCTATTAGGTGGGTGCTCCGTATAGATAGGTAGGGCGTTCTGGGTCCCCTCTCTCCCAATTTTTATCAGGGCTTACCAGGAATACCTAATCTATTCACCATCTATATGTACAGTATGTGAGCACCTGGACCACAATTTCATCCATCAACCCGCTGGGACCACCCCTCTGTCTTACCAGGTACCTTATTTGATACAGTTTCTTCTGGAATCCGGTAAGGCTATTTATGTCATTTCCTATTCCAGGGATCAGCAACCTCCGGCACCCTAGCTGTTCAGAAACTACAACTCCAAGAATCCTCCTTTCACTTCTATGGGAGTTAGAAGAGCAGCCGAGCATGTTTGCATGCTGGAAGTTGTAGTTTCACAGCAGCTGGAGTGCCGAAGATTGCTGATCCCTGTCCTATACCCTGATGCCCAGGATTGAGTATCCGGACACAAGTGGCAATAACAGCTTTTTTTGCAACACTATAATTTAGTTTCACCCAAGAAGACATGTGTGTATTAGGGACATTGGTATATCAAATTGTTTTAATGGTTCCATTAAAAGTTATGTTTTAGTAATTTGTTCCCCCTCTTGTGGATGACCACCAGTCTGTTGCCCAAGCCCAACATTCAGAGCCTTGTCTCCTCTACGAGTCCTTCTCCACACCTCTCCAACATCTTGAACTCTCTTACCAAATGCCATTGTTGGTCTGGGGCTCCTGGGAGGTGATGACATAGTCGGGACATCTCAGACGTAGTCTTCTATCACCAGGAACCATTCCACCAAGTTCACCAGCTGGTTGGCATCCTTACATTAATAGTCTCTGTAGGCTTTCCTGCATCTTCTGGGGGTGGGATAAAATTCTGTCACACCGTTGCCCTTTGCATACTTCCACAAATTGTAGGGATCTTTGAGGTGGGGTCAGCAATCACAGACTCTCAGATTTTGGGGTTTAAAAGTCCTAACGGTGTTTTATTTTTCATGTAGCACAACAAAATACAGGACTTCCCAGTTAACTGTCACTTGGGTAAAGCAACAGCACACAAAGTATAACACAAAACATGAAATAAACACCTGCCCATCTGGGCGCTAATTATACAGAGAACTTCTCTCTCCTACCTATGCCTTCAGCATGTCAGGAGGATCAGGCGTTGCACAACCTCATGGTCAAACAGCCACCATGCTCTGACCCTGACTGAGGCTCTGAGGTCTCTATTCACCAGGAAAGATCCCAGTAGACATACCTGTAATCTCCTCAGGCTAGAGAACTATCTATGGTGGAGTAAGGATCCCACAACAAAACAGCTCCAGCAAACTACACTTTGCTGAAGCAAATACAGCCTTCTGGATTCTTTTTTGCTCACCCAGCTGAGGACTCTGGGTGAAATAGACAACCCTTCCAGCACATTTCCACATACCTTGTTACAATGGCCAATGATTAGATAGGAGGTGGATTTCAGACTACTTTTGAATTGAGCAGTCAAATTTACAGAGGGAGGGCCCATGCCATCCTGTGCACCCTTACTCCTCCTGCCTCTCACTGACTGGCAGGGCGAGATGAGATGACTATACAGGAACCTGGCCCTGCCAATCAAGGAGAGGGGGGGACTGGCAGAGGAAGCAGGAAAAGAAAGGGTGCACAGAGTGGCTTGTGTCCAAGGGAGGGGTAAATGATGGAGAATGGAGCCAGTGGCACTGTGAGCTTCCACAGTTGTAAGGCAAGGCACCTGGTATTGACACTGGCCCTTGGCGTTAGGAACCAGCTTGGCAGTTTGGTCTAGGGAAGATGATCGCCCCTATCGCCCATCCCCCCAAATTAGCCCCTCAAGAAAGTTTGTGCAACCCTTCCACATTAGGTTGATCTTTTTAGTCAATAGTGGCCAAAAAAGTTCTACCTGACAGGTCACATTTTTGGCAGACAACAGTCACCAGTCATTGGCTATACCTCCTGACATTTATCTAGTATATAGAAAATAGGTTGAATCCCAAGCTCTTACAAGACAAGCAAAGCAGCTATATCTTCTGTATAAAGCCTTAGTATTACTAGTTTTTCATGTACCAGTCACAACCCAGCCATTGCTATCTTCAGTCTACAACAGAAGGCCTCGCCAGAAGCAGCCTCCTGTCCATCAGGTCAATAAGCACATTTCCTTTCTGAATATTGACCTACTGTAGGTGACAAAGTCTAAGTGGCCTTTAATGAATAAATCCTAATCCTTTCCGGGCCAGGACTGCACGTACACAGCAATGACATCATGTGGGCACTTAGAACCCCATGCAGACTGTCCTAGGAGTTAGGAGGATTGTATGAGGTAATAATGCCCATCTCCTGACAGTTTTAATGTTTGTAATGAAATGACAGCACGACCTGTCTTCCTCCCTGGAGCGCAGAGTAGGACACTTGTTGAGGAGAACAGAGGTGATATTATGTGAGAGTCATGATTACAGGTTCTTAATTAAATCAAATATAGCACCCATTAGTGGTTAACCTACACCCGTTGACTCATAGGAGGACAATCCCTGTTCACACTGACCCATATTATAACCTTCCTGCAGTCGCCTGGCATCATCGTGGTTTGCCCTGCAACCAGGATGTCCATGCCACACACAGAGGAGGCTGGCTGTCTCAGCTCATGGCTGTAGGCCCTCCATTATAAAGGATATGTTGTCGGTCTCCAGGCACATTTACCAGTGAATCACCAGAAGGAAGCATGGTCCTTCCCGTCACTCACTGAGGAAGCTCAGTAAGGTTCATGACTCTAGCTGGTGACATAAACCATTCAGCATCTCACCATGTGTAGGATTGGAAGATAAATTACATTTATGGGTTATCAATGCATGGCCAAACATGACAGCAATTAAAATTTGCTGTAAATTTGTCAAATGACAGCTAAACATAAAGGGATTATCCTATGAAAAATACAATTTAGAGTTAAACATGGGACATAATTATAGACATTTTTTTGTATTTGCATTAATTTTAAAATGTTTTGATCCTCAGATATGCCAGGAATAATATCAGTATTAACTCCATTTGCTGTTTTTAATAAACAGAAACAAGATTCGCTGGTCTGATGAAACCAGGATTGAAATTTTTGGCATCAATTCTAGACAACATGTTTTGAAAAAAAAAACAAGGCACTGCTCATTACCTGCCCAATACCATCCCTACAGTGAACCATAGTGGTGACAGCATCATGCTGTGGGGCTGTTTTTCAGCGACTGGTGCAGGGAGACTGGTCAGGGTTGAGGGAAAGCTGAATGGAGCAAAGTACAGAGATATTCTTAATGAAAACCTGATGCAGAGTGCTCTGGACCTCAGACTTGGCAAAATGTCCACCTTCCAACAAGACAATGATCCTAAGCTCACAGTCAAGACAACACAGGAGTGGCTTAGGAAAAACTCTGTAAATGTCCTTGAGTGGCCCAGACACTGTGGTATCACCAAGAAGACTGGAGGCTGCAATCACTGCCAAATGGGTTAAGGATCATCTGAACACTTATGTCAATACTATATTTTAGTTTTACTTTCCAATACATTAACAAAGGTTTCCAACATTCTGTTTTCACTTTCTCATTATGGGGTATTGAGTGCAGATTAATGGGGGGGAAAACTTCACATTGTTTTTTATTTTAGAACAAGGCCACAACATAACAAAATGCGAAAAATGGGCACTGTACTTACTGTATTTTTCAGACTCTAACACCCAAAGGTGAGCAAAAAATGGCAATTTTTTAAATGTCTGATCTGAGGATTGATAGGAGTCTGATCTGAGGCTGATGGGGGTCTGATCTGAGGCTAATGGGGGTCTGATCTGAGGCTCATGGAGGCTGAAGGGGTCTGAAGGGGGTCAGATCTGTGGCTGGTGGAGGCTTGGAGGGGTCTGAGAAGGGTCTAAGCTGAGGCTGATGGAGCTTGGGGGTCTGATTTTTGGGCTCTGATCTGAGGTCTGATGAGAATTGGGGGTCTGATCTGAGCTGTGATAAAAAATAATTTTATTTTTATTTTCCTCCTCTAAATCTTAAGTGCGCCTTATAGTCCAAAAACACGGTTCTATGGTTTCAGGGAGGCGACAGATTCACTTTAAGGCCTCATACACATTACACTATAGTCACCATTTGTTTTCAGGGAACCAGACAAAAGTCTAACATGTATGGGATGGTTCTAACTCTCTCCTGACAGATGATTTCAGGGGAAAGAAGGAACCGGCAGACTGAATTTTTTTTTTTTGGTTCTTTGTGGAGATAAGCTGTTGTCAGAGGTGTCTGGCATAGGCTTTCCCCTTCCTTCCCATTAAAAACACATACACACTTGGCCAAACCCAGTGTACATGTGTATGGGGGAGTCAGCTATTGAAGGTGTATGGCCACCTTATGTCAAAGCAATTTGGGGCACAATTATTAAGACCGGCAAAGGCAGGATTGAACAGTTCACCCTGAGGCCTCTATACCCAAACCTGACCATCATCAGAACCTTAGGTGTCACTAAAGATGATACTGTTCTAGTCCATAGCAGTCCAGGTTTCTCGTTCACGACACCACCACAAAAGAATGTGGCAATGCCTGGCTGTCAATGGCAGGACACGTAATGGGCACCGTGACACCAAATTTCCTTCTGCTAAGTGCTTGGAAATGTCTGGGCAGAGACAGGGGTGTGTATTGAAGGTGCCACCTGTGTCTGGATGTTGGACAACAAAACTGTGGAATCTGTTCGTGGTCTGTCTGCCCATCCGGAGCCTGTTTGCCATGCGTGCATGCTGTCACGTAACCACTCCTCCCAACACCTCCGAACAGCTGGGTCTCAAAGTCTGTCATCTGGGCAAAATGTCTTCTAGTGCTTTGTAGAGACATGTCTACTAGTCATTGATCTCTTACCAAGAGGTACACTACCCAAAAGTAGCCTCTGGGAGCCTTCTCATATGGTAGCAGGAGAAGCACTTTTATGTCATTTTGTGGCAAGACCCAGTGTCTAATCAGATCACACCTGTAATCATGCCGAGTTTTGCAGCAATCCAAATTCTCTAAGTTTTGTTTTTTCCCAGTGAGTGTGCATTCTAACTTGTCTTATAATATAAAAAACAGTGTATTCTTCTTCCTGCCCTTCACAGCAGGCAGCTGAGATAACACTGCACATCCCGGATGGTTATTGTGCGTGCGTCTTACTGTATTAGGCTACTTTCACTCTAGCGTTAATAGTGTCATAGGGTCTCAATACCGAAAAAAAAAACGCTTGCGTTTTGTCCCCATTCATTGTCAATGGGGACAAAACGTAACTGAACAGAATAGAGTGCTCCAAAATGCATTCGGTTCTGTTCTCATACCGGAGAGCAAACCGCAGCATGGGATGCGGAGCAAAACTGATCCGTCATGACCCACAATGAAAGTCAATGGGGATGGATACGTTTTCTCTGACACCATCTGACACAATAGAAAATGGATCCGTTCCCCATTGACTTTCAGTGGAGTTCATGACAGATCCGTCTTGGCTATGTTAAAGATAATACAACCGGATCTGTTCATAACGGATGCAGATGGTTGTATTATCAGTAACAGAAGCGTTTTTGCTGAACCCTGAACCCTGCCGGATCCAGCAAAAATCGCTAGTGTGAAAGTAGGGTGGGTTCACATCAGCGTTATGTATTCCGTTATGGCTTTCCATTATAACATGGTTATAACGGAAAATAATGGAATCCATAAGATGGAAGTCAAAACGGAAGCCTTTAAGAGGCATTCCGTTTTGCTCCTTCATAATTGTATTATGGCGGAATGCAAAATGGAAGCCTTTAAGAGGCATTCTGTTTTCCTTTCCGTCATAATAGAAGTTTATGGAAATCATAACGGATCCGTCTGGTTCCCGTTATGGAGAACGGGCAAAAAAGTCCTGTTGACAGGACTTTGCTTTTCGTCTTGCATAACGGGAACCAGATGGATCCGTTATGATTCCCATAGACTTCTATTATGACAGATCAAAACCGAATGACTCTTAAAGGCTTCCGTTTTGACTTCAGTCTTATGGATCCGTTATTTTATAAACATGTTATAACGGAAAGCCATAGCGGAATACATAACGCTGATGTGAACCCACCCTCACATGTGAATAAGGACACAAACCTTCATACTGTACGTATTTTTCAGCCATAGATACCAGCTAAGGGGATATGAGTAGTAGTAGCAGCGGCGAGCATATTGTGTTTGTTCTTTATTATTTCTGTTGTTGTAACATTTGCTATTGTTTTCTGCTATTTTTTTTATTGACATGAACCATATGACCAACAATGTGAACAGACTGGTGGATACTTTTTAATGACTTTTTTTAAACACATATTGAAACTTATATTTGGTAATTTACTTAGAGCGTTGTGGGTCATCTGGTAGGTTTATGTTATTTGTAGCACCACAAACAAAGATAAAAAAACTGTATTTTTTTGTACCTTGTATTTAAAGAGCATTTGTTGCAATAGCCACCCTATTAAACCAGACTCCCTGTTAGGGTCGATTATCCTTAGTTATAAACAATCCCTTGGTAGAAATTGGCGACTCCATTGTACAGAACTTAGATGTAGATGCACCTTAATTCATATGCTAAGTAGGTGTTTGGAGCACCAAGGGGTGGGCCTAGCTGCTCAGAACACTGATTCACCACCGCCTTTTCCCCTTGCATGCGTCGATGAATGTTTAGTCGGTGCATGCGTAGTTGGGATCTCAGCATTCAGGAAAGTACACTTTCTTCTATAATAGAGTTGTATAGTTTTTTGGGGGATTTTTGTTTCAGTTTAGGAGGTACCAACATTATAATTAAACTTCACCCTTTAGTGCCGTATAAAACCGTCTCTCAGGTGATTGCATCTTTTACGCGACGTCAAAAATCGTAGTTTGTCGGCAGCACATTGACCTGTGTGTTTTGCCAACAATATGCAAAACAATTGTAGTAACGATTATTAACACCCCCATACAGATTACACTGGGCGATGTAAAAATAATTGTTGATAGACTTGCATATTGTTGACTAGAGATGGCCTTGCGGTTCACCCGGCGGTCGTTTTGCGCCGAACTTTGCGTGTTCGCGATTCGCCGAACATGCGAACTTATGGAGAAATTCGCGCCCGCCATATTCTTTTACATTGTGAAGAACTTTGACCCATGACACATCCATCAGGTGGTATAGGACAGCCAATTGAGACGTTTCAGCCCATGGACATACCCCCTACCTTATAAATAAACCTGATCTGGCCGCCATTTTACATTCAGTGTTTTGCCAGTGTAGGGAGATGTTACTGTGTGGAGCAGGGACAGGCTGTTAGGGACACCAAATGCTAGTTAATAGGGCCACAAAAGTCATTTTAAGCACTAGTATAGGTGTGCTATCGATATGTGTGATACACAGAGGGGTGCGATATACTTATAATATACTTTTATAATGAGTCAAAAACACATAGATCTATATAGTGATCACCTGGAAGTCAGGGGCCTAGGGGCTAGGGGCTTACTAGGGCCATTTTTATATAGGGTAAGGTTCCGGACGGGGTCGCTCTTATCAGGGCGGGTGGTCTGTGGTTAGGTTATCAGGGCCAGAATAGCAACCCCCTGTAGGGCAATATCAGGGACAGTTCTTTGCCCACCCTGTCCCTCAATACCACATCAGCATCTAGCCCAGGGATGGTAGTTTTTTGCTTTCCCTCTGGGATTCATCGATGTGCACTGGAACCCCCCGGATTGTGGTAGGACATATGGATTCTGATTTGGTGCCGCCGAGCACTTGTTATTGCCTACCACATCTATGCTTTTTGCTTAACTTTAATAATTTAATTTATTTTAATTTTGAGGGATATCTTTTCCATTCACACGTCCGCAAAATGGGTCCGCATCCGTTCCGCAATGTTGCGGAACAGGTGCAGACCCATTTATTTTCAATGGGGCCGGAATGTGCTGTCCGCATCCACATTTGCGTATCCACATCCACATTTGCGGATCTGCACTTCTGCATCTGTGCTTCCGTTGCCGCAAAAAAATAGAACATGTCCTATTCTTGTCCGCAATTGCGGACAAGATTTGGCATTTTCTATTATAGTGCCGGCGATGTGCGGTCCACAAATTGCGGAATGCACATTGCCGGCGGCCGTGTTTTGCGGCTACGCAAAACACTTACGGACGTGTGAATGGACCCTCATAGTAAAATTATTAAAGGTTACATTTTATCTTCATGTATATTCTAATGGATTGCCTTCCTTGTACAATGTTATAATATACTTTCTATGTTAGAAAGTATATTATAGTGCATTTGTATTGTGCGGCAGTTGTGTGCGGTTCTGCTGCGATACTGCAGGAATATAGAGGGACAAGCGTTATTGGAACAAACAATTTCTACTGGTGTGATATACCAGTCGTCCCCCCAAAAAAATGATTGAAGAGGGGTGTTATATACCAATATACTTTCTTTATAGTGAATTTGGGAACTGTATAGTGCATTTGCGCATGCGCGTACGCGAAAATTATATTGCCGATATTTTGCATTGAAAAAAATAATGAATGGAGATTGCAAATTCGAATAATACATCTGGTATGTCACTGTCCATGTTGTGGGACTATTTGTGCACTTCTAGTAATTATTTCTTGGCTGCAAATATCAGCTGAAGGTTTTTCAAGTTCGCCTGCCATTAAAATGAATGGGACCCGCCGTGAACTTCCAGTTCGCGAACATTTGATCGCGTTCGCGAACCGTCCCGGCAGATGTTCGTCCATCGCTATTGTTGACTGGTGCTCATTTTGGGGGTGAGATTGCCCCACGTAAAAGGACTCTGATGCATAATGTGTTTCCATATCTAGATGTTCTTTAATACAAGATCCTCCTGCAGTACTATTACCTCTTTGTGTCAATTCTGATCAGAGTGCCGGTGTGAGCAGCAATGCAGAGCTGACAATTTTCAGTCTACCTTATCTGTGTACTCACCAGCATGAGGTCTCATGGCTTTTATCACTGAGAAAATGACAAGAAATTAGTTGTTGATTGGGTTAAGTGACAACTAGATGTCCCCGGTACAAATTCACTTACAAGTACGCTTCCTATATTAGTAAAGGTGGAGTGTGATCATGGAGAGCAGGGATGGGGGGAGAGGATACAAGGTGGGTGGTATTACAGATGGCAAGGTCTCGGCTGGGTTTGCTAGGTCTCTGAGTTACTTGAAAGGGACATACATAAAAAATTAGCTATTGTTTAAACCAACATTTTATGTAAAACATATTTTTTTAACAATGTTATTGTTTTTTTATATTTTCCATTGTATCTAAATGAAAATGTGAATCTCATATTAAGTGCAGCACATAATAGGTACAAGCCCACAATGATGTTGGGACAACCCGTACAAAAAAAAAATAATTAGCTGTTTTTGTAAGATAATTTAAAAAAACTGTATTTCGGACCAGTAAAGTTAGATCATGTGTTTGTTGTGTTCTTGATCTCCTTGCCGCCCCCTTTCTCATTATGAATCCTAGATGGTGGGGAAGGTGAAGACACTGACAGGTTCATAAATACATTAAGCGCCATGTTGAGGAAGATGGTCCATACTACTTTACTTTTACAGACTGGAACAGGGGCTTATAGGGGCCCCATAGCAAATTTTAGTAAACGCCCCCTGACCCATTCAGTTTCGCAGTAAATGTGCATCAATCATTCCCAGGCAACACAGAACCCAAAGCACAAAGCCCCAGATTTCTGACAAATTTACGTTTGTTTGATTATTAAAAGAAATACATTTTTATTTTAAAAATATAGCAATTTAAAAAAAGTCACCCTTGGCCTCACCCACATTATATTACTTCTATGTGGGAAAAAATGGAATACAGTAGGTGATTCATAAATATGGTGTTAATTTGGAACACCAAAATTCTCAATGTATTTACACCAGACAACTGGCATAAATACACTGATAAATCTCCCCATATTGTTCAAAATCACAGCTTCTCTCCAGATAAATATACCCAGTACTCAAAAAAAGTTAGGGATATTTGGCTTGCGGGTTAAGTTTCAGGATGAACCTAAAATGCACTCTAACCTTTACATGTGACCTTAATATGACCTTCACTAAATTTTTGAATGCACATATCCAACTGTTTAATGTTTCAGTACTCTTTGTACAACGTGCTGTTCTCTAACAGCGGAGCTTAAAGAGGACCTTTCACTACTGTACAAAATACAAACTAACTATATCTGTGGGCAGAGCGGCGCCCAGGGGTCCCCCTGCACTTACTAGTATGTCTGGGCGCCGCTCCGTTCGCCCGGTATAGGCTCCGGTGTCTGCGCTCCCTCTGACTGATTTCTTGTATGAGGCGTGTCTTGCTGCAGCGCTGGCCAATCGCAGCGCACAGCTCATAACCTGGCTATGAGCTGTGCGCTGCGATTGGCCAGCACTTCAGCAAGACACACCTCATACAAGAAATCAGTCAGAGGGAGCGCAGACACCGGAGCCTATACCGGGCGAACGGAGCGGCGCCCAGACATACTAGTAAGTGCAGGGGGACCCCTGGGCGCCGCTCTGCCCACTGATCTAGTTAGTTTGTATTTTGTACAGTAGTGAAAGGTCCTCTTTAATGGTTAAATTCACAACAGATGTTTGATCCCTGAATCGCCAAATAAATTTGGTATTTAAACAGTCCTCCTCATCATGCTGTTCACATTTTGATATCATGAGACCAAGACGACACCTAATAACAGTACCTCACCATTGTGAGGCTTCAAGCAGGATGTTCTCAGACAGAAGTGGCCACTGAGTTTAGAGTGTCACAGAGTGTCATCAGCAGGTTGCTACAGAGAGACTGGAAGAGTCACAGGATGGCATAGAAGTGGACATCTTTTGGCCACATCCCACTCTGATGACTGCTTCATTGTGAACACTGCCCTGTGGAACCGGATGATGAATGCCACAAAACTCCAGTCACATTTAAGGGTGGTGAGAGGCACCCAAGTGTCACATCAGACCATTCAAAATCGTTTACATAAGTGTGGTCTGCATGCTAGACGACCTGTAAGGGTACCTGACCACACCAACAGGCATTATCGTCTTGCATGGGCCCGGGAGCATCTATGCTAGACGAGGGACCAGTGGGCTTCAGTGCTGTTCACTGATGAAAGTCGTTTCGCGCTGAGCAGAAATGATGGCCACCAACGATGTTGGAGATGTCAAGGAAAGCGCTATGCATCAGCCACTGTTGTGACCAGACGAGCCTTTGGTGGTGGTGGTGTTACAGTGCGGGCAGGTGTGTCTAGTCAATACAGAACTGCCCTACACTTTGTGAATGGTACAGTGACAAGCCCATACTACTTGAATAGCATCATTAATCCAGTCATTGTGCCTCTGCATGAACAACACAGGCCTAATATCATCTTCAAGGACAACAATGCGCCAGCTCATCGAGGTCACATCATCAGGAAACGGCTGCTGGACACTGGGGTACCTCAAATGGAGTGGCCTGCACTTTCTCCAGACCTGAATCCCATTGAAAACCTATGGGATCAGCTGAGTCGCCGTGTTGAGGCTCGTAACGCTGTACACCCTGAACCTCAATGACCTGAGGGCCGCCCTTCAAGAAGAGTGGGATGCCATGCCTCAGTAGACAATGAGTTGACTTGTGAACAGCATGAGACATTATTGTCAAGCTGTAATTTTTGATAAATCTCCCCATAGTGTCAATATTTTAAACAGAATTAGTAAATCTGGACCATTGGATCCAACTCTTTTTACCCAGTGAATTAAGCAGTAGAGAATGTGGAGTAGATAACAAGAGGGATTGTTTTATATAATATAACAGAGAATCTAGAGTTTTTATGAACCCTCATAAATCTCATGATGATGAGACATGAACCGCTAATGGACCATTTACTGCAAATCTGTCACACAAATGCCCTGAGGGCTAGATGTGTCATTAAATTATGGGACATGTATGAATCATACCCCCACATGTCACCATCAGGCTCTGTCTCCCTGCTGAAAGAATGGATAAATTGAGTGAAAGGATAGTTATCTGGTCAGTTCTGGCTTTTAGAAGGACAAGATCATTAATAAACTGGTACAAGCTGTCCATAATATGTGATATTACTGCTTCGACAGAAAGCTATGGTACTTAAGGCAGCCTGGATCTGACTATTAGCGATAAGCTTGATTAGAGCTGTTACTACCATGTACAAATTTTGAATGAACGCCCCTTCTTCCTCCACACACTTCATCAGACCCGCACGGTGCTGCAACTGATTTTTAAGGACCTCCACAGTGCCCCCATAAGAGAGCTGCCACACTGCTCCTGACAACCACAGTGCTTCTAGACCAGGGATGTGTAGTATACGGGAGTTGTAATACCCGTTACTACCAAAGGTCACTTGGTGTGCTGTCGTCCCTCCTAATTATGGGAAGTTGCTTTATGTCAGTTTTATAAAATGTAATGTAATGTGTGTATTTTCCTGTCACTGAAACTTGCACTTACAGGCCTGCTAGGGGTGTCATTCCTACTTCTAGTCCATAGAGGGAGCTAGGGAGCCCTAGTTTATATAAGGCCAGACCAGGAAGTGCAGGGGAGACGGAGTCTAGTATCTGTAACCTACAGTTGGAGTTTAGACTATGTCTGAGACAAGCCCAGGCCTGAAGCCTGCTGTTCAGGAGAAGATTCCCTCCTGAATACCCATATGCAGAAGCAGGAACATCTTAGCCTAAGGGCCTGAGGAACCATTCAGAAGCTAGGAGAGACTGAGGCAAAGATCAGAGGAGCCAGAGGTACTGAGAGAAACAGAGGAGGTACTTATTTAAGCCATAATCAAGGATATAAAGCCAGAACTAGGTTAATGGGCCTTGGTGAAGAATTGCTACATTCCAGGATCAGACAGAGTTAGAGTGCAAGCTCCTTTGCTGCAAATCCTGTGTTCAATACTCTGTAATTACCCTGCTGTACTGAATTGCCTGCATCGACCGAATTGCAAAATCGACTGTATGCTGAGGAACTGCGTTTCCAATATTGTCTCTGCCTGCAAACTACTAAAGTTCAAGTTCTGTTTTAACACCACGTTTCCTCAAATTTATTCCTGCATCCGCAAACGGCGTGCCACCGTTTACTTGGCACTGGCGTCACGAACTATTCCTACCTATACCTGCCCTTGCAGAGAGTCAGCTGTACCAGGTTAGTGTATATTGCACTACTACACCCAGAAACACCTACTGCACAACTTGAGTACACTGCACTTCTCTTTTGGCGTCACGAACAGGATACGCACGCTTTCTAGTGCAAGAAGCGTGAACTTTGTGCCTTATACAGTTGCCCTGTGACCAAAGTGACAATTTGCCTGTTTTATTCAAGTGGACTTTGTGGACTGAAAATCGTACCCAAAGTGTACCAAAAACCTCTAAAAAGCGCTGTGCAGTGTTGCGCTACCCAGAGGAAGAAAATCGCCGCATTGGAGTGTGGTTTTGTGGACTTTTTACAATCCTGCTTGCTGTCAGTGAATGGACAGCGTTTTGCTAAAGATGGCCACCGGCTGCCTGGAGTAAAGTTTCCCGCGCCGCTGAGGACATTCGTGGGCGGATCCCTGCAAAGACACAGAGAGTCCCGCCCCTCTTCATCATCGCACCGCTGCGGCCCTGCTTCTCCTGCGTCACCGCGGTCTCAGGACGTCCGGAACCTCGCGAGACTTGGCCTGCGCAAGACCAGCGATACCGGTAAGCACTTGTAACCGGAGGGAAGGGGATTGTTCCGGCCCCTTTAGTCGCCAGCGGCCACCTCTCAATAGACTACCATGTCAGAGCCAGGAGTGCCTGAGCAGCCGGCCCCGGGAGAGCTTGCGGCTCCTAATCATCCTACAGCCCCCAGCATGATGCCCTTTACCATGCCTTACTATTTCGGGGCCCCATGGTTCCCCCGCTACAGGGGAGAGACCCATACCCTAAGGGACTTTAAAGAAAAGTTGCTGGCACTATTCCGATTGTACCCTATAAATGCCGACCAGCAAATGGAAATCATGCTGGCGCAACTGGAGGGAGCTGCCCGCAGGGAAGTGTTATCATGGCCTGCTACTGAGCGGAGTACTCTAGAACAGTGTTTCCCAACCAGTGTGCCTCCAGCCAAAGGCTGTCCAGGCATTCTGGGAGTTGTAGTTTTGCAACAGCTGGAGGCACACTGGTTGGGAAACACTGCTCTAGAACAGATCTTCACCCGCCTCAGAGCCACTTTTGAAACTAGGACTGCCTCAGAGATAAAGATGCACTTCTTTGGCAAGAAACAGAAGTCCGGTGAGTCCCTCCGTGACTTTGCCCTATCACTTCAGGAGGCTTTAGAGGCTGTAATCCAGATAGATCCCAAAGAGGCTGATAACCGGGACCAGACCCTGAGGGAACAATTTATCAACGGGGTGTCTAGTGAACAAATAAGGACCCAGTTAAAGATGCTGTCCGCCCAGCACCCTAACAGTGCCTTTCTGGACTTTAAAGAACTGGCTATAAAAATTCTGGGGTCCACAGTATCTCCTGAGTTGAGCGCCCTATCTGAGTCATCAGCCTGCAAGCCAAAACCGCTTGTCACTAACCGAGCTGAGGCCGGCCAAGCTGTTCAAGTGTCAGCTACTGATACTATTGCCATGCTGACAGAGCAAGTAAATCACCTCACTAAAAGTCTAGAGAAAGTGTGCAGAAAAATAGAGGAATGGGAAAAACCCATAATGCTAGAAGAAGAATTCCTGTCACCTCCTAGGCCGTTCCCACCTCCTTACCAAGAGACTCACCCCAGGGATCCTGGGAGGCGTAATAGAGGTCGCAAGAAGCCCGTGTGTACATACTGCAAAAAGCTGGGACACACAGAATCCACGTGCTGGCAGTTAAACGGGCAACCCCTGAGGCTGAGGACCACCCCTCGGGAGGTAGAACACTAGGTCCAGAGGATCCAAATTGGATGCCACGTTATGTAGGATCCCATCCTAAAATCAATATAGAGATCAACGGGGTCCCCTTTGAAGCCCTATTAGATACTGGGTCTCAGGTCACTACTATTCAGCTGCCTGCATTTGAAAAGTTCTGGGACACCAACCAGTTGACCCAACCGCCTGAATCCTGGGTGGAAATTATCGCCAGCAATGGCAAACCAGTAAAGGTTCATGGATACTGGGAACCCACCCTGCAGGTGGGAGAAGTAACCCTGCCTCAACAGGGAGTGATCGTAGTACAGGCCGGTGACAGAGGAGGACATCCTGTCATTCTAGGCACCAATGTTTTCAAAAACTGTTATTCAGAAATACTTGCTGTATTACATCAGACTTTGCCCACTGCTTCCTCTGCATCCAGGAGGGTGATTCAAAAGACTATTACTGTGTTAAGTGCCCAGCAGAGGTTTGCTAATGGGAAAGGAGAAATTTGTACTGCCAGGATCCGTGATATTAAGCCTGTGACTTTGCCTCCTAATTCTCAAACTCTTTTGTGGTGTCGTGCTGTCCTGGGAGTCGAAGGCCGAGATTATCCAGCCCTGGTAGAACCAATCCAGATGGAGGATTATCCTTATGTGAGAGCTGCCAAGTGCCTGGTGAACGTCTCCCAAGGTAAAGTACCTGTCCGTCTGATTAACCTGAGTAATCATCCTGTTGCGCTTACTAAGCATTGCCCTGTTGCCCAGCTGTCCCAGGTGTCCTTCCAAGACATCATTCGTCTTCCAGTGACAGAAAAGCCGCCAGCTGCAGACAGCAGATGTTCGCCGGTGACCCAGCCACAAGTGCCCTGGTGGGAAGAGCTCCATGTAGGGGACGAGACTACCCCCCAACATCAACAAGAAGGGATTCTACAGCTTGTCAAGGAGCACCACCAGGCCTTCAGTAAGCATGCTACTGACTATGGAGAGGTTAGTGTCATACAACACACCATACCTACTGGCTCTCATCCTCCTATCAAGGAGAGATACAGACCCTTACCACCTACTTCATATCAGACTGTAAAGGAAATGATCCAAGAAATGAAAGACTCTAATGTGATCCGGGACAGCCGTAGTCCGTGGGCTGCACCCCTGGTTCTTGTAAAGAAGAAGGACGGTAGTATCCGTTTCTGTGTGGATTATAGGAAAATTAATCAAATAACCCACAAAGATGCATACCCACTGCCCCGCATTGAGGAGTCACTAACTGCTCTGGGCTCCTCTGCCTATTTCTCCACATTGGACTTGACCAGTGGCTACTGGCAAGTACCCATGGCCCCTGCAGATAGAGAAAAGACTGCCTTCACTACTCCCATGGGCCTGTTCGAATTCAATTGTATGCCGTTCGGGCTATGTAATGCCCCAGGAACTTTCCAGAGACTAATGGAACGGTGTTTGGGTCACAAAAACTTCGAAACAGTGCTGCTGTATCTTGATGACGTCATTGTGTACTCAAAAACATATGAGGACCATCTGAAACATTTGGCAGAAGTATTTGAAATCCTTATCAAATATGGCTTGAAGGTAAAGCCATCCAAGTGTCACCTGCTCAAACCTGCAGTAAGATACCTGGGGCATATAGTAAGCGGAGAGGGAGTGCAACCTGACCCTGATAAATTGGCAGCTGTCTGTAATTGGCCGGTTCCTACTACTGTCAAAGAGGTGAGGAGTTTCCTGGGTTTTGCCGGCTACTATAGACGTTTTATCCCCCATTTTGCTCAAATAGCTGATCCTATCCAGGAGCTCTTGAGGGGGCAACCCAAAAAGAGTCCTAGAACTCCTGTGCCCATTGAGTGGAATGAGAAAAGAGAGATAGCGTTCCAATTGCTAAAAAAGAAACTGACCGAGCCTCCAGTGTTAGGTTATCCAGATTATAGCAAGCCCTTCCATCTCTATACTGATGCTAGCAAGCGAGGCCTGGGAGCTGTGTTAGCCCAGATCCAAGAGGGAAAAGAGAGAGTGATAGCATATGCAAGCCGCTCCCTGAAAGGAGCTGAGAAAAATGACCAGAATTATAGTTCCTTCAAACTAGAGTTCCTGGCATTAGTGTGGGCGGTGACAGAAAAATTCAAGGATTATCTAGCCGCCACCCCGTTCATTGCATTCACTGACAATAACCCTCTGGCGCATCTAAATACAGCTAAATTGGGGGCCTTGGAGCAGAGATGGGCCTCTCGCCTTGCCAACTATAATTTCTCTGTAAAGTATCGTGCTGGACGTACTAATGATAATGCTGATGCTTTATCCAGACTTCCCACAGAGACAGCTCCTGATGATGTACGAGATGCTTGGGAAGATGTAGAGATGCCGGCTTTCTATAACAAATTTGCTCAACAGGATCAGGCTCGAGCTACCAATAACAGAGCTGCAGTTCCTTCACCCTCCAGTAGGCCTGAACCTAAAGAAGAAAGGTGGGTGAAACTACAGTCTGAAAGTAGAGTGCTGGGTGAGTTGTTGGACTTCATTACTAGTGGCAGAGCCCCTGAGAGGATCCGGCGTAAGAGTGCAGATCCTGAGCTCATCAAACTGTGGAGACAGCGCCATCAACTCTTCATACAAAAGGGCCTATTGCTACGGAGAAGCCTAGACCCAGTGTCCAACGAAAGAGTACACCAGATTCTCATACCCCGACGAGATGCAGGTATGGTGTTGGAGATGTACCACAATCAATCCGGTCACTTTGGGGTCGAAAAGACTGAGGCTACTATCCGCCAGCGGTTTTACTGGGTAGGCATGAGAGAAGACATGGAGAAGTGGTGTCGAGAGTGTGTAGCCTGTGCCTTGAAACGAAGTGAGCACCATGATCAGAGGGCACCACTGAGACCCATTGTAAGTACTCGTCCTCTTGAACTTGTCGCCATCGACCATGTAAAACTGGAGCCTAGTCGCTCAGGGTATGCTTATGCCATGACTATTATTGACCATTTCACAAAGTTTGTTGTAGCAGTGCCTGTGAGAGACCAGACAGCCAAGACTACAGCCGAAATGTTCTGGAAGCACTTCCTCCTGCCCTATGGATGTCCAGAAAAGATCCTCACCGATCAAGGACCTGCTTTTGAGTCCCATCTGTTCCATGAACTGTGCCGCTTACACAACTGTAAGAAGATCCGGACGACGGCCTACCATCCTCAAGGTAACGGATTATGTGAAAAAATGAATCAGACCTTGATAGAGATGCTGAGGGCCGTGCCTCCTGAGAACAGAGGAGATTGGCCCAGTCTGTTGCCACAGCTCATGTTCACATACAATCATACCATACATTGTTCCACCGGGTATACCCCCTTTTATTTGATGTTTGGGCGCCAAGGGACATTGCCTGCTGATCATTCATTGGACATACATGTGCCTGATTGCATTAACCCATTACCTAACACCGACTGGGTTGCTGAGCACCAAAGGCGATTAGATGCAGCCAAAGCCATTGTTCAGGAACGTATGGACCTTGCTAGAGACCGACAGCAGAGAGACTATGATCAGGCAGCCCATGCAGAACCCTTGACCATAGGGGCCGTGGTATGGTTAAAGAATAACCGTCGTACCAGCAAATTGGACAGTAAGTGGGAGCGAAGTCCCTATGTTGTCACTGCAATCCCAAATGTTGGAACTCACACTTATGAGATCACCCGGGAAGACAAGGGATCCCAAATTGTACACCGAAACCGGTTGAAGCTCTGCCTGACACCAGAACCTAGTGCCGAGAGTTCCGGATCTGAATATCCTGTGTCAGAGTCAGCAATACAGCCCGATGATCCTATGCAGGCTGTCAGTGACCTAAGGTATGACGCTGATCCCATGCATTGGCTTCTGACACCTTGGTTGAACTTGCTGGTGCCTGCTCCGGCACCTATTGCATCTTCACCTCCAGAAGAGCCGGTGCAAGATGCTCCGGATCCAGTTCCCCCTCTCGTGGATATTGTTGTTCCTGTTGTTCCAGTTGTTCCTGACCGAGGTCTCACGGATGGAGACCCTCCTGTTGCTCCTCTCCCTTCTACCTCGTTGCTAAGGGAAGAGGAGACCCCTGTTTTGAGAAGGTCTACCCGGATGACCAGGGGACGTCCGCCAGTCCGTTTAGGAGACTTTGATTATTCTGGTGGTGTCTCCTCCCAAACAGTTGCCACGGGCAATACCTTGTTGGACATTTGTGCGCAAGAATGGACTCCCCCACGTGAGCCCTTGCCTGTGATACACCCACGGGAAACTCCTGGGTAGTTCCGTTATTTTGCTGTCCTTTTATTGTGCAACTTCATACTAAGGAACCGTGCCCGGAGACAGACTCAAAAGTACCTGAGCCTCTGAGATTCTTACTCTTTTAAAAGTATTGTGCCCAGAGATGGACTCCACCGCATGAGAGCCTCTGTGATTTAATAAGAAATAACCTGGGTACGGACTCATGTTTGTTATTTGAGCCTCCAAGAACTTTTATACCGTTTTCTACTGTTTTATCATGGACTTATTCATTGTCATGGACTATCCTGGTTCTAATGTTACGCTGTGCCAGGTCAGCGCCCCCGTTCCATTCACTATCCTGAGAGAAGAGAACGACGCCCCTTGTCACTACCCTTCACTTTTGCCAATTGGACCTGATGTAAATGTAAATGCAGATGAATTACATGTATGTATGCCTGCATGTCTCTCTTTTCTATTTCAGGTAGAGATTCCAGTTGGGAGACCCATGATGGAGTACGAGGTCGTACTCACCTTAAAGCAGTGGGGTATGTAGTATACGGGAGTTGTAATACCCGTTACTACCAAAGGTCACTTGGTGTGCTGTCGTCCCTCCTAATTATGGGAAGTTGCTTTATGTCAGTTTTATAAAATGTAATGTAATGTGTGTATTTTCCTGTCACTGAAACTTGCACTTACAGGCCTGCTAGGGGTGTCATTCCTACTTCTAGTCCATAGAGGGAGCTAGGGAGCCCTAGTTTATATAAGGCCAGACCAGGAAGTGCAGGGGAGACGGAGTCTAGTATCTGTAACCTACAGTTGGAGTTTAGACTATGTCTGAGACAAGCCCAGGCCTGAAGCCTGCTGTTCAGGAGAAGATTCCCTCCTGAATACCCATATGCAGAAGCAGGAACATCTTAGCCTAAGGGCCTGAGGAACCATTCAGAAGCTAGGAGAGACTGAGGCAAAGATCAGAGGAGCCAGAGGTACTGAGAGAAACAGAGGAGGTACTTATTTAAGCCATAATCAAGGATATAAAGCCAGAACTAGGTTAATGGGCCTTGGTGAAGAATTGCTACATTCCAGGATCAGACAGAGTTAGAGTGCAAGCTCCTTTGCTGCAAATCCTGTGTTCAATACTCTGTAATTACCCTGCTGTACTGAATTGCCTGCATCGACCGAATTGCAAAATCGACTGTATGCTGAGGAACTGCGTTTCCAATATTGTCTCTGCCTGCAAACTACTAAAGTTCAAGTTCTGTTTTAACACCACGTTTCCTCAAATTTATTCCTGCATCCGCAAACGGCGTGCCACCGTTTACTTGGCACTGGCGTCACGAACTATTCCTACCTATACCTGCCCTTGCAGAGAGTCAGCTGTACCAGGTTAGTGTATATTGCACTACTACACCCAGAAACACCTACTGCACAACTTGAGTACACTGCAGATGCTCAACCTGCGGCCCTCCAGCTGTTGCAGACCTACAACTCACAGCTATTAAGGCATGCTGGGAGCTGTAGTTTTGCAACAGCTGGAGGGCCACAGGTTGAGCATCCCTGTTCTAGACCTACAAGACCACTCCGGTCATAACAACCAACCAAAGTGTTTCCATAAGTGCTAGTCATATACCAGCATCAGTATTCACATAAGATCAATCTTTAACCTTAAAGGGGTTGTCTAAGAATAGAATATGGCTGCTTTCTTTTAAAAAGGGTGCCACACTTAACTACCATTTATGAGCAGTAATGAAGCTCAGCTGCATTCACTTCAATGTAACCAAGCTGCAATCACTCAACCAAATGCATCCTGTGGAGAGGTGAGGTGCTGTGTTTCCGAGAAACCAGCCTTGTATTTCAAATCGTGGTGACCACTTTACACTGCCTGGCCAAAAAAAGGTCACCACCTGGATTTAACTAAACAAATAGGTAAGAGCCCCAGTTGGTCAGGTCTAGGTTCAGCAACATTATGTGCACGAAGAATGAGGTCAGCTGACTACCTGAACATACTGAATGACCAGGTTATTCCATGAATGGATTTTTTCTTCCCTGATGGCACGGGCATATTCCAAGATGACAATGCCAGGATTCATTGGGCTCAAATTGTGAAAGAGTGGTTCAGGAAGAAAGAGACATCATTTTCACACATGGATTGGCCACCAGACCTGAACCCCATTGAAAATCTTTGCTGGAGTGGTTCAAATCTCCCATCATCAATACAAACTCTTGGGGAAAAATGAATGCAACTGTGCGTGCCATAATCAAAGCTAAAGGCGGTCCAATGAAATATTAGAATGTGTGACCTTTTTATTGGCCAGGCAGTGTATAAAACATATTGAGCACTGGCTTTTTGAACCTTTAAAAATAATATTCCTTATGATTAAGCACATATAGCGCTTAATCATAGAACCTGTTTTTCCCCCCTTTATGCTATGATTAAAGGGAATCTGTCACCAGGATTGTGTGTATAGAGCTGAGGACATGGGTTGCTAGATGGCCGATAGCACATCCACAATACCCAGTCCCCATAGCTCTGTGTGCTTTTATTGTGTCAAAAAACGATTTTATATATATGTAAAAGAGGCCACTAATGTTTCCGGAGCCCAGCCACGCCCACTGTGAAGGATACCAGCACCTCCCTGCATACTCCGAATCTCCTCCTTGCTCCCCGACGTCACAAAACTAGAGCACTGTAATCTCGCGATGCGTGAGCTAGCACATGTCGGTCGGCATAGTGTTCCTTCCCTGTGCTGGCATCAGCCTCAGAGAAAGATCTGCGCATGCGCTAGATCGCGCATTGCGAGATTACGGCGCTCTAGCTTTGTGACGTCGGGGAGCAAGGAGGAGATTCGGAGGATGCGGGGCAATGCTGGGCTCCTTCACAGTGGGCGGTGCTGGGCTCAGAGTCAGAGAACGCTGGACTCATCTCTGAAGCATGGAGGAGACAGGACTTATTTCAGGTTAATTTGCATATGTATAAAATCTTTTTTTGACACAATAAAAGCACACAGAGCTATGGGGACTGGATATTGCAGATGTGCTAGCGGCCATCTAGCAACCCATGTCCTCAGCTCTATGCACAAAATCCCGGTGACAGGTTCCCTTTAATCATAGCACAAAGGGGAAAAGAACTGGTTCTATGATTAAGCGCTATATGTGCTTAATCATAAGGAATATTATAAAATGCTGGGTTTTGGTGAGTTGTATAGCCGTTTTGTTTCTCATTAGTTTTATATATTCGCCGGTACTGTTGATTTATACAAAATTGTGGGACACGATAGTGAACTATTAAATTGGTACTGTTTTCACTACTGAATAAGATACTGTACACAGTTGCTTAGTTTGCTGATAGCTTAGTACAGGTATAATCAGTATAATTATACCCTCTCAATGTAAAAATACAGGTGGCACACCTAGAGCGCAGTTCACCAGTGTCACCATTCAATTTACGCAGCCGGTTCTAATAAAAGGCGTCACTATTTGGATACAACTTGTCTGTGAGTATTATATAAAACATCAAGCTTTCATGAATGCAACTTACACTGTATATTACAGTCTTGGGCAGCCAGTATAACAGCGCTGTGCTGTCGCCTGTCCTCCTGCCTGCCATGTAGGTGATGGGGATACTAATTCTCCTCCAACACCTGGGAGTGTGAGGAGCTGTTTTGTGACACTGTTTCTCTCACAGCTAGTCAATAGCTGCTCCATACGTGCGTTGATAAAGGTGGTTTGTTTCGGCCCCTACAATTCTACCAGGAAACACATGTATTCTGATGATTACTCCTTTTTAAAGAAATATGCCATGATAAATTAGCGGCTGTGCTTGAGGTTCAGAGAGAGGGTCCGTCGTTTTTTACCTAAACCTTCAATGCAGCCTGTCAGGAGCCCCCTGCTCGAAAGTTATCTCAATATTCCAGCATGCACCAAGCACCACCCTTACTTGGACAGTGCTAAAATCATTGTCTTTCCAGATTTCTATGTAGAAGTACAAATGGAAGATTCCAGTTCCTGGAGATCAAGGAGCTTCTATGCAAAATATGCAATGTCATACCCTTCTACAACTCGAATTGTGGACAAGAGCCAAACCGGATTCTTAAATTTTCCAGATGAAGTCTCCTCCTAGTTGGATCTGCATGCAGCTCCAATAGCCTGCCTCACAAGAACAGAGGAATGGGCATCTTGAAATCCTACTGTCTGGTCTTTATCTCCCCCCCAACATCTGCCATTGGGGAGAGTCAAGAGGCCCCAATACATTTTAGATGGTCAGCCAGTCCCACTGAAATTGTCAGGTGAGGCCAACATTAAATTAATGTCTTTGGCCATTTTTGAACCTCTAGAATTTAGACATATTAGCGTTACTTATAAGTGTCTTATAACAGACATCGGGATATTACTAGTATCATGGTTGTTGGTGCCACCATGAAGGAATACGGTAATTTAACAAACACTTGTGTTGTGTTATAGAAAAGTTATGATTGTTGAGGGTCCAAACACTGATATCCTACCAGTCATGAGAAGAAAGGGGCTGTGAGGCTATGCTAAAATGCAATGTACTCATTTGGCTTTCCTTAATGAGTTGACTAGGCAGGGTGTCGAATCTGGCCTGGCTATATTCCCTTGTGAAATCCCAAGGCTTGTTGGAAAGTCATATCTTGACTCATACGGAGCCACTTTCTTTAGGTGGCACTGGTGAGATGGTTCGTTTTCTTGGGAGATACCTCTTTGCTTAAATGGGTTGTCTGGGTTCAGAGCTAAACCCGGACATAAGCTCCCCTTCACATATTTACCATGTAAGAGTGGAGCATCCAAGCATTTCTAGCTCCGATGCTCCCTCTTGTCCTGCTGTTTGTTTACTGCTAGTGATGTACCCAGCTTTTTCTCAGTATGCTAGGCGGAGGCTTCCGCCTAGCAATGATCCCAGTTATGTCACCGACACTAATGGGCAGCCTTTAGCTCTGCCCTAGCCTGTAAAAGAGCCTAGGTCTCCGCCTAGCATACCCATGTGAAGCTTGGTATGTCACCAGTAATGAAGAAAAAGCCCTTGCCCTGCGCGATGTAGCACACAGCAAGGGTGTCCTGTGTCAGCATCGGTTGTACCTACCACAAGCTTCTTGTAGACCCAGTCTGTAAGGATGTATGCAGCAGGTCGAATGATCACCTTAACAGATAGTTTACTCAATGAATAAAGACTCCAGAGGTGTTTTCCAATGCTTCTTTATGCTTCAAGGTAGCAAGGGTATAAACCTAGAGGCTTTTTCATAGGTAAATTTCCAATGAAGTTACACAGCTTGGATGATACCAAATAATATAGTAACATAACATGTAATAACAGTAAAAGCTGCGTGGCAGCACAAAGGGGAAGCATCTTGCTCCGATGTTTCACTCATACATGGTAAATGAGTGAAGGGGAGCTTATGTCCGGGTCCAGCTCTGAACCCGAACAACCCCTTTAATAATCCAAATAAGATTAACCTGCTGTCTATGGCCTGTACTCCAGCTTCATAGCATTGCCATGATCTTCTCCAAATGGCTAAAGAATAGCAAGAAGATTGGGGAACGGAGTGGATTAATACATGACTGTGGGTTCAGACTACACTAGGATTGTTTGCAGTCTGTTACCATGGGGACATATCTGGATATAAGCTATGTACACAAAATGGTAGGATATTTTCAAGGCTATGTGTAAGAGTGCTTCCTTTTTGACTTTACATGCACTGAAACAGAAGACAAAATGGTTGTACAAGCGCACATAGCCATTTTCTTACCAAAGTGATCGGGATGGAGTTCTCTTAATCTCTTCATCCACTGTATCATTTATATGTCCAGCACCTGGAGCAGAACTGTTCCTACGCTATCTTATCTCATTCACTATGGTTGATAAAACAGATTATTAAGTTACATTGTGAATTCTGACCCAGGGGCATCATTTGCAAATTGAACCTGTACCTTGTTTATCTGTGTAGCAATCGTGACTTGCTCAATCGAAAGCTATTTTAAAGAGAAGGACCTTTCCCTCTAAGCAGTCTAGGGTATTTAACAAGTTCCTATTGGGTTGTCTCTTTTCGCTGCAGTGTTCACATTGCACTATGGGTATACATCTGAGGAATATTTCCTGAATTATACAGTACACTTGATATATGCCACTGTAGCCTTGGTGCCATGTAATGTAAATGCATGATACTAGGAGCATGTACGTAGCTATCAGTCCTGTATATTTACAGCATTGTGATCTCAGCCATGGCACATTTGCCTGCATGAAGCACATGACCGGCGCCACCTCATGGCAACAGCCAGGATCGGAAGAAGACCATATTGGGCGTTTATGCTATGAACAACAGCAATAAAGGCTGAATGATGCCCTTAGTACGGCATCTACCCACTGCACACGGTACAAAGTTGTATCCAGAAGATCCGCACACAAATCTGCACTATTTATCATGGTTTTGGTGTGGTTTTTATGCGGTTTTATTTATTTATTTATTTATTTTATTTATTTATTTTTATTTTTTTATTTTTATTTTTTTGTAAATTCTTTATTTTCAGAATATTTCAAAACAAACAATGACCATTTGGCCATAGATAGTAGTATACAGAGTTGATATCACAGGTCATATACATTACATATATTAACTATTTGACGTATCTTTATAGATCCATAAGTAATATCATGCGGTATAGCAATGATCTCAGTCCCCTATATGACTCCTAGAGGTGTTAAGTAAAGACCTAATAATTGCATAGCAAAGTGTATCAAAGTATCAAGGAGGACCATGGTTGTTTGTTTTTATGTTTTTATTGTTTTTATGCGTTTTTTGCTGCAGATTTTCCTGGGGATTTAAAACCCCAACAACAGGTCAGTTTCCGCATGGACGGAAAAAGCAAAGTGTACATGGGACTTCTCAAATCTCATTCACTTACTGTGCTGTATTGCGCTGTGGTTTTTCTTAATGAAAATCCACATAGAAAAAACGCACGTAATTCACATCGTGTGCAGGTAGCTTTAAAGGGGTTCTCCGGTCCTGTAATATTGATGACCTATCCTCAGGATAGGTCATCAATATCAGATCGGCGGGGGTCCGACACCCAGCACCCTTGCCGATCAGCTGTATGAAAGGAGGGGAGCACATGCTGTCTCCCGTCTCTCTTCCTGCTCGCTCCCGCTCTGCCATAGACAAATTGCAACGGGCGGCCTACCCCCAGGGCCCTACTATAAATCCCAGGTGTAGGAAGTGCCGAGTGGTATAGTGCGGCCCAAAGTGTCTCTTTATGTGTGTCACGGTGCTCCTACCTGTATATGGCTGGACCCCAGGCTTTGGCTCCGAAGCAATAAATTGGGGGAATAATTGAGGGATAAAAGAATAACTTGAGTCCAGACCTTGAGATGAAGTTCAATGGCAGCTTTACTTTGGTAAACCTTTCTCCAAAACGGTTTACAGGCTTTGTCTTGGTTCAAGCAGGCTTTAGCATGAAACTGGCAAACAAACTCAACTCTGCTATATCTGTTTCTCTCTGACTCTGCTGTACTGACAGGCTGGCTGTATAACTCAGCTTCTTCTGTCTGCTGCACTTCACTTTGTAGTCTGACTTATGGTTATGCCAGGGAACTTTCCTCCTGGTTCCTGAGGCTTCAAGCTTTGGCCTCCATGGCCAGCAGAGCTTAAGGTGCTCTGGCTGGCGTGGGCATGTCCAGTAGAGACGTGCCCCTGCACACCCTTCCCTTAGCAGGGGGTAAGCTAGACTGACTAGAACTTCTTCCCCACCCTTCCTGCAGGAAGTAGAACAAGCCTACTCCCCTACAAAGGGGGGTTAGAATGGAATGGCAAGTTCCATTCTCTCTAAGTACAGCTCTGCCGTGTTTTCTGCCACCTGCTGGTGAACCAGGCACATTACATAAACAGTTACATAACATTAGAAATGCACAGTGTGGAGAACCTGGAATAAATGCATAAGATGACATGAGGTTAGACCAATAAAGACAGTAGCAAGGTGCAGAAGTGGTAACACCATTCTGGGGTGTTACAATAGCAGCAGCAAGCAGGAAGAGAGAAGGGAGATGGCACATGCACCCCTCCTTTCATACAGCTGATCGGCGAGGGTGCCGGACCCCTGCCGATCTGATATTGATGACCTTTCCTGAGGATAGGTCATCAATATTAAAAGCCTGGAGAACCCCTTTAAAGGGGTTGTCGCATCTTGGACATTGGGGGAATATCTCTAGGATATGCCCCCAATGTCTTATAGGTGCGGGTCTCACCATGGGGACCCACACCTATCCTTAGAATGGAGCCCGCAAAGTAAATTAATTTCTATGGGAGTGCCGAAAATAGACGAGCGGCCATCATTCCATTCACTTCTATGGGGCCGACAGAAATTCACTCCCATAGAAATGAATGAAGGGAGGACGCACATGTGAGGTGCAACCTCGTCACTTTGCGGGCTTCATTCTAAGGACAGGTGTGGGTCCCAGAGGTGGCATCTGCACCTATCAGACCTATATCGTAGTAATATGCCCTGTAGGAAAGCGCAAGGGGCCGTCATTGACGGAAGATATGTGTCACCGAGGTTCCTGACGTCGGTGAGGTAAGAGCCGGTAATTTTAAGTGTCAGCGGCAGCTAGTGCTGACTGACACTATTGATTATTTAGTTTGGCTGTAAAGCCGATCCGGACTGGCTCTTACTGGGAGCAGCCAAAGTGCAGGGTGGGTGGCTGTTCCCCACGTTCCAGGCTGGGTTTTGGTTTGGGATAAAAACACAGCCAGCAGTCTCAGCTGTGTGGATTATCCTCCATCTGATAGTGGAGCTTTGTTAGTCTGGGTGGAGCCTGAAAGTTTGGGCCGGGACTATATTGTTTAGGAAAAAGCACGTGGACTTCTGCTTCACCCAAGGACTTATGTGCTGCAGCCTGTGTGAACAAACGCCAGACTCAAGGTGACTGTTTTTCCCTGAAACTGCCTTTTTTTGTTGTCACTTTACGTATGTGTGAATAAAACACTGCACTGTTTAAGTTAAAGACGTTGTCATTGCCTCTGTACTGCATCCGCAAGCCTGTCTACCAGAGCGAATCACCACAGCCCCCAATGTCCAAGATGGGACAACCCATTTAACATATTTGAAGTGCATGTAAAGGGTTACTTCTGAGGATCTGGGAAGCACCATGTGTTTATAATAAGATGTCTGTATGGTTAGAATTTGCAGGAAATGTCAATGTAAAATAAAAACCAGTAAGAGAATATTATACATTCTGCTCACGTTCTGGCAGCAGCTTTTAGGTAAATGTGATGAAAGATTGCAGATTAAGGACGGGCATGAAAGGTGCGCTCCACCTCTCCAAACCGTGTTCTGTGGAACCTGCAGATGAAACTGATTACAATAAAGGTCAGTTATGAACCACTAAGTGTGCGGAGGTGCAGGACATTTTACTTCTGTGTCTTAGGTGTGTACCCACGTTCGATATACAGTATCAGGCTTGGGACGAGCCCCATAAATGCATTGCCTGACCTTTTACATATTTCCAGTTCCAGTTGTGTAAATCTATAACATATTTCAGTCTTAAAGACTGTCCACCCATACGAGATGGAGAACGGCATGACTGCTGCCAAACTGTTCTCTGCTGTCTGCACAGTGCCAATAGGAGTGGCAAAAGCTTTTCAAGGTAGGGCTTCTATTAGGATGACCCCTTCCCACCACCACCACCACTCAATTCTTCAAGTTCACGGGGTTGTCCTATCTCACACATTGGTGTCAACTTGCCTATTTCTGCTACTCACATAGAGGTGTATAATGGAGAGGTGGCCACTCTCTCCATTCACCTCTATGGTAGTTCCGGATGTAGCGAAGCACGCTAGCTAGGCTCTTTTCGGAACTCCCATAGAAGTGAATGGAGAGCATGGCACGCTTTCCTTTGTTTTGAGAGTCCCATCCTTGAGATAGGTGCGGTTTCCAGTGGTGGGACCTGCACCTATCTGACATTGGTGGCATATCCTAGCTATATGCCACCAATGCGTGAGATGGGCCAGTCCTTTCAGCATGCTAGTTGAAGGATGGACAATCATTCAGCCTCCAGCTATTAACCTTCATTTACCCAGTAACTGTTCATGTAAGGCCTCATGCACAACACCACATTTTGCATCCATGTCCCATCTGCATTTTTTGCTGATTGCACATGGACCCATTCATTTCTATGGGTCCACAAAAAATAATAATCTGTATGTCCATTCCCCAAATTATAAAACACGTCCTATTCTTTTCCATTTTACGGACAAGAATAGTAATTTCTATTGATTGTAGTAAGAAAAATGTAAAGTGCTCCCGGAAGGTATCCGTATTTTGCGGACCGCATTACAGACACGGTCATTTGAGGCCTCATGCTGCATTCATATTGGCGTTCTTTATCTCCATTGGAAAGAAATGTTGCTTTACGGTTTCTCCACATGGAGCATAGATGATGCTGATTTTTCCGCTGTGTAATTTTTCAGCATTAACAGTAGCAGCAAAGTGGTTGATATTTAACCCCTTCAAGCACCGTGACGTACTGGTACATCATGGTGGCTGAGGGAATGTATGGGGCGGGCTGCTGCTGTGAGCCCGCTCCATACGGGGTGGTTGCTGGCTGTATCATACAGCAGACACCCAGCCGCAATGACGGGGAATGGCGATCACGCCATTAATTAACCCCTCAGATAGGAGTTAGGCAGAGGGGTGCGGCTCCCTCTGCTTCCGATCGGAGCCCGCAGTGAGATCACGGGGCTCTGATTGGTTACCATGGCAGCCTGGACACTTCTGAAGCTTCCCAGGCTTGCCATGGTAAGCTCCCTGCTAAACTGTGTATGAAGCACAGCTCAGCAGAGAGAGTGTCAAAATACCATTCACCTTAAAGGGTTTCTGTCACCCCACAAAACTATTATATTTTTTTTTGGATAGTTATATTCCTTATAGCGCGATATAGGAGAATATAATGGTCTTACTAACTTTCATGCGGCCGTTTCTTTAGAAAACGAAGTTTTATAATATGTAAATCAGGGCTCTACCAGCAAGTAGGGCGTCTACTTGCTGGTAGCCGCAGCAGAAAACCGCCCCCTCCTTCTGTTGATTGACATCTTTACTGACAAGTCCAGCGAGGCACAGGTAAGTCCTTACCTGTGCCTGTGCGCGAGCCGGTCTGGAATGAAATGCGTCTCCGGGTGCAGGCAGTTCCGAGAACAGCCCGATGAAGGCCCCCGGAGGCTGTTCTCGGAACTGCCTGCTCCCGGTGACCGCATTTCATTTCAGACCGGCTCGCGCACAGGCACAGGTAAGGACTTACCTGTGCCTCGCTGGACTTGTCAGTAAAGATGGCAGCCCGCATGTGTTCGCGGGCAAACACGGCGAACTGGCCATCACTGGTATCAGGATCCTGATCAGTCTTACAAATGCCATCAGTTGGCATACGTTTTGACGGATCCGGCAGGCAGTTCCGGCGAAGGAACTGCTTGCCGGATCACTCTGCCGCAAGTGTGAAAGTAGCCTTACAGTAGCAGCAAAGTGGATGACATTTTAACAAATCCCTCCACAACAAAACTGGCACTTGGTATGTGATTCAGAATCGTTTAATCTATGTCGGATTTCTGCAGACGACTTCATTCTTGGCAATAAATAAGGTAAAATCGCCAAGAAAATCTGCACCATTCAGTTTGAAAAACTCCATGCACATGCTGCAAAAAATAAAAAATACAAATCGGTGGCCTGTTTTTTAAAAAGGGTTGACTTTATAAGACAAACTCATTAATGTCCACGTTGTAAGTCACTTTTGTATATTTTCTATGGCTGTTCAAAAATCCAGATAATCTGATAATTCGGCACCTGTAAGGAATTTACTTAAAGGGGGTCTCCACAAATACAATGATGACCTATCCTCAGGATAAAGGCTCATGCACACGAGTGCGTGTGCCCCGTGCCCATATTACGTGCCGCAAACAGTGGATCTGCAATATACAGGCGCCAGCCGTGTGCACTCCGTATCATGGATGCAGACTCATTGACGTGAATGGGTCTGCAATCTTCAAGATACGGACCGGTGCGGAGGCACGGATCGGAAGCCCACGGAAGCACTATGAAGCACTTCCAAGGGGTTTTGGTCTGTGCCTCCGCGCCGCAAGAAAATAGAACATAAAGAACAAGCCCTTTTTTTTTGCAGCTGCAGCACGGACCGTCTCTTGTGGATCGCAGAACCCATTCAAGTTAATGGATCCTCATCCGCTAACGGCTTCACACAGACGGGTACGCTATGTCTATTTGCGTTCCGCAGCACGGGCATGGGGCACATACGCCCTAAGTCAGATAGGTGGGGGTCCAACACCTGGCCCCCCCACCGATTAGCTGTTTCCGGCCGCTGTGGTGACAGTGTGTGGAGCAGAAGGAGAAGGCCTCATGCACCATCTAGTTTCTGACTGCAGAGTGCTGAACTTGAACTGAATAGGAGTTGAGCTGCAGTGCCCCAGAAAGGCCACTAGAAGGTGTATGGCGCTGTCTGCCTCCAGCTCTGGACACTGCACTGCAGCGGCACCCGGCTGATTGGTTGGAGGTGCTGGACCCCCTGACCCTGTCCATGCAGATGTCCCAGTGAATAAATCTCAGGAGCCGGAATGGAGAGTCAGGGAGCAGGTTACAGGATCTCTTCACAGGATCTGCTGGATGGCAAGAGGGAAATAATAAAAATAAATCCTGGACAACCCCTTTAAGACACTTTTCTTTATTTACTATCCTTATTATGTAACTATTGCCCTATGTATTATCAGCATAAAGGTCAGTGACTCACTAGACTGGGCGACTGAGCTTTCAGTATGGAACTGGTTGAGCGAGTTATGAAGGAGCTCCTCCCACTACAGGGAGTGGACACTGGTGTGGTGGAGCGCACATCACCAACCCTGCTCATCCCATTATACCCAGTGTAACCTGATGATTTCCTTGCACTGGAGGGCAGGGAAGGACGGCCTTATACATCTTTTATGTTCTTTGCCTGACCAGTATCTGCCTCACAAGGAGGTGGATCCAATCAGTAGACCATCTCAATCCATTCCCAAATGCCTCGAATTTACAGGAAACTTTGTAAAACCAGCTTAGGCTACTTTCACACTAGCGTCCATCATGGATCCGCAAAAACGCTTCCATTGCAATAATACAACCGCATGCATCCGTCATGAACGGATCCAGTTGTATTATGTCTTCTATAGCCATGACGGATCCGTCATGAACACCATTGAAAGTCAATGGGGGACGGATCCGTTTTCTATTGTGTCAGAGAAAATGGTTTGGCCCCGCACCACATGGCGGACAGAAAAACTCTGCAGGCAACGTTTTGGTGTCCGCCTCCAGAGCGGAATGGAGACGGATCGGAGCCAAACTGATGCGTTCTGAGCGGATCCTTTTCCATTCAGAATGCATTGGGGCAAAACTGATCCGTTTTGGACCGCTGGTGAGAGCCCTGAACGGATCTCACAAACGGAAACCAAAATGCCGGTGTGAAAGTAGCCTTAGGCTACTTTCACACTTGCGGCAGAGTGATCCGGCAATCTTCATGCAAACGGACAGCATTTGTAGACGGATCCGGATCCGTCTTACAAATGCATTGCAAGAACAGATCCGTTATATATTTTTTTCACGTTTTTACCGGTCTGCGCATGCGCAAACCCGAAGGACGGGTCTGGCATTGCGGTATTTTTAATGCCGGATCCGGCACTAATACATTTCAATGTAAATTAATGATGGATCCGGCATTCTGGCAACTGATCTTGAATTTTGGACGGAGATAATACCGCAGTATTTCTTCCGTCCAAAACGCAGTTCAGTGACTGAACTGAAGACATCCTGAACGGATTTCTCTCCATTCAGAATGCATGGGGATGAAACTGATCAGTTCTTTTCCAGTATTGAACCCCTAGGACGGAATTCGGTGCCGGAAAAGAAAAACGCGAAAGTGTGAAAGTACCCTTAAAGGGGTTCTTAAGGCTTTTAAGATTGATGATCTATCCTCAGGATAGGTCATCAATATCAGATCAGTGGGGGTCCGACACCCAGCACCCCCGCTGATCAGCTGTATGAGGAGATAGAGCGTGCACGTGCCGTCTCCTCTCTTCCTGCTCGCTACTGCTATGTCTATGGGACAGCTACAGCGAGCAGGAAGAGAGACGGGAGACGGCGCGTGTGCACTGCACGCGCCTTCCCTTCATACAGCTGATCCTTAAAGGGGTTGTACATTTACATTTTTTTGCAATTGCATGTAATTAAAAATTTTGTATAGCCACTGAGCTATTCAATAAAATGTATCTGTATAGCGCCACCTGCTGTTTGTCATTTTCCTTTTTTAATGTCCATCTCACTGAGCTGGTCGGACGTGTTCAGTTAACCGTCATCCGTCACCAGCCATAGGTTCTGTTAGAAGCTGTGGCAGTTACAGGGAGATAACTTCAGCAGAAAGGACACGTCCACTGAGCTGTCAGGCTGAAGATAATCTAGCAGAGCAGTGAATGGGGAGATCTCTGGGTCCATGTGAGGTACAGCGCTGGTTCTAGCTTTGTCAGAAAGAGATTTTCATAGTCCCCAAGGAAACTACAAAAAATGTTGATAAAATATTTTAAACAAACAAGAATCCCAATTTTAAATATAAAAATAAATGAGCATTAAAAAAAGAAACATAATAGCTATCCTGTTCAATTTTTTCCATGTTTTTCAGTACAAGATATGATAAATTAAATGGCGCCATGAAAAAAATACAGCTCATCACGTAAAAGGTGGGAACGAAAAAAAAAAAAGAAAAAAAGAAAAAGAAAATCGGCTTGGTCCTAAAGACTTCTGTATGTAAAAAGACGTCTTCTCAACCTCTCGTCAACCTACCTTCTTTCTGGACAACTTTTTAGTCAAAAACGACTGACAAATATAATACCTAAATCTAGGACTCAGAATACCAATGTGAACGCGGCAGGGTACGGCTACGCGGCGATGCAAGCCACAGAAGAGTCGTGCGCCACGACTATGATAATACACAGCCGTGTCGCAGGCCACTTCCATTAGGCTAGGTCTACACGATGACATCTGTCGCGCGACATAGGGCACAACTATACTGCAACATTTGTTGCGCGCCATTTTTTTGCACCAATGTCGCGCAGCAATTTTTATAATGGTAGTCTGTCTATGGTGTCGCACTGCAACATGCGACGTGCTGCGACTGCGACGCAACAGTCGCTGAAAAATCCATCTCGAATGGATTTCTTGTGACTGTCGCGTCGCAGTTGCATGTTGCAGGGCAACACCATAGACAGACTACCATTATAAAAATTGTCGCACGACATTAGTGCGACAAAATGTCGCGCGACAAAATGTCGTCGTGTAGACCTAGCCTTAAAGTCAAAGGAAGAAAAGTCGTGCGGCGACTTGCGAAGTGCGACACAAAATCTGACATGCCGGTTTTGTTTTGCAGCTGTCGTGGCGCGATCTTGTGTCACCATTGACAGACATTACAAGCCATATCCTAAAATACTTCCAGGTCCCTCGGTAAAAGAGGCTGTATGCTGTGAGGAGGGCTCCTTTAACCCCTTGAAGAGTGAGACAATTTTGGGAAGTTTTGCTATGGGTTTTAGCCATGAAGACGTAAACGGCACTGGACTTAGAAGTGACCTGCTTCGTGTTGCTGTAGAACTACAAGTCTCAGAAAGTCAGAAAGACATACAAGCAGCAGGACACTTGAGTGCCTCAGTCACTGACAGGTAGCAGCAGCCACTCCTGCATTCCTGGGCCCCTCCTCTCCCACGTCTGTTCCTCTGTCATCCTCCCCTCCCTCTGCAGCCACAAGTCCTGCCCTCCTCCCCAGCTCTGCTCTCCCTGGGCATGGAGCTGGCACTGCCCCTTTCCTGGTCTCTGTGCCTGTGGCTGTCCAGTCTGGGTGAGTTTGTGTACACTGCCTCCATGTTCTTCCTCTGCAGCCTGGTACTTTCTGTCCTTCTCTGTAGATCGTCTCATCCCCTCCTCACACAGCTCTGTAACCCCTGCCCCTCCTCTGAGTGTAAGCTCTTGGGAACAGCAGCTCCTCTAGTTACTTTCTGCCTGCAATGTAAGGGCTTCTTCACACGTCGGTGAGTTGAGGACAGCATGGAGGACAGGGACAGCACACCTACCCGTTGATTTGAATGTGTTTATTGACACATCGGTGATCTTTCAGTATCTGTGGGTCAGTAGAAAAACCACAGAGACATGCACTACTTCTGTCCGTGAGAAATCACTGACACAACATGGACCTCATCCGTGTTCTGTCAGTGTTTTTATGGGCCATTGGTAGGAGATGGAAACTCATTATCATCCTAGCAGTGTCCGTGATGGATGATACACGGAGGGCAAAAAGCAGACACACGGACCAAACATGTGAACAAGGTCTAACTAGTGCCGCTGTTCAGAGACCTAGAATACCTATTCACACCTGCAGGTTTTATCAGGTTTTTATTCAGATGTCATAACCAAGGAGAAAAAGTATAAAGGACAAATACTACTACTACTACTACTACTACTACTACTACTACTACTATCTCCCCTGCAACTACCACTAACCCTAACTACTAGTACTACTATTCCAACTATTATCACTACCAACTACTACCGTACTATGCTGCAACTGTTACTACCACTATAACTACTACTAGTACTAAGACTAAGATTATAACTACTCCTACCATTATAACTGCTACTAGTACTACCACTATAACTACTCCTACCATTATAACTACTAACACTACAACTATAATTACTACTAGTACTTCATCTATAACTACTGCTAGTACTAAAACTATAACTACTCCTACCATTATAACTACTACGACTACCACTATAACTACTACTAGTACTACCACTATAACTACTACTAGTACTACCACTATAACTACTACTAGTACTACCACTATAACTACTGCTAGTACTAAAACTATAACTACTACCATTATAACTACTAATACTACTACCACTATAACTACTACTAAGGCCTCTTTCACACTTGCGTTGTCCGGATCCGGCGTGTACTCCACTTGCCGGAATTACACTCCGGATCCGGAAAAACGCAAGTGTACTGAAAGCATTTGAAGACGGAACCGTCTTCCAAATGCTTTCAGTGTTACTATGGCACCCAGGACGCTATTAAAGTCCTGGTTGCCATAGTAGGAGCGGGGAGCGGGGGAGCAGTATACTTACAGTCCGTGCGGCTCCCCGGGCGCTCCAGAATGACGTCAGAGCGCCCCATGCGCATGGATGACGTGATCCATGCGCTTGGGGCGCCCTGACGTCACTCTGGAGCGCCCGGGGAGCCGCACGGACGGTAAGTACACTGCTCCCCCGCTCCCCGCTACACTTACCATGGCTGTCAGGACTTTAGCGTCCCGGCAGCCATGGTAACCACTCTGAAAAAGCTAAATGTCGGCTCCGGCAATGCGCCGAAACGACGTTTAGCTTAAGGCCGGATCCGGATCAATGCCTTCCAATGGGCATTAATTCCGGATCCGGCCTTGCGGCAAGTGTTCCGGATTTTTGGCCGGAGCAAAAAGCGCAGCATGCTGCGGTATTTTCTCCGGCCAACAAACGTTCCGTACCGGAACTGAAGACATCCTGATGCATCCTGAACGGATTACTCTCCATTCAGAATGCATTAGGATAATCCTGATCAGGATTCTTCCGGCATAGAGCCCCGACGACGGAACTCTATGCCGGAAGACAATAACGCAGGTGTGAAAGAGCCCTAAGACTATAACTACTGCTACTACCACTATACCTATTACTACAACTACTGTTATGCTGCAATTGCTACCACCACTGTATCTACAACTACTAGTACTACCATTACTACCACTCTAACTGCTTCAACAAAAACAACTACTGCAATTACTACCACTACAACTACTACTAGTACTACCACTATAACTACTACAACCAATACTACTACTGAGGCCTCTTTCCCACGGGCGTGTGCGCCCCGTGGTCGTGCTGCGGCCCGCAATGCACGAGCACAGTCCGTGGGGCAGCCACAGCAGATCGCGGACCCATTCACTTGAATGGGTCCGAGATCCGGCTGTTCCACAAAAAGATAGGACATGTTCTATCTTTTTGCGGAACGGAAGTACGGGACGAAACCCCACGGAAGCACTCCGTAGAGTTCTATTCCGTGGTTCCGTTCCGCACCATTCCGCATCTCCGGATTTGCGGACCCATTGAAGTGAATGGGACCGCATCCGTGATGCGGAATGCACACGGAACGGCACCCGTGTATTGCGGATCACGGTCCAAAATATGGCAACGGGCGCACACGCCCCTGGGAAAGAGGCCTAACACGTCAACTACAACCACTATAGCTACTACTACCTCTCCAACTACTCCCATTGTTACTACTACCACTACAACTACTTCTAGTACTACTACCACAGCTACTATTACTACCACTGTAACTGCTACTACTACTACAGCCACCACTGCAACTACTACTAATCATTTTCTACTACTGATTTTGGCTTCAAAACTGCCTCTAAAAACCTGCACGTGTGAATATACCCTTGAATAAATTATCTAACTGTAACGATATTTCCCACATGAGCATCTCCAAAGATTTGCGATAATCTTTATGTTCAAAAATGTGGTCACAACCACAGTGCTCCATATGAACATAGGGAATCTCCCATAGGCTGCAATGGTAATTCATTGCAATCTATGGGAGAAGCAATCAGATGATCGCATGTTAGAGTGACTTAAAAGGGTTCTGCAATTTTTTTAAACTGATGATCTATCCTCTGGATAGATCATCAGTATCTGATCGGCGGGGGTCTGACACCCGTGACCCCTGCCGATCAGCTGTTTGAGAAGGCAGCGGCGCTGGCAGTAGCGTTGCGGCCTTCTCGCTGTTTACTGCGGGCCCAGTGACGTCACGACTAGTATCAAAGTGCCTGGGCGCTGCTAAGCTCTATTCATGTGAATTGAGCTTAGCCACGCCCAGGCCATTGATACTAGTCGTGATGTCACTGGGCCTGCGGTAAAGAGCGAGAAGGCCGCGGCACTACTGCCAGTGCCGCTGCCTTCACAAACAGCTGATCGGCAGGGGGTGTCGGACCACGCCCATCAGATGCTGATGATCTATCCAGAGGACAGATCATCAGTTTAAAAAAACTGCAGAACCCCTTAAATAAGTACACTGCTCAAAAAAATAAAGGGAACACTTAAACAACACAATGTAACTCCAAGTCAATCACACTTCTGTGAAATCAAACTGTCCACTTAGGAAGCAACACTGAGTGACAATCAATTTCACATGCTATTGTGCAAATGGGATAGACAACAACAGGTGGAAATTATAGGCAATTAGCAAGACACCCCCAATAAAGGAGTGGTTCGGCAGGTGGTGACCACAGACAACTTCTCAGTTCCTATGCTTCCTGGCTGATGTTTTGGTCACTTTTGAATGCTGGTGGTGCTTTCACTCTAGTGGTAGCATGAGACGGAGTCTACAACCCACACAAGTGGCTCAGGTAGTGCAGCTTATCCAGGATGGCACATCAATGCGAGCTGTGGCAAGAAGGTTTGCTGTGTCTGTCAGCGTAGTGTCCAGAGCATGGAGGCGCTACCAGGAGACAGGCCAGTACATCAGGAGACATGGAGGAGGCCGTAGGAGGGCAACAACCCAGCAGCAGGACCGCTACCTCCGCCTTTGTGCAAGGAGGAGCACTGCCAGAGCCCTGCAAAATGACCTCTAGCAGGCCACAAATGTGCATGTGTCTGCTCAAACGGTCAGAAACAGACTCCATGAGGGTGATATGAGGGCCCGACGTCCACAGGTGGGGGTTGTGCTTACAGCCCAACACCGTGCAGGACGTTTGGCATTTGCCAGAGAACACCAAGATTGGCAAATTCGCCACTGGCGCCCTGTGCTCTTCACAGATGAAAGCACGTTCACACTGAGCACATGTGACAGACGTGACAGAGTCTGGAGACGCCGTGGAGAACGTTCTGCTGCCTGCAACATCCTCCAGCATGACCGGTTTGGCATTGGGTCAGTAATGGTGTGGGGTGGCATTTCTTTGGAGGGCCGCACAGCCCTCCATGTGCTCGCCAGAGGTAGCCTGACTGCCATTAGGTACCGAGATGAGATCCTCAGACCCCTTGTGAGACCATATGCTGGTGCGGTTGGCCCTGGGTTCCTCCTAATGCAAGACAATGCTAGACGTCATGTGGCTGAAGTGTGTCAGCAGTTCCTGTAAGACGAAGACATTGATGCTATGGACTGGCCCGCCCGTTCCCCAGACCTGAATCCAATTGAGCACATCTGGGACATCATGTCTCGCTCTGTCCACCAACGTCACGTTGCACCACAGACTGTCCAGGAGTTGGCACAAGCTTTAGTCCAGGTCTGGGAGAAGATCCCTCAGGAGACCGTCCGCCACCTCATCAGGAGCATGCACAGGCTTTGTAGGGAGGTCATACAGGCACATGGAGGCCACACACACTACTGAGCCTCATTTTGACTTGTTTTAAGGACATTACATCAAAGTTGGATCAGCCTGTAGTGTGTTTTTCCACTTTAATTTTGAGTGTGACTCCAAATCCAGACCTCCATGGGTTGAAAAATTTTCCCGCGACGCAACCACATCCTATCCGGCCCTCACACGGGATGCCCGTGTGATAGAGGCCTTATAGTTCCGGGAAGGCAGGGATTAAAAAACTGCCGCCCTCCATTTATTTCTATGGGAGTTCCAAAAATAGCCAAGCCCTTGCGCAGCTATTTCCGTCAGCCCTTTAGAGGTGAATGGAGCAGTGGCCGCGCTTGTGGGGCATGCTCTCCATTCATTTTTATGGGACTTCCGAAAATAGTTGAGCTTGCTCTCTTTTTGCGGATAGAAATGGATCCGGCACTGTGTTATGGTTTTTGTTTATAAATGGACGTCACGATGCTGGTGTGAACATTGCCTAAAGGACACCGTATGGTTGAGCATTTTCTACCATATTGCTGGCATATGTGTGGCATTCACACCCAGTCCATGTTACATACAATAGTTCTAGGACAGGGATGCTCAATCTGCGGCCCTCCAGCTGTTGCAAAACTATAACTCCCAGCATTCCTTTAATAGCTGTAGGCTGTCCAGGCATGCTGGGAGTTGTAGTTTTGCAACAGCTGGAGGGCCGCAGGTTGGGCATCCCTGTTCTAGGAAATGTCCGCTTGAACATCCTGCTCGTGGCCATCTCTACCTCCTTTCTCCTGCTCTGGCTGGTGCATGCTCCCACAGAGTGTGGTTGCACAAGCTCTTCGTGGCTCTTAAAGGGCCAATGTGCAGGAGCTAATCTGTCCCCAGCCAATGACAGCATTCCCTGGTGCATATATGGCATCTTCCCTATTGGAAGGTGCCTGAGCAACAGGTTCCTAGCTTGCCTGCAAAGGTGTGCTCATAGTGTATTCTGACCTCTGCCTGATATCCATAGACCCTGTGTCACCTGCCATGACCTATTGCCTGTTTACCGTAATACCTTAACTCTGCCAGTCCTGACCTGGACTTGTACCCTGAACAAACTTCAGCCTGTCCTCTTGGTGCCACGCCTCAGAGATTTTTTAGCTGCCATGGTCAGCAGCCTCTGATGGGAGACTGCTGTTTGAGGTATTGGCCTGGTGGCCCTGTAGCAAAGTCCAGATCTCCATACAGGGGGGAAAGGGGGAGTATCATGGGATCAGCCTGACAATACCCTTAGGAGTAGTGTTGATCACGAATATTCGAATTGCGAATTTAATCGTGAATATAGGCACTTTGAGAATTCGCGAATATTTAGAATATCCCAAAATATATTCGTAATTGCGAATATTCGCTATATTTTTTAAATTCCAGTTCATGCAAATTTTTATGCAAAAATGTTTATGTGAATTTTCGCAATCAAGAAAATAATGCCTGGAGATCACGAATTCTCGGATATATGGCGAATATTCGAAATATCGCGAATTCGAATATTGCCCCTGCCGCTCATCACTGCTTAGGAGTATCCTCAAGCCAGATCCAGTCAGCGGCACAGTGGGTCCACATCCACTGCGTTACGGTTATGTACCCCTACCATTGTGAAATGTAAAAAAAAAAAAGTTAAGCAGAATAACTACATTTTAAATACAAGTACTTTTGCCCCATTTATTTCTTAAAAGAAGCAGTTCCCAGAAGATGTTGGTATCACATGGGTAAAGACACAGTCAGTGGGGAAACAAGGTTTTAAATAATAACAACATGGCGTAAAATTAATGCGATCTTCATCCCTGTTGTGTACTGTGCATGAATACAATGCCACAGCTAAAGTGTAGACTGACATGCAGGCAGAGCAGCAGGATGCTGAAAGATAAGTGTGAATTGCCTCCGAAGGGCACTGTTCACACGTCACAGACTCACAGTCATTCGATGCACAGAACTGTGACAAAACCTCCATAAGTGAATACATGGGTGCGTCCGCATGCTACAGATAGTGTCCGCAACGAGTCCACGCGTAACCTGGCCTGTGGATTACAACATGTCAGTTTCACTGTTTGCATTGCAAAGGGCGAAATCCACAGCAAACCTTCAGCAGAATCCGGCAGGAGATTTTTGATTAGAGTTTTCTCAGAGGTGATATTGAAGGTCATCGATATCAGATCGTTGGGGTTCCGACTCCCGGCACCCCTGCTGATCATCTGTTCTGCAGGAGCTCCAGAGCTGGAAGCAGAACTGCAGCAACCAGTTCCATCCGCTATACTTTGGACAGAGCTGCGCAGTTCCAGCCCCAGCATACGGGTTATGTAAGTCAGACCACTGCCGATCTGATATTAAAGTCCAATACAAAGAATAGACCATCAATGAAAAGATCCTGGAGGACCCCTTTAAGGCTCCATTCACACGTCCGCAATTCTGTGTGCAGCCCGGATCTGGAAATGCGGATCCGCACTTCCGGGTCCGCAATTCCGATCCTGAAAAAAATAGAACATGTCCTATTCTTGTCCGCAACGCACATTGCCGGTGTCCGTGTTTTGCGGATCCGCAAAACACACACGGACGTGTGAATGGACCCTAAAGGGAACCTGTCACCAGTTTCATGCTGACCTATCTGTGAAGTGGCTTCCTCTTTCATTTGTTGCAAAAGTGGACAAATCCTTTAAAGACTCCGCATTCCTTACATATTACTGTCTGTCCTTTTTAGCGCAGGGTGGCACCTCTGGACTACGCAGCACATTAGCGATTCTGCAGAATGAATCTCTGGTGGGGAATGAAGAAGCATGTCGAGGAATCATCCTACTCTTCATCAATGAGACTGCCAACCTGGTACTGTTACCTTTACTAATACCTGATATTCTGATTATAGTGCAATGGATTTTCAGTGATTTTTATTGAATTGTCAAAACAGTACAAAACAGAAGCACACACACACATAGACATAGTTGCTAAGGCTAGTGAGAATTTTCTACCTCACCCCAGTGCCGGATTCACAGCTACACCTATGCTGTTGTTCAATGTCCTCCACTTGTTAATGATTGCGGTGTCTGTCATGTCACGAATTGGGGCTCGGATTAGTTATGAAATACATTTATGCATGCGCCGCTACACACAGTAACAGTGCATGCCCACGACTAATGACGTCTTGCGTTAATGGCGGCCATCTTTGCACAGCCTCTTTGGGTGCAATACATTTTAATGCTTATACTGAGATAGGAATAATAATGAATTTCAGTGATGCAGATCATCAAATCTGGTTCGTCCACAGGTCACTATGGGAATGGTTAGGGCAGTTATCGTTTTTAGGATCTTATATGAATATGACAAACAAGGCGATAGTGGTGATAGAAGCTTCTTGTCAGATATTATCGGCCTCACAGGCTTCTGCAAGGGCGTAGCTATAGTGGAAGCAGGGGAAGATGCTGCTTTGGGACCCAAACTCAGAAAGGGGCCCATCAACATATATAGTATGTGTAGGCAACAGACCTGGCCTGCCGGGTCTGGTCTCAGGGAGCGATCTTGACTAGCCACAGAAGCGGGGGGTTGCTATGAAGTTGCCTGGAGGGGGGGGGGGGGGGCCTGTTCAAAAATTTGCTGTGGGGCCCAGTCATTCCTAATTACGCCACCGGGCTTCCCTATAAATAAATGCAAACTCAGAAATGTTTCCTTGCACAACTCGTTTGGTGAATGCATTTGGGAGGTATTTGCTTTTGCTACCTGAATGTGCATGAGGACATATTCCTGATACAGGCAAATCTGTTTGCAGTGCTACACTATGAGATCGTTGCCATTCGGCACAATTAGGTGGAATATTCCTTCCTGACTCTAGAATAAATCTCTGGATCGAGATACCAGTAAGATGCTACATATAACTAGTGATATTATATCTTTCAAGGAGACATCCGGGCCCATCTTATACTTGTACAATGAATAATCGCACTGCTCTGACAGTAAAGAATCCTCATCCATGTCCTCATGCTTACAGGCCGAGGTTGAAAAAGATCATGAGATCTCTCTTCAGGCTTTTCATACAGTATATCGTACATTGTAATTAGATCTCCTTTTTTTGTCCAAAACAATAACCCCAGGTTTGATACAGTTACCATGCAGTTACCATAGTCGCCCGCTTCTGCGCCCGCCGTTGTTCAGCTGTGTTCTTCGTAGGCCTCTTTTCACACGAGCGATACAAAATGTGTCCGAAAAACTGATCGTTGAATCCATTGTGAATGCAATTTTGTTTAGTGTTTCAGTTCATTATTGCATCCGTTTTCCATCCGTTTTTCATGCGTGTGATGAAAAACTGAAGAATAACGGCAGCCGGGTGTCATGTGCATGCTTTCAGTTAGTTTTCACTGACCTACTGACTTGAATAGACCAGTCCTGCTTGAAAAGCGGAGGAAGATAGAACATGCTGTGATTTCTACTGAATGGATAGATGGTCAGTGAAAACCACTGCTCATGTGCGTATACAGCTACAAATACTGGGTCATAATCCCTGACAAGCAGCGCAGAGAGGAGGATGAGGCAGCTCTTTAGCTCAGTGTTGTGAAGTAACTTGTCCTCCTGTGTGATTAGGACAGGTTTTGTGTGCACTAATAGGACGGCACCCATTTTATTTCTCCTGATGAGTGCTCCCCAGACAAAACGAGCCATTATAACTAATGTAAGGTATCTGGGAATATATTTATAATGAAGTAATATTTAAGTATTTTCATTATCTTAATTCCCAGAGAACCCCTTTAATTACATGCAATTGCAAAAGTATTCAGATCCAGGTGCTGGTTTGAAAACGACAGAATATTTTTCATGGTACAACCCCTTTAACCACCTCCCGACCGCCTATGCGGATGCGTCCGGAAGGTGGTTGATTCATTCCTCCTGGACGCATCCGTGCGTCATCTCGCAAGACGCGAGATTTCCTGTGAACGCGCGCACACAGGCGCGCGCGTTCACAGGAACGGAAGGTAAGAGAGTGGATCTCCAGCCTGCCAGCGGCGATCGTTCGCTGGCAGGCTGGAGATGCGATTTTTTTAACCCCTAACAGGTATATTAGATGCTGTTTTGATAACAGCGTCTAATATACCTACTGCCTGGTCCTCTGGTGGTCCCTTTTGTTTGTTTGGATCGACCACCAGAGGACACAGGTAGCTCAGCAATATGTTGCACCAAGCACCACACTACACTACACCCCCCCCCCCGTCACTTATTAACCCCTTATTCACCCCTGATCACCCCATATAGACTCCCTGATCACCCCCCTGTCATTGATCACCCCCCTGTCATTGATCACCCCCCTATAAGGCTGCATTCAGATGTCCGTATAATTTTTACGGATCCACTGATACATGGATTGGATCCGCAAAACGCATACGGACGTCTGAATGCAGCCTTACAGGGAGGTGATCAATGACGGGGGTGATCACCCCATATAGACTCCCTGATCACCCCCCTGTCATTGATCACCCCCCTGTAAGGCTGCATTCAGATGTCCGTATGATTTTTACGGATCCACTGATACATGGATCGGATCCGCAAAACGCATACGGACATATGAATGCAGCTTTACAGGGGGGTGATCAATGACAGGGGTGATCACCCCATATAGACTCCCTGATCACCCCCCTGTCATTGATCACCCCCCTGTCATTGATCACCCCCCTGTAAGGCTGCATTCAGATGTCCGTATGATTTTTACGGATCCACTGATACATGGATCGGATCCGCAAAACGCATACGGACATCTGAATGCAGCCTTACAGGGGGGTGATCAATGACAGGGGTGATCACCCCATATAGACTCCCTGATCACCCCCCTGTCATTGATCACCCCCCTGTAAGGCTGCATTCAGATGTCCGTATGATTTTTACGGATCCACTGATACATGGATCGGATCCGCAAAACGCATACGGACATCTGAATGCAGCCTTACAGGGGGGTGATCAATGACGGGGGTGATCACCCCATATAGACTCCCTGATCACCCCCCTGTCATTGATCACCCCCCTGTAAGGCTGCATTCAGATGTCCGTATGATTTTTACGGATCCACTGATACATGGATCGGATCCGCAAAACGCATACGGACATCTGAATGCAGCCTTACAGGGGGGTGATCAATGACAGGGGGTGATCACCCCATATAGACTCCCTGATCACCCCCCTGTCATTGATCACCCCCCTGTCATTGATCACCCCCCTGTCATTGATCACCCCCCTGTAAGGCTGCATTCAGATGTCCGTATGATTTTTACGGATCCACTGATACATGGTTCCGCAAAACACATACGGACATCTGAATGGAGCCTTATAGGGGGGTGATCAATGACAGGGGGGTGATCACCCCATATAGACTCCCTGATCACCCCCCTGTCATTGATCACCCCCCTGTCATTGATCACCCCCCTGTAAGGCTCCATTCAGACATTTTTTTGGCCCAAGTTAGCGGAAATATTTTTTTTTTTCTTACAAAGTCTCATATTCCACTAACTTGTGTCAAAAAATAAAATCTCACATGAACTCACCATACCCCTCACGGAATCCAAATGCGTAAAATTTTTTAGACATTTATATTCCAGACTTCTTCTCACGCTTTAGGGCCCCTAGAATGCCAGGGCAGTATAAATACCCCACATGTGACCCCATTTCGGAAAGAAGACACCCCAAGGTATTCCGTGAGGGGCATATTGAGTCCATGAAAGATTGAAATTTTTGTCCCAAGTTAGCGGAAAGGGAGACTTTGTGAGAAAAAAAATATATATATCAATTTCCGCTAACTTGTGCCAAAAAAAAAAATTTCTATGAACTCGCCATGCCCCTCATTAAATACCTTGGGGTGTCTTCTTTCCAAAATGGGGTCACATGTGGGGTATTTATACTGCCCTGGCATTCTAGGGGCCCTAAAGCGTGAGAAGAAGTCTGGAATATAAATGTCTAAAAAATTTTACGCATTTGGATTCCGTGAGGGGTATGGTGAGTTCATGTGAGATTTTATTTTTTGACACAAGTTAGTGGGGGGCCCTAAAGCGTGAGAAGAAGTCTGGGATCCAAATGTCTAAAAATGCCCTCATAAAAGGAATGTGGGCCCCTTTGCGCATCTAGGCTGCAAAAAAGTGTCACACATCTGGTATCACCGTACTCAGGAGAAGTTGGGCAATGTGTTTTGGGGTGTCATTTTACATATACCCATGCTGGGTGAGATTAATATCTTGGTCAAATGCCAACTTTGTATAAAAAATGGGAAAAGTTGTCTTTTGCCGAGATATTTCTCTCACCCAGCATGAGTATATGTAAAAAGACACCCCAAACCACATTGCCCAACTTCTCCTGAATACGGCGATACCACATGTGTGACACTTTTTTGCAGCCTAGGTGGGCAAAGGGGCCCACATTCCAAAGAGCACCTTTCGGATTTCACAGGTCATTTACCTACTTACCACACATTAGGGCCCCTAGAATGCCAGGGCAGTATAACTACCCCACAAGTGACCCCATTTTGGAAAGAAGACACCCCAAGGTATTCCGTGAGGGGCATGGCGAGTTCCTAGAATTTTTTATTTTTTGTCACAAGTTAGCGGAAAATGATGATTTTTTTTTTTTTCTTACAAAGTCTCATATTCCACTAACTTGTGACAAAAAATAAAAACTTCCATGAACTCACTATGCCCATCACGAAATACCTTGGGGTGTCTTCTTTCCAAAATGGGGTCACTTGTGGGGTAGTTATACTGCCCTGGCATTTTAGGGGCCGAATGCATGAGAAGTGGTTTGAAATCAAAATCTGTAAAAAATGGCCGGTGAAATCCGAAAGGTGCTCTTTGGAATGTGGGCCCCTTTGCCCACCTAGGCTGCAAAAAAGTGTCACACATCTGGTATCTCCGTACTCAGGAGAAGTTGGGCAATGTGTTTTGGGGTGTCATTTTACATATACCCATGCTGGGTGAGAGAAATATCTCTCTAAAAGACAACTTTTCCCATTTTTTTTAAACAAAGTTGGCATTTGACCAAGATATTTATCTCACCCAGCATGGGTATATGTAAAATGACACCCCAAAACACATTGCCCAACTTCTACTGAGTACGAAGATACCAGATGTGTGACACTTTTTTGCAGCCTAGGTGGGCAAAGGGGCCCACATTCCAAAGAGCACCTTTCGGATTTCACCGGCCATTTTTTACACATTTTGATTTCAAACTAATTACCACACATTTGGGCCCCTAGAATCCCAGGGCAGTATAACTACCCCACAAGTGACCCCATTTTGGAAAGAAGACACCCCAAGGTATTCGCTGATGGGCATAGTGAGTTCATGGAAGTTTTTATTTTTTGTCACAAGTTAGTAGAATATGAGACTTTGTAAGAAAAATAAAATAAAAAAAAATCATCATTTTCCACTAACTTGTGACAAAAAATAAAAAATTCTAGGAACTCGCCATGCCCATCAGCGAATACCTTGGGGTGTCTTCTTTCCAAAATGGGGTCACTTGTGGGGTAGTTATACTGCCCTGGCATTCTAGGGGCCCAAATGTGTGGTAAGAAGTTTGAAATCAAAATGTGTAAAAAATGACCAGTGAAATCCGAAAGGTGCTCTTTGGAATGTGGGCCCCTTTGCCCACCTAGGCTGCGAAAAAGTGTCACACATCTGGTATCTTCATACTCAGGAGAAGTTGGGCAATGTGTTTTGGGGTGTCATTTTACATATACCCATGCTGGGTGAGAGAAATATCTTGGCAAACGACAACTTTTCCCATTTTTTTATACAAAGTTGGCATTTGACCAAGATATTTCTCTCACCCAGCATGGGTATATGTAAAATGACACCCCAAAACACATTGCCCAACTTCTCCTGAGTACGGAGATACCAGATGTGTGACACTTTTTTGCAGCCTAGGTGGGCAAAGGGGCCCACATTCCAAAGAGCACCTTTCGGATTTCACCGGCCATTTTTTACACATTTTGATTTCAAACTACTTACCACACATTTGGGCCCCTAGAATGCCAGGGCAGTATAACTACCCCACAAATGACCCTATTTTGGAAAGAAGACACCCCAAGGTATTCGCTGATGGGCATAGTGAGTTCATAGAAGTTTTTATTTTTTGTCACAAGTTAGTGGAATATGAGACTTTGTAAGAAAAAAATAAATAAAAAAAAATCATCATTTTCCGCTAACTTGTGACAAAAAATAAAAAGTTCTATGAACTCACTATGCCCATCAGCGAATACCTTAGGGTGTCTACTTTCCGAAATGGGGTCATTTGTGGGGTGTTTGTACTGTCTGGGCATTGTAGAACCTCAGGAAACATGACAGGTGCTCAGAAAGTCAGAGCTGCTTCAAAAAGCGGAAATTCACATTTTTGTACCATAGTTTGTAAACGCTATAACTTTTACCCAAACCATTTTTTTTTACCCAAACATTTTTTTTTTATCAAAGACATGTAGAACAATAAATTTAGAGAAAAATTTATATATGAATCTCGTTTTTTTTGCAAAATTTTACAACTGAAAGTGAAAAATGTCATTTTTTTGCAAAAAAATCGTTAAATTTCGATTAATAACAAAAAAAGTTAAAATGTCAGCAGCAATGAAATACCACCAAATGAAAGCTCTATTAGTGAGAAGAAAAGGAGGTAAAATTCATTTGGGTGGTAAGTTGCATGACCGAGCAATAAACGGTCAAAGTAGTGTAGGTCAGAAGTGTAAAAAATGGCCTGGTCATTAAGCGTGTTTAAGCTATAGGGGCTGAGGTGGTTAATTTGCGTTAAACCTCCCCCCAGCTTCCCCAAATCCTTCTGTAATATAATATTAAACACTTTACAGATCGAACTGAAGTTCCCTTTATCTGTGTTATCAACCACCCACTAGCACGGATGTTATTACTTACTAATTACACATGTATGCACACACACATTCACGCAGTTTACATGTAAATAGCTTTTTTCCATCCCGTTTCTCACGTTTGACAGTTTCCTCATTCTCCACAATTTCCTCTAGATCTTATCGGATAACAGCTACTAAATGAACTCCTATTTTTGGATATATTATTGCTATTTTGGGCAGTGCCCAGGGCCAGTGATAAAAGCACGTCCATTCAGATGGGTGGTTTGTTCTCACCTGTATGGACACATGTGATGCTGGGTCTCTACTGGTCCGTGTAGCTCCTGCAGCTTCCCAACACATGGCCTGTTATGTAAAACCGCTCGATAATCAGGTCAGCCACATTATAACAATAGTCTTGAAGAGTCTGCCTCTTACGAGGGATGTTCAATAAGTTATCTACTTGAATATGAAAACAAAATTTTCTGAGAAAATTGAGCTGACTACTATTCAATGGAATCCCCCTTGACTTCCCCACATTTATTCCACTTCATCTCCAGCGATCGGATGCCCTCAGAATAGGAGACTTCTTGCTGCTGCAGGAACCCTGTTACCATCTCTTTGACTGCGTTATCATCAGGAAATCGTTGCCCACACAGAACTTTCTTCAGGTTCCAAAAGAGAAAGTAAAAACTGGGATCCAGGTCCGGACTGTAGGGGGGATGGTTACACTCCATGAAGCCACATTCCATCATAGCAACTTGTGATTTGTGAGGCTTGTGAGCTGGCGCATTGTCGTGAAGCAGCAACACACCTGCTGAGAACTTCCCACGGCGTTTCTCCTTGATTGCTTCGCGTAATGTCTTCATTGTCTGGTAATTGTCGTCTTTTGTGGCATGAATTCTAGTATTAAAACACCCCAAAAAAACTACAATCTTCCAAAATCAAGGCCTCCACTTTGCGGCAGATTTTCTCTGAAGATGCTTCAACAGGTCACCCTGAATGGGAGTCATCTTAAATTGATTCCCTACCTCATTTAAACTGCTTGGCCCAAAACCTTACTTGCTAGTAGGAAGGTGCATCATCACAATATACACCAATCACCCTTCCATGGATTTCTTTAGGATTCTTTTCATCCTGTGTAAGGAATTTAATCACAGGACAAAGCTCCAAGTCCCTCACTTTCTTGTTAGACTCGCACTGTACTGCACTTGCCATCCTGTCACTTCCAGTGCTTTCATCAGACTGAACTGCTACTGTGGGTGTTGAATGTCCAAACATGTCTCAACCTGCACAGACAAGCTCAGCTCTCTAACAGTGACAGAAGAGGCTGGGGTAGATAACTTATTGAACACCCCTTGTAGGGTACTGCCACACGTTTAAGTTTCTGAATGCAGTTTTTCAAGTCAAAATCAGGAGTGAATTGTTGAAGGACAGAAAGTATAAAATATCCGACTTGTCCCCTGTTTTTAATTCATTCTTGCTTCAAAAACTGCACCATGAGGACTAAACAGTGCAGCCCTATCTAGTTTTAGTGGCTCACATGGCCGCACTGTGATCGATCACGGCCGCGCCTTGTTGTCGTACCCTAAGTACATGGACTTTGTGCAGCACTTGGTCATGATAATTGCTGATCTATTGGACAACTTATGCACGAAATAGAGAAAAAAGAAGCAGGACCGCTCTTGGTCTGATCCACTTGCATCATGCACAGACACCATATTGATTTTTACTGGACACCGTGAGGACTTCATTTCCCTTACAGGTGCAGCAATGTACAGGTACAGCAGGTAGTATAAGTGAATCACGGGAGCCTGAGCAGGGAATCAACATGAAGCACAAAGCAGAAGGTGAACAGTTGTAAGATCTGAACCAAACCATAGCTTAGAAATACATGGAGAGAAGTACCCAGCCCAGTGCACAGGTGACTGCCACAGCAACGAGGCTTCTATGGGAGCTGACACCTGGACTGAAGCAGACGCTGCGCGGCCTACCACAAGCACACACGCAGTAATTGTGCTTTCCAAAAATAGGAAAGCATTGATTGTCCCCTGGGGAGCGCAGCTCTGGAGCCTAATGTTAGAGACTGTGTCTTCAATAGAGTGTCAGCCTCCTGCTCATACACTGATATTGATTGATCTATCATCTGCTTTGTGCGCACTTGCAGATAGGGGGATAATTGTGGACTCGTGCAAAATTACTGCCTGCGTGTGAATGGTATAGTCATCATTTATGTACGTGACTTGTATTTGCTCTGCCCTAGGAGCTAATCATCTGGGTACTCGCTCCGACCATTCATCTGGGCTAAAAGCCTAAGTACTCACGGACAGAAGTGAGAAGATAATCTGGAAGCGAATCCTACAAACAATATTAAAAATAATATTAGCTATACTAAGCATGTAAGGCCTTTTACGCACTGATTTTTCAGCTCTCAAAAACCGTATCCGTGGAAAACGGATAACTTCTGTGTGTAATTCGTTTTCTTTTCACTTCCATCCATAGAAAGGGCTATTTCTCAAAAGCAAAAACAGACAAGAACTGGACATGCAGATGATCAGTGATAAAAACGGATCTGTGTAGAGCCCCGTTGAATTGTATGGGTCAGTGAGCTATCTGTTGAAAAACGGAGACCACACTGAGGTCAAATACGGTTGTGTGCATAATGCTTTAACCCCCAGACTATAAGCGACGTACATGGATGGCGGAACAAACATAACATTCGCACAAAAGCCCTACATGTACAGTGCTCTGATGGGGGGGGGGGGGGGACAGGATCAGTACAGCAGGCCGCCTTCTGTATCCACTGGTATCACTGAAAACCCAGATGCTGGTGGGACTAAAATCTAAAAGTTAAAAACATTTTTAAAAAAAATGTATTTTATAAAATGCAAAAATAACATTCATGTGTTAAAAAAGGGCCCCTTTCCCCTAATTAAATAATTTACAATTGTAAAAAAGACAATTAAAAAAAAATTAGACATTAGGCATTTGCCGCATCCATAACGACCGGCTCAATGAAAATGTCACATGATGTACCCTGGCAGATAAACAACTTAAAAGAAAAAACAGCTAAAAACTACCAGAACAGTCATTTTTTGATCACCTGCCTCCCTCCAAATTCATTATATCAAGCAATCAAAAAGTCATATGTACCCTAAAATGAAAAAGTCACCTTATCCAACAAAAAAGAGCTCTCACACAAGACTATGACTGCCAGAAAATCTCAACACGAAAGCATTATTTTTTTCAAAAATGCTTTTATTGTGTAAAACTGAAAAAAATAGACATACATGTACTAGATATCGCCGCATCCATAATGACCTATAAAAGTATAAAATCTCTATAAAAGTATCACATGATCTACCCTGTCAGGTGAATAGCATTAAAAAAAACTATTCCAGAGCACCCATTTTTTGGTCAATTTACCGTGCAAAAAATATAATATCAAGTTGTTGAAACATCTTATGTACGGCAAAATCATACCAATGAAAACATCACCTCATACCACAAAAAACTGGCCTCAGTATTCAACTGTATCACCGTCATGAGGACAATAATACAGTTGAGTTCAGGAGGGCACCTGTGGCCGTTGAGCATCAGATCATTATGGTACCTGGCCTGCGGCCATCAAGAGGGCTTGAGTGGCCCCCTGGGCATCGGCCCACTGGGAAATTTCCCATGTAGGGTCTATGGCCAATCCACCCCTGGTCTACATACAAAAGCATTGGCAGAAAAATAAAACAAATTTGGGTCTCACGATAAAGGTGACACAAAAACATAATTTTAAAAATAATTTTAATTTAATTTTTTTTCAAAAATGCTTTGTGTAGAAGTAGCAAAATAAAAAAAAAGCCATATAGACAAAAAATAAAAAAATATAGATATAAACAAATTAGTAAGATTGGGAAAAATGGTAAGGTCATCTAGGCATCAGTTGAAAATCATGTAACATATTTATCTGGAGAGACCAAAATGGGATAAAATATGCATAAAATAACATAATAAATAAAAAAAACTAAAATATTTATTCAGACTTGAAAATAACATACATTAAATAGAATAAAGCAAAGCTCCAGTCCAGATTGTGCAATATAAAACATGCAAACAGCTGTCGGCCTAGCGGCTAAAATGATAATAATAGTGGATCCAACGTGAATGAATCTACAATCCTCCTGGTAATGTCAGTCACCAAATATAATATCTCTGGGGGTGGATCTTGGATCCACACCAAACCTCCTTCAAAGGACTGAAGCAGGAGTATTAACCCTGGTTGTGCCATCCATGAACAGCTATCCTGGGTGTAATATATAACATTACAATACATGGCATAACATTTCATAACATATCAGTTGCAGATACCCCCTGCTGTGGGATACTGTATAAGTCTCAGATGGCACATGCTGGGTGCTGAAATGCCATAATTTTCCATTTCCATTTTGCATTGTCCATTAATTTCAGCAAAACTTCTGTGGCATTAAAATTCTTACTCCACCCCATAATATCTTGGGGGGTGTAGTTTCCAAGATGGGGTAATTTCTCAGGGTTCCCATTTATTATTTTATCCCAAAGCCTCTACAGTTGGCATATTTGTGGAAAAATTGCAATTTTCACTTTGCACTATCGCTGTGCATTAATTTTTGCAAAACACCCGTGGGATATGAATGCGCTTTTTTCGTATTACCACTATATAATTTTTAATCTCATGTTCCAATCTTAAAAAATTCTATGAAGCGCCTTTGGGGTCAGGCCACTCTCTATACCCCAGGTGAATTCCTTGAACGGTTTAGTTTCCAAAATGGGATAACTTTTTAGGGTTTTACACAGTACTGGTACCTCAGGGGCTCTGCAAATGTGACATGGCATCCGAGAACCATTCAAGCAAAATCTTCCCTCCAAAAGCCAAATAGTACTCCTTCTCTTCTGAGCCCTGCAGGGTGCACATACAGCAGTTTACAACCACATATTGAGAGTTGCCGTGTTTAAGAGAAAATAGGTAACCAATTTTAGGTTTCTTTTCCTCCTTTTACCCGTTATCAAAATGAAAAACGTGGGACTAAAGCAACATGTTATTGGAAAAAATTTTATTTTTTATTTTCACAGCCAAGTGTTCCTAAATTCTGTGAAATGCCTGTGCTATCTAAACATTCTGTACACCCCTTGATAAATTCCTTGAGGGGTGAAGTTTCTAAAATGGGATCTTTTTTTGGGTTTCCACTGTAGGGGTACCATAGGGTCTCTTCAAATGCGACATGGAGACCAAACACTTTGTTACTTTTTGTGAAAATGAGACTAAAGCAACATTTAATTTATATTTTCACAGCCAATTGCCTCTAAATTCTATGAAATGCCTGTGGGGTCAAAACGCTTAAATTCCTTGAGCGGTGTAGCTTACAAAATGGAATAATTTTTAGGGGGTTTCCATTGTAGCGGCACCTTAGGTTTTCTTCAAATGGGACATGGTGCAGAAAAACATTCCACCAAAATCTGCCCCCCAAAAATCATCAGTTTATCACCACATATGGGGTGTTGCCGTATTCAGGAAAAATGCTTAACAAATTATGGGGTGCCCTGTGAGGGGTACCCCTTGTGAAAATGGAAAAGAAATTGGGGCTAAAGTGACATTTTATTGGAAGAAATTTTTATTGGAAGAATTTTTTTTCATTTTCACAGTCAATTGTCTTTTTTTCAACTTTATTTTTTATTGAATATTTTTGAAATATGTAATTAGTGCTCTACATTTTAATGTCTTAAAGGGTTTCTACCACCAGATTTTCACCTATTTAGCTGTCTGACACTAGCGATTTGCTAGTGTCTGCTGTACCTAACCATGTTAATGTATTACCTTTGTCTGGAGCGGTTAAGCTTAAAAACGTAGTTTTATTGATATGCAAATGAGCCTCTAGGTGCTATGGGGGCACCTATTTCTGCCGCCCAGCGCGCTCCAGCCCGCCCCGCTCCTCTAGATTGACAGCCTACTTCTCCCCATCTCGGCCGAATTCTCGCGCCTGCGCCGTGTGCTTCTGTATTCGGCGCAGTGACTGTCAGACCGCTCCCTGAGCCGTAATCGCCTGCGCAGAATACAGAAGCACACAGCGCAGGCGCGAGAATTCGGCCGAGATGGGGAGAAGTAGGCTGTCAATCTAGAGGAGAGGGGCGGGCTGGAGCGCGCTGGGCGGCAGAAATAGTGAGTAAACGGAGCCTCTAGGTGCTGAAAAGACGCCCCCATAGCACCTAGAGGCTCATTTGCATATCAATAAAACTACGTTTTTAAGCTTAACCGCTCCAGACAAAGGTAATACATGAACATGGTTAGGTAGAGCAGACACTAGCAGATCACTAGTGTCAGACAGCTAAATAGGTGAAAATCTGGTGGTAGAAACCCTTTAAATAGGTTCTATAGAAATCTCATAGGATCATCTATAATGTCGTATACAGTATTTAAAAGAAAAATGAAAGAAAAAGAAAGAAAAAACAAGGAAAATAACAATAATAGCAAAAAGATTAAGACATCTAAAACAATTCTCTCCCATGCTTTATAAGTGTAGTTCACCATGGTGAAGATCCCAATGAGAAAACCTAGTCATATCACCATGTATCAAGGCTGTGTAGTATTCTAAAGAACGAATATCCTGAATGCGATAGTAAGAATCTGCCTTAGGGCTCATTCACATGACCGTATGAATGAGTCCGCATCCCGGACCCATTCTTTTCAATGGGGCAGAAAAAGAAGCGGACAGCACAGGAATGAATCATTCCTTCCTGACAATCTGCTGATCGGTGGTGGAGGAGGCCGGTGCATTTACATGCAGTGATCTCCTCCAGAGTATGGGGAGGAATGATCGCTAATGCCATCGCTCTTCCCCATACTGTCTCGTTGTCTCCTGGCAGCAGATCGTGTTTACACAGCACCATCTGCGGGGAATGAGGATTTTTGTGTTCGCATAAACGATCCAATTACCCGATGAACAAGTGTTTCGCTCGTTCATCGGGTAATCGGCGGTAGACTTACATCGTCAGATCATCGCTAACAAGCGCTACTATGATCTATGTAATTCTCGCCCAGTGTAAAGCGTCCTCAATTGTACCAGGATCAGTGGATCAGATTCACAACCTTTACACCTCTCTTAGGGCTCACGTACATGGCTGTAGCCGTTTTTGCGGTCTTCATATTGCATATCCGCAAAACAAGGATACCAGTTCTGCATTTTGCGGAACGGAACGTCCAGCCCATAATAGAAGTGAAAGGGTCCGCATCCGAGCTGCAAAAAATTCGGATCAGACAACAAACACGGTCTTGTGCATGAGCCCTTATTTTGGATGTGATGACGGGTGCAGGCCATGTTACAGTTTCAGGACAGTTAGGATTCACAGGAAGTGACAACCGTCCACATTTTGCTGTGGTTTTACCACTTTGCAATTTTCTGAAACTCCAGTAAAACGTGGCAAAGCCAATCCGACTCAGGTAAGGTGCAGCTCTCGGTGGCTCGCCTTGTCTGAGCTTTCTATTGGAGTCCTGCATCCAAGTGTCCATCACCAGGACAGATGTTGATCCTCTGGAAATAAGCAGTGAAGGTTCGAAGGTTCCCTTTCAGTGACTGCAAGCAGAGATCTTGAAAGCTGAGAGAAATTGATACACTGTTATCAAGTATATTAGAAAGGGCAGGATGTGTCGTGAGGCATTTGTTGAAACAGGAAAATGCCTTTCAGATCCATCTTGCACATAATGAACTATGGAGACTGCACAAAGTAATGGCTCATATGGCGTTTATGGGATGAAAATATCATTAAACCATCAGCATAGTAGATATGAGTTAAAGGTATCTTCCGAGATTTTTTTGCTGGTGATCTATGCTCGGGGTACGTCATCAGTATCTGATCGGTGGGGATCCTGCCGATCGTGGTCCCAGGTGTCAGACCCCCACCGATCAGATACTGATGACCTATCCTAACCTTTTAACCGTTGTGTATTTGTGTGCAGGTGTGTGACAGTCATTGGAGTCCGGAGTCCCCTCTCGCCCATGTTGTGTGCAAGGAATCAGGATGTGGAGCTCCAAATTCTACATGGACCTTGCAGTCTTCTCCAGAGGACACCTATGGAGCTGTCCAAGGCTTACAATGTAAAGGTTTGTATGGAACACAATGACATCTTCCTGCCCTTATGTCATATGTGCTCCACCAGTCAGGACGCTGTTCACACTGAGCACATTGCCAGGTCAGAGAGAGAGAGCACTGTCACTTGCGTTTGTATGCTTATCTGTATTTTTCTATGGACGCAGGAGATGAGTCTAGTGTGAACGAGTGTGAGAGCAGAGGAGAAGCGATGCAGGAGTGTGATCCCCAGAGCATTGCTGCGGTGTCCTGTCACCAGAACGTCAGTGACCATACAGGTAACACTAGCAGTACTCATGTCTAGGCCAGGGGTGCACAACCTGCCACCTGGGGACAAACTACTTTGGGCTCATGCACACGAATCTATTTTCTTTCCGTGTCCGTTCCATTTTTTTTTTTGCGGACCATATGCGGAACCATTCATTTACATGGGTCCGCAAAAAAAACTGAAGTTACTCCGTGTGCATTCCGTTTCCGTATGTCCATTTCTCAAAAAAAAATAGAACATGTCCTATTATTGTCCGTATTACGGACAAGGATAGTACTGTTCTATTAGGGGCCAGCTGTTGCGTTCCGCAAAATACAGAATGCACACGGACGTCATCCATATTTTTTGCGGATCCGTTTTTTGTGGACAGTAAAATACATATGGTCATGTGCATGAGCCCTTGGATCGTTAGCCCCCATTCATTTCAACGGGTCCTCAAAAAATGCGAACAACACTCCGTGTATTGTCCACATCTGTATGTCCGTTCTGTGGCCCCTCTAAAAGTATAAAACATGTCCCACTCTTGTCCATTTTGCGGACAAGAGTAGGTATTATTACAATGGATCCGCCCAAAAAATTGATGCAACATGGACGTCCTAATTTTTTTTGCGGATCTGCATTTTGTGGACCTCAAAATACACATGGACGTCATCTGTATTTTTTGCGGATCTGTGTTGCATCCATATATTTTTTTTTTTGCAGATCCATTGCAACAATGCCTATACTTGACCGCAGGGCGGACAAGAATAGGACATGTTCTATCTTTTTTGCAGGGCTGCAGAATGGACATACGGATGCGGACAGCATTTGCGGACATGTTGAAATGAATGGGTCCACATCCTATCAGCACAAAATGCGGATCAGATGCAGAGCGAAAATACGGTCGTGTGAATGGGGCCTAAATAAGAGTAACTTCACACATGGCAGATCTGTTGCTGAAATTTCTGTCTCTGCTCATTACATCTAAATGAGGTTTGCAGAAAACCATGTGCTTGCTGTGAGTTATCCTTGAAGTCGCTGTATTTTTATACAGTATATTTTAATATCCAGTATGTTTAATCCGTAACTAGTGAGTAAACATAATGATATATATACTGTATATATATATAGTTCATGTATAAACCATGGTGACCAGATGCTTCTAGATTTAGCTGAGCTGCAATTGACGTTTGGTGTCTCCTACGAAACAGGATGATTGACGGAGATCTTGGTGACTAATGTCCTTCTCTTTTCTTTTCGCCCAGTAGCATGGAGACTGTCCAGGGGCCGCACGTCTTGTGATGGGCATGTAGAAGTATTTACAGGTGACCAATGGAGTCCTATATGTTTCAACACCGTTGAGAAAACTGAGGCTTCTCTGCTGTGTCAGCAGGTAAAACTGAAACTGGGACACTTCGTGTTTCCAGATCATTTCTATGTATTTTAAAGGGGTTCTCCAGCATTTTTAAGTGATGGCCTATTGCTTTGTCAACATTGTAGTGGATAGCGGTCGGCACTGCTCCCATTGTCAGACCCCTGCAGATCAGCTACTGATGGCCTAGCCTGATAGGTCATCACTTAAAAATTGGTGGGCAACACCTTTAAAATTTAAACCTGCAGAGTTACCGTATGTAGTGATAGGAGGTGGATGTATTATTTTATAACTAGGTAGGTCCATCATTCAGGAGTCTAGGAAAGCTGGAAGGCAACATCTGTAGGACCTGCTATGGTGGCCAAATTAGTTATGGTCAAGCTGTGTAACAAGTTAACATAAAAGGGAAAACCCAAGGACATTTATTAACCATTTTATGCCACTATTGTATAAAAATGTCTCCAGTTTTGACGCCCTCCAATAATTTACGACTTTTCACTTGTCTCGCCACTCTGCAAAAGAAGTAAGAAAAATGGTCAGGGTTTATTGGAAGTGGACGTGGCCTCTCCCAGCCTGACAGATTTTCTATTACTTATGCAAGAAACTGGAGTAAATTATAATTCACTTCTACATCATCTAATAGCTGGTGTAAACATGGACTGCCTGGAAATGCCCCCCGCATCTCCTCTGGCTCACTCTCCACATCCAACCCAGTCACAGAAGAAGTCTCCAGGATGAACTAAAATCTTCAACCTTTCTCTCTCTACTCTCACCTCATTCGCTATCTGTCCGCTCTCTTCTCGATCCATTACAATCTGGTTTTGCACCCTACATTCTACAGAAACTGCCCTCACCAAAGTGACAAATGACCGCCTGGTGACTATTGTCTACTAATTCTCTTTGATTTCTCTGCAGCATTTGACACTGTAGACCACCATCTCCTCCTTACCATGCTCCAATCAATGGGCCTAAGGCTAGAGCTACACGGCGACATGTGTTGCGCAATTTCTTGTTGCAGAAAAGATGCACACGATTTTTTATAATGATAGTCAACTGGGACACAAGAGTCGCAAAAAATCCATCCAAGTTGGATTTCTGTGCGACTGTCGCATCGCAGTCGCAGTGCGACACCATTAACTATCATTGCAAAAAAATGTTGCGTGACACATGTTGCTGTGTAGCCCTAGCTCTCTTGGTTTTCCTCCTATGTCTCTGGTCTCTCTCAGTGTATTATTTTCTGGCTCTACCTCCCCTTCTCGCTCTCTTGTTGTTGGGGTTCCTCAAGGTTCAGTCCTAGGTCCTCTCCTCTTTTCTCTCTACACAGCCCCCATCGGACAGATTATCAGCAGATTTGGTTTTTTAGTACCATCTCTATGCTGATGGCACCCAACTCTACACCTCATCCCCTGAAATCACCCCTTCTAGTGACTGTCTGTCCTCTGTCTCCAACATCATGTCCTCTCTCGATCTGATGATCGATATGATGCTCATAGTAATGTGCTTCAGCAGATGCCCATGCGGTGAACCAAGCCCTCCTCACTGCCCTTCGCCGGGTACATAATGATCTGATGACCCTCTGCCCTGCTGTTCACCCTCATAGGCCAGTATATGAGGCAGTGTACAAATGGAGCAGGGGCGCAGGCTGGAAGAGTCCTGTGACCTGCATTGGAGATGGCGGCTTGGAATTTGATTCTTCTTTCCTTGGCTATTTGGGGAGCATACTACTGGGGGTACTATCGGACTACATAATGTGGAAGCTATTGATGGCCACCACAGAAGAATAACATCTGGAATGGCATTTTATACTGCACTTCGGTATTTGTTCTGCTGGGATGGTATTTCGAGCTGCAATTTGGTATTGCTGACCCAGTCTACTTGTTTTGACCCCACCTACTTGTGATGGCCCTGTCTACTTGTGTCAATTTGCACCCCCCACAACATGGAACCACTTAACTTTTTTTCCAGGGCCACTTTAAGTTCCCTGTCCGTCCCTTATGAGGGGCTGTGTGCAAATCTATGGGAAGTGTTGGCAGTCAGATACCACACCATTGTCCCTTGACCATTAGCTGATCATAAAGTGTCCCTCTATTTGAGCCCACAGCAATCAGTTGTAATTTGCAGATGTTCCATTTCCCTGTGCCGCCACTACAGGGAAAATAAAGCCCAATGCCAATTCAAATCAGCAGGTCTGTATAATGCAGGACAGGGCAGGTCCTCCAGAGGAATAGGCACTCTTTATGAGGACAGGACAGGTCCTCCAGAGCAAGAGGCACTCTTTATGAGGACAGGTCCTCCAGAGCAAGAGGCACTCTTTATGAGGACAGGACAGGTCCTCCAGAGCAAGAGGTGCTCTTTATGAGGACAGGACGGGTCCTCCAGGACAAGAGGTGCCCTTTATGAGGACAGGACAGGTCCTCCAGAACAAGAGGTGCTCTTTATGAGGACAGGACAGGTCCTCCAGAACAATAGGCGCTCTTTATGAGGACAGGACAGGTCCTCCAGAGCAAAAGGCACTCTTTATGAGGACAGGACAGGTCCTCCAGAGAAAGAGGTGGTCTTTATGAGGACAGGATAGGTCCTTCAAAGCTATAGACACTTTTCATAGCCGCTCTTATTTCTGGCCAACAGATGAGGATCCTGAACCAAAATGGGTTTTCTAAACTGGACATAGTGGAACTGCTTTATACATTGAACTTTACAATGTCAGTGAATACATTGCCCATAGAGCTCTGAGAAATATGATGGGGAGGGTTAAATATACTGTACATTATATGATTTCATTCCCTTGTCTCATGCCATGCTCTCCTCTGCTCACAGATGGGCTGTACGCCACAGTCTCCTATTTTCTCACCACTTACCAAGGTCAAGTTGTCTGTGGAGCCTATGACCTTACAGTGTCTGGAGAACAACAGCTCACTTTGGGATTGTGACAACTATGTGGTGCAGACATGTTCATCTGGCCTGACAACTTACCTGCAGTGTAACCGCTCCCGGTAAGTCATTTGTATCATCTGCTATGCATTTTCACATATTTTTGAATATGTGTGGAGGCTCAGCAGGAATGAATAGTTTAGAGGCGATAGTTTACTCCTTTGCCAGGTTGCTATTGATTACTGAGGTAAGCAGCGAGGTAATCATTGAAGCCTGCAGTAACTCTACTTTGATGTCCTCTTTACCATCTATGAGCCATTCTGAAGGCTTCATTTATGAAATCACATAAAAAAACAAAGATAGCTTGGTTCATATATAATGCTTGCATCTATTTTGTTAGTGCATTATTATCTTTTTTTCTGTGATTTTTTTCGTGAATGTGGCCAGGGACATTCACATATTTATTTATCATACCGTGCAGGATGTTTTTATCTTAGTTTTTTCTCCGATTTTTTGTTTATTATGTAGTATATGCTTGAGGGAGTGGCACCTTCAAGTGTGAATGCGCACCTATTTTATCTTGGGAGTAGCATTCCAACGCACTTTTGCCCTTCCTATCAAACAGACCGCCTTGATTAGGTGGTACATAAAGGTGTGCTTACTCCTCCTCCCATCGGTTGCTTGATGCACATGAAGGTGACTAGGAGCAGCACACCATATGTGCAGCGTCTGCGCTCCTGAACATAGAAGCCCAACGGCTTAGGTAGGTTTAGCGTAGGACCCATCTGACCTGAGACCACCTTGGCGCTGGTTAGGTGGGCAGAGATGTGTTTTGATCAAAAAATATATTGGCTGAGAGTCTCAGATTTTATTACATCAGAGTGAGGGCTTACTCCATATATAATGCTTGCATCTATTTTGTTAGTGTATTATTATCTTTTTTTCTGTGATTTTCCTCATTTATGAAAACTGTCTAACATGAAAATGGTCTTGTTACGCAAAGCAACCAATCACAGTTTAAAGGGGTTTTCCGGTACTTAGATTTTAATGACCTATCCTCAGGATAGGTCATTATTATCAGATCTCTGGGGATCCAACACAACCCACACCCCCACTGATAAGCTGTTTTCGCAGCCACCCTTGCCGGAAACGATATAGTGAATAGAAGCCTCTGTCCATTGTGTAGTTTCTTGCCGCAGTGTACTGCAGCACATACCCTGTTCACGCACAAGGCCGTTGCCCGACCGTGCCCGTATTGCAGGCGGCAAACAGTGGGTCCGCAATATATGGGCACACCGTATCACGGATGAATAGGTCCGCAATCCGGGAGATTCGGTGAGATAGGTACGGAGGCACGGATCGGAAGCCCACGGAAGCACTATGGATCTGCAGCACTGCTCAGCCCTTAAGCTGGGAAAGCCACTACACAAAGGACAGAATATTGTGCCACCATATAGTTATTGGCGCCAGTGCTGCCGAAAACAACTGATTGTTGGGGTGCGGGATGTCAGACCCCCCACAATCTGATGTTGATGACCTATCAGTATCTAGGTATGGGAAAACCCATTCAGTTGGACCACAGCATCTAACCAAAACGAATGACCTGAAACAAAAATGGCATCCAGAAGCTTTATAAATATGGTATATGTTTGTACGCCATTTTGAACCCAATATTTACTCAGTGTGCCCCACTGTATTTGCTAGAATATTAAAGGGGTTATCCAGCCAATGGACAAGGTCAGAGCAGTATGTAATAAAAATAATTGATACTGTCCTTTCCAATCCCCCGCCACTCCCATTCCAGTGCCTGATGGTCTCGGCTTCTTGGTCCCATTTGACAAGCAGGAGATTATCGCTCAGCCAATCATTCACTGGGATGGGACACTGCCGGGGGATGATCATGACATTAGTGGATGTACTTTCTTACTCTAGTATCTCTGTGTGTCCCCAGGATGAAGGAGTCGTGGCTTGTCTGGTTCACCATATGTCTCGCTGTCATAATGATCCTGATTTTCTGCTGGGTTCGGGTATTCAAGTCCTGGAAGTTTTGTACTCAGTGTCTGCACAAAAACATGCATTACATTTTCTGTAAAAGATCCCGCCCCAACCATGAGACTCATACAAGGAGGAACAATCATCACAGGGAACCCCCCAATCTCAACGTCCAGGAAACCAACAGTCCCCCATCTTCTCCAGGAGTCCTCCAGGATCCAAGTGGTAAGTTTTGCTTGTCAAGTTGATACAAGAAGAATTGTCCCCTCCACCACAAAGTTAGACAGTTTTTGATTGTACTTTCTGTATCAATTCCTAACAGTTTTCAAGATCTCTGCTAACTTTTATTGAATGGGGTCCTTCGTTGTTTATTAATACACCTACCATTTGAGATGACTCTGGTCTGGAACGTCCTGATTGGCGAGGGGGGGTGATTAATGTGCTGACAGTAGTAACTGAATGGGATTTTTTTTAAAATGTTATGGGTTGTGTGGTTTTGAAATACCTTTGCAAAATGATGAGCGCAGTATTGTTTTGCTTTCTTATCCTGGTCCCTTCTATGTTTTTACACGCATTTTTATGTCTTTTTGTGGTACCAGAAGTGAATGCTTTGCTGGCTCCTCATGGTTTCCGTCTGAATAACACCATCACGCCTCCACCCAGCTACATGCACGCCCTGCGCGTCCTGTCCCGGCCTCTGGAGAACACACAGACTCCGCCCCCAAGCTACCTCGAAGCACTGAAGGTCCTGTCCCGTCCAATCCTGGTTCATGTTAATGCTACAGATTGTCCTGACGAGAAGGAGGATTTGGATGTTCTTACTCCTAAAGAGAAGGAAGAGGGATCTTAATGTCAGCGACAAAATAGGGATTTTTATTCTGTGATTAACTATATTTATAGAGATGAACTGGAGCTTTTTATAAAGATATTAGCAGCAAATACCTCATTTCTTATTATTATTTGCACCAGTCACCAAAGATTTTGTTAAGGGCTCAAATGTATGTTGTACTAACACCCCCAAAATCTTTAAAAATGTATAGTGTTGTCCGAGACTTTAACCTGATGTTTGTGCTTATGAATACGTAAAAGTGGTAGAATCATCGTTTTCATTCCTGTCACTACCACTAGGTGGAGCAGACTGAGGACAGGTGTATTGTTGGTTTAGTGGGGGCTGTATGAAACCTATCTTCCGTGAGCTCCCCCTGGTGGTGGCTGCTAGAATTTTATATCAATTTAAAGGGAATCTGTCACCAGCATATTATCAAAAAATTGTTTTCATGAATCCATGTGTAATAAAGTACCTTATATCCAGATGTCTTGTTCTTTTTATTGTGAGTCTTGTCATTTCTTCATAAAAACGCTTCTTATGATATGCAAATCAAGCTGTAAGGAGCCCAGAGGGGCGTTCTTCTTTCTCCACGGTGCCCAGGAACGCCCCTCTGAAGTGCCGTGCCCGCCAAAATTTGAAAACGAATACCTCCTACAAGTTCAGCTAAATCGCCTCCCAGAGGCGCGGCTGAGTGCTCAAACCCCCTCCCCCCCAGCGCGGCGCTCTGCGGCAAACACCCCGAACCTCCTCTCGCCGCATCCTAAATTCCGCGCAGGCGCAGTGCCGGCGATTTCCTGCCCCTGCGCAATGATAAAAAGACTGAGGGCAACAGCGTCACTGGGCATGCGCCGGAGGTATTCGTTTCGAATTTCGGCGGGCACGGCACTTCAGAGGGGCGTTCCTGGGCACCGTGGAGAAAGAAGAACGCCCCTCTGGGCTCCTTACAGCTTCATTTGCATATCACAAAAAGCCTTTTTATGAAGAAATGACAAGACTCGCAATAAAAAGAACAAGACATCTGGATATAAGGTACTTTATTACACATGGATTCATGAAAGAAAATTTTTGATAATATGCTGGTGACAGATTCCCTTTAAGTGTAAAGGAAAGCTGGGGATTTGGAAATGCGGTCCACAATACGGGAACGGGACACCAACGGTCGTGTGAACATGAACGTAAGTGCCCCGTGCCCATGTGCACTGCGTGCTGCAGATGTTGACCCTTTGACTTGAATGTATCCGCAATCTGCAAGATACGGCCAAAGATAGGACATGTCCTGTCTTTTGCATGCGGAGGTACGGAGCTGAAAGCCCACGGAAGGGCTTCTGAGTGTTTCCGTGGGCTTCCGATCCGTGCCTCTGCTCCACAAAAGATAGGGCATGCCCTATCTTTGGCTACATCTTGACAGGGCAAGGCAAGAATTGGCGTTTGCCCCTCATGGTGTCATTGAGACACAATATGTATTGTTGGTTTTCTGCCCCCCCCCCTCCTCCTCCTCCCTCAGGTTCAAGTTAGCCGGCGACAAGGACAGCGTGGGGATTGGCCAGAATGGTTGCTGACTGGTTGCTGGGCAAACAAGAACAGTAGTTTAATTGGCCAAATTGGTTGCTGTCCAGTTGCTAGGCATTGTGCTATTTTTATCCCTTAGTGTGGATTGGTTATGGGCCTGTGGCGGGAAGTTTGAGGTATTTATAGAGGTCACTCACCGTGCGGAGCCTGTCAGCGTGTGAAGATTTCAAGCAAGAAGATCATCCCCCGCCCGCTCTCCCGTTTGTTTTTGTCGCAGTCTTGTTGAATATGGGGGGGTGGGGAGGTTAGTCGCCCACTCTTCTGGGTGGACAGAGGATTGCTCAGTAATGGACTTTTATTAATAAATTTAGAATTTTAAGGGTTAATGATTTATGAATTTTGGTCATATTTATTGGTTACCCCCCAAATTTAATAAATAGTATGTCTTTATTTATAATATTTATTAATGTTAAGTTGTTGAATATGATACCATGCGGATCGCGGACCTATTTAAGTCACACAGCCAGTGCCCGTACACGTTCGTGTGCATGATCGCTAAGTTTGGAATCTGACGGTCTTTCAATTGTCCAGATGCGTTGATTGGTGCAGCACCGAATGAATGCTGCCCTATCGAGACTGTCAGAACATTGTGAAATTACAAGTCATGGGGCACATTTATAAAGACCGGCGTTTTAGGCGCCAGTCTTAACCACCTCAGCCCCCAGTGCTTAAACACCCTGAAAGACCAGGCCACTTTTTACACTTCTGACCTACACTACTTTCACCGTTTATTGCTCGGTCATGCAACTTACCACCCAAATGAATTTTACCTCCTTTTCTTCTCACTAATAGAGCTTTCATTTGGTGGTATTTCATTGCTGCTGACATTTTTACTTTTTTTGTTATTAATCGAAATTTAACGTTTTTTTTGCAAAAAAATGACATTTTTCACTTTCAGTTGTAAAATTTTGCAAAAAAAACGACATCCATATAGAAATTTTGCTCTAAATTTATAGTTCTACATGTCTTTGATAAAAAAAAAATGTTTGGGTAAAAAAAAAATGGTTTGGGTAAAAGTTATAGCGTTTACAAACTATGGTACAAAAATGTGAATTTCCGCTTTTTGAAGCAGCTCTGACTTTCTGAGCACCTGTCATGTTTCCTGAGGTTCTACAATGCCCAGACAGTACAAACACCCCACAAATGACCCCATTTCTGAAAGTACACACCCTAAGGTATTCGCTGATGGGCATAGTGAGTTCATAGAACTTTTTATTTTTTGTCACAAGTTAGCGGAAAATGATGATTTTTTTTTTTTTTTTTTTTTTCCTTACAAAGTCTCATATTCCACTAACTTGTGACAAAAAATAAAAACTTCTATGAACTCACTATGCCCATCAGCGAATACCTTGGGGTCTCTTCTTTCCAAAATGGGGTCACTTGTGGGGTAGTTATACTGCCCTGGCATTCTAGGGGCCCAAATGTGTGGTAAGGAGTTTGAAATCAAATTCTGTAAAAAATGACCTGTGAAATCCGAAAGGTGCTCTTTGGAATATGGGCCCCTTTGCCCACCTAGGCTGCAAAAAAGTGTCACACATCTGGTATCTCCGTACTCAGGAGAAGGTGGGGAATGTGTTTTGGGGTGTCATTTTATATATACCCATGCTGGGTGAGAGAAATATCTTGGCAAAAGACAACTTTTCCCATTTTTTTATACAAAGTTGTCATTTGACCAAGATATTTATCTCACCCAGCATGGGTATATGTAAAAAGACACCCCAAAACACATTCCTCAACTTCTCCTGAGTACGGGGATACCAGATGTGTGACACTTTTTTGCAGCCTAGGTGGGCAAAGGGGCCCATATTCCAAAGAGCACCTTTCGGATTTCACTCCTCATTTTTTCCTGAATTTGATTTCAAACTCCTTACCACACATTTGGGCCCCTAGAATACCAGGGCAGTATAACTACCCCACAAGTGACCCCATTTTGGAAAGAAGACACCCCAAGGTATTCCGTGAGGGGCATGGCGAGTTCCTAGAATTTTTTATTTTTTGTCACAAGTTAGTGGAAAATGATGATTTTTTTTTTTTTTTTTTTTTTCATACAAAGTCTCATATTCCACAAACTTGTGACAAAAAATAAAAACTTCCATGAACTCACTATGCCCATCAGCGAATACCTTGGGGTCTCTTCTTTCCAAAATGGGGTCACTTGTGGGGTAGTTATACTGCCCTGGCATTCTAGGGGCCCAAATGTGTGGTAAGTAGGTAAATGACCTGTGAAATCCGAAAGGTGCTCTTTGGAATGTGGGCCCCTTTGCCCACCTAGGCTGCAAAAAAGTGTCACACATCTGGTATCTCTGTATTCAGGAGAAGTTGAGGAATGTGTTTTGGGGTGTCTTTTTACATATACCCATGCTGGGTGAGATAAATATCTTGGTCAAATGCCAACTTTGTATAAAAAAATGGGAAAAGTTGTCTTTTGCCAAGATATTTCTCTTACCCAGCATGGGTATATGTAAAATGACACCCCAAAACACATTCCCCAACTTCTCCCGATTACGGAGATACCAGATGTGTGACACTTTTTTGCAGCCGAGGTGGGCAAAGGGGCCCATATTCAAAAGAGCACCTTTCGGATTTCACAGGTCATTTTTTACAGAATTTGATTTCAAACTCCTTACCACACATTTGGGCCCCTAGAATGCCAGGGCAGTATAACTACCCCACAAGTGACCCCATTTTGGAAAGAAGAGACCCCAAGGTATTCGCTGATGGGCAAAGTGAGTTCATGGAAGTTTTTATTTTTTGTCACAAGTTAGTGGAATATGAGACTTTGTATGAAAAAAAAAAAAAAATAAGCATTTTCCACTAACTTGTGACAAAAAATAAAAAATTCTAGGAACTCGCCATGCCCCTCACGGAATACCTTGGGGTGTCTTCTTTCCAAAATGGGGTCACTTGTGGGGTAGTTATACTGCCCTGGCATTTTCCAGGGGCCCTAATGTGTGGTAAGTAGGTAAATGACCTGTGAAATCCTAAAGGTGCTCTTTGGAATATGGGCCCCTTTGCCCACCTAGGCTGCAAAAAAGTGTCACACATGTGGTATCGCCGTATTCAGGAGAAGTTGGGGAATGTGTTTTGGGGTGTCATTTTACATATACCCATGCTGGGTGAGAGAAATATCTTGGCAAAAGACAACTTTTCCCATTTTTTTATACAAAGTTGGCATTTGACCAAGATATTTCTCTCACCCAGCATGGGTATATGTAAAATGACACCCCAAAACACATTCCCCAACTTCTCCTGAGTACGGCGATACCAGATGTGTGACACTTTTTTGCAGCCTAGATGCGCAAAGGTGCCCAAATTCCTTTTAGGAGGGCATTTTTAGACATTTGGATACCAGACTTCTTCTCACGCTTTGGGGCCCCTAGAATGCCAGGGCAGTATAAATACCCCACATGTGACCCCATTTTGGAAAGAAGACACCCCAAGGTATTCAATGAGGGGCATGGCGAGTTCATAGAAATTTTTTTTTTTTGGCACAAGTTAGCGGAAATTGATATTTTTAATTTTTTTCTCACAAAGTCTCCCGTTCCGCTAACTTGGGACAAAAATTTCAATCTTTCATGGACTCAATATGCCCCTCACGGAATACCTGGGGGTGTCTTCTTTCCGAAATGGGGTCACATGTGGGGTATTTATACTGCCCTGGCATTCTAGGGGCCCTAAAGCGTGAGAAGAAGTCTGGAATATAAATGTCTAAAAAATTTTACGCATTTGGATTCCGTGAGGGGTATGGTGAGTTCATGTGAGATTTTATTTTTTGACACAAGTTAGTGGAATATGAGACTTTGTAAGAAAAAAAAAAAAAAAATTCTGCTAACTTGGGCCAAAAAAATATCTGAATGGAGCCTTACAGAGGGGTGATCAATGACAGGGGGGGTGATCAATGACAGGGGGGGTGATCAATGACAGGGGGGTGATCAATGACAGGGGGGTGATCAGGGAGTCTATATGGGGTGATAACCACAGTCATTGATCACGCCCGTGTAAGGCTTCATTCAGACGTCCGGATGCGTTTTGCGGATCCGATCCATCTATCAGTGCATCCGTAAAAATCATGCGGACATCTGAATGGAGCTTTACAGGGGGGTAATCAATGACAGGGGGGTGATCAATGACAGGGGGGTGATCAGGGAGTCTATATGGGGTGATCACCACAGTCATTGATCATGCCCCTGTAAGGCTTCATTCAGACGTCCGGATGCGTTTTGCGGATCCGATCCATCTATCAGTGCATCCGTAAAAATCATGCGGACATCTGAATGGAGCTTTACAGGGGGGTAATCAATGACAGGGGGGTGATCAATGACAGGGGGGTGATCAGGGAGTCTATATGGGGTGATCACCACAGTCATTGATCATGCCCCTGTAAGGCTTCATTCAGACGTCCGGATGCGTTTTGCGGATCGGATCCATCTATCAGTGCATCCGTAAAAATCATGCGGACATCTGAATGGAGCTTTACAGGGGGGTAATCAATGACAGGGGGGTGATCACCACAGTCATTGATCATGCCCCTGTAAGGCTTCATTCAGACGACCGGATGCGTTTTGCGGATCCGATCCATGTATCAGTGCATCCGTAAAAATCATGCGGACATCTGAATGGAGCTTTACAGGGGGGTGATCAGGGAGTCTATATGGGGTGATAACCACAGTCATTGATCATGCCCCTGTAAGGCTTCATTCAGACGTCCGGATGCGTTTTGCGGATCCGATCCATCTATCAGTGCATCCGTAAAAATCATGCGGACATCTGAATGGAGCTTTACAGGGGGGTAATCAATGACAGGGGGGTAATCAATGACAGGGGGGTGATCAGGGAGTCTATATGGGGTGATCACCACAGTCATTGATCATGCCCCTGTAAGGCTTCATTCAGACGTCCGGATGCGTTTTGCGGATCCGATCCATCTATCAGTGCATCCGTAAAAATCATGCGGACATCTGAATGGAGCTTTACAGGGGGGTGATCAATGACAGGGGGGTGATCACCACAGTCATTGATCATGCCCCTGTAAGGCTTCATTCAGACGACCGGATGCGTTTTGCGGATCCGATCCATGTATCAGTGCATCCGTAAAAATCATGCGGACATCTGAATGGAGCTTTACAGGGGGGTAATCAATGACAGGGGGGTAATCAATGACAGGGGGGTGATCAGGGAGTCTATATGGGGTGATCACCACAGTCATTGATCATGCCCCTGTAAGGCTTCATTCAGACGTCCGGATGCGTTTTGCGGATCCGATCCATCTATCAGTGGATCCGTAAAAATCATGCGGACGTCTGAATGGAGCTTTACAGGGGGTTGATCAATGACAGGGGGGTAATCAATGACAGGGGGGTGATCAGGGAGTCTATATGGGGTGATCAGGGGTGATTAGGGGTGATCAGGGGCTAATAAGGGGTTAATAAGTGATGGGGGGGGGGGTGTAGTGTAGTGTAGTGGTGCTTGGTGCTACTTTACTGAGCTACCTGTGTCCTCTGGTGGTCGATCCAAACAAATGGGACCACCAGAGGACCAGGTAGCAGGTATATTAGACGCTGTTATCAAAACAGCGTCTAATATACCTGTTAGGGGTTAAAAAAAACACATCTCCAGCCTGCCAGCGAACGATCGCCGCTGGCAGGCTGGAGATCAACTCTCTTACCTTCCGTTCCTGTGAGCGCGCGCGCCTGTGTGCGCGCGTTCACAGGAAATCTCGCGTCTCGCGAGATGACGCGTATATGCGTGACTGTGCGCAGCGCTGCCACCTCCGGAACGCGATCCTGCGTTAGGCGGTCCGGAGGTGGTTAATAAGGCCCTGTGCTGGCAGTGGATCGCCAATGTTATGTAGAGGCGCCGGCCTGTACATAACTTCGTCGTATCCACCGCCGGTTATCAATGTAAGACAGCTTCCTTGCTGTCTTACATTTAGACCAGGCGTAGAGAATGATGAATGGGACCCCCTTCCCCACCCATGCCATGCCACCTTTTTAAGACCTGGCATGAGCAGGGAAGAAGTTGGAGATTTTGCCACAACATGGCGTGCAATAGAATCTGCGACAGATATACGCCACAATAGTGGCGTATATCTGTTCATAAATGACCTCCCATATGTCTGATTTCACCTGTAGGCCTCATGCACACGACTGTATTTTAGGTCCGCATTTTTGCGGATCAAATGTGGACCCATTCATCTCTATGCGTTTCGCGGACAAGAATGGGCATTTCTACAATGGACCCTGCAAAAAGTGCAGGATGCAGACGGACCGTATCCGAATGCTCATTCTACAGGTTTCAGTCTTAGGCCTCATGCACACGACCGTATGTATTTTGCGGTCTGTAAAAAATACGGATGACGCCCGTGTGCATTCCGTAATTTGCAGAACAGAACAGCTGGCCCCTAATAGAACAGTCCTATCCTTGTCTGTAAATTGGACAATAATAGGACATGTTCTATTTTTTTGTGGAACGAACATACAGAAACGGACTGCACACGAAGTACCTTCCGTTTTTTTTGCGGACGTCCGTGTGTATGAGGCCTTAGCTTGTACTAGTCCATGACATTGCTGCTGCCAATGACTATGTATTTTGTGTGCTTTTTTGTATGTGTCATAGAATATCTTAAAATGTCCCGCAAGAACAAACACAATGGGGCACATTTACTAAAGTGTCGCCGCCTGTTTTCATGAGTAAAAAGCCTGTTTCCAACTATCTTATTTATTTAAGTCTCATTTACCAATTGTTTTTGCGCCTGTTTTGGAGGCATTTGCGCCTATTTTGAGTTTTATGACAAATTTGGACGTTTTCTAACTTCTGCGCCTAATTTCCATCCTATTTATGTAGGTGTGCCTTATTTTGCGCTGGATTTTGTCGTAAAAACAGTCTAACCTCTATGCCACGCCAGGGCTGGCATACTTTTCTGCCTTTGTTTTTATTGGTGAGTTGCGCCACAATTTGCCTACTTTCATGGAGACGTGCGCATACTAATTGGACCAGTCTTAGTGAATTTGAATCTGTCTTACAAGAAAACGACCACTAGAGCTCAGACTTAAACCAAAAAAGACAAACCAGATTAATTAAGGAATACTAAATGAAGCGCAAATTGAAGACAGGCTTTGCCAATACTTTTTTTTTACTCCAAAAAAACGTGAGCTTAGTAAATGTACCCCAATTACTATTATAATGAAAACCTCCCACTATGTTCCTTCATGCTCATCATACAGTACATGGACTCGAACTGGGGCTGGAACCCCTATCAGAGTAGTTTATGTGGGGGTCATGCATGACTTAAAAATAAAAATATTCTACATATTTCAAACCAGCACCTAGATTTTTGTGTAATTGCATGGAATTAATAATTTAGTATTTAGTAACTTAGTTATTCACAGAAATCTCTCCGTAAAGCGCCTGTCACGAGGGTGTCACGACCTATCGCTGACTCTGTTGTGCCTGGGGTCAGAAGGTCGCAGCGGGTGGCTACTCACTCGGTTTCAAGAGATTTCTCCATGACCTAGTGGTGGAAATGGATTCCGAACCAGGTTTTCCTGCTTAGGTTTGCAATCCTTTTTGTCCCGTTTAGGAATCAGTAGTTTTTCCTTTCAGCTGTTCTTTGTCAGCCACTCCCAGCTACTCTATATTCTCCCTTTCTACTTCCCTTGTTGCCAGATATAGAACTTCCTTCTAGATTTTCTATTCTGATCTCTGTTGGAACTGGCGCTGTTGAATCTCTGGTTATCTCCTGTTTGTTCTCTCCCTTTGGGGATTGTTTGTGGTGTTTGTCCTTTCCCTGTTGTTACCCTAGGTGTCAGTGGTGAGGACTAGTGCTCCCACCACCCTACTCACTACCTAGGGCTTATTTCAGGGTAAGCTAGGGACGAGGCACGTGATCGGCGTACAGATAAGGCTACTTTCACACTAGCATTTTTTGCGGATCCGCATGCATCTGTCATGAATGGATCTGGTTGTATTATCTAATACAGCGGTCCCCAACTGCCGGGCTGCGGCCCAGTACCGGGCCCTGGAAGATTGTTTGCCGGGCTGCGGCAATCAGGGCCGTCGTTAATGTGGTACTAATGAAGAGCTTCCATTATGGACCAGGAGGACCAGGAAGCGGTGAAGGATCTGTACTTACCGCTTCCTGGTCCTCGGCTCGGCTGTCGGCTGTGCAGGGCTGCGCACAGCGTGAGGGCGCCGCGATACACAGCCAACAGCAGGATGAAGAGGATCGTGATGGTGAGGAGCGGTGGCGTCCAGGAGCAAGAGAGGTAAGTGGTGTTATTTTTTTTATATTTTTTTTATTTATTTTTTTGTGGCTCTTGCGGTGGAGATTGGAAGCAGCTGCGCAGCCTACTAGAGAACATGGCACGTGCCGCTCTCAGCACCTACCATGTTCTCCTTACTAGCACAGTGGAGAAGGAGGTAGTCTCTCCCCCTCTTCACTGTGACGCAGCTGCCGCCGCCGACACCACTGGGGAGATAGCAGGGAGGAGAAGGGAAGCGGCTGTGGCCACTGCTCCACCAATGAATGTAATTAATTCAAGTATAGGAGGCAACGGGGGCCGGCGGCGGTATCACATGAGGGGTTAATTGCTGCAGTTCGGAAGATTGCATGCCTTGTTATTGAGGCCAGGTATGTGATACTGCCGCCGGCACCCACTGCCTCCTATACTTTAATTAATTACATTCATTGTTGGAGCAGTGCCCTCCCCCCCAAAAGTATTAGTATCATTGGTGGCAGTGGCCACAGGGTACCCCCCCCCCCTCTTCATTGGTGGCAGTTTCGATCGGAGCCCCAGCAGTGTAATCCTGGGGCTCTAATCTGTTACCATGGCAACCATGGTACACTCCCTGCTGCTGTGTGTACTATGCACAGGGCAGCAGGGACAGTGTGAAGTCCTATTCACCCTGATAGAGCTCTATTAGGGTGAATAGGACAAGGGCTAATAGTAACTAAAAAAACAAAACCCCAAAATACTAAAAGTTTAAATCGCTCCCTTTCCCAATTTTACATATAAAATTTACAAACAATAAAAAACAAACATTACATATCGCCATGCCTGAAAAAGTATGAACTATTAAAATCTAAAAAAAATATTTACTATGCAGTGAAAACCGTAACAGAAAAAAGGTTGGCCACCCCTGTTATATATTTTAATATGCACCTTGTGTTTTGTTATGCGCGTGAATCAGTCAGCGCCGACTAGCACCCCCCTAAGCCCTGCCCACCCGGTCCCTGGGAAAATTGATTTGCATGAAACTGGTCCTTGATGCAAAAAAGGTTGGGGACCACTGATCTAATATATAAAGCTGAGTGTATATATGTGTGTGTGTGTGTATGGCTGCTAATGGAATCCGTACCGTCGCATTTACAATCACGAAATTTGGCACACAGGTACATCAGGTGTCCGGGAAGCCCAGACACGCCTCCTGCCACAATGTATCCACCCTCAAAATGCAGCCAGCCAGAACGGCAGGGGCAACACGTGAGGTGCACGGGGCCAAATAATAACACAGTTCATCGGTTTACTCACGGTTAGCAGAGAGCCTCCCTGGGCTGCCAGCACAGTGTTGAGGAAGACAGCACGAAATCCTCCGGGGCACACTCTGTGGTAGGGAAGCACCAGCCTAGATGGAGGTTGAGGTGCCCTTGATGGCAGTGGTGTTTAGGGTGCTTGTGGCGGCTGGGTCCCTTGGTGGTATTTGTCGTGACGCCAGTACTGTTAATGGTGGTACAACCAGTTGTAAGAATGAAGTAGACAGTGGTAGGATACAACTCACAACTTTTACTGAAGTTGGTTCCAGTTGTGGCATATACATCCAGACAGAATACAGTCTTTTGCAATTTAGAGGAATTCTGTTGATCCACTGTTAATAGGTTTGACTGGGTTTAGCTTAGTTTGAAGGTTCTGTAGAAGTAGTTCTGGTAGGTGACTTTGCTTCAGGTCCCTAGTAAACCAGAGTAATTTGGTGAGGTTGCCTGTGGCTGAAGTATCCTTCACCAGAACTCCCAAAGGTCTTTGATGCCTGGATAGTGGCTTTTATCCTTTGGATTTTAGTCTTGCCTTTCTTTTGTCCCTTCTTGGACTAGACTTTTACCTGAGCAGAAGTGCTAGATCTGCACTCTCTCAAAAATAACTACAGACTGCACTACAACTGATCTGTCTCACTAGGCCTGACCTAGGTATTTATATGACCTAAGTACTATCCCCATCTAGTGGTGGGATGTATAAATTACACCAGACCAGCCTATGAACAGGGATACAACAGGTGTTGTAATACAAAATGACATGCAATAAGATAATGCCGTTTCACAGTAATTTTGCAGTTCCCAAGTGTCCTGATTGGGACGCTGCAAAAAGACTTAAAACCCTGCCCCCAGGTCCCACAAAGCCACGCCCCCTCCCACTCCTGAGCAGACGGGGATTGAAAAAATGAAGGTAAAAATCTACTTCTGTCAGCTGCAGGGGTGGGAGGGAGGGTTACTTTGTCCCTGCAGCTTACACTCAGACAGCATAGTGCTGCTGTCTTAGAGTGAGCTGTTCAAAAGGACATGCCCCCGATCTGGTTAGGCCACGCCTCCTCAGCCGACTGAGATAAAGTTAAAAATCAACTTCTAGGTCCTGCTAAGCCACGCCCCCATCTGGTTAGGACATGCCCCCCCACTCCTCAGCCGACAGGGATTGAAAAAGTGAAGGTAAAAATCAACTTCTGCTGCAGAGGTGGGAGGGAGGGTGACTTTCTCCCTGCAGCTCACACTCAGACAGAACAGTGCTGCTGTCTTAAAGTGAGCTGTTAAAAAGGACACGCCCCCGATCCAGTAAAGGCCATTGTTAAGGGGGCGGGCCCCTGTGGAGGTCACTGTCAAGGGGGTGGTATACTGTGAAAGTCATGTGGCTGTCATGGCCCATGAACAGGTAGGAACAAGAGTTAGGGACCACTCATGAGACAGCCTTGACGCGGTGAGTGGCTTACTATGCTTTGGCCAAAATATAAACCAATGTCTCATCCAGCATGGAGGGCAGAGTGCTGGATGTAGTGTGCGATCACATTTGCATTTTCCGTTAGATAAAATATACCCGAGCGAAACCGGGTCCTTCAGCTAGTGTCTTATACAGGGAGTGCAGAATTATTAGGCAAGTTGTATTTTTGAGGATTAATTTTATTATTGAACAACAACCATGTTCTCAATGAACCCAAAAAACTCATTAATATCAAAGCTGAATATTTTTGGAAGTAGTTTTTAGTTTGTTTTTAGTTTTAGCTATTTTAGGGGGATATCTGTGTGTGCAGGTGACTATTACTGTGCATAATTATTAGGCAACTTAACAAAAAACAAATATATACCCATTTCAATTATTTATTTTTACCAGTGAAACCAATATAACATCTCAACATTCACAAATATACATTTCTGACATTCAAAAACAAAACAAAAACAAATCAGTGACCAATATAGCCACCTTTCTTTGCAAGGACACTCAAAAGCCTGCCATCCATGGATTCTGTCAGTGTTTTGATCTGTTCACCATCAACATTGCGTGCAGCAGCAACCACAGCCTCCCAGACACTGTTCAGAGAGGTGTACTGTTTTCCCTCCTTGTAAATCTCACATTTGATGATGGACCACAGGTTCTCAATGGGGTTCAGATCAGGTGAACAAGGAGGCCATGTCATTAGATTTTCTTCTTTTATACCCTTTCTTGCCAGCCACGCTGTGGAGTACTTGGACGCGTGTGATGGAGCATTGTCCTGCATGAAAATCATGTTTTTCTTGAAGGATGCAGACTTCTTCCTGTACCACTGCTTGAAGAAGGTGTCTTCCAGAAACTGGCAGTAGGACTGGGAGTTGAGCTTGACTCCATCCTCAACCCGAAAAGGCCCCACAAGCTCATCTTTGATGATGCCAGCCCAAACCAGTACTCCACCTCCACCTTGCTGGCGTCTGAGTCGGACTGGAGCTCTCTGCCCTTTACCAATCCAGCCACGGGCCCATCCATCTGGCCCATCAAGACTCACTCTCATTTCATCAGTCCATAAAACCTTAGAAAAATCAGTCTTGAGATATTTCTTGGCCCAGTCTTGACGTTTCAGCTTGTGTGTCTTGTTCAGTGGTGGTCGTCTTTCAGCCTTTCTTACCTTGGCCATGTCTCTGAGTATTGCACACCTTGTGCTTTTGGGCACTCCAGTGATGTTGCAGCTCTGAAATATGGCCAAACTGGTGGCAAGTGGCATCTTGGCAGCTGCACGCTTGACTTTTCTCAGTTCATGGGCAGTTATTTTGCGCCTTGGTTTTTCCACACGCTTCTTGCGACCCTGTTGACTATTTTGAATGAAACGCTTGATTGTTCGATGATCACGCTTCAGAAGCTTTGCAATTTTAAGAGTGCTGCATCCCTCTGCAAGATATCTCACTATTTTTGACTTTTCTGAGCCTGTCAAGTCCTTCTTTTGACCCATTTTGCCTAATAATTATGCACACCTAATATAGGGTGTTGATGTCATTAGACCACACCCCTTCTACAGAGATGCACATCACCTAATATGCTTAATTGGTAGTAGGCTTTCGAGCCTATACAGCTTGGAGTAAGACAACATGCATAAAGAGGATGATGTGGTCAAAATACTCATTTGCCTAATAATTCTGCACTCCCTGTATAGCCAAGATGGATCCGTCATGAACACCATTGAAAGTCAATGGGGGACGGATCAGTTTTCTATTGTTGGAGAAAACGGATCCGTCCCCATTGACTTACATTGTGAGTCAGGAAGGATCTGTCTTGCTCCGCACCACATGGCGGACAGAAAAATGTTGCTTGCAGCGTTTTTCTGTCCGCGATGGGGATGCAACCGAACGGAATGCATTTTGGAGCATTCCGTTTCATTTAGTTCAGTTTTGTCCCCATTGACAATGAATGGGGACAAAACGTAAGGGTGTTCTTCCGCTATTGCGATCCTATGACAGATCTGAATAGCGGAATTCAAAACGCAAATGTGAAAGTAGCCTTAGCAGCCCGTCTAGGGACGTCAGGGCAGCCAGGTGCCAGGTCAGCTAGGGGTCACCACTCCTCTCTCTCCCTAGTAAAAGGGTAGTCTCCTTCCCTCTTAGGCTACTTTCACACTAGTGTTCAGAGCGGATCCGTCTGATGTTTCATCAGACGGATCCGCTCCTATAATGCAGACGTTTGCATCCGTTCAGAACGGATCCATCTGCATTATAACTTAGAAAAATTTCTAAGTGTGAAAGTAGCCTGAACGGATCCGTTCAGACTTTACATTGAAAGTCAATGGGGGACGGATCCGCTTGAAGATTGAGCCATATGGTGTCATCTTCAAACTGATCCGTCCCCATTGACTTACATTGTAAGTCTGGACGGATCCGCTCGCCTCCGCACAGCCAGGCAGACACCCGAACGCTGCAAGTGTAGTGTCCCACTAGATAGGCGTGGGCACTACACAAGGGTCAATTGGGTGACGTGTTACTCCTACTCACAAGGGATAGAAATGTTATATTTAACTATGCATTCAATGTATTTTCTAATGTGTTTTTATATGCAATGTTCCCCTGGGTAAATGCTTAGCAGGCCTAGCTGGGTGTAGTTAGACATCCTAGACGCTAGAGGGAGATAGGGAGCCCCTAGTATAAATGTTCAGGCCCAGACAGGGAGGGGGGAGTTCAGAGTCAGGAGTCTGTGGAGACAGAAGTAAGAAGGCACCAGCCAGAGATATGCTGAGGGCCTCCTCCTGACATGCAGCTTGATAGCCCCGGCTGCTAGCTATGACCAGGAGGCTAGTGAAGAACCCTAGCCTGCCTGAAGATCAAGAGAGCCTTAGTTAGCTCAGAAGTCACCCCAGTAGCAGGACAGAACCTCCTGGGAGAAAACCGGCAGTTACCCTCAAGCCAAGTAAGGATATTTCCAGCCAAGATAAGTAAGCTGATGGGCAGAGGAACTATACAGTAGCAGAGAAAGAATCCATACGGGAGGAAGATATATATTTACCAAGGATTTAAGCCAGCATTTAGGCATCCGGGCCTTGGGATAGAAACCAGACAGGAGTTCTAAAAGAACAGTGTACACTATTTCTGAGGAAAGGTACAACCTGATTCTGAGTGTGTTGTGGATTTACCCTCTGAGTATCTTGCATGATTAATACCTGCCATCTTGTGAAATAAGCCTGCTTGTGAAGTACTTGAAATAAGGGACTGCATTACTATCTTGATGTACAAAGTTGGACTGTTAAGTAAAGCAACGTTTGGTTCACTATATCACCTGTGTACCTCACTTATTCCTACTATAAATCGGTGTGCCACCGTTACAGGCACTGGCGTCACGAATCCAAAAGGGACCTTGCTTCAGGCACTCAAAATACCTGTAACATCCAGGGCACCTCATCCACCATCAGGCCTGGTCCCTATATACAGAGTGTGCCCCAGAGGAACTGTGTCTACCTCTCCTTCACTGCCGCATGCCTGCCCAGGGTTCTCCAATACAGTGAGCAACTCTCGATTGCCCATAACCGTGACCTCGCTTCGCTATACCCTGCAGGTCTGGCGTGCTGCACAAGCAGCGTTCAGGTGTCCGCTCACTGAGCGGAGCGGAGGCTGAACGCCGCCAGATTGATGCATTCTGAGCGGATCCGCCTCCACTGAGAATGCATTAGGGCTGGACGGATGCGTTCGGGGCCGCTTGTTAGCCCCTTCAAACGGAGCTCACGAGCGGACACCCGAACGCAGGTGTGAAAGTAGCCTTACCTCTGCGGCGCACGTCTGTTACCTGCCATATCAGACGTGATAGCGCCACCTGCTAATTTCTCTGTCCTGCTTACTGAGATGGATGGGAACGCTCAGAAGAACAGGAAAAGAACAGCACGCTGCACTGGGGACTAATATAAAGTGTTTTATTAAAAATAAAAACATGGCAATCAGCAACGTGTTTCAATGGCGGTCCGCCATCTTCATCATCAGAGCAATGAATGAGGAGATCTCTGGATGCATGTGAGGTACAGGGCTGGTTCTAGACACTGTCATGTACTATATTTAGGATTTTCATTTTTTACATTAATCATGGGATAACCCCTACACTATTTGGTCATAATGTTTTTTTTTTAAAGTACGATTTTTACTTGGTTTTACATTACATGGTTGCCGCTAGCTATTTTTTAAAACCTTTCTGTTATCAAGTAGGGCAATGACTGAACTGTAGTACTTAAAGTTTCCACTGGAGGGCAGTAGCCTCGCACACCAGTGAAAAAACCTAAGCAACTGGCTGTTTTCATAGCAGTCATAGTTATCTGCATGGACGTAGGACACTTGTTCAGTCGTTATCTTCTCCAATTCATTTTATTTTAAGGAGGAGAAGGGACACATGAGCCTTAGCAAACTAAGGTTTCTTTCACACTGAACCGAACAAAGCTGAACCGAACAAAGCTGATTGATACCATTGAGAGATTCATGGTGTCCGTTTGGCTTCCATTCTTTTAGCGGAAGGACTTTTATGTCCGCTGGCTTTGACACAGTTGGCAACCGAGGCCCCAGCTGGAGCCTCCAACCTATATGTGAACTAAAGCCTAAATTTCCAGTTCCTTTTATGCAGATGCCGTCAACGACTACAGTGAAACCTCTCCTAAAAGACCCTGTCATAGGCACAACGATTCCCAAACTCTCCAATCTTACCTATAGAAAAGCACGTACCATAAAAAACTTTATAGCACCTTCTTATCCTAAACTGCCCCAAGATCCCATTTCTCTTATATCTAGAAGCACTCAAATCACTAAAACACACCTAAAAACAGGTACACTAGTGGAAATTGGCCATTTAGGGGTTAAAATATATTTTAAAAAAAATACCTTATCCACTTGCACATGCAGAGGCAGTCACTCCTCTCTTGATGCTGAAGGACCTGCGCTCCCAATGTGATGACATGTGTATGATGACATCATCATACGGGAGCGCAGGTCCTTCAGCATCAAGAGAGAAGCGACCACAAGTGGATGACTACTATCTCCTATATTCGGCTGCATCTTGCAGATCGCGGACCAGTTGAGGTCAATGGGTCCATACTGTGATGCGGAGTGAACACGTCCAGTGTCCATGTTTTGCGGATTCGCAGTTTGCGGTATGCAAAATGGTCACAGCTGTCCCATGGTCGTGTGAATGCACCCTTAGGAAAGCAATCATCGTGTAATGATTAACCCCTTAGTGACCACCAATACAACTTTTTACGGTGGTCAGAAAGGTGCCTTAGACTGGGCGGCCGCCTTTTTACGGTGGTCCGGTCTAAGCGCTGCATGGGTCTCCTGTGCCGCAGAGAGCTGGGGCTTGGCTCTCCAATGAGAACCACACTCCTGTTCTAACGGCCCAGACCGACATGAGTGCCGATCCAGGGCGTTTAACCCTTCCAGTACGTCCTTTCAAAAATAACTGATTATGTTAGCTAGTGTGATACGTTTCAGTTGCGAAATTGCAGCTCTTCATAATGAATTAGCTCACTGGATTATCTGCATACCATTTTCTTTATGTCACTTGTCGTCCATGGTACTATATATTATATGTATTTATGTAAGCACTTTGCACATGTATATGATACTATTGCTTTTCTTTTCATAGTGTCCGATGAAGGCTAATGTAGCCGAAAACGCGTTAACATGTTATTGCCGCATTTCACTGTATCACAAAATAAATCGCATTTAAGGAATTTTCTCTACTGCTGTGATTTCTATTATAATAGATCTGGGGCACCTTACATGGGCCAATTATCGTGAATTAGCCTGTTCGACCTGATCCTCGGCCGGCGTAAAAGGGTCCTTAGGCCCAAGGAAACTTATGCAGCTGCTGATTGGTACTGTGATGATAGCAGAGAACAATAAAGGAGTTTGGCAGCAGCCAAATCATTCTTCATCTAATCCTGCAGATCCTGCAATATTAAAATATGCTGCAGGCTACGGATAAGCTTCATGGGATTACAATGGGGCTAAACCATGTGCAGATCCACCTACCAGTCTGCAGCTGAAATCTTCAGTTTCAGCTGTGGAGATCTGACACAGAATATCTATAAAAATCTACAGTAGATTTACAAAGGGAAGATCTGTAATGTGTGAACATAGCCTGACATGTCTTGTGTATTTTTCATAGGCAAAACATGTGTCAATTATTGATTCAGTTTACAGGCCCATATCTCTCCTTAATACAGACCTGAAGTGGTGGGCCAAGCTGCTGAGCCACAGAATTGCTTCCCTACTCCCTGACCTGATTGGTGAGGAGCAGGTGGGATTTGTTACGGGCAAGGAGGGCAGACATAATGTTAGCAGAGTCTTACATGTGTAGTGTACGGGGACTGTAATACCCGTCACTACCAAAGTGTCACTTGGTGTGCTGTCGTCCCTCCTTAGTTATGGAGAAGTTGGTATATGTCAGTTTTATAAAATGTAATGTAATGTAATGTTATGTATTTCCCTGGTACTGTGAAACTTGCATGTACAGGCCTGCAGGGGTGTCATTCCAGCTTCTAGTCAATAGAGGGAGCTAGGGAGCCCTAGTTTATATAAGGCCCAGTCAGGGAAGTGCAAGGCAGACGGAGTCTAGTGTCTGTAATCTACAGTTGGAGATTAGACAATGTCTGAGACAAGTCCAGGCCTCAAGCCTGCTGTCCAGGAGAAGATTCCCTCCTGAATTCCCATATGCAGAAACAGGAATATGTTAGATCAAGAACCTGAGGAAGTTTCCAGAAGCTGAGAGAGACAGAGGCAAAGATCAGGAAAGCCAGAGGTACTCAGAAAGACAGAGGAGGTACTTATAGAAGCCATAGCCAAGGATATAAAGCCAGAATTAGGTTAATGGGCCTTGGTGAAGAATTGCTGTATTCCAGGATCAGACAGAATTAGAGTGCAAGCTCCTGTGCTGCAAGTCCTGTGTTCAACACTCTGTAATTACCCTGCTATAACTGAATTGCCTGCATCGACCGAATTGCAAAATCGACTGTATGCTAAGGAACTGCATTTCCATTATTGTCTCTGCTTGCAAAACTACTAAAGTTGGAGTTCTGTTTTAAGACTACGTTTCCTCAACTTATTCCTGCATCCGCAAACGGCGTGCCACCGTTTACTTGGCACTGGCGTCACGAACTATTTCTACCTATACCTGCCCTTGCAGAGAGTCAGCTGTACCAGGTTAGTGTATATTGCACTACATCACCCAGAAACACCTACTGCACACAACTTGAGTACGCTGCACATGCAGTTTCTTACGCCAACTCCAAAAAAATGCCCCTAGTTATTTTAGGAACCGACGCAGAAAAAGCGTTTGATAGGGTGAGCTGGCAATTTATGCGTAGAACTCTTGAATCCTTTGGGTTTCCAGATAGATTTGTACATGCGATATTCACATTATACCCCCCCCCCCCCCCCCCCTCAGCCCGCATACTAGTGAACGACACAATGTCAGATTCCTTTGTCATTGGAAATGGTACCAGACAGGGTTGCCCACTATCCCCAACCCTTTTTATACTAACCTTGGAAACACTGCTTCTGAAATTCAGGCAAACCACCAATATCAGAGGCTTGAGAATAAATAAATTTGACCACAAAATGGCAGTGTTCGCTGACGATTTGCTGTTGTTAATCTCAAATCCAGAGATGCCATGCCGTGTATTATGGATATCTTCGAGGCATTTGGCAAGGCTTCCAATTTCAAGATTCATTTTGACAAATCTGAGGCCTTGGGGATCTCTCTTTCCCCGTCTCAACTGAGGAGAATAAAAGATATGACCCCTTTCAAATGGCCTACTAAAGCGATTAAATATCTGGGGATCATGATCCCCGCTAACCTGAACATGCTTTTCCAACTTAATTATAAGATTCAGGCCATCTTGTCAAGCTTCTCCATGCCTATGTTATCCTGGCTGGGAAGGAAGAATGTGCTAGGCATACAAGCAATTGAGAACATGCTCGCCGCTGACCCTATGATGCCTCTATCCCAGAGAGTTTTCGTTTTAGATTCTATACAGTTTATTTTAAATCACAACTATTTTAATTTTCAAGACACCATCTATCAACAATGCAAAGGGACAGCGATGGGTACTAAATTTGCACCTTCCTATGCAAACATTTTTATGGGGGCTTTTGAGAAAGAACACTGTTTCCTTACTCATCCGAATATTAGGTTTTATAAGAGGTACATTGATGGCGTTATCCTCATATGAGATGGAAACTTTGATACTTTGTCATCATTCGCCAAAAACATCAATATAAACACTTGGAATATCATGTTTACCTTAGAACATCACTCCTTCAAGGCCACTTTCCGGGACTTAGAGATTATTAATAATACTATCAACACCAGAACACATTTTAAAAAAGTAGACACAAATAGTTATCTTGATTTTAAGAGTTGTCACCATAATAGATGGAAAAATTATATTCCATACAGTCAGATGAGAAGGATCCGGAGAAACTGCTTTGACGATGGAGTGCTGAAGGAACAGCTTGCCATCCTCAAGAAAAGGTTTTTGGATAAAGGCTACCCCAGGAATTTATTAAGGGAGTCAGAAACTAGGGTCTTAAAAACAAGTCAAAAGGAGAGTTTGGTAGGGAAGGCGAAAAAACAAAGGGCGCATACGGTTGGGAGATTCAATCTTATAACACGTTATAATTCTCAGCACTCTGAGATCAGAAAGATCCTTAACAAACATTGGACTATTCTCCTAAAAGACCCTATCATAGGCACAACGATTCCCAAACTCTCCAATCTTACCTATAGAAAAGCACGTACCATAAAAAACTTTATAGCACCTTCTTATCCTAAACTGCCCCAAGATCCCATTTCTCTTATATCTAGAGGCACTCAAATCACTAAAACACACCTAAAATTAAGCTCATCTAAATGTGGTATTAAAAGGTGCAAATGTTGCGCCATTATTTGTTGTATGAGACAAGTTCAATTACCATCACCCAGAGAACTCATTATACTACGCCACGCTATGAATTGCAGTACTTCAAATGTTATTTACCTTCTCCAATGCCCGTGTGACCTCTTGTATGTGGGTAGGACCACCCAGTGTTTAAGAGAACGGATGAATAATCACCGTTCAAATATACGACGGAAAGTAGCTGCCCATATTGTATCCCGCCATTTTTCATTATATCATGACGGGGATCCATCTACATTAAGGGTCACGCCCCTCGAATGGATCCCACATTCCTACCAGACATTATGTAGAAAGGAAATGTTTTGGATTTTTAAACTTAACACTTTGACACCCTTTGGTCTTAACGAGTCTCTTGAGTACACAAATTATTAACAGCCACTAATTCTAATCTGTTATTATTTATTTATATATATTCACACCCATATATATCTTTTACATATATTTCTTAATTATATATTTTACCATCTTATATCGATATCCATTATGCCTAATGTTCATATGATTATGTGTTGGTATGATTATGTGTTGAGTATGATTTTAGCTATGATCACTAGAATTCTATTGGATTTTATGTTGTATGATTTCAGCTATGATCACTGGGATTTTATTGGATTATATGTAATATGTTTCTATGATATCTACCACCCCTCATATTATTATTTATAATTTTATTTTATTTATTATTTATTTATTTGTTATTTTTTTATTTTATTTTTCTAATTTCTTTTCTCTTTATTATATGCGTTCCACAGTGGAACGCACCACTTCTGGTTTGTTCCCAAAACTGGAAGTGATGTTATTTAGGAGGGAATTTTGTATTATATATCTGTGTACTACTGCTATCCTGTTATTTACTTTGCTCCTGATAAAGGGGACTATTTGTTCTCCCCGAAACGCGCTGAGCCATTTTTATATGAATTAAAGGGTTTCTACCACCAGACTTTCACCTATTTAGCTGTCTGACACTAGTGATCTGCTAGTGTCTGCTGTACCTAACCATGTTCATGAATTACCTATGTCTGGAGCGGTTAAGCTTAAAAACTTAGTTTTATTGATATGCAAATGAGCCTCTAGGTGCTATGGGGGCGTCTTTTCAGCACCTAGAGGCTCCGTCTACTCACTATTTCTGCCGCCCAGTGCGCTCCAGCCCGCCCCTCTCCTCTAGATTGACAGCCTACTTCTCTCCATCTCGGCCGAATTCTCGCGCCTGCGCTGTGTGCTTCTGTATTCGGCGCAAGCGCAGTGACTGTGTCACGGAACCATGAACCAGACGTACAACAAGGGATAAGTGAAAATAAGAAGGCTTTATTGAAAATAAAGCTGTAAAGCAAAAGTCCAAACGGATGGCGAAACCGAAGCAGAGTCTTTGCGAAGCCAGAGGTCAGGAACCAGAAGGGTAGTCAGACGAAGCCAGGATCAGGAACCAGCAGGGTAGTCAGACGAAGCCAAGATCAGGAACCAGCAGGGTAGTCGGACGAAACCAGGATCAGGAACCAGCAGGGTAGTCAGACGAAGCCAGGATCAGGAACCAGCAGGGTAGTCAGACGAAACCAGGATCAGGAACCAGCAGGGTAGTCGGACGAAACCAGGATCAGGAACCAGAAGCAGCAGTCTAGAAGCATGTGAACACAGGAGGACCAAGCAAGGAACTGAAGCCACAGACCTCCTATATATATGAGCTGGGCATCCAGCTCCTCCCAGTGGGAAGGAGGAGCCGCAGGGTGGGGGCTACAAGAAACCCAGAAACCAAGATGGCCGCCAGCACATGTCAAACGAAGGAGAACAGCAAGAAGGTAAGACCATGACAGTACCTCCCCCTCAAGGGCCCCTCCTCCGCGGAGTAAAGAACGGTTTCTGAGGGAAGCGTGCGTGGAAGGCTCGGAGCAAGGCAGGAGCATGGACATCTGCGGAGGGAACCCAGGAACGCTCCTCTGGACCATAACCACGCCAATGGACCAAAAACTGCACCCGACCGCGGACCAGGCGTGAGTCCAGGATATTGCTCACCTCATACTCCTCACGATTACCCACTTGGACCGGACGAGGCCGAGGAACCGAGGAAGTGAAACGATTACACACCAATGGCTTCAACAGGGAGACATGAAACACGTTGGAGATCCGCATGCCAGGAGGAAGCGCAAGGGCATAGGCTACCGGGTTTACCCTGCGAAGCACTCGGAAGGGACCAACAAAGCGAGGCGCCAGCTTGGGAGTGGGCACTCGAAGGTTGAGGTTGCGGGTGGACAACCATACACGGTCTCCGACCTGGTAGGAAGGAGCAGGCGCTCGTCTGCGATCAGCCTGGAGTCTCTGGCGCTGCGCAGAGACCTCAAGGGACTTCTGGATAAGTACCCAAGAAGCACGTAGGACGGAAAGGTGATCCTCCACAGCCGGAATATCCTGGGGAGAGAATACCTCCGGTAACACGGCAGGTTGGAACCCATAATTGGCCATGAAGGGAGACGTCCCAGAGGAAGAGTTCACCGCCGTGTTCCTGGCAAACTCAGCCCAAGGCAGGAGGTCAACCCAATTGTCTTGGTGATCGGAGACATAGCAACGAAGGAATTGCTCCAAGGCCTGATTGGATCGTTCTGCGGCCCCATTGGACTGAGGGTGGTAGGCCGAGGAGAAGGAGAGATGAATCCCCAACTGGGAGCAAAAGGCGCGCCAGAACCTGGACACAAACTGACTCCCCCGATCCGACACAATCTCCTTGGGCAAACCGTGCAACCGGAAGACCTCCCTGGCAAAAATCGTGGCCAACTCTTGTGCAGAGGGTAACTTCTTGAGAGGAACACAGTGGCACATTTTGGAAAACCGATCCACAATCATGAGAATGACCGTATGGCCTCGGGATGCAGGGAGGTCCACAATGAAATCCATCCCCAGGTGTGACCATGGGCGCTCCCCGGTGGCTATGGGTTGCAGAAGGCCCAACGGAAGGTGCCGAGGGGACTTACTCTGGGCACAAACGGAGCATGCCGCTACATATGCGGCGATGTCGGAACGTAGGGAAGGCCACCAGAACAGACGTGAAACAGCCCAGGACAGCTGATTCTTTCCAGGATGCCCCGCGGTCTTGGAGTTATGGTAGGTTCGCAACAACCGAGTGCGCAACTCCTCAGGCACAAAACATCTGCCGTTGGGTCTCCCAGAGGGAGCACCAGATTGAGCCGCCAAAATCTGCTCACCCAGGGGAGAGGTCAGGCTGGTGCGAATGGCGGCCAAGATCTGATTCGGAGGTATGACCGAAGTCGGAATCGACTCCTCCCTGGACAGCTCGGAGTACTGCCGTGATAAGGCATCCGCCCTGATGTTCTTGGAACCGGGTAGGTAGGAGACCACGTAATTAAAACGTGACAAGAACAGAGCCCATCTGGCCTGACGTGGTGTCAATCTCTTGGCCTCAGAAAGGTAGGTCAGATTCTTGTGGTCCGTCCGGATGAGGACCGGAACCACCGAACCCTCGAGCAAGTGCCTCCATTCTTTAAGGGCCTGCACGATGGCCAATAACTCCCTGTCACCAATCTGATAGTTGCACTCCGCGGAAGACAGTTTCCGGGAGTAAAACCCACAAGGAAGCAGAGGACCCTCTGGTGTTCTACGCTGAGACAGAAGGGCGCCTACTCCCGTCTCAGACGCGTCCACCTCGAGGACAAAGGGCAACCCAGGGTTGGGATGCGACAGAATCGGAGCCGACACAAAGGCGGACTTTAGAGCCTCAAAAGCTCGGATGGCCTCGAGCGGCCAGACCTGGGAATTACTGCCCTTCCTGGTCAGATCCGTGAGAGGCTTGGCTAGCATGGAAAAGTCCCTGATGAACTTCCGATAATAATTGGCGAAGCCCAAAAAGCGCTGCAGGGAACGAAGACCACTGGGCTGGGGCCACTGTAAGACAGCCGAAACCTTCTCAGGATCCATGGAGAACCCCTCAGCGGAAATGATGTAACCTAAGAAGGTTACCTGGGATCGGTGAAATTCGCATTTCTCAAGCTTACCGAACAACTTGTTCTCTCGTAACCGTTGCAACACTCGTCTGACATCCAGAATGTGGGCCTCCATGGATTCAGAATATACCAAGATGTCATCCAAATAGACCACCACACACTGCTGCAACAGGTCACGGAAAACATCGTTGATGAATTCCTGAAAGACTGCGGGCGCATTGCACAACCCAAAGGGCATAACCAAGGATTCATAATGACCGGTCCTGGTGTTAAACGCGGTCTTCCACTCATCGCCCGCCTTGATCCTTACCAGGTTATATGCCGCCCTCAGGTCGAGTTTGGTAAAGACCGTGGCCCCTTTAAGGCGATCGAACAGCTCGGAAATCAAGGGTATCGGGTAAGCGTTCTTGATCGTGATGCGATTGAGACCCCTGTAATCGATGCAAGGCCTCAACTCACCGCCCTTCTTTTTCACAAAGAAAAATCCAGCCCCTGCCGGGGACGAGGATTTGCGAATGTGTCCGCGTGAAAGCGCCTCCCTCACGTACTCCTCCATGGCCTCATTCTCCGCTACCGACAGTGGATAGACTTTGCCACGAGGAGGAACGGCACCAGATTGTAACTCTATGGCACAATCGTATGGGCGGTGCGGAGGTAGGGCAACCGCGTGCACCTTATCGAATACATCCCGGTACTCCTCGTATTCAGGAGGCAACAGTGAGTCCGAGGAAGTACACAGCAACTTGACAGACCCATGGATGCAACTAGCCCCACACTGCGGTGACCACGAGAGGATCTCGGCCGATCTCCAATCGAAAGTCGGATTATGCTTCCGGAGCCAGGGGTACCCCAAGACCACCGAGTAGTGTGGAGACGAAATAACCTGGAGGCAGACCGACTCTCTGTGAACGGCACCAATGGCTATCCCCACTGGAAGGGTCTCATGAGTCACGTGTGGCGGCAGAAGGGGTCTGCCGTCTATCGCCTCAAGAGCCAGTGGGGAACCTCGAGCCTGCAGAGGAATGGAATTGGCGGCAGCGAACACATTATCAATGAACAAACCACCAGCACCAGAGTCCACCAACGCCTGGGTCGTCACCGAGCCCCCGACCCAGGAGAGGACAACAGTGATCAGTGGTTTGTCAACACGGGAAACCGGGGACGAGGAGACTCCACCCAAGATCTGCCCCCGACAGGATCTCAGGTGCGAGCGTTTCCCGGACGGTTCGGACATGCCAACCGAAAATGCCCACCGAGACCACAGTACATGCATCGGCCCTCGCGTCTCCGGAGTACCCTCTCCCCCTCGGACAGGCGAGCAAACCCCAGCTGCATGGGTTCACCCCCAGACAAGTCATCCCCAGGAGGCGTGGGAGGAGAGGGAGGCACGGGTGGGACAGCAAACGTAGGCGCCAATCTGTTAGAAAACCTCCGCAGGCTCTCCTTAAAGGAAGGTCTCTCCCTGAGTCTGGTGTCAATCAAAATCAGGAAAGAAATAAGAGACTCGAGCTCCACTGGTAGGTCCTTAGCTGCAACCTCATCCTTCAAGGCATCCGAGAGACCATGAGAGAAAGCAGCGACCAGAGCCTCATTATTCCAGCCCACCTCTGCTGCCAGGGTACGAAACTCAATGGCGTATTCAGCTACGGATCGTGAACCCTGTCTGATGGACATAAGGAGCTTCGCAGCAGAGGCAGCACGAGCCGGCACATCGAATACCTTCCGAAGAGAAGCAACAAAACCGGAAAACTCGGCAACCACCGGATTGTTGTTCTCCCATAAAGGGCTGGCCCAGGCCAAAGCCTTGTCCGAGAGCAGCGAGATCAAGAAGCCCACCTTTGATCTCTCAGTGGGAAAGGCATGTGGCAGCAACTCGAAATAAATGCCCACCTGGTTAAGGAAACCTCGGCACTGAGTTGGCTCTCCCCCAAAGCGCTGTGGAAGAGGGGCAGAACCGGTCATACCCCGAAACACCGCAGGTGCAACAACAGGTGTCGGGGTAGACTCTGGCGCAACAACCGGAGCGGCAGTAGGAGCGGACCCAGGAGCGACAACCGACCCATCGGCAACGGAAGCGAAATGAGCCGTGCGTTCAAGCAGGGTTTGCAACGCCACAGCGAACCGACCCAACAGGTGATCCTGCTGATCAAGTCTGGCAACCAGCGTGGGTAGCGAGGATGGCCCTGTACCGTCAGAATTCATGGCTTGGTCCTAATGTCACGGAACCATGAACCAGACGTACAACAAGGGATAAGTGAAAATAAGAAGGCTTTATTGAAAATAAAGCTGTAAAGCAAAAGTCCAAACGGATGGCGAAACCGAAGCAGAGTCTTTGCGAAGCCAGAGGTCAGGAACCAGAAGGGTAGTCAGACGAAGCCAGGATCAGGAACCAGCAGGGTAGTCAGACGAAGCCAAGATCAGGAACCAGCAGGGTAGTCGGACGAAACCAGGATCAGGAACCAGCAGGGTAGTCAGACGAAGCCAGGATCAGGAACCAGCAGGGTAGTCAGACGAAACCAGGATCAGGAACCAGCAGGGTAGTCGGACGAAACCAGGATCAGGAACCAGAAGCAGCAGCAGTCTAGAAGCATGTGAACACAGGAGGACCAAGCAAGGAACTGAAGCCACAGACCTCCTATATATATGAGCTGGGCATCCAGCTCCTCCCAGTGGGAAGGAGGAGCCGCAGGGTGGGAGGCTACAAGAAACCCAGAAACCAAGATGGCCGCCAGCACATGTCAAACGAAGGAGAACAGCAAGAAGGTAAGACCATGACAGACTGTCAGACCTCTCCCTGCGCCGGCATCTTCACTGCGCCGATTACGGCGCAGGGTGCGGTCCGACAGTTACTGCGCCTGCACCGAATACAGAAGCACACGGCGCAGGCACGAGAATTCGGCCGAGATGGAGAGAAGTAGGCTGTCAATCTAGAGGAGAGGGGCGGGCTGGAGCGCGCTGGGCGGCAGAAATAGTGAGTAGACGGAGCCTCTAGTTGCTGAAAAGACGCCCCCATAGCACCTAGAGGCTCATTTGCATATCAATAAAAGTACGTTTTTAAGCTTAACCGCTCCAGACAAAGGTAATACATGAACATGGTTAGGTACAGCAGACACTAGCAGATCACTAGTGTCAGACAGCTAAATAGGTGAAAATCTGGTGGTAGAAACCCTTTAAAAAAGATTGATGAAGAGTCGCTGTCCCACGTGCCGTGTATTTCCATCTTGGTACGACCGGAGCGCTGACGTCATATCTTCTACATACTACAGGCGATCCTGGCTGGGGGGGTTGTGCTCCAGGTGTCTTGAGCTTTATCCTGGTGGCACACCCCCTGTGAAGTGAGTGCATCAGGGTGTCTCCCTGGCTTGATTTTAATTTAACACGTATTCAGTGTATATTTTAATTCAACACATTATTCAGTGTATATTTGACCTTCTTATGCAAAAATAGTACGCTAGTTTTATTGGTATTCACTTGGGTGTTAATTATTCACCCTGAGGCTTGTTCATGGGCCACTAATAGTACCTATTTTTGCTGAGAGTGGCGCTTTCATTTGTTGGTTTGTCCTTTGTTTGTTTTTTAGATGATAGCAGGGTCGTCTTGAGACGTCCTCATTGATGTTTCAGGCGTTCACGGCCCAGCTTTTATCTTATATCTTTCACCTGTTCATTACATGTGTAGCTCCGCTAACACTGGTTCCAGCTGCCTTCTCTATTATTTTCTATATAGTTATTATCATCTTTATTATCATCTTCTTTTTCTATCACTTCTGGCGCCTCTGGTTTATTCCTACCTTTTGTGTACCCTGTACCTAGGTAGTTTTTGGTAACCGCATCCTCCTTTTTTCTTTCCTTTATATACATATCCACTACCATCTAAATGCCTTCCCCTAGTTTATAAGCAGATGTTGACATCCTGCGACCTTCAAGAACCTAGTTATCTGAAAGATTGGGAACGAGAGTTAAACATTAAACTAGATGGACACAGTAGATCCTTCATTCTAACTCATTCTCACGGGTTCTCTAAGTGTTAAAATTCAAGAAAATTCCTATAAAACACTCTCTAGGTGGTATCGTACCCCTGAGTTCCTCCACCGAATAAATCTGTCGCCCTCAGATCAATGCTGGAGGTGTTCATCAGGTACTTGTAGCATCTCACATATTTGGTGGTCATGCCCCAAATTGAAAACGTTTTGGTCAGAGGTGGAATCCATGATTAATAAATTATGTCCCAATAAGTTAATTCTGTCTGCTCCATTGGTGTTACTTTGGTTGCCAGAAGCAGACTTTAGACCAGATAAGTCAAACCTGGCCACTCACATGATCATGGCGTCAAAACTTCTCATTCCGCTGAAGTGGAAAGATGTTGACCTCCCGACTATCTCAATGTGGTATGATAAGATGTCAAACTTGTGTCGTATGGAAGAACTAGCTGGTTGGGAAAACAAGACTAGAAAGGTTTTCCTGAACATCTGGCAGCCGTGGTTAACACATATTAGGGGAGAAAATGGAATTAGACACAACTAAATGAGCCCAGACAAAACCAGGTGATGTCAGATTATTGGCAGTCTCTATAATGATTTCATGTGATATTTATTATACTTGAGGTTCTTGGTCGACACCTCTCTCCCCCCTCGACTCCTTTCCCTTTCTCACCTTCCCTAAACCCCTTCCCCTATACCTCCCCTCTTTTGATGTTCTCTTGATTAACATGTGTACTTAATTTGACATGCTTCTGGATGTAACCAGTGTATCACTTATTATACGGCGCTACATGTTCCATGTTTCCTGTGTTGTCGGGCAGATAGGCCTCTGAAGATTTTCTACTATGTAAATGATTCTATGTGGAACTTGATTGTAATGGGCTTGTACATTGATTTGTGACTCACTGACACCTATAGCGACCTCTGCATAATGTATACTTACCTGTCATGTTTATAAACTCAATAAAATGAGAATTGATTAAAGAAAAAATATTGATTCAGTTCATCCACAGGAAATGGGGGGGGATGTCACAGCTAGCTGAGGTCCTGAGCCTGATAAAAGAACTGCTTCTACACCGCTTCTGAAGATTATAGGAGTATCCTGTGTGTCTGTTAGTGTGATTTCCCCCTACTTACAGTGCTGCCCATAATTATTCATACCCCTGGCAAATATTTACTTAAAGCTACTTTTATTCAACCAGCAAGTAATTTTTTGACCTTTGCAAAAGCTCATCTGGACAGAGAAGACAAAGAAGAAGACTTCTGGTCTTCTGTGTTATGGTCAGATGAAACAAAAATTTAATTGTTTGGTCACAATGATGTTTCCTTCATTTTGCGTAAAAAAGGAGAAGCCTTCAACCCAAAGAACACCATCCCCACTGTCAAACATGGTGGTGGGAACCTAATGCTTTGGGGGTGTTTTTCAGCCAATGGACCAGGGAACCTAATCACAGTAAACAGCACCATGAAAAAAGAGTAATACATGAGGATTCTCAACGACAACATCAGGCAGTCTGCAGAGAAACTTGGCCTTGGGCACCAGTGGACATTTCAGCATGACAATGACCCAAAACACACAGCAAAAGTGGTGAAGAAATGGTAAGCAGACAACAACATTAACGTTTTGGAGTGGCCCAGACAGAGTCCAGACTTGAATCCAATTGAGAATCTGTGGAGGGAGCTAAAGAGCAGGGTGATGGCAAGAAGACCCTCCAACCTGAAGGATTTGGAGCTTATTGCTAAAGATGAATGGGCAAAAATACCTGTGGAGGGGGGGCGGAGCTTGGCAGCAGAGCGAGACACACATGCCGCCGTGAGCTCTGCTCTGGGTCCTGTGAAAACGAGTTTCTATTGAGCGTTTACAAGCCAGAAAATGGGCAAGACACTGAGAGATAGGTCCAAAGACACTCTGGGACCGAACAAACCGGGTACCGGACACGGGGAAATGGACAAATTTGTCCGCAAACAAAGCGCGGCTGGAGGCAAGCAGGCTTCCAAGATGGCGCAGAGAGCGGAAACCCCAGCAGCATCAGAGGTTTCAGCAGACTCCGACAGAGAAAGCGACCATGAGCCGGAGCTGGAAGGAGAAAACCTGCCTATATCGAGGAGGTTTATGAAGGAACTCTTGGCAGACACTATTTCCCCCCTCCGAAAAGACCTGCAGAACTTCAAGCATGATCTCAGGCAAGTGAAAGAGAAAGTGGAAGGGGTGGAAAGTCAGCAAGAAGCTATTATATTGCATAGCGCGGCAATAGCTGGCAGCCTAGACAGAACACAGGCGCACATTAACCACCTGTATGAAATGGTGGAGGATCAGGACAATCGTGGTCGCCGCAATAATTTAAGGCTGAAGGGCCTGCCTGAAGAAATAGGGCCTAAGGCCTTGCGGGGTGCGGTGACTGAAATGTTCACAGCGCTGGTAGGCCCCGATTCTGTGGGAGATCTCACCATGGACAGAATACATAGGGCTTTTCGCCCCCCTCCGAAACATGGAGAACCTCCAAGGGATGTGATATGCCGGCTATCCAGCTTCTTAGCTAAAGACCAGATAATGAGGGCAGCCAGATCCAAGAAATCTATCCCTTTTGGAGATGCAGAGGTGCTGATCTTTCAGGACTTATCCACGATTACCCTCCAAAAAAGAAGGAAGTTGAAACCGCTCCTAGATGTTTTAAGAAGCAAGAACATTACTTACCGTTGGCTCCATCCCTTCGGATTATTGATAAATGCGCCAGGCCGAAAGTTAACTGTACGATCTCCGGCCGACATTCCATTGGTGTGCGATGTTTTAGAAATAGCCTCTTTGGACATCCCTATTTGGCATTCAGCGAAAGACCTGACAGATTTACCGGACTTACAAGGAGTAGATCCGTGGATCCCGGTGAGCCGTCCGAAAGATCGCCGCAGGGGAAGGAGATCGGGAGACCCCATGATGTCTACACCAGGAATGGATATAGAGTGACGAAACTCGCTGCATTCTTCACCAGATGTGGTACTTTCTTAAGGGCTTGACAGGGCCTTCACCTGTACCTGAGATTTCGTGAGTTGTCCGTCACTATGGACAGTTGGGAGTTAAGTTTTTTCCTTCACATTCTCCTTTGGTTGGTATATACATGTTCCTTGCACCACAATAGTAACAACACTGCCCCCTCAGGGTTTCTTTCAGCTTGCTGCGGGGTTAATTCACCAATGATTCCATTGACATGTTAATTTTCAGTTTTGTCTTTCCATTAACATTTACATACTCGTTCTTCATATTTAGGACCCGTTCTCTGGTCCTCTCTACCCCCTCTTGATGACCAAGGTTGCATTTCAGGTTATCAAATGCGCTGTTAAAATCAGGCAGCGGGTCATTGAAGCTTTATCTTTGATAAGCTTAATGAGGTCTATATGTTTTTTATGTTTTGTACCTTTTTCCCCCTTTCTCCTTTCCTTCCTTCCTACTCCTGATGCAATATCCAGACGTTATATTGGTAGAATGTATTATGGGCTGGTAGCGACCACTATATCTTCAGTATGGCTGAGTTAAAACTGTGTACTTATAATGTGAGAGGATTGAATGCACCACCCAAACGTACTCAAATTTGCCAGCTTCTTAATAGACAAAAAGTGAGTATCGCTCTCTTGCAGGAGACCCATTTCAAGAGAGAACATGTTCCACGTCTATCACACATGGTATACAACCAGTGGTTCCATAGTACCTCTTCTTCTGGGGCCTCGAAAGGGGTTTCTATAGCGATTCATAAAAATGTTCCGTTGGTGGTGCACTCAACCCTCCAGGATGAAGAAGGCCGTTATCTGTTTTTGAAGGGGACCTTGGGCAACCAGACAATTACAATAGGCAATTTGTATACTCCTAATGTGGCCCAGGCAGTGTGGATTGAAAGCACTTTGGCAAAGCTGCAGGATTTTGCTGAGGGTACCGTAGTAGTAGGGGGTGACATTAATGCAGCCTTGAATCCATATCTGGATACATCAACGGGCTCCTCGTCACTATCCCAGGTCACTATTAGGCGGATTAAGAAAAAACTAGCTGATCTAGGATTAGTGGATGTCTGGAGGGCTATGAATCCAACCTCGAAAGACTACACATACTATTCAGTAGCGCATGTTTCCTATCAGAGACTAGATTACCTATTTGTCCCCCCAAGGTCTCTGGGCGATTGCTCCCAAGCTTCGATAGGCAGTATTTTATTGTCAGATCATGCCCCTGTATACTTGACAATTAGGGTTAAATCTCTCCCCAGAACACAGTTTACTTGGAGATTAGATGAGACTTTGCTGAGCAAACATGAACATGTTCTAGATATACGTAAGCATATTGAGGAATACTTCAGTCTCAACGAGGTGGAGGATATGTCGCCGGGTCTGGTTTGGGAAGCTCACAAGGCGGTTGTGAGAGGGCATTTTATTGCGCTAAATTCACATATCAAAAAGAAAAGGGAAGCCTCTATTGTGTCATTGCAGGACCAGATTCAAAAATTGGAATTATTACACAAAAAACTGATTTCGCCAGAAGTGTTGGACAGATTAAATAGATTAAGGGCAGAGCTTAAGAACATACTGAATAACCGGGTGGCCAAACTTTATCTGTCGGCGCAATTTAAATACTACGCACATGGGGATAAGGCATCGAAGTTCATGATGTCCAGTCTGAAAAAGCGTAGACTCAAATCTTATATACATTCTATTCAGGATGCATCTGCTAGATCACTTATGTCCACAGACCTTATTGCAAAGCAATTTTGTACCTATTATAGCTCGCTATATAATCTTAGGGAGAGTGGTAGTACGGCAGAAAATGAAATAAGGTCAGGGGACATTAAAAAGTGGCTTTCAGCTTTGCGCCTCCCGGTTATTTCCCAGGATCAAGCTCAGTCCCTTGCTAAGCCTTTTTCGTTGCAAGAATTAAACAAGGCGTTAAGTACAGTCCCTAGGCATAAGTGGACCTGATGGATTAACCGCGGGACACTATACCACCTTTTCCTCAATACTGTTACCCAGAATGCTTAAAGTATATAATGAGGTATATAAGGGTAATCCGCTCCCGACACAAATGTTGTCTGCCCTAATTACTATCCTGCCGAAGGAGGGTAAAGATCCATCATCCTGTGCCAGCTACAGACCTATTTCGCTTTTGAATGCGGATCTGAAATTGTATACGAAAATGCTTGCTCTTAGGTTACAACCCTTTTTACCCAGGCTGATCAATAAGGAACAGGTGGGATTTGTGGCTGGCAGGGAGGGATGAATGAACACTACTAGGATAGTCAATATTATACATCATGCCAGGGAGAAATCCAACCCTCTGGTCCTCATAGGGACAGACGCAGAAAAAGCGTTTGATCGCATAGATTGGCTTTTTATGCGTCTGGCCTTGGCTAAGTTCGGGATTCTGCCCCAGTTCATTAGTGCTACAATGGCTATGTATACTTCCCCCACGGCCAGAGTAATGGTAAATGGCACTCTATCTCCCAGCTTTATTATTGGCAATGGTACAAGGCAGGGTTGCCCCCTGTCCCCCCTGCTCTTTATCCTTGTGGTAGAGTGCTTGTTTCAAGCGATACGTCAGGAGGATAAAGTCCAGGGCCTGAGGGTGGGAAACACCTATCACCAGTTGGCGGCCTTCGCCGATGATCTTTTGGCTATCATAACCAATCCAGCTGAGGCGTTTCCCGCTATACAGGACCTGTTCCAGAAGTTTGGTACCATGTCCAACTTCCTTATTAACCCCACGAAATCCCAAGCTCTAAATGTCACGGCCGGTAAGGACTTACAGTCGTCCTTAGAGACGCAATATAAATATGTCTGGACAACGCTTTCCATAAAATTTTTAGGGGTAAGCATAAACTCAGTCCCAAGTGATCTATTTTAAGGGAAAATTTCCATAACTTACCTAAGTCTATATCAGCCACTATTGACTCATGGAGCATCCCCTTCACTTCATGGTTTGGAAGACGTGCACTGATTAAGTCAGTATTAGTCCCTAAAATACTGTACTACATGTCGGTATTGCCTGTCCACCTGCCAAAATCCTTTTTTGCCCAACTGAGACAGTGTTTTTCTAGATTTCTCTGGAAAAAATCTAGACCCCGTATCCCACACTCAACAATGATACAGCCAAACAGGCTAGGGGGAATAGGTCTTCCTGATATGGCGGAGTATTACAGGGCTATTCAGGGGACAAGATGTCTGGAGTGGATTAGAAGTTCAGAGAACAGACTTGATATTCTGGCAGAAGCAGGTGATACTAGGCTCCCTCTGAGAGCTTTCCTTCTTTCGCCCCCTAGAGATATGCCTCAGCAGATCAGGCCACTTAGCATCATGACGAAAAATACATTAAAGCTATGGCATTCTGATCTATCTAAGGTGATGCTTTCAAGCCACGAAGTGTCGCCTGTGCTTCAGGTGAGGGATATTCTGTGGAGTTCTGGGGGAATCTTTGGCTCTACTTTGCCAGGAGGTATTAAAGAGATGTCCCTTCAGTTAGTTGACCTATTAGACCCTTCGGGACTTTTAGTAGACGGATGGGATACTCACCCTAAATTGCAAGCGTTATCCTTTATCCACAAGCTGTACATTAAGCAATATTTGGGGAAAAAGAAAATCTCTCCGTCAGCCTCTATGACACAGTTTGAAAAAATTATACTTTCCAAGGTGCCCCCTATGAAAAAAGCGGCACGGCTATACTCTGTGCTTGTTTCCCAGACCAGACCCGACTCATATAGCTTCGGCCATAGGTGGGAAAAGGATTTAGACGTCCAATTCTCAGAAAGGGAGGTCGCGCAAATCTGTTCTAACACACCCAAGGTATCCAGATGTGTAAAGTTGCAGGAAAACCTTTACAAGTTGATAACTAGGTGGTACTACACACCCCAAAAATTACGTCTCATTTACCCGGATTGTGATTCCAAGTGCTGGAGGTGTCTTAATGCAGAAGGTTCCCTGCTGCACATATGGTGGTCATGCCCTGCTATTTCTGAGTACTGGGATCAGGTTTGCTCAATAAGTTCACAGATCAGTAGTGTAAAGGTTATACCCTCAGCTAAAGGGTGCTTATTAGGCTTAATAGGAAAGATTAAAGGAAATAGACATATCTCCTCCTTATTAGGCCAACTCTTCGCGGCCAGTGGATTGCGAAGTGTGATGCACTGTATAGATTGGAGCAGATTGCAGGGTGGGAGTCCAAAAGAACACAGGTGTTCGAAGCCACGTGGTCCCCATGGAAAAAATACAGAGGTTTCTCCTCCTAAAGTAGACAGGGCTTTGAATCAGGAGATATAGGGATAGTAGGAAGTCCCCCCCCCCCCTCCTTATTTCCTTCCCTTCTTTTCCCTTCGTTCCCCCTTCCCCATTACTGTAGGTACTTGAATATGTTTGCATCTCAGACTGTATGATATGGTAATAAGTACCCTATTGTGGGGTATTTTTTGCTCATGACTCAGAATAAAGTATTTTCAAAACTAAAAAAAAAGAATACCTGTGGAGACATGCAAAAAGCTGGTCTGCAATTATAGGAAGTGTTTGATTGCTGTAATAGCCAATAAAGGCTTTTCTATTGATTATTGAGAAGGGTATGAATAATTTTGGACTGGACACTTTTTGCTCAAATGTAAATAAAAGCTGAGAAATGTTTTTTTTCCCACAATAATGCCTCTTGTACATCGTCTTATTATCTTTTGGGAGACACCTATGTCATTTCCCGTCAAAAAATTACTTGCTGGTTGAATAAAAGTAACTTTAAGTCAAAATTTGCCAGGGGTATGAATAATTATGGGCAGCACTCTACGTTTTCTGTGAGATCCAGAGATGAAAACAAACATAGTGGGAAGTAAGGGAAAGGATGTGACAGCAATGCAGTACTGACAGATTCCATAGAAGGGAGAGGCCCCCTGCTTCTGAGAGAAATGCATCTAGCTGTGCTGCTGAAACAGGGAATAATATGGCTGAGGAAGACATTAGGGAAGCCCAAAAAGACTTGTTCCATCACAGTTATGATTGTACAAAGAATTTGTAAACACTTTAAAATTGATGGCCTATCTTCTGGACACCCCACAGCCCTACCGATCAGCTGTTTCTTTGTAGCTCTGGTGTCTTAAGTAGGTGCCAGAACTAAGCAGTTCCACCCATTGTAAAGTGGACGAAACTGGTTAATGCAGCACAACTCCCACTGAAGTGAATTGAATCAGTGCTGCAGTAACCAGCTTGTCCACTACATAATGGACAGAGCTGTGTATTTATACTGCCTTCTTTCGGCACTAGAGCTACAAAGAAACAGCTGATCAGCTAATGCATGGTATGTCCGACCTCCGCCGTTCTGATACTGATGGCCTATCCTGAGTATTTTGTGTGTAGTACAGGTTTTGTGATGTCTGTAAATTCAACTGTCTGTAAATTCAACTGTTTAAAATTTTTTATTTGCATTATCCTCATTTTAATGAAATACAAAAATATTGTCCAATATTATTATGAAAAGTGCAGTCACCAAACACCATAATTACAATGAGGTCTCTCTAAAGGAGAAATCCTCAAACATTTAACAAACTTAGCAAACTAATAATAACTAGTGCTTTTACACAGCCCTCAACAGTTTCTGAAAAAAGGGCATGATGAGGGTGGCGTGGGCGCAGGGCCACTGGAACCGGCACATTTATCATCATATACATCATGACTGAAAATCTGGACCAGAGCATTTTTAGTTGAATTCTGCACCTCTATATAAATTAAATGCCTTCCCCTGACAGCACAAGACCAGTGTAGCACAGGCTAGTCTTAATAAATTAGGGCCTTATTTACTGCTGGAGAAGGCATCTAGGGGGTAATTTACTAATCTGACGTACACCTAAATTCGGCGTATTTCAGGCGCAGATGACGACGCAATGGTTAGTTGTGCCGATATCTGCAACTTTTCCTAGCTCGAGCTAGGTCTAAAATTGTGAGTATGGTGTGGGTGGGGAAGGGGACTGTTTTAGGCGTAGAAAATGTTCTAAATGTAAGACAGCTAGGAACCTGGCTTACATTTAGAGAGGCCTGCGCCTCTTCATAACTTCGGCGGATCTACCGACCGCTATGGGTCGGTCTTAATAAATGTGCCCCTTCATTTATGATGAGGAATGCAACTTTTCATAAATTAAGCGTATCCTCTGGTGGTTCAGGAGATATTGAGACCAGCATTGAATCTGCCGGTTTTGATAAATCTCCCCGCATGTGCTTTCAAGTAAAATCAGATGCACACAAAGTCACAGTTTGGGCCCATTCCATATACAGTATATATGGGCACCTTAGTGCAGATGGCAGTATTATGGGTCTGTGTGCCATAGAATGGTTATAGTCTCATCACACAATGAAACATTTTAGGTGCTATTTTGTACAAAGCTTACACTACACAACAAATTACAATATATACAGTATATCTATGATATTCCCATGTGTGGGTGCCATTACTCTCCACACCCACAGGTCCATACCAAGGAAATGAGCGGACAGCTACACTGAGGAATACTTGTATAGTGTGCAACATATTGTGGGAATATTAATATAATCCCAGAATACAAATAATAATAAATAAAATTGAGAACATAGAAGAAAATGTGTGCTTTTAACACTGCTTTCCAGTAGAGGGCACCGTAGAATATGAAAATGGTTCCCTCCAATACCAATGTCTTCCGGCTAGGGATGCCCATCTTATCTTCTGTAGTTGGGTTTAGCAGCCTGAAACAAGATAAAGTGTCATGTCATTGGATAAAACTGGATCTTGTCCAGAGGATAGAGCATCAATATGGGGAGCCTGGAAATCCCCTTTAACTCCTTCCTGACACAGAATTGTTTCTTTTTTGCATCATACGGGGTCTTGTTTTTTGCAGAACAATTTGTACTTTCTAGTAGCACCATTTAATATTGCAAACTATGTAGTAGGAAGCTGGAATAAAATTCTAAATTGGGTGGAACTAGAAAAAAAAACTGCAATTGTTTTATGGGTTTCGTTTTTATAGGATTACGGTAACTATATGGTAAAAATGACGTTACCTTTATTCTGCAGGTCAGCACATTTACATTGATACTAGAGTTTTATGTTTTAATATTCTGGAATATAAACTTTGGAAAATAAAAATGTATTTTTATCGCCATATTCTGACACCCATATCTTTTTTATATATTAGCTGTGTGATTGTTCACTTTTTGGGGAACAATCTTTAGTTTTTGTTGATAACCATTTGGGGGTATCTGTAAATATATAGATAATATAATCACTTTTTATTAAATTTTTGGGTGAGGTCAAGCAAACCAAAAAACATCCAATCAGCCATTTTGATTTATTCCATTACGACCATTGACTATTTGAGTTAAACGCTTTTATATTTTAATAGGTTGGGAATTTTTGGACACGACAATACCAATGTTGTTTATTTTAATTGTTTATGTATTTTTTTTGTAGAATGGGGAAAAAAGGGGGATTAAATGTAATTCTTTTTGTTTATTTTACTATATTTTAAACTTATTTTTACTTTATTTTTAACCCACCCTATGGGACTTGAACACACAATCATTAGATCAGGTGTCCCATCGAATGCAATGAATGGCTTACCACTTCAGTCTATGGGAAAATCACTGTGTTCCTATTAAGCCCTACCTGAACTTAACTATGGTAGGCTTCAGAAGGCCCCATGCTTCTAAAGTAACCAAATGGCTCCTGCAATCTTGTCGTGGGGGGTCGTTCGGTCACCAGGAGCAGCCTACTCTGAGTAAATGACCTCTCGGAAAATCAGATCAGAGTTGTCGCCGATCACTGACTCTGCCGTACCTGCTGTGTAAAACAGCTCCTGAGCGACATCTGACACACATGCACGGCAGATGTCAGGATGGGGGTTAACAACCATTATTATTTGTAGTAGTAGTAATAATGATAATCACATATCAATTATATTATATCTTTCAGGAAAGTGAGGTCTGTTGATAAGAAATCATACACTGTACCTGTGGTGGCATCGGGGGATACATTGGTCTAGAAGAAGGGGCAGCATCTGGCTTCTGAAATGACTAAAATTGAACAAAAACACAATAAAATTAGAGCAGGATAAGGCTGAGCACATGAAGCACCTGGTGGACACTGGTGTCCATGGATGCCACCCATAAGGTAGTATAATGAAGCAAGTGTGTGACTGGCCACCAAAAATATTATGCCTTTTAAAAAAATACTGGATCAACTTTTTGGAAAGATTTCATAATAAATCGTCCACCATTGATTACAGGGTAGCCATGCAAAAATCTCATGTCATAGTTGTCATGCCTAATAACATTGTAGATGGTAAATTCGGAACATTTAAGCCCTGCCCCTGGGAATGCCCCATGCTCACCCTGAGGTGGGGCTTACATAAGCCCCATCCATTTTTGGGCTGTGACAGCCCAAATTTGCTGGCGCTGTCTCTAAAATTTAGGGACGGTTCCTGCATTTCTGTAACCGTTGGCAACTATGTTCGTTGTCCTATTTGAGTGGCCCAGATATTCTGTTGGGAGTCTCAGAGCTTCAAGTTACGTCTCTGGTTGTACAAATGAAGACCTCAAGTCATTTACTTTTTCTGCTGTTTGACCTGCAGAAAACCCTCTTTAAAAAAAAATGCCTCCTACTATCAATTTGGAAATTACAAGAGGTTTCCATCAGTAGCTCAAAATGAGAGTAAACCACACAGAGTTTCTTTAATATCTACATTTTGCAGCATCTACTATGGATGCCAGTATCAGTCCTTACCAGTGGTTAGTGATGAGTAGGTTTCAGATATGAATCAACAAAATCTACAAAATACTGTCAGCTCCTGAGCGCACTATTTCCTGCCCTGTGCGTGTCTGTATATGTGGGAACTGCGGTTTCTGAGCCTGGGCGGAAGAGTGAGGGGGGTGCGCCACATTTCCATAATACACGCGCGTTCATCGATTGTAAAGCAGAAAGCTATCAGTATGTATAACAGATAGTAAGCCTTACTGGTAGAAATACATTTTCTGTAAGAAGTGCCTTACAACAGCCGCATTATTAGACAAGAGCAGCCAGATACAAAATGCCTCACAACGCCCCAGTATAAAAAGTGAATGCAGCGTCCGGATAAACAATGTCACATAAAATCCAGATAAAGCCTTGTACACTGTGAAGATAGTGATATACACAGTGTCCTTCCTGACACTATATCCGGTGCTGTCCCTCCCTGCACTATTCCCTGCAGTGTCCTACCTACACTATACCCAGTGCCGTCCCTCCCTGCACTATTCGTTGCAGTTTCCTACCTACACTATACCCAGTGCTGTCCCTTCCTGCACTATTCCTCCTTACACTATACCCAGTGCTGTCCCTTCCTGCACTATTCCTCCTTACAATATACCCAGTGCTGTCCCTTCCTGCACTATTCCTCCTTACACTATACCCAGTGCTGTCCCTTCCTGCACTATTCCCTGCAGTGTCCTACCTACAATATACTCAGTGCTGTCCCTCCCTGCACTATTCCTCCTTACACTATACCCAGTGCTGTCCCTTCCTGCACTATTCCTCCTTACAATATACCCAGTGCTGTCCCTTCCTGCACTATTCCTCCTTACACTATACCCAGTGCTGTCCCTTCCTGCACTATTCCTCCTTACACTATACCCAGTGCTGTCCCTTCCTGCACTATTCCTCCTTACAATATACTCAGTGCTGTCCCTCCCTGCACTATTCCCTGCAGTGTCCTACCAACAATATACTCAGTGCTGTCCCTCCCTGCACTATTCCTCCTTACACTATACCCAGTGCTGTCCCTCCCTGCACTATTCCCTGCACTATTCCTCCTTACACTATACCCAGTGCTGTCCCTCCCTGCACTATTCCTCCTTACAATATACTCAGTGCTGTCCCTCCCTGCACTATTCCCTGCAGTGTCCTACCTACAATATACCCAGTGCCGTCCCTCCCTGCACTATTCGTTGCAGTTTCCTACCTACACTATACCCAGTGCTGTCCCTTCCTGCACTATTCCCTGCAGTGCCTACCTACAATATACTCAGTGCTGTCCCTCCCTGCATTATTCCTCCTTACACTATACCCAGTGCTGTCCCTCCCTGCACTATTCCTCCTTACACTATACCCAGTGCTGTCCCTTCCTGCACTATTCCACCTTACAATATACTCAGTGCTGTCCCTCCCTGCACTATTCCCTGCAGTGTCCTACCTACAATATACCCAGTGCCGTCCCTCCCTGCACTATTCGTTGCAGTTTCCTACCTACACTATACCCAGTGCTGTCCCTTCCTGCACTATTCCCTGCAGTGTCCTACCTACAATATACTCAGTGCTGTCCCTCCCTGCATTATTCCTCCTTACACTATACCCAGTGCTGTCCCTCCCTGCACTATTCCTCCTTACACTATACCCAGTGCTGTCCCTTCCTGCACTATTCCTCCTTACAATATACCCAGTGCTGTCCCTCCCTGCACTATTCGTTGCAGAGTCCTACCTACAATATACTCAGTGCTGTCCCTCCCTGCAGTGTCCTTCCTGACACTATACCCAGTGCTGCCTCTCCCGACCCTGCATCCTGCAGTGTCCTTCCTTACAATATGTCCAGTGCTGCCTCTCCCGGCCCTGCATCCTGCAGTGTCCTTCCTTACAATATGTCCAGTGCTGCCTCTCCCGGCCCTGCATCCTGCAGTGTCCTTCCTTGAATCATCCTATCCAAATTTAACTGGATCATAATGGAAGACAACCTGAGAGATTGTCCTCTTCATCTATGGGAGATTATGGCAGTGGATTTTTCTAGTGGTTGAACTCTTACATTTGATAAATAGATCATTTTACAATAGACAGCATATAGTAATCCATATATCAGGCATGGCCAATCTGCAGCTGTTGTAAAACTACCATTCCCACCATGCCCTGCTGTAGGCTGATAGCTGTAGGCAGTCTGGGCATGTTGGGAGTTGTAGTTTTGCAACAGCTGGAGAGCCGCAGGTTGGCCATCCCTGCCATATATCATCACTGAAAGGCCTCATGCACACGACAGTTGTTTTTCTCGGCCTCCGTTCCTTTTTTTTTGAGGATAGGATGGAGACCCATTCATTTCAATGGGTCAGCCAAAAAATGCTGATAGTTCATCCGTTTGTGTTCCGCGTCCGTTGTCCATGTTTCCCTTCAGCAAAAAAAATAGTGCATGTCCTACTCTTTTCACATTTGCAATGACAAGGATAAGCATTTATTACAGGGGATCTGTGAAAAAAAACGGATCCTCCAAAAAAAAGGGATGCCGCATCCGTTTTTTTTTAGCGGACGCACAATTTGCAGACGCAAAAAACAACTGTCGTGTGCATGAGGCCAAAAAGTGAGAAGAGCAGCAATGATACCTGAGGCTTCTGGTACTGGGCTGGCGGCTGTGGAGGATACATAGGTCTTCCAGGGTATTGCTGCAAGTGTAAGAAATAGAAGTCATGTCACATTATATAAGAACTTGTAGAGAATCAGTCTAATGGAAAAGGACCAACCCTTGGAATACAGTGCAGGGGAAGCTGAGAGTGATCTAGGGCATTATAGCCCATGGCCTTATACTACTATAGACATAGTAGACTTGACCCAGGTGAATAACTTTTAGGCCCTGCACAGACTTAGTGGGCTTGGGCTGTTGGGTGGTGCTCAAGTCGTCATTTTTGCCTCTTGTAGAAAGGGTTGATTCATTGAAAAAGTACTACAAATATTTCACCAAATGTATGGTAATGAAAAACAAGACAAGGTGATCCAGTTGACCATCTTATGTCTGGATTCTGATGGGAATTTTGTTGCAGAGGAATCTTATTTTGGATGTTGGACACACCTGACCCATGTCTAGGAGATCCTGTTAACTTGCCTCATACAGCATCCAACATTCCTGATTGACCTTATTTGCCCTATCCTCAGTGCTGTCCCTTTCTGCACTTTACCCTGCAGTGTCCTTCCTACAATAGGCAGAATATGATAATCCATATCACCAGGAGAGCAGCAATGATACCTGAGGCTTCTGGTACTCTGCTGGTGGCTGTGGAGGATACATAGGTCTTCCAGGGTATTGCTGCAAGTGTAAGAAATAGAAGTCATGTCACATTATATAAGAACTTGTAGAGAATCAGTCTAATGGAAACCACCAAACTTTGGAATACAGTGCAGGGGAAGCTGAGAGTGATCTAGGACAGTGGTGGCGAACCTATGGCACGGGTGCCAGAGGCGGCACTCAGAGCCCTCTCTGTGAGCACTCGCACCCTGGAAAAAGTCTATGTTGTACCAATATACGTTAGAATTTTCCTGCCATTTATCAGCGCAGGGCGCGCTATGAACAGCACAGGCAGCGCACTGAATGTAGGCAGGTTATTATAGCTAAATGATAAAGTACATGGAAGATAGACTATACTGGTATTCAGGTTACATTGCCGTGTTGGCACTTGGTGATAAATAAGTGGGTTTTGGGTTGCAGTTTCAGCACTCGGTCTCTAAAAGGATCGCCATCACGGATCTAGGACATTATAGCCCAAGGTCCTATACTACTATAGACATGGTACACTTGGCCTAGGTCAATAAATTGTAGGTCCTGCACAGGGCCCCTGGGTGATGCTTGAATCATCATTTTTGCCTTTTATAGAAAGGGGTTGATTCATTGCAAAAGTACTACATATACGTCAATATATTCATTAGGCATAATCCAGTTGACCGTCTTACTTGTGGATTCTGATAGGAATTTGGTTGCTGAGGAATCTTATTTTGGATGTTGAAGGTAGGGTTGGTCACACCTGAGCCTTCTTCAGGAGATCTACAGAGATGAGAGAAGAATGAGTGGCGTCATATTCATATTATATTCAATCAGTACAAACACAGCACTTTCCAGATCAAGGTCCATGTTATGTTGATCTCCCCAATTTTCAATACTATGGATTCTCTGGGTACCACTGATCCCCTTCCATATAGAACCAATCTCTGACACTAGAAGATGCTTTTGCAAAATGGTCTTCAAAAGTAGTCACCGGGAAGAAGGTGGAATCTAGATCTTTCTATAACTACTCCCAATCAAGGGTCTAATGGCTGAGAGGACCCAGTAAGAAGTGGTGAGCGCCATAAGTATAAAGGAGCACCTTACCCTCAACAATTCAGGGGAGTGCTTAGTGGGTGCATCTTCTAGAGCAGGGGTGCACAACCTGTGGCCCATGATGCCATTCTGTGCGGCCCTCAATCATCAGGTCACACTGATGCTTGACTATAGGTACCTTTACACGAGGCGATTATCGCTACGATTGAGCGACGAACGAGTCATTTCGTGGTGTAGTGAATGTTTCAACAATGTCCCTTTAGATGCGCCAATTATCAATCACAAAATTTTAATTTCGATTGCATATTCTATCCTTTGTAAAGCAGAATGTTGTGTTTACACAAAGCAGAATTTGAGTGGCGTGCTTGAACACACCCACGGTATAATCGTGCATGCAGTGAGCGATTCCTGTTTACACGTATGAAATCGTTAAGGCCAACGATGATTTTTGTGCCCACACAAAACGATTGAACCAACAAGAAATCTACCGATTGTCGGTCGTCGCTCCATCGTTTATTGATTTTTCACTGCTCGATATTCGTGCAGTTTTGCTCGATTTAACAATAATTTACACGATAATCAGCTCGTGTAAAGGTATCTTAAGTCTTGCAGCTTCACACATGTGTTATTATATCAGAGAGGGGTGGCATGCAGAGCAGGAACAGGGTGCTGGTGGAATGGTGCACTATGTAGCCATTTATGGGATCCCCATAATGGAGGTCTCCTAAATCGTCTTCAATATAGTTTATGGTCGTAGTAAAATACTCGGCTGTTTCAGCAACTTACATAAACTACAGTGGAGAGAGACTGCATGCGTGGCCCTGGAAGTGGAACCTGCACCTATCAGACGTTTATGGCATGCACTTTTTATATGCCTTACATTTTTCAGATAGTAATATCCCTTCAATTTTTATTGTGGCCCTTGGGACTGGTGGGCCTCAACCAGAAAACTTTGGGCATCCCTGCTCTAGAGCAACCCTTGTAGAACTTGTATAGTCCTAATAACAGTAGACCTAGAAGCATTAGAGTCTACGAAACATAATATTGTATATGTTCTCAGTGTCCATTGATATGCCCAGGCAATGGTTTGAAAACTAGATGTATGTCAACTGCTATGTATGTTTATGACAAGCCTGTAATTGTCTGTCCCAGGATCCTTCACATTATCCTTGCTACATGCTCTTCTGACCCATATTCTCCAAATTTGTCCCTTCCACTCCCATGACTGGTCATACCTCTTCTTCTTCTTCATCTGACACGTCTTGTAGAACCAAAGACCCACCATAACCAATATAAGGATCACAATAGGAATGAGGACTGCAAGCACAATGGTGCTGGAGCTTCCTATTCAGAAACAGAACAGAGTTAAAGAAAATGTAAAGTATAGGAACATCTTTTTGCCCAGTAAAGATTGGCCCACTGCTACCTTAAAAAGGTCATTCACCCTTGGGGACCTTTTCTGCAGACCACCCAGCATGGTTGGAACTGTGGAGAGTCCCCGCTTACTTGATCCCCGCTGCTGTGTTTAAGCTCCATGGTTCTCCCCCTTGGGAGCAGCAAGTCTCAGGTTTCTCCTCGTCAGCATAAGATTTGACAGGAGTCTCGTGGCCACTGCAGCCAATGACTAGCCACAGGGGTGACGTCTCCCATGCGACAGGTCACTGCTGCGGCCAGTCATTGGCTACAGCAGCCACATGACCCACGTCAATTTGGATGTTGTCGCGGGAAGACATAAGAGCTGGAACACAGCAGCAGGGATCATGTAAGTATGATTCCCACCACGGGTCTGGCCACCCTGGGTAGTCCGCAGAAAAGGTCCCCAGGTGTGAACAACCCCTTTAGATTGCATGTAAGGTGTTTACACTTACTACTGTTAGGTCTGGTGTCACAGTCGGGTGGTGCCCAGCCTTCGTCACATTGGCACTCCAGCACATTGTTACAAACCTGTAGGAGAAATAAGGTTAATATCAAGATCAGGGCTGTGTCAGCACCATGCAAACATGGGCAGATATGCGGGACCATAGCTGGATGGGGGGTGGTGGGGTTTAACAACAATGACCTTGGGAAAGATGATTTACGTTTGCCCATAGAAGGGTGAAGTACACAGGGGCCCACTGGCACTTAGTTACCTAAGGGCCCGGATATAGCACAGTTTGCAGTGTATCAGTATAGGTAAACATTTTCATCATGGATTCAGGACAGGAGATTGGTGCTACCAGTGGACTGCATAGAGTGGACACACTGAAACAACCCCCCAGCCTCCGTGTGTAAAAAATAAAAATTCAATTCACTGACAGCAAGCAGAGAGCTTTTAAACCGGTGGGGAATTAAAACACACAGTATATCAGAAAGCTGCACAACCTCCTGGATGGATGAATGAATGATGCAGGTTTGTGATACAGGATCACCAGACAAGTGGTGGCCATACTGGTAGTCACCCAGATACAAAAATTTAAATGATAAAACTTGGTGTTTTATTCTTATTTTAGGGTGAAATCTTCAGATGTGAATTCATATACCAGGGATCAGCAACCTCCGCCACTCCAGCTGCTGTGAAACTACAACTCCCAGCATGCAAACATGCTCCGCTGTTCTTCTAACTCCCACAGAAGTGACTGAAGCATTCTGGGAGTTGTAGTTTCTGAACAGCTGGAGTGCCGGAGGGTTGCTGGTCCCTTTCATCTACAATTGGATTAGCATAGGAGTAAAGACCAAGCACATTACAATACAAGTGTATAGAGCCAGGACTCACCGAATTTCCGGGGCACTTGGCATCGCATTCTCCTGGTCGGAGGGACATTGGGATTTCAGCGCATTGACCATTTATACACATCTAGAAAATGACAATTTATTTTGTGTTAGAAATAGAAGAAATCATCCAAGCAAAGAAGACAACGTTAGCCCTTCCGTTATATAACCCTGACATGCTGTCTACCTGGAATACCAGGTATTTAACATGAAGACATGTTGCAGGGCTAGACATCATATAGTTGGGTGCCTGCACCTTATTTTGTAAGCATTGTTCATGAAATGACGTCCCATGACCACTTACTAAGCACTGGTAAGTACTCACAACTGTTCTAGTGGTGTCCATGGTAGTCTCCCATATAAAATGGGGAAGGGTTACAGAGCAGGGAATGGGAAAGGCAGCAAAACCCCTTCCTTCCCACACTGTGAGAAAGGCCTCCTGCTGACCTCTCAGGTGTTAGGGGCCACAATACAGTAACCATACAAGTGTATGGGGCTGCATGTCTCAAAATGATACAGAGGATGTTTTTCAGGTACTAAACAGACAAAAAGAACGGAGGCATTTTCCATGAGGTTCTAATTTCTGGAGTTAAGGTCACCTAGGAATACAATGGCGTATTGAGCACCATATGGTGGTACACAGAGTGCCTACAGATCCACAGTATTGATAGGGACTCATTCAGCCTCCTGCACATGGCTCTGCTCCGAGGGTTCTGCAATATGAGTTTTCACCCTGTAAGCTACATCTTCTGGTTACATATTATCTGGTCTATATTCTGCTTACAATTCTAGCTGATTTCCAAGTCATTCTCAGCACTGCATTAAATGAATTTCACCGATTCTAACGTCTAATTGACACTCAATCTTGAGAGGACTCCAAAAGTTTGGTGTTTGCTTCAGCCAGCTACAGACATCTCCGCCTGTTGGTTTGATGCCATACTTTGAATGCCAGTGTCAGGAACATTCAAAGGTCTGTGTGTGTCCACCCTTGGAATGAATGTATGTAACATGGTGCTAACCACATGCTTCATAGCTATGGGTATTGGAATCCAGAAGGCTCTTCCATCTTCACATTTTGTTCCTCCTCTCACCAAAGGTTCTAATGACGGTTTCACTGCTACCTTGAGAACAGTACAACACTCCACATTGCCCATACCTATCTGGTCACCAACCTGTAGGAGAACTAAAGTTATCAAGAAATTTCTCAGCACCATCAAACAGGGACAGCTACCAGAGACCACTGACTGGGGGGATGCAAATGATAACCATGTAGGATGAAGTACATAGTCCTTGTATAAATGAATAGAAATCATGCTCGCCAATTCAGTCGTGCGACGAAAAAAAACGCCAGGTCAGCTCAGCGTAAACTACATTCAAATAAACAGATTTCCAGCACGAAGGAGATCAAATCTTGCATGTTATTTATTGAATATTCCAAAAGTACACACGGTGCAGTGAAGAAGGTCCCTCCATGTCCCTGGTCAGACCAGGGACAAGGAGGGACCTCTTTCACTGCACCTTATGTAGGTTTGGAATATTCAATAAAGAACATGCAAGATTTTATCTCCTTCGTGCTGGAATTCAGTTTATTTGAATGAAGTACACAGTGCCCGCTGGTACTCAGTTATCCAAGGGCGCAGATTCACCCACAGATCAAGATCATAGGAATACAGCGAGTTCCAGTTATAACATATCACTGGTGAGGAAACCCATACAAACCAAACTACCAGACTTAGTCCTGCCAAAAACTGTTTGCTGTGATGTATCAGTGTAATTAACTTTTTTTTTTTCAGGGACTACAAGTGAACAGCATAGAGTGGACAACCTGCAACAACCCCCAGCCTCGGTGTGGGGTGCTTTATTTCAATTTTATGGTGAAATTGAATTCATATACAATTGGATTAAGATAGGGCACCTTACAATACTTGTGTATAGAGCAAGGCCTCACCAAATGTTCAGGGCACTTGGTTGCACAGTTTGAGTCTGCAGGTTGGGAGGGTGTTGGAATTGCAGTGCATCGCCCATTTATACACATCTACAAAACGACAATTTGTTCCGTGTTAGAAATAGAAGAAATCATCCAAGCAAAAACAAGACAACATCTGGGTGTGCCCTGAAGAGAAGGGCGCAATCTCCTTTCACCGCACGGCCCCAGGGAGTAACGATGTGAGGAAAGACAACGTGATTGACTGTAACAGCCTGAGACACTACCACTCCTATCCTCCGCTCTAGCTCCTCCTGGGCTCGCTGCAAAGATGAAGCACATTACAGTACAAGTGTATACAGCCAGGCCTTACCAAATGTTCAGGGCACTTTGTAGCACAGTTTGAGTCTGCAGGTCGGGAGGGCATTAGAACTGCAGAACACTGCCCATTTATACACATCTACAAAAACGACAATTTGTTCTGTGTTAGAAAAAGAAGAAATTATCCAAAAAAACACAAGAAAACATTAGCCCTTCCTTTATATAACCCTGACATGGTGTCTGCCTGGAATACCAGACATTTAAAGGGATTGGCCCCTATCTGGCTACTGTTGACTAGTGTGTATGTGTGGTGTCCTGGAGCAGGGGTACTTTGAAGCCTGGACGTTTGTGAACATGTGCCTCTATGTCCCCTATGTAAAGTGATCCACACCTTACTTTACTATTTTACTTAAATAGTTACGTTGCACTAACTTCTACTGTTTAATACTGCGTAACAGAATTTTATATGGTTTTTTTGTGATATAGATCCTGTACATTTGCACTGTATTTGCACAGCACTGGAGAAAGGGTTAACGATTACTGAGAGAATTTTTGGGACTTTCTAAATAATTTTCCACAGTTAACATAGGGGTTAAAGAAGAGTATGCTTTGGAGGGAAAAAGACAGACTTGTTTACCACCAAAACCAGATAGACTGACCTTTTGAATGCCAAGTGCTGCTATGTGATTATGTCTGAAAACAATAGACGTGTCCGTGATTTCTTTTTGAGGCTGGTCGTTCTTGACTAGATTATTTTGGTGGTAATTATCATCATTTTACAGCTCACAGTAAGTGCTGGTAATGAGTTCTTATCAGTATATTGAGTTATATTGTTTTACTTATAAAATTTATCATCCATTATGGTTTTCCAATTTGTCCGTAAAAAATATTGGCTGTCCATGATTTTGGGATAAATTGTCCAGAAAAAAGAAAAATTCTGATTAGCAACTCAGATACTGAGTCACAGACTATGTGTCACCATCCCTGTGACCAAAGAGCCAAACGGACTGGTGAGCCACAGACTGTGGGCCTCCAGCCTTTGGCCAAAGTACCAGTTTTCTGAGAGAGAGGGAGAGACAGAGAGGGACAGTTACCCTTCTTCTGCCAGGGAGGAGACTGGAGAAGCCAGCTCAGTGCATTGCCCGTATTGTTTTGCACTTGAGTTCCTCCAGTTAAGAAGCACACTGGTTCACTGTAACCCCAGACTCTCTGGACTTATTTCCCATTGGGGTGCACCATGCCTTACCATCCCTTGAGTAGCAACACGTGGTGACACCTCAACAGTGTTGGGGGACCCAGTGTAGCATTGGGGCCACCCCAAACCTGGCCACTGCATATGTAAGATTACTATATGGCACTTACTAATATAGTCGTTGCATTTCTATGCCATTTGCTAGATTTCATAAGGCATGTCCCCTTGGTGAAATCTTATATGCTGTCTGCATACAGGTCCTGTCCATAAGATGGCTGCTGATGGATGGTCATATGACCAGACACATAACGCAGTCTCCTCCATTCTAAGTCTAACACATTCCTGCACTAAACTCCCAACAGTGCAAGTACAGATGGCAAGTGCAGGGTATTTAAATGGAGGAGACTCAGTGATGTGTATTACAATGGAGGAGGCAGAATGTTGCGTCTGGTCACATGTCCTTCTATCAGCAGCCATCTTATGGACAGGACCTCTGTGTGGAAAGCACAAAAGACTTGGCCAATAATGAGGCATACCTTTATGAAATATAAATGGTGCAGAATATCAACAAAGGCTATATTGATAAGTGCCATATAATCATCTTACAAACTCACTGATGAACAGTAACCTGAAAGTGGCCAAATTCTGGAGCTAAGGTCACCTAGAAATACAATGCCGTACTGATCACCATATGGTGGTACACAGAGTCCCTAGAGATCCACAGTATAGGGACTCATTCAGCCTCCAACACATTGCTCTGCTGTGTGTATGTGGTCAGAGGGCACCTGCTCCTCAAGATCAATATGAGTCTTTCAGCCGGTAAGCTACATACATGATGTGTCATTTTCTTTTGTTTTCTGTATATCTGGTCTATATTCTGCTTACAATTTTATATGATTTCCACCTGCATTAGTCACTCTACATTAAATGAACTTCATCGATCCTAACTTCTGATTGAAACTCAATCTTGAGGGAACTTCCTTCAGCCAACTACATACATCTCCATCTGTTGGTTTGGTGACATTCTTTGGGTGCCATTGTCAGGAAAATTCACAACTCTGTGTAGTGAATGTCCACCCTTGGAATGTGTGTATGTATCAGAAAAATGGATCACGGTGCTGACCACCACATCCTCATACTTCATAGCTATGGGTATCAGAATATAGAAGACTTACTTTCTCATCTCCACATTTTGTTCCAGGTTCCACCAGGACTTCTGGGTTAAGAGTTTTACATTGTGAGATACTGCAGTAACCAAAGTTTTTGATGACGGGTTGACTGCTACCTCGAGAACAGTACAACACTCCACATTGCCCGTACCTAAAAATATAGAGGTTAAAAATATCAGACATGATTTGCCATAAGAATGTACATACAGCATAAGTTATCATGTCCTTATAATCCGCAGACCATTCCTACCTAGACTGGGGGCAATATCTTCGGCTAGTTTCATAGCAGGAATTAGGAGCAGCCAAAGCACCTAGTGTATGGACAAGACAAAAGTTAAAGTAAGCATAAAGTTTCTAAAAGTCAAAAGAAAAAATTGTGGAATGTAAAAGGAATTATCACCCTCCCTAATTTATAGTGTTTGCCTAACCACTAGTCACATAGAAAAGGCACAATATTAAACGGGACCTGAGCCACAAATGTGAGATGTACAGTTCCTGAGAATTGGTGCCTAAAGACATAAATGCTCAGTTCAGCCCAGCATATATGTGTTTTCAATGGCAAGAATGGAGAAAGCCATTTACAGACACCACTAGTATCAGCTTATCTCCTACCACAATGAAAGTATCAGGCGTTGAAATTTAGCTTACCCGATCCTTCTCTCCCCCGACATCTTCTGTCACCATGACTTCAAATGGAGCCTTCAAATCCTATTTAAGTTGGTGGTGGACACCTCTAACAATTATTTTTTTTTTTTCATGTAAAGCCTGGATCAGGTTGGGCTGTACTGCATATTATCTTAAAAACCAGAGTTTAGACTACCCATGAACAGCTCTTGCACGCTGTCTTATGCCACTATGTACCACACTTTTCTCTACAGTCCCTAGGTCAGACCTTTGTGAGGCTGACTTTGTATGGTTACCTGCTCCCCAGTAAGTTTCACACTGGCTGCTAAGGGTGGGACATTTCCCATTATAGCAATAAGCCTCCCCATTCTTGCAAGGAGATCCATTCATCCGGAAACCATCAGAGGGACACGAGGCCGATTTCCCATCACACATATCAGACAGATCACAGTCGTCTTTGGCAGGTCTACACACGAAACCGGCGTACTTCAGCTGGAAGTGCAAAACAATCATTAAGCCAAAGATTATCATTTTATTTACACCACATTCATGAACATTTCCTTTTCCAATATCATAGTAAATAATTTGGGAGTTTGAAAAAAACATCCTTCCAGTTCAGCCTGTCATCCTGCAATGTTGATCCAGAGGAAGGCAACAAACCTCATGAGGTAGAAGCCAATCTTCCTCATTTTAGGGGGAAAAAAATTCCTTCCCGACTCCAATCAGAAAATTAGAACACTCCCTGGATCAACGACCCTTCTCCAGAAATCTAGTAACTATAACCTGTAATATTATTACACTCCAGAAATACATCCAGGCCCCTCTTTTAGTGAGTTCACCATCAGCACCTCCTCAGGCAGAGAGTTCCATAGTCTCACTGCTCTTACCGTAAAGAATCCTCTTTTATGTTGATGGAGAAACGTTCTCTAGATATAGAGGATGTCCCCTCGTCACAGTCCAACTGAAATCTTTTACACTGATGTTTTACTTTAGACAACCCAAGTTTAAAGGGGTTATGCCATGATTGATGCAAAAATTAATTTCATGCATCATACAGTACATGACAATACCTTTCTAACAAAGCTAGAACCAGCCCTGCACCTCACATGGATCCAGAGATCTCCACATTCACTGCTCCAATTGCTCTACTAGAATTTTTTTTTCAGCCTGGCAGCTCAGGGGCATTTCCTTTCTGCTGCAGCTCTCTCCCTGTAAGGGTCCATTCACACATCCGTATGTGTTTTGCGGATCCGGCAATGTGCATTCCGCATTTTGCCGACCGCACATCACTGGCACTCTCATAGAAAATGCCTTTCTTTTGTCCGCAATGGCTGACAAGAATAGGACATGTTCTATTTTTTTGCAGAACGGAAGTGCGGATTCGCAATGCGGATGCGGACAGCACATTCTCGCCAAATTGAAAAAGAATGGGCAAAATTGCGGAACGGATGCGGACCCATTTTGTGGACGTGTGAATGGACCCTAACTGCCACAGCTTGTAACAGAACATATGGTTGGTGGCTGTTGAAGCTTTAAATTGAGCACGTTCAACCAGCTCAGTGAGACGGACAAAAAATAAGGAACAGAACAAACAGCAGGTGGCGCTATACAGATACATTTTATTGAATAACTCAGTGGCTAGAATACATTTTTAATTACATGCTATTATAAAAGTATTCAGATGCAGGTGCTGGTTTGAAAAATGTAGAATACGGTTTTGTGACACAACCCCTTTAAGTAAAAAATCTTTTATAAATTATATCATCTGTATATTATTTCAGTAAGGTTATCTCATGACCACAACCCCTGTTCATTACCCTTGCAGAGCATATGGACAGAAAAGACAGGGGTAGGAGTGTCTTGGGACACCCATCTGTAAGCCGGAACAGAGAACTGATATGTCAGCTGATACACAGCTCCAAAACCCCAGCAGTGAAGCAATGCTTGGATGTAGTGTTATAGGTAAAACTGTCAATATTCATTGTCTGTTCATAACCCCATCTGTATTCCTTAAAGGGTTTATCCAACCCCTATAATGACCCCCCCAATGCCCGGACCCCTTGTATAGGTTATACTTGCCCTGCTCCACGGGAAGTCTCTTCTGATGCCCGCTGGCCACTGCTGCATCTCCCCGTCACGTGGGTCAAAACATCTGGTGACGGGAGGGGGGCGTTCGGATGGACAGCCAATAGCAGACCACAACGGGAACTAGCCTCCCTAGCGTCATCCGCAATGCTAGGGAGGCTCATTGGAGATGTGGCGGCGGCCATGTGGGCATCAGAAGCGTTGCGGGTGCCGGGGAGCAAGCTAAGTATAACCTGTGTGAGGGGCCCGGGCATTTTGGGGGGCATTATAGGTGTTGGATAACCCCTTTAAGGAATGCATATCTGTTAGCATCAGAGGATGCCCACTCTCTGACAAACATTTTATTGGCCCTAAACTCACCAAGGTGCCAGAAATACTGATTAAAGGTTTCATCATTAGGGCCTTGGCATCAGATAACCTTCTCACTCCAAGTGGAGGTAATTACCCACAACTCCAACCAGGGATGAAAGTTAGGGCTCATGAACACAGCCGTTGCCCGGCCGTGGCCATATTGCGGCCCGCAAACAACGGGCCCGCTATACACAGGCACTTGAATGGGTCCGCAAACCGGAAGGTCGGTGTGGAACGGAGGCACGGAACCCCACGGAAGCACCACGGAGTGCTTCCATGGGGTTTCTGTCCGTGCCTCTGCACCGCAAAAAAGTAGTGCATGAAAGTGAATGGGTCCGCGTTCACATGCGGCGGCCCTACGGTCGGTGCCGGTACATTGCGGACCCGTCTGGCACACGTTCGTGTGCATGAGGCCTTAGGCCTATTGCACACGACCGTATGGCTTTTTCAGTGTTTTGCGGTCCGTTTTAAACGGATCCGTTGTTCCGTTTTTTGTTTCCGTTGTGTTTCCGTTTCCGTTCCGTTTTTCCGTTCCGTTTTTCCGTATGGCAAATACAGTATACAGTAATTTCATAGCAAAAATTGGGCTGGGCATAACATTTTCAATAGATGGATCCGCAAAAAACGGAACGGATACGGAAGACATACGGATGCACTTCCGTATGCATTCCGTTTTTTTGCGGACCCATAGACTTTAATGGAGCCACGGAACGTGATTTGCGGCCAAATATAGGACATGTTCTATGTTAAAACGGAACGGAAAAACGGAAAAACGGAAACGGAATGCATACGGAACACATTCCGTTTTTTTTGCGGACCCATTGAAATCAATGGTTCCGTATACGGACCGTATACGGACCGCAAAAAACGGCCAGTAAACGGGAAAAAAAAACGGCCGTGTGAAAGAGGCCTAATGCAAAGAAGTGTCTGTAGTGTGTCTGCCATGAGGGACTGGGAAAAGCATGACAATGGCTGAGCACCAAAGAAAATTGCGGGATAGCAGGCTGAACTAGATGGATAGATATCTTTTTTCAGCTTTATAAACCACAAGCAGAAAGACCTGGCTTCACACGGGTATATTTTATCTATTTCATTTAATGTTTGTGTGTGTCGTTAAAAGATATCGACAGTATCCCCCATAACAGTGACATCTACAGTGCCCCGCCCCTTTAACAGTGACCTCCACGGCGGCTGCCCCTTTATTAGTGACCTCCACAGTACCCCGTCTCGTTATCTGTGATTTCCACAATAACCCGTCCCCTTAACACTGACATCCACAGAGCTCTGTTCCCTTAAAATGTGACCTCCACAACACCCCGCCCCCCTAACAGTGACCTTTACAGCACCCGCCCCTTAACACTGATCTCCATAACGGACCGTCCCCTTAACTGTGACCTCCACTGTTCCCTGCCCCTTAACAGTGACCTCCACAGCATCCTGCCCCCTTAACAGTGACCTCCACAGCATCCTGCCCCTTTAACTGTGACCTCCACAGCATCCCGCCCCTTTAACAGTGACCTCCATAGAGGCATATACTATGTAAAATATGACTCATCAACGAAAACTCCATCATAATTGATATTTGGAGTGACCCACAAAGATAGAATAGCCCTCATACATATGTTGAATCCACAGCCACACACCCAAAGGAACTATCCGGAATTGGCTAAACTCATGGCTGGATGCTACTTTCACACTAGCGCTTTTGCTGGATCCCCCAGGGTTCAGCAAAAAAAGCTTCCGTTACTGATAATACAACCGCCTGCATCCGTTATGAACGGATCCGGTTGTAGCCAAGACGGATCCGTCATCAACTCCACTGAAAGTCAATGGGGGACGGATCCGTTTTCTATTGTGTCAGAGAAAACAGATCCGTCCCCTTTGACTTGCATTGTGGGTCATTCTGGATCCGTTTTGCTCCGCATCCCATGACGGAAAGAAAACCGCAGCATGCAATGCATTTTGGAGAATTCCGTTCTGTTCAGTTACGTTTTGTCCCTATTGACAATGAATGGGGACAAAACGGTAGCGTTATGCCCTATGGCGGATCTCAATACCGGAAAATAGAAACGCTAGTGTGAAAGTAGCTTTAGCTTTTAATCCTTTTATTTTCATAAACTGTTGACTGCATTGTTTCTGTATCTTTTTTAACCCTTTCATCTGACAATTACTTTTTGTATCGCACTGCACTATTGTGTATTAAATTTGAGTCTCTTCCTTGTTGTCTTGCAGAACTTTCTCTTCCGAAAAACATTACTTGACTTCCCATTAAGATAAATTGTTCTATTGTGACTAGTCTGGAAGGTAAGGCCTCTATTGCCGAGATAAGTATAGGTGGTGGTGGCAATTATAGTATGAAATATTGTCCGTGTTGAAAAACTATGGAAGTAATTTAGCATAATTCTGTCATCTAAAATAGGTGGTGTGACTTTATGTGGTAAATTAATAAGGTCAATAGTGTAATTCACCCCTGCAACGTGACCTGAGAGTAGGGATGGTCGCAGTGGAATACATAACTCACCTGACAGTCCGCACAGCATTCACCCTCTGAGCACTGGGCACCTTGTTTTAGTTTGCACGTGGCCGCATCACAGCATTTGTCAGTACATTCCTGCAATGTCGAAGAGAAAGTTATCCATGCACCCAAAAATATTTCAGAACATAGGCACTGTGACTACGAGACGACCTCAAATGATCATGATGGCCATCTAAAGATTTTAGGAGAGACTTTACAAGATCCTTCAGTAATTAAGTGTTTTTACACTGTTAAAGGTGTTTTCCACCTCGTACAATCTTTTTTCCTATGTGATAAGCTGATAACTGGATGTCCGTCTGCTGAAGCCACTGTGATCATCACAATCTGTAGAGCAACCTACCAAGGGTACTGTTTGTAGGTTCTCGCTGTACTGGTTACTAGATGAGGTTCTCCCATCAGAAATCCACAAAAGGGTATTTAAAAATGAGAGTTTGCAAACCAGACAATCCCTTTAATATATATTTATACACAGTTAAATTAATTTTGTAATAATATCTTAAGAATATCATACAAGTAAAATTTCTATCATAATTATTGTTATGGACAGTGAGCGTGGACCCACTGTGCCAACTAACTGGTTTGGCTTAGGGCTAGATCTACGGCTGTTCTCCTGGTGGTTCCCCGGCATTCACCCTTTAACCCCTATACAGGGATCTAGACTTTATTGCTAGGAGGCTATCTCCTAAAATAGTCCTAGTCAAGGTAGCAACTAACCCACGAGGGTCAGAGACGCTGATGTAAGGCACCAAGGGATCAGGCAATATACATAGGAGGAGATATAGAGCAGGGCAGGCTGAGTTCATGCGCATCTGTGAAACTGGTCCTAGGTTGGGGCAGGGAGCAACAGTTCAATACAGTAGACAGGCTAAGGTCAGGGAAGACTGAAGAAAACTGTGTATTAGTGTCCAACTCTCTATTTCAATCATTTCTGCCAGTTAACGAGTGACAGTCAACTACATAGCAAGTTGATCAACGCTTATAGGGGACCATATGGTGGCACTGCTGTAAAGGAAAACCCAGAGGAAGGATGGAGGATTATTAGTGACAAGACAACACATGTCAGGACTGGTCCCTTCGTCAGATCAGTCAAACCAACTTTGAGGACCTTCACACAAACAATCAACCACATGAAGGATCTGATTGTTCGTGCAGCTGTTCATTTACATCATTGTCGGCCATGCATTCAGATACATTTTATGCTTGCCGATTTGATCAGCCGACTAATAAACGTTTGCCTCTTTGGCAGCTATCCAGTGGACCTTTTGCAATGGTGAATGATCGCAGACGAAACTGACTTTGTTACCTGCACAGAGCCGCAGTCACATTCTTCCCCTCTTTCTGTGAATTTATTGCCACACACAGGAGTCGACTGGATTTCCTCCATCTTTGGCTTGTCCTTCATACATACAGGCATATGTTCCAGAATAAACTTCTGATAGTCTTGCCGACTACAGGAACTGAAGGTTCGTGGGGTGTTATGGCTGTGTTGAGAGAGGGGAAGTACCAGAAGTGAGATATTTACCTTTGATACCACTGTATTTACTTTGAGAAGCCCTCACCCCTTCCTACTGTGCATATCCAATGTACCGTATAAAGGTGATGGGTAGTAAAATAAGTCTGTGGGTGTGGACTTTTAATTTTTGTTACCTTTGCACACACTGGACATGTCATCAATACAGTCAAGTAAGTTATTTGTAAATCTCAACTCAACTTCATAAGAAATAAACCCCAAGTGGCAAATGATTGCTCCAAATGAGTATAAAGTATGCTGGACCGCTAGGGTCCTATGGAATTAGGGGCCGTTATTGTTTCAGAGCCTGAAGCCACCAGATAATTCTCTGGTACTATAATGGGCCAGTCCACCCCTACCTAGGCCCATCAGAGGATCCACTGGTATAATGGTAAGACTAGTCCAAGTGTACCTTGGCCCGTCAAAGGATTCACTGGTACAATGGTAAGCGGTCTCCTCACACTGATTAAGGTGCTCTCTCCCTAAGGAGAGTTAGTTCCTTCCTGACCTGGACACAGGCCTCTCACCCAGTTAAGCCAGTACTCTCTGCTCTGCACTGATGAGGGGCAATCACCCTGCAACAGCTTTCTGCAGATGAGGTGCTGGCTTATTTAATATCCAAGTCATGTCTCAAGACTTATTTTAAGAGCTGAACATTGACTTATAAGATAGCTGCCTTACATCTGGTGGCATTAGAGGCAGACCTTGTTAAGAGCTCATTTACATCCCTTCCCTCCCAGAATTCCAGAGGAGCATGTATGGCCTATAAGTCTTCTCATACTGATTAAGGTGCTCTCTCTTATGACTTTCTCACACTCTTACATCTAAGGCTTCCTTCACTCTTTCTTGGAGTTCTCATCGATATGCCATCCACCACCCTTCAACTCTCCAAAACCTCAAAAGCAATCTCACAAGGAAATCCTCAGTCTCCTAAAGCAGCGAGTTTATGGTGGACTTGTATTTGACCTAAGCCACCAGTAATTGTATGATGCATTAAATTCATGCACCCAATTGTAAATGTTATATAAAGCATTGTTATCTATGAAATGAGTGTGTATGGATGTGTGCACATCTGAACAGCAGACACTATATAATGCACAAGAGACAAGCTATAAAAAAAAATATATAATATGGGCATTTGTTTTCTCATTTGTTTATATTCACCCACCTTAAAGATGGAGCCATGATACAAGATGAGGTTCCACAGCAGTTATCATCGTGAGACATTCCTAAGTTGTGTCCTAGTTCATGAGCAAGAGTCGCAGCAACTGGAGCATATTCCTCACTATGATCCTGAGGATATAATATTAATAATGAGGGTCTGAAGTTCACAACTACTGAGACAAAATTAAGGATAATCAATGCAAGTAAAATGGTGACATTATAAACCTAATAGAAACCTCCTCCCACTGGACACCAGGGAACATAACCTCTTCTCCAACTGGACACCGGGGGACATACCCTCTCGTTCTATTGGACACCAGGTGCGTCTTTTTTGGACGGTTAATTCACTTACACCATACAAAGAAAGTAAAAGAGTCCCCAGAGGATTGAGGATCTACAAGGAACTCATGCAATATGAGGATGACGACACCTTTGTCGCTAAATAGAAGGACATGCACGTGAATTTTTCCATGCCAATATTACAGTTGGTGCTCCAACAGGATGAAGCTGAATATGCGATTGTAAATGAGGAATTAGCAAAAATTAAAGAAGAACTTAAAGGGAGATTAACCGAAACTCAATATCTCAATTTTCAGAAGAAATTGAATAAAAAGCTAATTCTTACACAAGTGGAAATTAAGGAGAGAAAAAAGGATAAGTTCCTAAGAGACAAGTGGGACTATGAGAATGGAAGGGTGTCTGAATGGAATAAACGGAGACAGCGTAAGAGACGCCCCGCACGTAGCAGTAGAAGCGAATTCTGGACCACAGGTTCAGAAGGAGGTCAAGTCAACAATGCTACTGGAGAGGACCCTTTGGGAAGAAAACCCGTAGAGGGGGAAGAAGGAGGAATACGAGAACAAAGAAAATCAACCAGAAGGAGGAGACAAGTCTCTTGGAAGCGTTAGTCCTGCCTCCTGCTAACAAGGACATACGATCGAAACAGAATATTGTTGTGAACCTCATGGATTACGAGTTGTCTCCGGACTGTATCTCAGCCCTTAACTTGGGGCTGGGATACAGTCTGGTTGAACAATTCGATCCGGTGGGATTTGAAGTGGATCTGCATAGGGCTGTGCATAAGCTCTATTTAAAGAAGGTAGCTGCGTATTTCTTGCCCCCTAATATGTTTGAGAAGTTAATACCAGAACATCCTAACAAGCCGGCCTGGTATTTTGTCCCTAAAATACACAAATCTCTCACAGCTCCTCCAGGCCGCCCCATTGTATCGGGGATAGGGTCTTTAAAAGAACCTCTCTCCCAATATGTTGACTGGTTGCTCAGACCCCTTTTATCTAGGGCTTCCACCTATTTGAGTGACACTGGTGACTTCCTTCGGGCCATCAATTGCTTTCAGTGGCGCGAGGGACTCGCATTGGTGTCGCTGGATGTGGAAAGCCTTTATACTAGAATACCACATAATATAGGAGTCCAGGCAATCAGTCAAGTGCTTAGAAAAACTGATAACAAACACATGTATTGCCAATTCATTGCTGAGGCACTGAACTTCATTCTTTCTTGCAATGCCTTCACATTTGATAACCAATGGTATAGGCAGAGGGTAGGAACTGCTATGGGTACACCTGTATCTTGCACGTATGCAAACTTGTTTTTGGCCGTTTTTGAAGACAGGTTTGTCTTCACTACAGCTAATCCATACTTTACCCTCAACTTCGGGGGCCAGTCTCTTGAATTTCTGGATGTACATATAGAGGCTGGAGAGGATTGCATTTACACCAGTGGCCACCAAAAGCCCACAGCCACAAACTCCCTTTTGCATCACAGGAGCTTCCACCCAGATAGTGTCAAGAAATCTATACCTTACGGCCAATTCATGCGGCTTAAGCGGATAAATAATACTGAAGAGGGATACAACAGACAGTCAGAGGAATACAAGGAGAGGGATGTAGACACAGCCAGAAAAAAAGCAGGTTCCGTCACTCAACAAGAGCTATTGTATAGGAAAAGGAAAAATACCCATAATGAAATGGAAAGATTCGTCTTCACGTTCAAATATAGTCCCGCAGCAAACCTCATTAAACGAGCTATCTGTAATAACTGGGATATTTTGAAAAATGAGGAAGGTTTGGAAGTGGTTGCAAATAACAGGCCACTCATAACCTTCAAAAAGTGTCATACCATAAAGGATAAGATAGTAAAAAGCAGGTTCAGGAACAAGGTGCCCAGCAGTGCGGGGCCTTCTATATAGGAAAAACAATCCGCCCCTTATTTGAGAGGTTTAGAGAGCATCTAAATTCCCTAAAAACAGGAAAAGGCTGCACCAGGTTCATTGAACATGTCCGCAATGAACATGGTGGTAATCCACAGGGTATTTCCTTTGCAGGGATAGAGCAGGAGCCATTTAGGTCCCGAGGTGGGGACAGGCACCGTGCACTCCTGCAGAGGGAATCCATGTGGATTATGAAAGCTAGTGCTGTAGGTCCATTGGGACTCAATGACAGAAATGATCTGGGTGTATTTATCTGACCTTCCTCTGTGACGCCACATAAAAGTTGTTGTATCCAGTGCGGTTGCAATGAGGTCTAGCGCCTTGGTTGCTTAGACAACCCGACGCAGTGACGTGCATAAAATGCGCACGTGAGCGCAGCTATGACACTGGCCTGACGAAGCGCAAGTTAGCGCGAAATGGCTGTCGCCTTCATCTGGGTTCTACCGCACCATACGCTCCAGTCCGAAGAGTTACTTTTTATCTTTTATATGAATAAAGAATCGCTTCATCTACGCTGGTAAGTGCCGCCTATTCTATTACCCTTCACTTCACCATATGTTATGCTGTCAAGGCTGTGCACCGCCGAAGGCGTATAAAGGGGCAGGTAGTTGAGGACCGGATACATAAATATATATATTGTGACTTCTAGCAGTGCCGCCTATCTTTCTCTTCTCCCTACCATTCATACCCTCTCCTTCTATTGGACACCAGGGAACATGACCTCTCCTCCCACTGGACAGCAGGGAACATAGCCTCCACTCACACTGGACACCAAGGAATATAACCTCTCCTCCCACTGGACACCAGGGAACACAACCTCCACTCTCATTGGACACCAAGGAATATAACCTTACCTCCCACTGTACACCAGGGAACACAACATCTCCTTCCATTGGAAAGCAGGGAACATAATCTCTCCTACCAATGGACACAGAGGACCATAACCTCTACTCCCTTTAGACACCAAGGAACATAACCTCTCCTCCCACTGGATACCAGGGAACATAACCTCTCCTCCCACTGGATACCAGGGAACATAATCTCTCCTCCCACTGGATACCAGGGAACATAATCTCTCCTCCCACTGAACACAGGAAACATTAAATTCCCCCACGGGTAAGCCATGTGATTTTTTATTTATTTTTTATTTTATTATAAATAGAGGAAACATATCTTATACAGATTTGTTGGGGCCACATTTGGACTAAATATTGCTAATAGAATCCAAATATGGAATACATTTACTGTGAGTCCTCCAGTATCACAATTGGTGAGTGACTAAAGAAGACTCGATGTCACATACTCGACCTTGCGGAATTGCATTGCCTTCTCCACTGAACCACCAGGACCTGAAATTTCCATCTTAGTCCAGGTTTACATGGTTCCCAACAAGAAGTAGATATCACCAATTCATACACAATAGACAACTACTGCAGCTGACCCAGTGAGAAATGTATCTTTCCCCACAGTGGACCCCAGAATACAGTTGCAAGAAAAAGTATGAGAACCCTTTGGAATGATATGGATTTCTGCACAAATTGGTCATAAAATGTGATCTGATCTTCATCTAAGTCACAACAATAGACAATCGCAGTCTGCCTAAACTAATAACACACAAAGAATTAAATGTTACCATGTTTTTATTGAACACACCATGTAAACATTCACAGTGCAGGTGGAAAAAGTATGTGAACCCCTAGACTAATGACATCTCCAAGAGCTAATTGGAGTGAGGTGTCAGCCAACTGGAGTCCAATCAATGAGATGAGATTGGAGGTGTTGGTTACAGCTGCCCTATAAAAAAACACACACCAGTTCTGAGTTTGCTTTTCACAAGAAGCATTGCCTGATATGAATGATGCCTCGCGCAAAAGAGCTCTCAGAAGACCTACAATTAAGAATTGTTGACTTGGATAAAGCTGGAAAGGGTTATAAAAGTATCTCCAAAAGCCTTGCTGTTCATCAGTCCACGGTAAGACAACTGTCTATAAATGTAGAAAGTTCAGCACTGCTGCTACTCTCCCTAGGAGTGTCCGTCCTGTAAAGATGACTGCAAGAGCACAGCACAGACTGCTCAATGAGGTGAAGAAGAATCCTAGAGTGTCAGCTAAAGACTTACAAAAGTCTCTGGCATATGCTAACATCCCTGTTAGCAAATCTACAATACGTAAAACACTAAACAAGAATGGATTTCATGGGAGGATACCACAGAGGAAGCCACTGCTGTCCAAAAAACCCCATTGCTGCACGTTTATAGCTTGCACAAGAGCACCTGGATGTTCCACAGTAGTACTGGCAAAATATTCTGTGGACAGATGAAACCAAAGTTAAGTTATTTGGAAGAAACACACAACACTATGTGTGGAGAAAAAGAAGCACAGCACACACACCAACATCAAAACCTCATCCCAACTGTGAAGTATGGTAGTGGGGGCATCATGGTTTGGGGCTGCTTTGCTGCGTCAGGGCCTGGACGGATTGCTATCATCGAAAGAAAAATGAATTCCCAAGTTTTTCAAGACATTTTGCAGGAGAACTAAAGGCCATCTGTCCACCAGCTGAAGCTCAACAGAAGATGGGTGTTGCAACAGGACAACGACCCAAAGCATAGAAGTAAATCAACAACAGAATGGCTTAAACAGAAGAAAATACGCCTTCTGGAGTGGTCCAGTCAGAGTCCTGACCTCAACCCGATTGAGATGCTGTGGCATGACCTCAAGAAAGCAATTCACACCAGACATCCCAAGAATATTGCTGAACTGAAACAGTTCTGTAAAGAGGAATGGTCAAGACTCACTCCTGACCGTTGTGCACGTCTGATCTGCAACTACAGGAAACATTTGGTTGAAGTTATTGGTGCCAAAAGAGGTTCAACCAGTTATTAAATCCAAGGGTTCACATACTTTTTCCACCTGCACTGTGAATGTTTACATGGTGTGTTCAATAAAAACATGGTAACATTTAATTCTTTGTGAGTTATTAGTTTAAGCAGACTGTGATTGTCTATTGTTGTGACTTAGATGAAGATCAGATCACATTTTATGACCAATTTGTGCAGAAATCCATATCATTCCAAAGGGTTCACATACTTTTTATTGCAACTGTATATACATTAAATATGTATCGTTTTTATACAGTAAACTATTTCAGTTTGTTGGGTGTGGGCAATAAAAACATCATTTTGTGATGTCTTTTCTAATAATATATGTCTTACCTGTACAACACCTGCAGAATTCGTATTACTACACAGTGTGCCGATCCATGCAAGACCCACAGTACTGCCATCGAAATCAATGTTCCTGGGAAACACAAGGTGGATTCAATCCATTGGAGGTGCAAGCATTTTTATGTTTTCACTTTTCCTTCCTGCCTTGCAAAGCTATAATGTTTTTTGTTATTAATTATTTTCCTGATATACTCGTATGAGGGCTTGTTTTTGCATGACAAATTGTAATTTTTAATAGCGCCGTTTACTTTACATATAAAAAAATCTGGAAAAAAATCTTTAAAGGGTGAAAAATAAAAACACAATTCGATAATTTTTTATTTTTTTTTGGGGGGGGGGGGGGAGATTCATTTTTACAGCATTCACTGTGCACTGAGTGGCTTTGCATATCTTGCAGTCATTTACTTATTTTGAACTACATGTTTATTGCGATAGATAGATAGATAGATAGATAATAGATAGATAGATAGATAGATAGGACACAAATAGATAGATAGATAGATATATAGATAGATAGATAGATAGATAATAGATAGATAGATAATAGATAGATAATAGATAGATAGATAGATAAGATAGATAGATATGAGATAGATAGATAGATAGATAGATAATAGATAGATAGATAGATAGATAGATAGATAGATAGATAGATATGAGATAGATAGATAATAAATAGATAATAGATAGATAGATAGATAGATAGATAGATAGATAGATAGATAGATAGATAAGATAGATAGATATGAGATAGATAGATAATAAATAGATAATAGATAGATAGATAGATAGATAGATAAGATAGATAGATATGAGATAGATAGATAATAGATAGATAGATAGATAGATAAGATAGATAGATAGATAGATAGATAATAGATAGATAATAAATAGATAGATAGATAGATAGATAGATATGAGATAGATAGATAATAAATAGATAATAGATAGATAGATAGATAGATAGATAGATAAGATAGATAGATATGAGATAGATAGATAATAGATAGATAATAAATAGATAGATAGATAGATAGATAGATAGATAAGATAGATAGATATGAGATAGATAGATAATAGATAGATAGATAGATAGATAGATAGATAGATAGATAGATAAGATAGATAGATATGAGATAGATAGATAATAGATAGATAATAAATAGATAGATAGATAGATAGATAATAGATAATAGATAGATAATAAATAGATAGATAGATAGATAGATAGATAGATAGATAATAGATAGATAGATAGATAGATAGATAGATAGATAATAGATAGATAATAAATAGATAGATAGATAGATAGATAGATAGATAGATAAGATAGATAGATAGATAGATAGATAATAGATAGATAGATATGAGATAGATAGCCATGTTATACATAGAGAAATAGATAGATAGATAGATAGATAGATAGATAGATAGATAGATAATAGATAGATAGATATGAGATAGATAGATAATAGATAGATAATAAATAGATAGATAGATAGATAGATAGATAATAGATAGATAGATAGATAGATAGATATAATACAGATAGATAGATAGATAGGACACAAATAGATAGATAATAGATAGATAGAATACAGATAGATAGATAGGACACAAATAGATAGATATGAGATACAGATTTAGATATACATAGGAGAATCTTACGTTAGGAACTGAGCATTGTCATGAGGTTTGATAGGTAGCAACTTTTTCTCCCTCCACTCAGAGAAGCGCCTTAGATTGGTGTCAGCGGAGGTGACCACGTCAAACAGGTTTTTATCGCCCCAAATTTCCAGTCCAGTTAGAGCCACAAAAAGATTTAAGGGCTTATACACCTAAGGATGAGGATAGATATACAGTAATAACATGGAGGATGAGTGACTTGGTCATTGTTACCACAAGGAAAATGTCGTATTCTATGCCGTGCATTAAAGTAAACAGCCGACCACGTAATGCATGGACAAGCCAAGTCTTTTACTTAGTAGCTCTCCAGTTTGGACCACTTGGCCCTCAATGATTCCCATATACAAAAGGGTTCTATTTCCCTTCACCTTTACTTTAACCATCTGCCATCTGTGCTGTACTCTGGAGCCCAGTGTCAGGGAAGTATTGTATTCAGAGGGAAAATTAATCTCCAAGAAGTTTCTAAACATACATATCTATTGTACATGACTGCACGAACTTACCTGATTGACGAAATTAACAATGCTAAATATCCTTTGCCTGATTTCACCATTTCTGCGGTTAAATCTATTGTACTAGAAGAAAGGAGATGATGAAGAATTAAGCAAGTCATCAAGTGTGCTCACACAACCTATACAGAACATATACTGCATGTTACATATGCAGAATAATTCCAGCACAAATTCTTACCATAGAATTATCCGCTACCATATAAAGCTGGATATATTTTCTTGACTTTAGAAATGCTTGTTTCTATGAAGATAAAGTAGAGTGATTTCCATATCATATTATAGATGGAGGGATACTTTACACATAGAGACATGTCACTGTCCTATATCTAAATACTTTGGAGGAGACAGAGTGGCTTGGTAGACAGATAGATAGATAGATAGATAGGAGATAGATAGGAGATAGATAGATAGATAGATAGATAGACATAGATAGATAGATAGATAGATAGATAGATAGGAGATAGATAGATAGATAGATAGATAGATAGATAGAAATAATCAAAGAATGAACCAGCACCTCCAAATGGATAGCAGGTGCAAGCTACCATGACAATAATATATTTTATTTGTAGAACTATAAGTAGCAGCACACCACTCTATAGATAGATAGATAGATAGATATGAGATAGATAGATAGATAGATAGATAAATAGATAATAGATAGATAGATAGATAGGAGATAGATAGATAGATAGATAGATAGACAGATATATAGATTTCTCTCTCTCACCTCATCACTGGTAGTTGAGAAGTCTATCTTGGTCATTATTGTCTCGTTGACACTTGTGTCATCCACCCCACATGTTTTTGGTTGCTCCTGGGCTTCATACTGGTAGACAGCATGTGCTCCAGTCTCTGACATCTTCAGAGGTTGAATCAAGAATTTTTTTTCTTGTGTTGTAATTATGCCACTAAAAGAAAATTTTACAATAAGTTTGTGTCAGTTCGGCTTCTCCAGAAATCAGATCTATAGCCCCTCATATTAAAGATGATCTCCACCTTCGACAACCCCATATCAGTAATAAGGGTTCCTGCTGGGACTCTCAGAGAGCACCTGCAATCTGTGGGGAAAGCTAGGCACCATTCCCCTACAGCGCCACCACAGGGGAAATGAAGTATTACACAGTGACCATCCAAATCAGTCTGATGTCTGTGTAATGCAGGACCTCCACTGCCACAGGTGCTCTGTCTAGCTGCTCTCCACTCTGGGGATCCGAAAGACTGGATAATCCCTTTTAATTAGGAGTAGACTGGGAACAACACCAGACCAACAGATTAGGTAAAAGTCATTATTATGGTCTCACCTTAATCCATTGCATGTGCTGAGGCTGACCTGTGAGTCGTTGTCATTCTTCACATACCCTTGATAAAAGCAATGATCCTACAAGAAATACATGGTTAGATCATTTTCCGACGGATCCCACAGATATCTGCAGGACCTGATCTAATCCAATCTATTGTGTCTGAGGGCAGATTCCAATGCTGCCTGGTGTCTAGAGCTGAGGAGAACATCCTGAATATTACCATTCTTGATCTGCTGGGGAAGATTGGATAACATTGGGTGGTGGAGCTGTTTGGCCATTGCCCCTTTTGCCCTCTTGTAATCAGTCACATTGGGTGGTTGTACTTCAGTGGTTTTTATATAAGATTTTTTAGACTGAACCAAACATATGAAAATAAAAATTATCCAATATCTTCCAAAAGAAGATATATGGAAGCCTATTGAACTGGTACATGTATCTGCTCATGTTGGTCTCTTCTCACACTCAAAAAAACCCATGTTCTTTAGGTTCTTCAAAGAAATTTGACCATAGCAGGTATGTATGTTTGATATAAAGAGGGAAGTTATATGAGGACCCACTTACCTTTATCTCAGGACTGGTGGTAACTGGGGAACCATCTTTTAGGTAATAAGTCTCTGTGTAATTCTCAGATATTAAGTCTCTGCGAGAAGAACAGGAGTTTATTAGAATATATCACACCGTGAGGCTTTATGTACATGACTCTATTTTTCATCCATGTGGTATCTGCATTTTTTTGCGGATTGCACACCGACCTATTCACTTCTATGGGGCCGTGCACGCATTCTTATCTTTTGGGCATCCACATGTCCCTTTACGCAAATTATAGAACATGTCCTATTCTGGTCTGTATTGCAGATGAGAATAGTCATTTATATTAATGGGATTGAGAAAAATGTGGAATGCACACAGAATATATGGTTTGCGGACCAAAATACGGATATGGCCATGTGCCTAAATCCTATTTCACATGAGCAATACAGAACTTGTCCAAGTTCTGTCAGTGAAAAACTGACGTTTTGCCTTCATTTCGCTCCAGCGTTTTCTGCACATCTGTTAAGTTTTTGTGTTTTGTCTCCGTGCAGATGCAATCAGTTCAAAATCTTCAGTGTGGTTCAGAATTTTTTTTTTCACTGACCTACTGCCTGTCCTGCGTGGAAAATGGATGAAGACAAAACATGCTGCGATTTTTCCTAAATGGACAGATGGTCAGTGAAAAGCACTGCTCATGTTCATACACCCATTGACAGGGGCGTAGCTAAAGGCTCATGGGCTCTGGTGCAAGAGTTCTGCTTGGGCCCTCATTGTGGCACATAGCCTTTGTGCTGGCTGAGGCAAAAATGGAAATGGCACCCCCACTCCCCCATGCCAAATTCTTGGCATAACCCCGTCCCTCAAGCCAGAGGTGCAAGTTGACCAGCATGCACTTTCTATAATACCGGTGTCTTCTTATGCGGCACAAGGGTCTTTGGACCCCCTCAGGCTCCTGGGCCCGGTAGCGACTGCTACCCCTGCATCCCCTACAGCTCCACCCCTGCCCTGACCATTGGGCGCACACAGACACCAGGACCAGGTCCCTGCTGTTCTGAACTAACTGTCCCAGCTTGACGCACAGCAAACACAAGCTATCACTGACATTAGCGCCAATCCACCTCTGGTAGTGATTGGCTAAGCAGGTCTTTCTTGGCATTTCCAGTGTGTCAAGTCGGTACAGGAAGTGCAGAGCAGTGTAGACCTGACCAGTGCTGGAACGGCATAGTGGCAAGGGATCGGCGGAGGTGAGTAACCCCTTCCTTGTTATTTTTAACATTGCCTGGCCCATTTTCATAGAAAAGAACTGGTGATAGTTGAAGTCCAACAAAATCTTAAAATAAATGGGATCATTTATAAAACTGCTGTAAAGTAGAACTGGCTTAGTTGCCCATAGAAACCAATCAGATTCCACCTTTCATTTTCCAAAGGAGCTGTCAAAAATGAAAGGTGGAATCTGATTGGTTGCTATGGGCAACTAAGCCAGTTCTACTTTACACCAGTTTTATAAATGACCCCAAAAATATCTAAACATTTTTTCAAGATTATGACCAAACAGGAACAAGCCAACATCAACACACAGAGGTGACTCACTCAGTTTTCTCCAGATGAAGGACCATAGGTTGACCATTCACTTCAAGTCCATATTGCACCAGGTCAGGATATTCACTCTGCTGAGAGAAGACCACACATTACTTACTACAAAATAGTCAGGAAGTGGAAAGATATGCGTTTTATAGGATTTAAAGCGGACCATTCACCTCTCCTGACATGCCTGTGTTAATAGCTTCATGCATTTCCCATGTAATAACAATGGAGCATCTATTCTTATGGCTCTATGTTGTGCCGTTCCTGTATTATTTCTACTAGAAGTTATGAATGAATTGCTAGCAGTCTGCAGTAAGGGTACAGAGGGGAGGTAACCAGTTGGGGGTGTGTCCCTGCACAGACTCACTCTATCCAATCAGTGCTGCCATATTCAGACTGTGCAGGTATACCCCCCCAACTAGTTACCTCCCCCTGTACCCTTACTGCAGACTGATAGCAATTCATACATAACTTCTAGTAGAAATAATAAAGGAATGACACAACATAGAGCCATAAGAACAGATGCTCCAGAATTGTTATTGCATGGGAAATGCATGAAGCTATTGTAACACCCCATAGCTTTTTGTGCAATGATGATGTTTAATGCTAAACCTTTTCTTTTCTTTCCCTCATTAGTTGCAGTGCACAGTTATGCCCACTAGGGGTGTACTTAGAAAAGATTGCTGTGTCACACTAGGAACCAAGTTTGGAGAGGACAGTTCCTGAGGGGGAGGGTTTTGTTGGATGTGCAAGGAAGGTTGGTAAAGGATGCTGTGGATGCAGTTCAAGAGAGAGTTACTGGATTGTCTGGCCAGACAGAAGATCAAGCTGTATACTGCACTGGGACCAGAGAGAGAGTGGATTGTTTCTTGGAAGGAGAAAGACTAAAATGGTAGTGAGTTGCTGGCATTTTCTGCTCTCAGAGGGTCACATTGTTGAAAATAAACGGGCCCATTGTTCATATAAACTGTGTCTGAGTATTGGGGAAGAAAAAGGGAGTTCACCAGAGCAAAGAGAGATCTGAACCTACTATTCCACTTCTAAGGTACACCCACGGGTGCGCTACATTTGGGGGCTCGTCCGGGATTCCATTTCAGACCATAACTCTGTTTCCCTTTTTTTTTAAGCACAGTAAAGACAACAAAATGGATTCAAAGTTAGTCACTGAGTGGTGTCAGACCTGTAGAGTGGACTTAGACAAAGCACTTGCATTAATAGTCCCCAGTACTGAAATGTCCCGCCGTCAGCTTTATGATTTGATGGAAAAGATTATCCCAGGAGAACATTGTTTAATTAGAGATATCAAAGTAAATAGGGACACAGAAGAGGAGAGGACCAATGTTCTGTTTGAGTGGGAGACACCAGTGTCAGCGTTAGATTTCCCTGAGGACTTTGAATTTGGGAAAGAGGGACTCAAAGCTAGATTGGTTCGACCAGAGTTTTTGCCTGGAAACAAGTCAGTAGATGCAAATGACATGGTCACCACCTCTGGGTTAGTACAAGCACTGACCGAAGTAATGAGTAAATGTGCGACTCTGGGCCAGAAATCTTTGGCATCTGAATACCGCAAGTTAAAGTTCTTCTCAGGGACTCAGCCCACACCAAATGGGGAGGAGGAGTTTGAACCCTGGCTGGATCAAGTGCTTCAAGTAATAGAAGAATGGAATGTGTCGGAAGCTGTTAAGAAACAGCGAGTTGCCGAAAGTCTCAAAGGGGCGGCCGCAGAAGTGATCAGAAATCTAAGACTGAGCAAAAGGGCCTGCTCTGCTAGAGACTACTTGAACGCTTTACAAGATGTTTTTGGGCGAACTGAGACAGTGGAGGAGCTTCAATATAAGTTCACGCATACCTATCAGACGGAGGGGGAGAAATTGTCCCAGTATATTAGGCGGTTGGATCGAATTCTTCATCAACTAATGCTCAAGAAGGGGATAAACTCAGACCAAGTAGATCAGAAAAGAGTTCAGCAGATATTTCAGGGTGCATTGCCTCTAGATCCCATCATGATAAAAATGCGGGCACAAACAAACCAGACACCTTTAATGTATCATCAGTTGGTGAAAGCTGTCAGAGAGGAAGAAGCTGTATTGGAAGAGAGGAGCTCCTCTCAGGTACAAACAGGAGCAATGGTTCACAGCGCCTCTAGTTCCGAAGCATCACAGATACAGTCACAAGTGGCCACATTAGCAGATGCAATAACACAGATTGTCAAGACAGTAGAGGGGCTACAGAAGACAGTCAAGACACTAGCAGAAGAGAAGCAAACAGAGGCAGCATCCACAGGTATGGCAGTCAGAAGAGAATTGAATGCAGTCAGATCAAGAGCATTTGTTGGATTCTGTTACCGATGTGGAGAGACAGGACACATGAGACGGAGATGTCCGAATCCTGAGAATCTAAGGAGAGTAAATGAAATGTTTTTGGCGAACTCGAAGCAGGGAAACTTCAGAGGGCCTCAGTGAAGGAGCCAACTGTGTGCCCAAGTTTAAAGCGCTCCATAAATAACACCATGAAGGAAAGAACCCCTGCCTCGAATTCTTCGCCCATTTACATTTCAGATGACAGAAGACTAACACGGCCTGATTCTTTGAAGGAGAGAGCAAAAGTTTTAGGACTACCATCTACCGCTCATCAGCATGCCGACTGTAAGGCAGTGGAAAGAACAAGGAATGAGAAGCTGCCAGCTGGTCTAATTGGGCCGTCCCCTCTAGTGCCAATTAAAATAGAAGGAATCTATAGCAAAGCTTTGTTGGACACTGGGGCTCAGGTTACTATTTTATTCAGAGACTTTTATCAGAAGCAACTGAAACACTTGCCGCTTCAAAGACTGGAAGATCTGGAGATTTGGGGTCTGAGCGACACAAAGTTCCCATATGATGGCTACGTCTCACTCAAGTTAGAGTTCCCTACCTCAGTGGTGGGGATCAGCGAAGAAGTTAACACTCTAGCTGTTGTGTGCCCAAGACCTAAAGAGAAGGGAGAAGCTGCCATGTTGGTTGGGACAAATACAGATTTTATTCGGAGATTGTTGAGACCACAGTTGGCTGAGAATTGTCTTTCACTTCACCCATTCTTAAAACCAGTGTACTATGCTTTGAAAAAGGAGAAGATCAACCCAAAAGAAGAGATTGGGCATGTTTGGTCCCCTTCCGGAAGAGAACATGTCATTCAACCAGGAAGAATAACTTGTCTAAGGGCAAAGGTGAGGATGTGTGGAAAGGCAACTACCTCCCACTTCATGACGGAGATGGGCTCAGAAATAGAATTGCCACCTGGTCTGGAGTTAATACCAGAGGTCTGGCCAGCTGACAAATTGAAGCACCCGCATGATACCTTGTCAGTGGGGTTGAAGAACAAGGGGAGCACTCCCATTATCCTTCGCTCTCAAGTCCGTCTGGGAAATGTATATGCTGCCACTCCTTTGCCTCCAAGTGATAACGTCAATATAGATGAACTGAACCTGGAAGATGTTGACTTAGGAGGTGGTATCTTGCCACCAGAATGGATGGTTCGAATTAAAGAGATGCTAAAGCAAAAGAAGAACTGTTTTTCTGCAGGTGAATATGACATAGGTCGTTCTAAGAGTGCAATGCATAGCATCAGGCTGAAGGAAGATCGGCCCTTCAGGGAACGCTCACGAAGAGTTGCTCCGGGAGATTTGGAGGACCTACGACAGCACTTGATGGAACTGAAAGCCGCTGGGGTGATTCAGGAGTCCAGAAGCCCTTATGCCTCCCCCATTGTGGTTGTCAGAAAAAAAAATGGATCAATACGCATGTGCGTTGACTACCGCACTTTGAATCAGCGAACCATCCCTGATCAATACACCACCCCACGGATAGAGGATGCACTTAATTGTTTGGTGGGCAGCAAATGGTTCAGTGTGTTAGATCTGAGGAGTGGATACTACCAAATTCCAATGGATCCTACAGATAGAGAAAAGACTGCATTCATCACTCCTCTGGGGTTCTTTGAGTTCAATGACATGCCCCAAGGCCTATCAAACGCACCAGCAACTTTTCAGCGGCTCATGGAAAGAACAGTTGGAGATATGCATCTTCTTGAAGTACTTGTCTACCTGGATGACATCATTGTCTTCGGGAAAACTTTAGAAGAGCATGAGGCAAGGCTAAGGAAAGTGTTGGATAGGATTGAAAAAGAAGGATTGAAACTATCCTTAGACAAATGCAAATTTTTCCAGCCATCAGTGACATATGTCGGACACGTGGTGTCTGCAGAGGGGATAGCAACAGATCCCAGCAAAGTTGAAGCAGTGACATCTTGGCCTAAGCCCCGAACCATCACAGAGTTGCGCTCTTTTCTTGGGTTCTGTAGCTATTATAGAAGATTTGTACAAGGGTTTGCCAAGACAGCCCGACCCCTAAACCAACTGCTTCAAAGTAATGTGGATCTCACTGACTCAGATGAAGGTTTCAAGTTGAAGAAAGTGAGGGGATCAAGAGGGCCTAAAGAGTGTATTGAGGGCCGCTGGACCTCTGAGTGTGATGAAGCATTTGAAGAGCTCAAACATTGTCTTACTCATGCTCCAGTGCTAGCCTATGCTGACTCGACTAAGCCCTATACACTCCATGTAGATGCTAGCAGAGAAGGTCTGGGAGGAGTTCTCTATCAAGAGCAAGACAAGGGGCTGAGGCCTGTGGCTTTCATTAGCAGAAGTCTATCCCCCACAGAAAAGAACTATCCAGCCCACAAATTGGAATTTCTTGCCTTGAAATGGGCTGTAGTGGATAAACTGCATGACTACCTTCATGGGGCTGAGTTCGAAGTTCAGACAGACAATAATCCTTTGACTTACATACAGACTACTGCAAAGTTGGATGCCACTGGACATAGATGGATGGCTGCTCTGTCCAACTACAATTTCAGTCTGAAGTATCGTCCGGGCACACAGAATGGAGATGCTGATGGTCTATCCCGTAGACCTCATGAAGATTTACACCCTGATAATGAATGGGTAGAAATACCTGCACCAGGAGTGAGAGCTATGTGCAAATTTTCAACAGTCCAGTCGAGAAGTGAGTGTTGTGCCCAGAGCCTAGTTCTACCAGCCGAAAGTCTACCTTCATCCTTTTGCAATCCAGTCACTCTGCAGGCTTCTTCATTACCAGTTTTGAGCCACAGTGATCTCAGAAGAGATCAGAAAGAAGATCCTTTAGGAAAACTAGCAGTGGCAGCCTTAGAGAAGAACCAAGTTGACATTCTTCGTACAGATGCCCACCCAATGGCGAGGCTGTTGGTCAAAGAGTGGGACCGGTTGCAAATACGAAGTGGACTTGTATACAGGAGGGCCCCAAGTACCGTCAATAGTGAAAAATGGCAGTTATTACTCCCCCAGAAGTACAAGGAGACAGTACTTTGTGCGTTACATGATGAACATGGCCATCTGGGTTATGACAGAACTTTGGGGCTCGTGAGAGACAGATTTTACTGGCCATGTATGAAGCAAGACATAGAAGACTATTGCCGTTCCTGTTTGTGTTGTATTCAAAGAAAGACGTTGCCCACAAGAGCTGCTCCCTTGGGACAGTTAGAGAGTGGAGGACCATTAGAACTTGTATGCATAGACTTTCTCAGTATTGAACCTGACGAAGGGGGAATTAGCAACGTGTTGGTTGTGACAGACCATTATACCAGATACGCTCAGGCATTCCCTGCTCGTGATCAGAAAGCTCTCACAGTGGCTAAACTGCTTGTTGAAAAGTTCTTTGTCCATTATGGTCTACCAAAGAGAATTCATTCTGACCAGGGGCGTGATTTTGAGAGCAAACTTGTAAAAGAACTACTGACACTTTTGGGGGTGCAGAAGAGTCGCACCACCCCATATCATCCGCAAGGGGATGCCCAGCCTGAACGCTTCAACAGGACTTTACTTGACATGCTGGGGACTTTGTCTATTGAAAAAAAGAGTCATTGGAGTAGACATGTGGCAACAGTGGTGCATGCCTATAACAGTACAAAAAATGATGCCACAGGGTTCTCGCCTTACTTTTTAATGTTTGGGCGAGAGGCTCGTCTCCCTGTCGATCTGACATTTGGAGTCTCTGCTGATGACACTCCGGTGAACTCTCACACTAGCTATGTGGAGAGACTCAAGAAAGGTCTTAAGCAAGCGTATGAGTTGGCTGAAATCTCTTCAGGACTGCGACATCAACAGAATAAGGCTCGCTATGACAAGAAAGTGAAAGCACATGATCTTCAGCCAGGGGACCGAGTTCTTTTGAGGAATGTGGGCCTGCAAGGCAAGCACAAATTAGCAAATCGATGGGGTTCTGATCGCTACATAATCTGCTCCCAACTACCAAACATTCCAGTCTACCAGGTTCGCCCTGAAGGAAAGGAAGGACCAATTAAGACTTGGCATCGCAACAACCTGATGCCCCTAGCAGAAACTGTGAGGATAATAAATTCTGAACCCAAACGTGTACAAGGAAAATCAAATTCAAGGCGGTCCAGCAGACTGCAGAGAAAAGGAGAGACTACTCCGTCAGCTGAAGAACCAGTGACCCCCCTTGATGGGGAAGAAGACAGTGATAGTGAGTGGGGTATAGATGGACTTTTCTATGATAGTATGTACAACCCCATTGAAAGCGATCTGAATGCTAATGCTCTAGAGTTCGTCCCTTGTCAAGTTGACCAATCCAAAACAGGCATTCGTCTGGAGGGTTCTTTGGCCCTGAATGAGCAACAAAATGAGAGTTTTCCCCTGCCTACTATGGACAATGACCTTTTGTTTGCTGTCAATTCAAGTGTGGGTGACTCCCAGGTTACTCCAGAAATAGAGGACGTGACTACTGCAGAAACAAAGTGTGAGTGTGTCAATGATGCACCACCTGTTGAAGCATGCTCCCCAGTCAACACCTCTGAACTAAGGCCACCCAGACAGATAAGGCCTCCACAGAGACTCACATATGACACTATGGGAAATAGTACTCAAGAACCTGTGAGCACTGCACATCGAGGAGTCTACGCTCATGTTCCCTTTGCTCTTTGCTCCAAAGGTGACCCTCTCCCCACAATAATGTGTACTAATGACACTCCATGGTGGAATGTCCCATTTGACTACAGTGGCAATGTTCAGTTAGTTGTACACTAAACGAAAAAACAAAAACAAAAAAAGAAAACGTTAGATTTGAGCCATTCTTTGGGAGGACCCAAGACATTTTAAGTGGGGGGAGAGTGTAACACCCCATAGCTTTTTGTGCAATGATGATGTTTAATGCTAAACCTTTTCTTTTCTTTCCCTCATTAGTTGCAGTGCACAGTTATGCCCACTAGGGGTGTACTTAGAAAAGATTGCTGTGTCACACTAGGAACCAAGTTTGGAGAGGACAGTTCCTGAGGGGGAGGGTTTTGTTGGATGTGCAAGGAAGGTTGGTAAAGGATGCTGTGGATGCAGTTCAAGAGAGAGTTACTGGATTGTCTGGCCAGACAGAAGATCAAGCTGTATACTGCACTGGGACCAGAGAGAGAGTGGATTGTTTCTTGGAAGGAGAAAGACTAAAATGGTAGTGAGTTGCTGGCATTTTCTGCTCTCAGAGGGTCACATTGTTGAAAATAAACGGGCCCATTGTTCATATAAACTGTGTCTGAGTATTGGGGAAGAAAAAGGGAGTTCACCAGAGCAAAGAGAGATCTGAACCTACTATTCCACTTCTAAGGTACACCCACGGGTGCGCTACACTATTAAAACAGTTGTGTCAGGAGAGGTGACAGGTCCTCTTTAACAATTAATGTTATTTTACAACATATTTATCTGAATACAAAGAGATTCTCTCACTCTGCATTACCCAGGATACTGTGTATCCCATAGACAGCCCAGGGTTTCAGTATAACCTGTGCAATGCTTCACTTTGCCTGTGGGGGTGCTGCAGGAAACTGGACATTTGCTGGGTTCTCTTAGGACACCCTGCAATCAGGTTATAGTTCAGGGACCCTTTTAACAAAAAAGGATCATCCAAAATGAACACCCCAGTTATTCTGTGGCCTATTATTTTTTAAGATATATTATTTAAAGTACATGTTCATTTTTTTTTTCTTCCATGTCCTGAGGGGGGTACTGTACCTGAGTATCTCTCTTATGATGTGCATGAAGTTTTCGAGGGAAGACCACCTCATATTTCTGTCCCTCCGGCATTCCATTTAAACCTGCAGGAAATGACCAAAGGATTACGGATCTCATAAGACTAGGATAGATCGGGGTCTCCTGTGTCTCCTCATCATTTTCAAGATCTCTGTCTGTTGTTAGTACCCCAAAAAAATCCTCATTACAAAAAAGGACAAAAAATCTCCAGCAGATTTCAGCAAAGACATGAGAAATAGGTAAATAGCGCTTAATCATCGTATCATGACAAATTACCAATAAACAATCGGGTGTTGCCATTCCCCTTTTCAAAGGGGGCGCGTTCCTACAGCCTGATAGTGTGAGCTTTGATTAGTGAATGTGAAAGTGTATACAGACACGCCACCACCTGGTAACACCCACTTGTCAATTTATTCCTAAATTTCTGGGAGCAATAATAGAGGAATGGCACAACACAAAGTTATAAGAAATAAAGCTTCAGAACTGTTCTTTCATGAGGAATACAGCTATTTACTAAAAGAAACATGTCAGGAAAGGTAACAGGTCCTTTCCCTTCTGTTTAACTTCCAGCGCATGTCAGAAGAGGAGAAGGGAAAAAGGATTTATGGCGCATGCGCAAGATTCCAGACATGCCAGGAGCAGACCTGGGCAGGCTTGTGTAATGCGCCTCGATGACTCCATGACCGGCATTTACCTATAGAAAGCTACAATCTGAAAGTGCAATCACATCAAAACGCTGACCAAATCTGCATCATGTTCAAGGGCCTTAGGCCTCTTTCACACGGGCGTCATGTTTTTGGCCTAAGATGCGGGTGCGTCGTGGGAAAATGCGTTTTGCACGCACGTGAGAAAAATCGGCATGTTTGGTACCCAGACCCGAACCCGGGCTTCTTCACAGAAGTTCGGGTTTGGGTTAGGTGTTGTGTAGATTGTATTATTTTCCCTTATAACATGGTTATAAGGGAAACTAATAGAATCCTTAATACAGAATGCTTAGTCCAATAGGGCTGGAGGGGTTTAAAAAATATAAAATATAATTTAACTCACCTTAATACACTTGTTCGCGCAGCCTGGCTTCTCTTCTGTCTTCATCTGTGAGGAAAAGGACCTGTGGTGACGTCACTGCGCTCATCACATGGTCCATCACATGATCCATCACCATGTGACGGACTATGTGATGAGCGCAGTGACGTCACCATAGGTCCTTTTCCTCCTGCACAGCAAAGATGAAGACAGAAGAGAAGCCGGGCTGCGCGAACAAGTGGATTAAGGTGAGTTAAATTATTTTTTATTTTTTTTAACCCCTCCAGCCCTATTGTACTATGCATTCTGTATTAAGAATGCTATTATTTCCCCTTATAACCATGTTATAAGGGAAAATAATAATGATCGGGTCCCAATCCCGATCGTCACCTAGCAACCGTGCGTAAAAAATCGCACTGCATCCGCACTTGCGGGCCTGCGTTGCATGAAAAACGCACAAAATAGAGCATGCTGCGATTTTCACGCAACGCACAAGTGATGCGTGAAAATCACCGCTCATGTGCACAGCCCCATAGAAATGAATGGGTCCGGATTCAGTGCGGGTGCTGTGCGTTCATCTATCAAAACTGGTGCAAAGGAAAACTGGCTTAGAAATGAAAGATTCCACCTTTCATTTCACCCTGAATTGCAGCAGAAAGGGCACGCCCAGAGCCTCCAGCATGATATAAATTTAGCAGAGCAATTGGAATAATGAATTGGGAATTCTCTGGATCTGTGAGGTACAGGGCTGGCAGGCCCGTCTCATTTATCATTTTCTACGCCTGTTTTAGGTGTAGAAAACAATCTAAATCTACGCCAGCAAGGAAGCCAGCGTAGGAAGACAAGTGTAAAGTCCGCCTAAGTCATGTAGAGGCCGACGCCTCTACACAACTGAGGCAGATGAACCGCCAGCGCAAGCCAGCGTCTTAATCGCCGGTCTTCATAAATTTTCCCCAATATGTTTATTTTGTGGGATAATCCCTTTAACCCTTTTTACCCCCCCATCTGTATTGTAATGTATTGCCTGTTAGTGTATTACACTAAATAATACACTAACAGGTTGACTAGGAGACCCAGCCTGAGGCTGGATCTCCTGGGCACCCGTAGAAGACAGGTCACGATGCCATGCAAGTGCCGTGCAAGGCATTGGGCAGCCTCTGCACGGCATCGGACTGCCTTCTCACCCATCGGGTCCCCGCCACAGCCATCGGGCTCCCTCACCTGTAGCAAACCACTTCTATGTCGTGGTCAGCGCTGACCGCGGCATAGAAGGGGTTAATGTGCCGGCATCAGTGTTTTCAGTGATGCCGGCGCATACAACAATGGTCCGGGTAACAGGAACAGCCGGTCCCCTGCAGCTGATCGGGCAGGCGCAGCTCCTGCACTTGCCCGATCAGCGGGCCGTAATACTATGGCGCTGGGCGGCAAGTCACGTCCCGCTGCGCCGTACTATTACGGCGCTGGTCGGGAAGGTGTGAATTACAGAGCCCTTTCAGGCTCCTTTGTTTTATACCACAATACAGGCAATACAGCCCTAAAATAAGAAATCTGCCAACTGGCGAAATAAAACTGATGCATTTTTCCGCAAAGTTCTGATGCATATTTAGAGCAAGTTCTATCTTTTTGCGGTGCGGAAGCATGGAACCGAACCCCAGAAAGCACTCCATAGTGCTTCCGTACTGTTCCGTTCTTCCGTTCCGCATCTCCGGATTTGCGTACCCATTGAAATGAATAGGTCTGCATCTGTGATGCGGAATGGCCACAGAACGGTGCCCGTGTATTGCAGATCCGCAAATGCAGTCCGCAATACGGCAACGGGCATCACATGTTTCACACTACCGTTTTGGCTTTCCGTTTGGGAGATCCGTTCAGGGCTCTCACAAGTGGTCCAAAACGGATGAGTTTTGCCCTAATGCATTCTGAATGGAACAGGATCCGCTCAGAATACATCAGTTTGCCTCCGTTCAGTCACCATTCCGCTCTGCAGCGTTTTGCTGTCCGTCTGACTAAGAGGAGTCAAACCGATCCGTCCTGTCACACAATGTAAGTCAATGGGGACGGATCCGTTTTCTCTGACGCAATCTGGCACAATAGAAAACGGATCCGTCCCCCATTGACTTTTAATGGTGCTCAAGACGGATCTGTCATGGCTATAGAAGACATAATACAACCGGATCCGTTCATGACGGAGGCATGCGGTTGTATTATTGTAACGGAAGTGTTTTTGCAGATCCATGACGGATCCGCAAAAAACTCTAGTGTGAAAGTAGCCTTAGTTGCCCATAACAACCAATAAGATTCCACCTTTCATTTTTCAAAGGAGCTCTTAAAAATGAAAGGTGGAATCTGATTGGTTGTTATGCGCAACTAAGCCAGTTCTACTTTACACCAGTTTGATAAATCTGTGCTTTTGGAACATCTGACCTGGTCACTAAAAGCTCTATAGTAGTCATCTTTCAACCCCATGTCAAGGGCTGGTTTCAGGGGGTGGGAAACTTGACACTTTCCTAGGAAGGCCTGTGAGGGTGGGCCTCTCAGGTTAAAACAATTTACAAGGTTATGTTTACCATTGGATATCACTTTACCTATATAAACAGTGCACTGCACAATGCCTGCTCATTCTATGGTCTGGAGTCCAGGAGGCGGTCTTATCAGTGATTGACAGCCTTCCTTCTAGGACTGTGCGTAAAGCGATAGCTGTCAGTCACTGATAGGACTGTCTCCTAGACTGCAAAGCCAAGAATGAACATAGGAATGATAATAAATGATCGTGATTACAAGTTACACTGAATCTTTTCCTATAAAACTATATATCAATCTGCTCAACTCCTTCTGCTCCATAACATGCTGCCTTCAGCTTAGACACCATGTGAAGTGGCCAGGTTTGGGGTGGCCCCATTGCTACGCTGGGTCCCCTGGACACAGTCTTAGTGTCACCATGTGCAGTGGCCAGGTTTGGGGTGGCCTCAATACTATGCTGGGTCCCCTGGACACCGTCGAGGTGTCACCATGTGTTGCTTCTCTCTGGAGGGGATGGCAGGGTGCACCCCAATAGGAAATAAGTCCAGAGAGTCAAGGTCTGCAGTAAACCAGTCTGCTTCTTTACTGGAGGAATTCAGATGCAAAACAATTCAGGGGAGGCATAGGGCTGGCTTCTTCAGTCTCCTCCTGGGTAGAAGAATGGGTAAATGCTGAGGAAAGGCCTGAGCTAGCTGTCCCCCTCTTTCTCTTAGAAGGCTGGTTCCCTGGACAAACCTGGAGGCCCATAGTCTGTAGCTCCGGCTGGTTCCTTGGTCACAGGGCTGGTGACTCAGGGTCTGTGGCTCAGTGTCCCCATCTCAGAGGCTTCTTCTGGTCACTTCTGCAGTCTTCCTTTCCAAGCACTGGTCCCTAACTGCAGAAAGCTAGGGGCTCTGACTGCTCTCCTTATATACAGTTTCTAGCTGAACTAGAACCTTCTAGTTGGAGGGGAGGGGTGGAGTGGAGAAACTCAGCGCAAACAAATACAATGTTACACTTTCCATCTCTCATGGACTTGCATTAGAACTTTAACGATAATCTATGGGAATGAGGAAACAGGTTTTTCCAGACATAAACACATCAGACATAAGTTAAACCAAAAGGACAATCTGTCTTGTTTGGGTGGTAAACAAGTCTGGCTTTTTTCCTCCAAAACATATTCTTTTTTAACCCTTAGGATAACTGTGGAAAATTATTAGATTCTCATTATTAGCTAGAAAGTCCCAAAAGTCTCGCAATATTCATTAACACTTTCCACAGTGCTGTGCAAACACAGTGCAAATGAGCAGGATATATATCACAACATACATATAAAATACAGTTACACAATCTTAAACAGTATAAGCCAATGTAAGCTAACCCTTTAAAGTGAAATAAAGTAAGGAGTTGATGACTTTGAATAAGGGAAACACGGGCAAATGTTCACAAATGTCCAGAGTTCAAAGTATCCCTGCTCGAGGGTACTACACATGCTCATCCTGACAGGTTTCCTTTCACTCCAAAGTTGCTTTCATTTATTACTTAAAGGGGTTGACTCACTTCAGTAAATGTTATTTATCATGTAGAGAAAGTTAATACAAGGCACTTACTAATTTATTGTGATTATCCATATTGTCTCCTTTGTTGTCTTGATTTATTTTTCCATCACATTATACACTAGTTGTTTCCATGATAATGTGAAGGAAAAATGAATCAAGCCAAAGAAGGCAATATGGACAATCACAATACATTAGTATGTGCCTTGTATTAACTTTCTCTACATGATAAATGCCATTTGCTAAAGTGAGACAACCCCTTTAAGCCATGACACTTTGCTAAATCCTATGGGGGGAGATGTATCAAAACTAGTGTAAAGAAAAACTAGCTTAGTTACCCATAGCAACCAGTCAGATTCCACCTTTTATTTTCTAAAGGAGCTCTGAAAAATGAAAGGTGGAATCTGATTGGTTTCTTTGGGCAACTGAAGCCAGTTTCATTTACACCAGTTTTGATAAATCCTCAAAGCCTTCCCTTGACCCAGGGGCGTAACTACCATAGCGGCAGACCATGCGACTGCTATGGGGCCCAGGGAAAAAGGGGGCCCAGTCTTAGTTGGGATGACCTTCTCTACTGGATGTGAAAACTTGGTCAGGATTCTATCCTCTAAAGGAACAACTTTTAGCAAATGAGGCAGGGTCATTGAAAAGAGTTTAGGCAGAAACCCTTCTGTCCTGTGTGGGGGGCCTGGTTTGATTCTTGCTATGCTTTGTCTAGTTATCGTCCCATATCACTTCTCCTATATACCTCAAAGCTACTTGAACAACATGTCCACCATGAACTGTCCTCTCACCTCTCTTCCTGCTCACTCTTTGACCGGCTACAATCCAACCCTACCACTCAACTGAAACTGTCCTTACCAACATCACTAACGACCTAACTGCCAAAACCAAACAGCATTACTCTGTCCTCCTCCTTAACCTGTCCTCTGCCTTTGACAGAGTCGACCCCTCCCTCCTGTTACAAACTCTATCATCTCTTGGCATTATGGACCTGGCCCTCTCCTGGATCACATCATACCTCACAGACCGGACATTTAGTGTTTCCCACTCTCACACCACCTCCTCATCTCATCCCCTCTCTGTTGGTGTCCCTCAAAGCTCTGTCCTAGGACTCCTGCTCTTCTCAATCTACACCTTCGTTCTGGGACAGCTCATAGAGTCCCTTGGCTTTCAGTATCACTTTTATGCTGACGACACACAAATTTACCTCACTGGTCCAGACATCACTACCGTACTATCCAGAATCCCACAATGCCTATCTTCTATATCCTCCTTCTTCTCCTCTCGCTTTCTAAAAATTAACATGGATAAAACAGAATTTACCATCTTTCCCCCATCAATAGCTGCACACTCTCCCGGATCAACCAAGTCTGCTGCCTTGGAGTAACCTTGGATTCTGCCCTGCCCTTCAAAGCGCATATCCAGGCCCTTTCCACCACCTGCCGCCTCCAACTCAAAAATATCTCCTCCTCCTGCAGGAGTCTGCAAAAATGCTTGTACATGTATGCATCATCCCCCGCCTAGACTACTGTAACATCCTCTTATCTAGCACCCTCGCACCCCTCCAAACTATCTACAACTCTGCTGCCCTGCTAATCCACCTCTCCCCCATTACTTCTCTGCCTCTCCCCTCTGCCAATCCTTTCACTGGCTCCCCACTGCTCAGCGAATTCAGTTTCAAATACATACAAGGTCGTCCACAACCTGTCCCCTCCCTACATCTCTGAGCTACTTTCCAGAAACATCCCCAAACGCAATCTCCGATCCTCACAAGACCTTCTTCTCTCCTCTCCTCTTCCCACAACCTTCTCCAAGATTTCTCCCATGCACCTTCATACTCTGGAACTGTCTACCCCAAAACTTCAGACTCTAACCTACAGTGGAATTCTTCAAAAGAAACCTGAAACCCACCTCTTAAGACAAGCCTACAGCCTACAGTGATCTTGCTGCTGCTATACCCCTATGAGCAGCTTTACCCTCACCTACAGTGTCCTTCTCCCATACCCTGTAGATTGTAAACCCTCGCGGGCAGGGCCCTCTCTCATTCTGTACCAGTTTGTAACTCGTCTTGTTCATGCTTATTGCAATTGTCTGTATTATGTATGTGCACCCCTTATGATATGTACAGCGCCATGGAATGAATGACGCTTTAATAATAAATAATAATAATAATGATAATAATAATATATCTTGCTATGTTTTTGAAATATCCAAAATGTACAGCTGTACAAAACAAGCTGGGCTTAATGGAAGGGCTAACTGGTAGTGTGACCATAGCTCACCACAGTTACAAAATTCTGGAAAATGACATCAACACTTCACTCAGAGCTGCCAGCTAGCTGACATGGATCATGTGATACACCATGCAATCCCATACTACCTCTTTCAAACCCACCTTCGGTACTTCGGGCATTATTTATTGGATTCAGTCACTTTCACTAGTAAAAATGTATTAGGATATTGTAGGTTCTCTTAAAATAAAAGTCCACCACTGAACAATACACATGACTGCAGCCACCACCATGGGCGGCTTAGTAGCTAAGACTTTGTCCACACCACAAATATCCTGTGAATTGGGCCCGACATATCTCAAAAAATTCTTCCTTATACTATAATAGGCCTGACATATACCAAAAGAGCATACTGTATATTTACTTGGTATGTGTTTGTGTGGCATACATAGATAGGAATACCTTTTTGCTGTACTGAAAAGCATAGCCCATAATAATTTACAATAAAAAAATTATACTGTGCTAATTTTTTTTTCTCACAGTGGGAATCAATAGGCAATATATGCAACTGTATAGTGTGGATACATGTTTGATGTATGTACCGTATGCCAAAGACCAAAAACATTGTGTGAGAAAGTCTTACTGCATTTGACTTACTGCATTGTGATAGAGCTACAATACCAAATGCATCCCATCGACAAAAGTGGCACTGTTTCAGGAAAACAATCCAAAAAATTAAGGTTCTGTCACAAGAAGCGGCACTCCACCAGGAAAAGGGCTGTCCAATGATACTATCTAGCCCACACCAACTCAGTGTAGTTTCTTTCAATCCTTTAGAGCAGTGTTCTTCAACTCCAGTCGTCAGGGCCCACCTGCCAATCATGATTTGAGAATATCCCACCTGGGCTAAGTCCTGATGCATTGACACTAATTATATCACCTGCTCAATAGTAAGGAAAACTTGAAAACATGACCGACAGGTGGGCCCTGAGGACCAGAGTTGAGGAGCACTGCTTTAGAGCCACACATTCAATGCCAACCTCAAACAAGACATATAAAGTTAATAAGATACCTATATACAACCCTACCAGGGATGCTTCTGCCATGACGCATGATGAGCATCTTGCCTCAGGCGGCAGCTGATCTGCTTCCGAGGGTGGCGGCAGTTTACAGAGGGTCATCTGAGCCTATGGTTTCTGTCCCTAACGTTCAGCCTCTTAGGCCTCAGTGACTACATCACTGGTTGTAAGAGGTATGTACGCCATTTCAATTTGAGCCTCAAGCAGCATAAAAGCTAGAATCAGCCTTGACCCCTTCCCACCAACTTCAAGCATCTGGACTCTAATGCAAAGTCCATAATAAAGCCCCAACTATCAGATGTATTTTACAGTACTGGTCTCCTCATATGAGGCAGAGGGATCATTTGGACTCCCTCAAGTTCCAGCACCTGAGTACAATTGTAATGTCTGCACTCCCTATAGTTTGATCCGTCCTGAAAAATTAGGCACCACTTCAGATCCTGGACATATATATTTAAAAAAATTGCTAAGACTTGTTGAAAGAAGGAATGGATGAATCTAAGTTGTCACTTCTTCTGATATGTTGAAACTGTAGCACCATGATGGTATCAAAAAGAGGAACATGTCTAAGCAACCACTTATCGCATATGTCCTTAAGAAATCAGAATGGAAACCTTTTTCATCCAAAAAAGGTACAAAAAGGACTACTGAGTGCCAAGAGAACAAATCTTATCAAATCACAAGGGACACTTACATTTTGGTAAGGACTTACCTCTAATCTGGTCACTCAGCAGCATGAGGAGGAGCAGCGCAGCCCTCAACATTATTGCTGTGCTGGTCGGTCTTGTCTTTCCGATGAACTGGTTTCAGAGGAAGTGTATGCAAGTGTTTAAAATCTGCATCTGCAAGAGGATTTCTCAATAATGCTGTGCATATTGAGAGCATTACTTCCCAAATGCCATATTAGGAGCCAAAATTGATTGCTAGCTCCTCTTCCCCTACATGTGTAACGCCCTGCAAGGGGGCATTACCACTCTTTTTACCCCTCCACTATCCTTAAAGAGGACCTTTCATTGGTTTGTAGTAAGTGAGATAAATATCTGTACCTGCGGGGTACCCCCCGCTGTGCTGCCTGTTTTTTTTTAAATAGCACTCCCGCGCCCCTTTATGGCCCCCCGCAAATTTTGCGCTCAGTATTATATCAGAGATATGGGGAGGAGATGCAGTCTTTCTCTGTGGCCGCCTCCTTCTCCCCTGGCTGTAGCACTGTCCAATCGCAGCGCAGAGCGTCACCGTTTTTTTTCTCCCTGGCTGTGACGCTCTGCGCTGCGATTGGACAGCGCTACAGCCAGGAGAGAAGAAGACGCCCACAGAGAAAGACTGCGTCTTCTCCCCATTGCTCCGATAGCATACTGAGCGCGTAACATGCGGGGGCCATAACGGGGCACAGGAGCGCTATTTTAAAAAAACAGGCAGGGTGGCAGCACAGCGGGGGGTACCGCGCAGGTACAGATATTTATCTCACTTACTACAAATCAATAAAAGGTCCTCTTTAATGGCGTACCCTGTATCGTCTTGTGTATTGATCCCTAGGTCCTGCACAGTGTGTAAATGTATTTATGATTTGGTAATGGTTTGACTTATAATGTGCCTGGTTCACCAGCAGATGGCGGCACTTCTGGCAGAGCTGTGTTAGATAGAATGGAACCCTCCTTCCATTCTAGCCCCCTCTGTAGAGAGGGAGGAGGTGAGTTAGTTTCTAGTCAGTCCAGCCTTCCCCAGGTTGTGTAGAGCCTAGCTTACCCCCTGTAAGGGGATGGCTGTGTTCCAGCCAGCAGAGTAATGTCTGCTCTGCTGGGCATAGAGGCCCAAGCTACAAGCCTCAGAAGCCAGGAGGAAAGGTTCCCTGAACAAAGATACAGATAAATAGTCATGGACGAACATGGTCCGGGATGTTTCCCGAACGCATTCACGATCAAATGTTCGCGAACCGCGCATTTGCGGCAGGCCCCATTCACTTTAATATGACCTGAAAAGCCTTCAGGTCATATTTGCAGCCACCAAATACTTACTAGAAGTGCATAAATAGTCCCACAACATGGACAGTCACATACCAGAGGGGGATCAATGGCAAAAATTCCCACAAAAAATATGCATTTTAATCAGGGGCCATTTGTATGCATCTTAAAGGGAAAATGTGCCCTGCTGGAGCCTAGAAATTTTTTATTTTAGGCCACGGGAGTACAGGCCCCAAAAATTATGCATTCACCTGACAGAAAAGAACAAGTGATTATGTGGCTGGAGGTAATATTAGGCGGTCAGTGGATAACAATTTTACTGCAGGTCAGTGGAGTACAAGCCACAAACAAAGTGTATTAAAAATACAAAAACCATTAATAAAGTATATTACAAAAACTGTTATTAGGGCATTAGGGACATGTTATCAAAAATGTGTTTAAAAGTTTAGTTACTCTTTAAGCACACACAGTGTTATGGGATAAAAAACAAACAAACAGTGGTTTGTTGGGGGACCAAGAGTCCAAAAAGTATGCCTTGAGAAGGTCAGAATGCCTGCCCATATGACATGCACAAGTGTCAATTGTCAATAAAAAAGTGGCTTGCTGTGAACAAAAGTGGCTTACTGGGAGTGGTAGCACTGCAGCGTGGATGTGGAACAGGTAAGATAATAAGAGGCATGTGGCTTCAATAGTAGTGGCAGCAGAAGCAGCATAGCATGGAACAAACAAGGCAGTAGGTCGACTGTCTATGGGTAGTAGTAGTAGTAGTAGTAGTAACAGTAGTAGTGGTAGCAGTGGCAGATGCTTTGTGTTAATACTGGTGGCAGTAGAGGTTTAGGACCGAGGAGCAGAATCAGCTGAGACGGCGGCAGCAGCCCTATGTACCATGTTGGCAGGCAGGCAGAAGCATGATGGAGGCAGCAGCAGCCTTACAGAAGATGATGGTAGGCAGCAGCAGTGGCATGAAGGCGGCAGTGGCATGATGGAGGCAGCAGCAGCCGTACAGTACATGATGATCATCAGGCAGTGACAGTGGCATGAAGGCAACAGTGGTATAATGCAGGCAGCAGCTGTACAGAACATGATGGTTGGCATTGGCAAGCTGCAGCAGTGGCATGATGGTGGCGGTGGCATAATGGAGGCAGGGTGGCAGGCAAGCAGACATCAACAATGGCAAGATGGGGCACTGTCAGTAAGGCCAAATCTATCACAAAAGTGCTGTTTTGGACACTGGTGGAGGTCAACTTTGTCCACTTGGGTGTCACCCTCTGCAGCGCTGAAAACCCTCTCCTAAATGACACTGGAGGCTGGGCAAGTAAGAGGGAAAGAGGCCACTGTCCTAGTCTGCCTGCCCAGAAATCCATGGGGTCAGAGAACAGGGTATGCACCAGAGTGTAGGTAGGCATGAACCTGTGAGTTGAGGCGGGAGCTCTCGGCTTGCTGACTGGCCTCAGCCTGGTGCGGTATGTGGAAAAACTGCTCCATCATGTTGAGGAGACTGAACTGGCTGCTGCTACTGCTTGTGACGGCGGGAGGGGGGTGACTCTGTGGCGGGAGAGAAGGTTCTACCTTTCAGACACGCTTGTTGCAGGCATCTGCTTTCCAAAAGCTGCGGCAAGATGCGTACACAGTGTTTCCTGGTAATAATGTAATTTGTCCCCTTTCATTCCCCCATTTTACTTTGATAACAAGGGTCTAAAAGCATGGCTAGTCAGTAATCATCACCCTGCTTGATGTCAACGATACGCCTGTCACTGCGTAAGCAAGAAAGCATACAGCTCGCCTTTCTGGCCAGTGTTCCTAAGGAGCCAGTTCTCTCCGGCTCCAACCCATACTAAGGCTATTGGGTGTCTTGGCCAGTGCCAACCTCATCATCGTCCTCTTGCTCCTCCACCTCCGACTCCTCCTCCTGCAGTGGCAACTCCTCATCCTTGTTCTCCATGCCAGATTCTCCTTGTTGTCCCCAATAGCTACAGGGCAGACAACAAGATGCATTAGCTGTACTTCTTCAGCCGTCATCCCCTGCTGCATGACCGTCAGCGTCTGTTCTAAGATAGTTGCCCCTGCTGACAAACTTTGGGGCCTCTTAGAAGGGCTTCAGCACCCTACAGGCGTCTCAGATGAGCTGCCACTCCCTAATCTCAAAGCAACACATGCTCCCTGCTGCTGAGGCAGTCTGGTGCATGACAAAATTGTTCACAGATGATCGAGCATGTGCAAAGTTGAATTCCAGTGAGTTGGAACATTGCGATTAAAGTGGTGTAGCGGCAGACGTCTCTGTTGCTGCAAGTCCAGGAAAGCGTTGGCTGAAATGTGAGGACAGTCTCCTGGACATTGCCAGCACCAGGGGCATAGCTATAGGGGGTGCAGAGGTAGCAGTCACTACCGGGCCCAGGAGCCTGAGGGGCCCAAAGACCCTTGTGCCACATAGTGCATGCTGGTCAATTTACACCTCTGGCTGGAAGGAAGGGGTTAGGTCAAGAATTTGGCATGAGGGGGTGCCCTTTTAATGTTTGCCTCAGACAGCAGGAAGGCTACGTGCTCCCCTGCCCCTTTCCAACAAGCACTGAGGGAAGGGGGGCCCAAGCTGAACTCTTGCGCTAGGGCCCATGAGCTTTTAGCTACGCCCCTGGCCAGCACCTTCTGCAAGCCAGTGTCCTTATTTAAAAAGCCTTGCACGACTAGATTAATGATGTGCACCATGAAGGGAGCATGTGTTATTTCCCCCAGGATTAAAGCAGTCACGACGTAGCGCCCATTATCGCTGACCACCTTGCCTAGTTGGAGTTGACAGGGTGTCAGCCAGCGGGATGTTTGCTTCTTGATGTATACTGCTCAAAAAAATAAAGGGAACACTTAAACAACACAATGTAACTCCAAGTCAATCACACTTCTGTGAAATCAAACTGTCCACTTAGGAAGCAACACTGAGTGACAATCAATTTCACATGCTGTTGTGCAAATGGGATAGACAACAGGTGGAAATTATAGGCAATTAGCAAGACACCCCCAATAAAGGAGTGATTCTGCGGGTGGTGACCACATACCACTTCTCAGTTCCTTTGCTTCCTGGCTGATGTTTTGGTCACTTTTGAATGCTGGCAGTGCTTTCACTCTAGTGGTAGCATGAAACGGAGTCTACAACCCACACAAGTGGCTCAGGTAGTGCAGCTTATCCAGGATGGCACATCAATGCGAGCTGTGGCAAGAAGGTTTGCTGTGTCTGTCAGCATAGTGTCCAGAGCATGGAGACACTACCAGGAGACAGGCCAGTACATCAGGAGACGTGGAGGAGGCAGTAGGAGGGCAACAACCCAGCAGCAGAACTGCTACCTCCGCCTTTGTGCAAGGAGGAACAGGAGGAGCACTGCCAGATCCCTGCAAAATGACCTCCAGCAGGCCACAAATGTACATGTGTCTGCTCAAACGGTCAGAAACAGACTCCATCAGGATGATATGAGGGCCCGACATCCACAGGTGGGGGTTGTGCTTACAGCCCAACACCGTGAAGGACGTTTGGCATTTGCCAGAGAACACCAAGATTGGCAAATTCGCCACTGGCGCCCTGTGCTCTTCACAGATGAAAGCAGGTTCAGACTGAGCACATGTGACAGACGTGACAGAGTCTGGAGACGCCATGGAGAACGTTCTGCTGCCCGCAACATCCTCCAGCATGACCGGTTTGGCATTGGGTCAGTAATGGTGTGAGGTGGCATTTCTATGGAGGGCCGCACAGCCCTCCATGTGCTCGCCAGAGGTAGCCTGACTGCCATTAGGTACCGAGATGAGATCCTCAGACCCCTTGTGAGACCATATGCGGGTGCGGTTGGCCCTGGGTTCCTCCTAATGCAAGACAATGATAGACCTCATGTGGCTGGAGTGTGTCAGCAGTTCCTGCAAGACAAAGGCATTGATGCTATGGACTGGCCCGCCTGTTCCCCAGACCTGAATCCAATTGAGCACATCTGGGACATCATGTCTCGCTTTATCCACCAACGTCACGTTGCACCACAGACTGTCAAGGAGTTGGCAGATGCTTTAGTCCAGGTCTGGGAGGAGATCCCTCAGGAGTCGTCCGCCACCTCATCAGGAGCATGCACAGGCGTTGTAGGGAGGTCATACAGGCACGTGGAGGCCACACACACTACTGAGCCTCATTTTGACTTGTTTTAAGGACATTACATCGAAGTTGGATCAACTTGTAGTGTGCTTTTCCGCTTTCATTTTGGTGTGACTCCAAATCCAGACCTCCATGGGTTGAAAAATTTGATTTCCGTTTTTAAATTTTTGTGTGATTTTGTTGTCAGCACATTCAACTATGTAAAGAACTAAGTATTTCAAAAGAATATTTAATTAACTCAGATCTAGGATGTGTTATTTTTGTGTTCCCTTTATTTTTTTGAGCAGTGTATTTTAGCAACCTTGTGGTTACTCTCACCCAGACTGATCAGCTCCAACACTGTGGTTGCTGGACTTCACACATATGATGGAAGGAGGGGGAGTGGGAGCGACACTGTGCCCTGCTACTGTTGGGGAGGGGAGAGTGTCCATGGAAGAGGAGGTGGATAAGTCCATGGAGGAGGAGGCGGATAAATGCCTGGTGTGGGAGCCAGGCCAACACAATCATGTGTGGGAGAAAAGAACCTGGCCTCGTTGCCGGGGTGCTGCCTTGCTGTTACCGCAAAAAACATTGATCCAATGGGCCATGAAAGACAGGCAGTGGCACACGTTTTCCGCCATGTGTACAAGCCAGGGATGCTTTTTGCGAGAAATAATGGTGGCTAGGTATCTTCTAGTGATTCTGAGCACACACCATTGGCTCCCTCAAGGCAGCAGACTTGACTAAATGGTACGGCAGCAACTGCACTGCCAGAAACTTGGCCAGCGGATTGCAGGGCATGTTCAGTTGTTTCCTGGCCATGCATTCTAGTATTGATGGCTGACAATGGAGAGGAGGAGGAATATGAGTGGGAGAGGCAGAAAGAGATGATGACGATGTAAAAGACAGCGCACTGCCCGTGGATGCAGCCTGGTTGCCACGATGGGGACCGAGAGAAGTGGGGAATTCCTATTGTGGTAGCTGGCTGCCGCCTTTGCTTGTAGTAGGATGGGGTGATGCCGCTTTATGTGGTTCAATAGAGCTGTGGTGCCTACATTTCTGTTTACATGTCCACATCTTTGTTCTTGCACAACTTGCACAGGGCAATGCTTCTGTCTTCCAAAAGCATAGAGAAAAACTGCCAGACAGGAGATACTTGTGCAGAGCTAGAGGCTTAGCTCTGGTACATTTTGGGCCTAACCGACCCACAGCATCAGCGGCATCACCTGATCCTTAAGTAGACATGGCTCTGGATTGCCTCCTCCTCAGTAGCCCAATCCAGCTTCCAGGTCCTGTCCATCACACTATAGTTATCGGAGTCCTCATCCTCCCTACCACTTTTATCAGACAGTGAGATATTATGGTGGGTTCTTTGGTCACTATACTATGGCTACGGGTGCCACTACTATCACCACCAACACAGCTATGCATGAGGTCTGCAGCCTCCTCCTGAATCTCCTTCTCAGGGCAGTACAAATGCTGACTGCTCTCACTCTTTTCTCCAGTGTAAAACACAAGTTGACAAACAACTACGCAATTATTTCTCCCTACCAGACCAACACTTATAGTGCCTGGAGATGAAACAACACAGATTTCAGCCTAGTATGTCATGTTATCTTTTTTTTAAATTAGAGTATTTTTATTTTTGTTCCTTTTCAGCATATAAAAATTCAAAAAAAGAAATGAAAATACACAATAATACAAACGGACATAAGCGATGATATTTCCTGAATATACACATACATTTGTTACTCACTTATCATTAAGCATCAGGAATCTATCCCTATCCTATTTCTTTAGCCATGTCAAGTATGTCATGTTATCAATCACAGATGTTATCCTCAGCTACCCTGAGTATTGTAAGACACATATATGCTGGTTTTAATAAGTTTAACCCCCCAAAAAAAAATTCTAGAGGACCCTTCACCGGTCCTGACATTACAATATAAGTACCTGCCAATGTTGGGCATTATTAGTTGATGTCATTGCTGTAATCTTTTTTTCAGCTTAGCTGCTCTATTGCCCTGCTGTGCCCCCTGTTCTGGTTTTGCGCCCTGTATGCTAATAGATAGCATCAGTACAGGGAGGAAGAGATACAAGCTTTTCTCAGGGGGTGTCTCCTTCTCCCTTGCTATGGCGCTGTCCAATCGCAGTGGTGAGCGTCACAGCCAGGGAGAAAGTTAGCATTTTTTTCTCCCTGACTGTGACGCGCTCTGCTCTTTCCCTGTACCGATGCTATCTATTAGCATACAGGGCACGAAACCAGAACGGGAGGCACAGCAGGTCAACAGAGCAGCCGAGCTGAAAAAAATTATAGCGATGATATCTACTAATAATACCCTACAGTGCCGGGTACTTATATTGTAATGAACGGTGAAAGTTCCTCTTTGATTGGAACTGTGTGGAGAAGAAATATGCGGATTTAGGCCTAATATGTCACGTTATCACTCACAAATGTTATCCTCCACTACCCCGTATAATAAGACATGTATATGCTGGTTTTAATAAATTCAACTCCCCAAAAAATTTAATTGGAACTGTGTGGAGATAGAAATACATAATATAATATGTCACGTTATCACTCAAAGTAAATTTTTCCGCTATCCTGTGTAATGTAAGACACATAGATTCTGGTTTTAAAAACCTCAACCCCAAAAAATTTAATTTGAATTATGTGGAGATGAAACAACACGGCTTTATGCCTAATATTTCATCTTATCACTCACAGATGTTTTCCTTCACTTTTTAAAACCATCATATACATGTCTTACAATACGTAGGATAGTGAAGGTAAGACATGTATATGATGGTTTTAAAAACTTCAACCCAGTCACCATACACCCCATAGCGATATCGGATCACGCTCCGGTCACAGTTACAATTCAGGCACTACAACCACAAGAAAGGTCCCGCCTGTGGAGGTTCCCCACATATCTCTCGAAGTCGGAGGACTTTGGGACATATCTTAGGGTCCACTGGACTAACTATATGGATGATAATGACATACATCTAAATGATACCCACTTTTATGGGCAACCTCCAAGGCGGTCATGCGCGGTCACATAATAGCCAATGTCACACATAAAAAGAAACAGGCTAGGGAGCGCTTCGACTCACTACACTCTGGTCTTCTGTCAGCCCACTCTAGAGCTCCCACTCCTCAAACAAGACAAGCGTTCTTAGATGCAAATTCACTATTAGACACATTTGTTCAAGTACAGGCACACTGGTTCATCCGCTGTACACAAAACAAGTACCTGCGCTAGGGAAATAAGGCAGGAATGCTACTTGCCTCTCTTACCAAACCTTATAGAAGCATCAAACCAATAACCCGTATTAAATGCCCGGACAAAGGGCCATCTATACTCTACGACTGATAAAATAACTGAGGTCTTCTTAAAATACTATGAGGACCTTTACAGGGCCTTTCCTACGAATCAGGAGGAGATGTGATCTTTCCTAGATTCTTTACACATGCCCTATCTAACTGAGGAACAAAGAGCGTACTTAGACGCAGATGTCACAGAGGAGGAGGTGAAACAAGAAGCTATTTCTGTATCACACAACCGTAAAAAACGTCAGGTCCTGACGGCCCAATGGCAGAATATTACAAAATGCTATCTCCAGAGATCATCCCTATCTTGACAACTCTGTACACTCAGATATATAGGGAGGGCATGGAAGTAGACCGGTTCACGGAGTCAAGGGTGATTGTGCTCCCCAAACCAAACAAAAACCATGACCTACCGCAATCCTACAGGCCAATTACCTTAATGAATCAGGATTATAAATTCCTAGCTAAAATTATTGCTAATAGAATGCAAACATTTCTCCCAACCCTGATCCACCCAACTCAAATGGGTTTTACACAAGGGAGGCACGCGGTTAACAATGTATGTTGTGTGGTGGTGGCATCTACGGTCGCAGCCCAATATCCCACATAGCCCCAGATACTTCTTCGTAGTCTAGATGCCGAGAAGGCATTCGACAAGGTGTCCTGGCCTTTTCTACACACAACCCTAGCTGCACATGTTTTTGGAATTGGGTTTAGACAGTTTATAATAAATATGTATACTGATGTAACAACTATGTTAACCATTAATAGGAAGAACTCACGGGTTCTAGATCTCTTTAGAGGCACGAGGCAGGGATGCCCCCTGTCCCCGATATTATTCAATCTGTTCTTGGACCCGCTCTTGTTCCGTCTTCATGCCACACATAGGACAGCGGCATTTGTGGACAATATCCTGTTGATGATTTCTGATCCCAAAGACTCGCTCGGGAAGCTACTAGCTGAACTCCAAGCTGTTGGCTCCTTATCGGGATACACCATTAACTTGGACAGAACAGAGGCCTTACTTTTGAGCGGGCCCAAGCGACCGATTTGGAGTAGGGGTTTTCCGTTTACATAGAAGGAAAGGGACATAACGTACCTGGGTATATCCATCCCTAAAAAAAACATCTCAATTATATAACTACAATGTAAAACCCTATATTTCCTCACTAGAGTCTACTCTCATGGTTTGGCAACACTTCTCACTATCCTATGTGGGAAGAGTAAATCTTAAAATGACTCAGTTCCCTAGGTTACTTTATAAACTTCAAATGCTGCCTATCTACCTAAGATCCAAGGATGAAAAGCGAAGAAACTACTTGTATAGGAAATTTATCTGGACTGGGAGACGCCCAAGGATAGCCTGGCACATATTGCAAAAGCCCAAACTAAACGGGGGTTTAAATTTCCCTGATATTAAACTGTATAATATTGCAGCCCTGATGAGAGTAGTGATTGGTTACACTCCTCATCACGATATACTTCAGTGACCATAGACCAATTGTAACACCCCAGAGTTGTGTTACGACACGCCTCTACCCCGCTACTATCTCCTAAGAGCCTTTACCTTGTCATCTGATAGGATTTTGCTCATGTCTTCAAAACTGTGCATGTAAAACCATGTTAAATGTAATTGTTTCCTTGTAATTTTACAGGTCCGCCAGCAGGTGGCAGCATCATTTGTAGAGATAGTTTTAATGTTATGGCCATTCAGAGTGGAACAATCCTGTTCTATTCTGCCCCCCTGCTGAAGAAAAGTGGAGGTTTTCGATTTCCTGCAGCAAGGGAGGAAAAAAGCAGTTAGAACCAGTTCTAGTTTCCCCTGCATAGGGAAGACAGCAAGAACCAAGTCTCGTTCTGAGACTTGATCAAATTCCCAGTCTGAGCCCTGCAGCTCAACTGGATGAAAAGAAAGCAGAAAGTTGCAGACAACCTCTAGTTCCAGGAAGAAAGAATACCCTGACGATATAACTGTGAGTCAAGTCCAGAGACCTAGGAGAAGCCATTCCTCCTCAGCTAGTCTGTCCCCACAAAGCAGAAGGTACAGTTCAAAGCAGAAGCATTTATCCCTGCCAATGATTGCCAAAACCTGCTGGGACCAAGGACCAAAGCTGCATACTGTGTGGGTACAAGTTATCTTCAGTAAAGAAAAGTTTGAACTTCATCTAAAGGTCTGGACATCAATTTCTGCTGCAACATTCCTCTATTACTCCTACTATCACTACACTCAATTTATTGCAAGTGAGCCAGGAGTCCAGCCGTACCCAGGTAGGAGACACCGTTGACAAAATTATCACCACCTATAGAGACATTATAGGCTATTACACCACTCTGGCATTCCTAACCTGGGACGTGCGTTATAACACCTTGGGAGGGCCCTGTGATAGTACCCTGTGCACGCTGCAATTGGCATCACGAACAAACATAGACTATCATCTACACCTGACCCAGTCATTGCAAATTTGGCGTCAGCGTATACCCGTATCCTGCTCATTGCACAATCCTTCATACCGCACATAGCCCTGCTAAACCTATTACACACTCACACGGGAATCTCCCACAAATAGAGAAGGATAATCCACTTCTCATGAAAACGTGGCGAGCATGGTGCAAGTTAAGGGGTCTGTGTAAATTGCACTCTTCATTCTCGGAACAATTAACATTGGTGCTGAACCCCTCTTTTCAGAATGGGTCTTCACACCCAATTTTTGCCCGTTGGCAAACGCAAGGCATCACTAATATACAGTAAAGAGCAAACGTTTGGACACACCTTCTCATTCAAAGAGTTTTCTTTATTTTCATGACTATGAAAATTGTAGATTCACACTGAAGGCATCAAAACTATGAATTAACACATGTGGAATTATATACATAACAAACAAGTGTGAAACAACTGAAAATATGTCAAATTCTAGGTTCTTCAAAGTAGCCACCTTTTGCTTTGATTACTGCTTTGCACACTCTTGGCATTCTCTTGATGAGCTTCAAGAGGTAGTCCCCTGAAATGGTTTTCACTTCACAGGTGTGCCCTGTCAGGTTTAATAAGTGGGATTTCTTGCCTTATATTTCTTGCAGCTAAGTAAAGAAAAACGAGTGGCCATCATTACTTTAAGAAATGAAGGTCAGTCAGTCAGCCGAAAAATTGGGAAAACTTTGAAAGTAAGGGCTATTTGACCATGAAGGAGAGTGATGGGGTGCTGCGCCAGATGACCTGGCCTCCACAGTCACCGGACCTGAACCCAATCGAGATGGTTTGGGGTGAGCTGGACCGCAGAGTGAAGGCAAAAGGGCCAACAAGTGCTAAGCATCTCTGGGAACTCCTTCAAGACTGTTGGAAGACCATTTCAGGGGACTACCTCTTGAAGCTCATCAAGAGAATGCCAAGAGTGTGCAAAGCAGTAATCAAAGCAAAAAGTGGCTACTTTGAAGAACCTAGAATATGACATATTTTCAGTTGTTTCACACTTGTTTGTTATGTATATAATTCCACATGTGTTAATTCATAGTTTTGATGCCTTCATAGTCATGAAAATAAAGAAAACTCTTTGAATGAGAAGGTGTGTCCAAACTTTTGGTCTGTACTGTAGGTAAACTCATAAATGAGCAAACTAAGTCGGTCAAACCAATCCATGAGCTACAGAGAGACTACCCAAATGTAGTTTTTCCCTTTTTCCCTTATCTACAGGCAAAGAGCTACATTACCAAGGCTTTCCTCTATGCCAGACACTGAGTGGAGCCGTATTTGAAAAAATGGTACTCGAGCCCTAAAGAGGGGAAAAAACAAATCTCGGTTAATTACAGGTTCCTGCACATACCTCTTGATTACACCACATCCAAAGTCTTCCTGACAAAGTGGAAGACTGAGGTACCACAGGCCACCCCATCTGTGATACTTAGGGCACTCGAACTCTCTCACAAGCACTTACCCGTAGCGCGCTATGTAGAGATGGTCTTACAAATATGCCATAGATCCTATATGACTCTACATGCTGTTTTAAGTGTGGGGCCCTGGATGCGGAACTATATCACTGTTTATGGGATCGTCCAAAGATCAGAGAGTTCTGGGACAAAATCATTAATTTCACTAACACACATTTAACTAATTTCACCCCACCTGACCCCCTTTGGGCTTTTTTCGGGTACCTGGACACAGACAAATATAATTGCACCCCAGGATGCAGAAAACTGTTGCATTTTGTGGCAGCAGCAGGCACCAAGCGATCTTGCAAGTTTGCCTAAAACATACAATCCCCCCTTTCAAACTAATTTATGGTACATCCAGCAGTATTGAGTATACAGGGAAGATGAGGAGCTATGGTGCTTGTTGCAGGGCAATTTAATGGCACTTGCAGGCACTTATGGGTATAGGTGTCCACGGTGGGATACAAGCTTGAAGGTAGTATGGCCTGGTGGTTATTTTAGGTGATGGGTGTCTGACCTGTTTTCCCTCACCAGCAGCAGAGTCTGTGAATTTGTAGTCTCATTGATCACAGTGCTGTCTTTATCGGCTTCAGCTTTTCGTTCGCTACCCTACCTACTGTAAGACATGTACGATATATGATGGTTTTAAAAACTTCAACTGAAAAAAAATTAAACTATATGGAGACATGGAGTTCTCTACATAAAAAAATAGCTGCTTTTAAGGTTTGCAGCAGTTGCAGTTGTGCTTGTAGGCACAGCCAGCCTCAACTTCTTACTTTTCACTCCCTGGCTGACAGCTTTCCTTGCCTATCCCTATTCTACACACACAATTCTTCTTTCTAATTCTAGCCTTTCCCTTCACTGTCCCTGGTAGTAGAATAGAAGATTGATTGTGACTTTTGACTGTCCTTGTGGTGCCAAAGTGAATAACGAGGGCGCCTGGGACTGCAGGGGGAAAGGGGGAAAGGCACATGAGGGGTTAATGCTCTGGCGGGAAAATCCAGGAAAAGGGTTGGTTAATGTACAGGCTGAGTAGTGCCTGGAGGGAGGTATAAAAGAGCAGGAGGCAGGGGTTAAGGCAGAGCTCACCAGTGGCAGAGAGGACGTTCCAGCCCTGATTTGGTTTGGTAGCATCAGTTATTTTTGTTTGCAGTGTTTTTTTTGTTTTTCCGTGGTGTTGTTTTTTTCTTTTTTTCAGAATTGTCACAGCTGGCAACCTGAAACAAGTAGAAAATCCTACATGCGTCACTGCCTACAGCGGTCGGCATAACAGGAGGTTCTGTGTCTTTGGAAAACAGGAAGTTGGGTTGCTTTAGTTTGTTTTCAGGGCTCACATTGTTAGATGTGGTTAAATAAAGCTGTGTCCACCCCACAATTTTGCACAAAAAAGAGTGTGATGGTTTTATTTACAAAGTTTGGTTGAGCCTGGATAGTTTAATTCTAAGATAGTGGGTCACTCCTGGCAGTCCTGACTCCCCAAGATCATTTTTCTGGCAGACACCCAGACATGCACCCTCATTCACAGGCCCACTGCTCCATAATGGCTGCCACATGTCCTGATTTCAACTGTATCCTCAGGATGCAGGCACAGTTGAATAAAATGGTGACGCAGGCAAATGTCAGCTCCCTGCTCCACTGCTCACCCTGCGAGTGACACCAGCTACGAGACAGCAAAGGCTGTATTAGGCCTGCAATGAGGTACAACAAGCTTCGTATATCGTGGGAATGGGGGTAGGTGAGTATTAATTTCAGAGGCACTAAGGGGGCATCATGTTGCATGGGGGGAATCATACTGTGGGGGGGGGGGGACACTAAGGAAGTATCATTACTGTCTGAAGGGCACAAAGGTCTGGAGAGCACCTTTAGCTTTGAAAGGGAACTAATGGGCATCACTATAGTTATTGAGGCACTAAGAGGACATTATTACTGTGTGCTGGGCACTTTTACTGTGTGGGGGAAGAAAGGGATTTGGTGTGTATGGATATTAGTTGGCATATATATGCACTGCTGGTGTTGTTCCTCATTACATTTTTTTCAAAGTCTGTATGTACCATTTATAATACTGGTGTCTTCATTTGTGGCAGGGGACTTTTAGCTGCTTTTCAGATCTCAAGGCCTAGGTGCATCTGCTACCTCTGCATCCCCTATTGCTAGGCTCCTAACTAGAACATGCAGCGAGCCCCTGAGGAGCCGGGCAAAAGGATGGGAGTGGCAGTGGCCCTGATGAGATGCCGTGTCATGGTGTTGCTTCCTGATGATCAGTGTAGTGGATAAGTGGTTTGAAGAATCAGGCCAGAAGTAAAAGTATACGTCTCTCTTTACTTAGTGTAAAATATAACTTATGGTACATCCAGCAGTATTGAGTATAAAGTGCAGATGAGGAGCTATGGTGGTTGGTTGCATAGCAATTTATTGGCACTTGCAGGCACTTATGGGTAAAGGTGTCCACGGTGGGATACAAGCTTGAAGTTAGTATGGCCTGGTGGTTATTTTAGGTGATGGGTGTATGACCTGTTTTCCCTCACCAGCAGCAGAGTCTGTGAAGTTGTAGTCTCATTGATGACAGTGCTGTCTTTTATAGGCTTCGGCTTTTGGGAAACCTAGTTTCTAGTAATCTCCCTGAAGTAATGGTCTCACAGGAGACCTGGGTACGGTCCCTTGGAGTAGGAGCTCTGGCATGTGCTTCCTATCTCATCACACTCTACTCTATGAAACCCCTCTCCTGGCAGGAAGTAGGGCCAGCCCACTCCTACCAAGAAGGGAGGATCAGGGTGGTCAGGCCTCTTTCTGCCAACCATGGCAACACAATAGATATTAAAACATTTACAGATACCCCAAGGTCTTGGCTACTGCAAACACATAGCTAATGCTTTGACAGGATAGTTTCACATGGTGCTGTGGTATGTCCTTCTCTGTCTTCCCTTATCATTGTGGGAAGAGCGGTACATGCATGTTATAACATACTGGTGGTCATTGTAAGGAAATATTCTTATCTTTCCCTTATATTGTACCCCAGGTACAAGACTTCGGTATTCAGCTTGATTTGATTCTTTCTGGCCAGAGAGAGTGATAATGAGGTCAGACACACTTCTGTGGAGGTCAAAATCACTCTGAGAATTTTATTGATCTCGTGAGACATATATAGTCCTAAATGACATGATGTTTAAGTTAAACAGTAACACATGTTTTTAGCCAGCTACACATTTTAGTAATCTTATCTTTTTACCAGAGTCCAAGGCTATACATAACATGTGAGCAAAACCTCTTAGTAATAGCTTTCATATGGACTTTCACCTGCTACATGTCCCTGCGTGCGTAATGTATTAATGTATAGATCATGAAATATAAGCTTATATAAAAATAGGCTTTGGACTGTAATAGAATCCTTCAACCCCCTCTTAAAAACTACATATTTCTATAGAATGTGTTTTTTTCATTTTGTTCCTTTCTAGTTCTTCCTTAGTTTGCTTGTAAGCCTTTAGGTATTTCATATACCCTTCAGGAGTATAATCCTCAGGCTTTGTTGGGGTTGTGTTTGCCTCTTCTACCTCTACCGGAGTATAGAGGAATGTTGAGTGTATCCCTCTTTCGGCCACATTTTTACATATGGTAAGAAGGGAGGGCACACACTGTAGACAACAGCAGAGACACACTATTGCAGCGACCACGGCAAGTGCCACTCCTACAACATATCTTATTTGACCAAAGTCATGTATCCAGCCAAAAAGCCAGTCCCACCAACCTTGGTCAACATCTTGTTTTATATGTTTTATTATCTCTTCTAGTTGGAACAACACATCCCTGGAACGCTGAGCATCCTATACCATGTTGGAGCAATAAATAGTCAATAGTTGCCCTATTCTGCAAGATAGCCTTTTTATACGATTGTATATCCAGCAGCATATCTTGCAGAACTGCACTAGTGACATCTATCTGTTTTACCATACAACAGGCAAGTTTTGATATTGTCCTGTGGTTATATATGGCTGTAATGGACCGTTTCAGCAGACAAGGGGTTAAAATCCGTTTAGGCGATATGCCCCTTTTCTGAGAGACAGGCCCAGCTACTGCAGAACACCAACTCCCGAACTGGATACAAAATAGCACTCCAAACTGGAACCTCACGAATAGCTGCTAGCAGACGAACAGGAATCAGCTTACACTCCTGGCAATCAGTCTCTAACAGCATACAGCGGATCCCCCCAATAACGAGACAAGGCTCCGTGTTGAGGGTCAAGCAGTGGTCTGAGGTGCTGGCACACCCAGCCTGTTTTTTATTACAGTTGTTGCAATTACAGGTCCGCCCACAGGGAGGTATAAAGCAACCAAGCCCATCTGGTGTACACGCCCCTAGGGGACCAGAATGAAGATTTGTGACATAGGACAGATATGCAGCACTGTAGGATACACAGGGACAATACATCCCCACAATGCATCATGGTTTCCTCCTCTCTGCCCTGGAGACACCCGAGGCGTAATCCAATTATCTCTCAAGACAAAGAGAAATCACCAATACACATGTGCAGACAACAGGACAGACATTACCCTTTAAACACACAATGGGACAATGGCACAATAGAAACACACCCAGCATTTTCCTCCCAAGCTGACAAGTTACACTTATTATAAATTGTTACAACTTTGTGAGTTTACATTGGCCATACATATAACTTACATCAATTTAAACAGTATAACTTGGGGACAAACCTATCCAAAATTCACTTGAATCGGTTCAGGGGTTTAAAAGTTAGTATGGGCCATAATCCTGAGGCAAGAGGCTGATAAACAGGCCTCTCCAAAACCCAGTGGCGAGGTTGGTTTTGCCACACATCTCCCCCCCCCAGGGAAGACTAACCAGATACCTGACCTCACGCCGGTCGGTACCTGAGTTAGTCTGGCAGCCCACCCACAACCCAATACTGGACCTGTTGCATTTGGTAGCCTGTCTCTGTCCAGTGAGTCCACCAAGGTTATGTTGGAAGCTGGTACTCCCAGTCTGTGTGTTGCTCCCTGGCTTAGAGTCTGGTTGTTGGAGGGGGAGACCGACTGTCTCTACCCCCTGTGCCGTAGGTGCAGAGACCACGGTCCCATCTGCACTGTTGTGGGGGTTACTGTCTCCCCCTGGTGCGTTAAGCTGCCGCTGGGGAGAGGGGGTGACGAGCTCCTCTCCCATACATACTTCCAGCCGCTGGGGAGGGCGACCGACCGTCTCCGCTCCCAATACAGTGTCCTGCTGCTGGGGAAAGGAGACTGGGCTCTCTATTCCCTGCTGGACACTCTGCCGCTGGGGAATGGAGACTGGGCTCCCAACTCCCAAAAAATCACTCTGCTGCTGGGGGGCAGGAACAACTACCTCTGCCCCCTGTAACTCAGCCTGCCGCTGGGGAGGGAGGACGCTGCTCTCCTCTCCCTGCATTTCACACTGCCTTCCCGGCATATCACTCTGCTGCTGGGGGGCAGGGACAACTACCTCTGCCCCCTGTAACTCAGCCTGCCGCTGGGGAGGGAGGACGCTGCTCTCCTCTCCCTGCATTTCACACTGCCTTCCCGGCATATCACTCTGCTGCTGGGGGGCAGGAACAACTACCTCTGCCCCCTGTAACTCAGCCTGCCGCTGGGGAGGGAGGACGCTGCTCTCCTCTCCCTGCACTTCACACTGCCGCTGGGGCATGGAGACTGGGCTCCCAATTCCCTGCAATTCACAATGCCGCTGGGGAATGGAGACTGGGCTCCCGATTCCCTGCTGGACACTCTGCCGCTGGGGAGGGGAGACTGAGCTCTCTCTGTCCCGCAACTGTAACTTCCGGTGGAGGTCCACCCAACGTGGCAGCTGACCGTCACCTTCTGCCCGGTATAGTAGGGTCTTGAACACTAGACTCCTCACGAACTTCACGTATTTCTCAGCTGGATTGGGTCCGAAGAAGTTCAGCCGCAACCACATTATACGGTCAAATTCCTCCACAGAGTATCTGTACTCCACTGCTGGTTCCATCCTGGTGCTTTTAGGGTCGCTGTACTGAGACATGCGTTGCCCTTAAGTTGTAAAATCCAAAGAAATGGTGTCTCCTGTAGCTGTCCTTCTGGCTGTAGGAACGATCCCGCTGCTTGCCACCAATGTAACGGACCGTTTCAGCAGACAAGGGGTTAAAATCCGTTTAGGCGATATGCCCCTTTTCTGAGAGACAGGCCCAGCTACGGCAGAACACCAACTCCTGAACTGGATACAAAATAGCACTCCAAACTGGAACCTCACGAATAGCTGCTAGCAGACGAACAGGAATCAGCTTACACTCCTGGCAATCAGTCTCTAACAGCATACAGCGGATCCCCCCAATAACGAGACAAGGCTCCGTGTTGAGGGTCAAGCAGTGGTCTGAGGTGCTGGCACACCCAGCCTGTTTTTTATTACAGTTGTTGCAATTACAGGTCCGCCCACAGGGAGGTATAAAACAACCAAGCCCATCTGGTGTACACGCCCCTAGGGGACCAGAATGAAGACTTGTGACATAGGACAGATATGCAGCACTGTAGGATACACAGGGACAATACATCCCCACAATGCATCATGGTTTCCTCCTCTCTGCCCTGGAGACACCCGAGGCGTAATCCAATTATCTCTCAAGACAAAGAGAAATCACCAATACACATGTGCAGACAACAGGACAGACATCACCCTTTAAACACACAATGGGACAATGGCACAATAGAAACACACCCAGCATTTTCCTCCCAAGCTGACAAGTTACACTTATTATAAATTGTTACAACTTTGTGAGTTTACATTGGCCCTACATATAACTTACATCAATTTAAACAGTATAACTTGGGGACAAACCTATCCAAAATTCACTTGAATCGGTTCAGGGGTTTAAAAGTTAGTATGGGCCATAATCCTGAGGCAAGAGGCTGATAAACAGGCCTCTCCAAAACCCAGTGGCGAGGTTGGTTTCGCCACAATGGCCAACCCTGGTACCCCTATCAAAGATACCCCTTAACTCATGTATTCTGATCTAGAGAGGAGATTCACATGATAGTCAAAATTTTCTGGTAACTGTAGGGAAGTGTCTCTCGTGTGTCGTGTCTGCATTGCTGGGAATAGTGGTATTGCTAATGTCAACCTGGCTATTGTACAGGGTCCCTCTGTAATATTGGCCGGTATATATGTGTGACTAGTATTTCCATAGGCCAATACCCATCCTGCTGGTAGAGGTACATGTTTGTCTAGGGATGGTACTGTTTTTGTAATATTACATTGCATATATATATTTTTTTTTCTGATACTATCTTTTTACAACTTTCTAGATTTCTATCATATTACTTTGCAGAGTCTCATATGTAGGACAGTTATAACGAGCATGATAAGGATTTACATATCCATATTTAACATCATGATCCTGCAAATCTGTGTCATTCGATTGGGAACGTAGGAGCCCTGTCCATAATCTACTGGGGTGGGGACTGCAATTATCAAGGAACTACATTGCAGCCATCTCGGGGAATTTCCCGACTGCGTCATCTCGTTGGGGGTCAAGGCTGTCTGCCTCCGTTAGTACCCCTTCTGTATCTTCTTCGAGGTCAAGGCTGTCTGCCTCCGTTAGTACCTCTGGGCCTCGTTGGAGGTCAGGGCTGTCTGCCCCCGTTAGTACCTCCTGTCCTTCTTCAAGGCCAAGGCTGTCTGCCTCCGTTCCTGCCTCCTCTCTTTCTCTCACAAGCTTCACTCGGGTGGCGTGGATCCAAATTGGAGATTGTTCAGTCAGCACAGCTGTTCTGGTTACTGCAACGACGGTAGTAGGTGGGCCGTATACAAAATCACCTTGAGCTCTTCCTTTCTTCAGTGCTTCGACCACCACCTCATCCCCCACCCTGTATGGGTGGGTGGGTTCCTGTGGAAAAGAGGGAGACTTACAAGCAACTTTGTTCTTAGTTTTGTTAAGTACCTGTATCAATTTGGTGACATAGTCTTCCCTTATTAAATCAAGGTCTCCTCCCTGCACTATCATTAGGCCCAGGGGGTGGGGAAAGGCCTCCCCATGAGTATCTCAATGCTGTTATGTTCTACTCCGTGGAAATGTGCTAATAAGATGGAAGCACTGTGTTGGGGGAATGCATAACTTCCCCTCTTTGCAGACTAATTCTAATTCTATCTTAGGATTTTTCTGCAATACTGGATAACACCAGTCTTGCTGTTCCTGTTCAGTGGCATACCACTGAAGATCAGTAAGTATTTACAACATCTCAGGGGTTGGAGGTGCCAGACATGGCATCTCCCAATGGTTACACAAACCTGTGGGGTTGAATTTGGCCACTCGTTTCACCACCTTATCTGCCAGCGCATTGCCCTGTGAGACATGATCCTTACCATCTGCTGCCGTGAATCCTCTCCTCTGCCAAATAATACCATGGTCCCACACCACCCCATGTGCGTACCTACTCTCAGTATAAATGGTGACAGGTCTATCAGTATGTAGAATACATGCTCTAGTGAGTGCCATGAGCTCAGCTGCCTGCTGTGTTGAGTGTGGATGCCCTTGAATAGGCCTACAACATCATGAGTGGTGTGCAAAATGGTGTAATGTCACATTGTGAAAGAAGTTGCCAACTTTACCATCATAGCACAGGCTGCAAGAGAACACAGACATGCCGGCATCCCTTAAACAGGGGTGGGTATTACCTTTGAGAAAAATACACAAGGACGCAACTTGCCTCCGTTATCTTGTGTCAGTACACCCGCCATGGTTTTACAATTTTGGCGTGCAAACATGTGGAAGGGCATATTATAGTCAGGGAGGCCCAGCCCTGGACTCGACATGAGTGAACATTTCAGATAATCAAATGCATTGTACATTTCAGAAGACCATTTAATCAAATCTGGATTTCCATCCAGAGTGGCTTGCCTCAAAACATTGTCATAATAGGAGCAATCAGGAATCCATTGTCTACAGTAATTTATCATACCAAGGAAAGATAACATTTCTTTCTTGGTGTGCGAGGTGACCAGGCCCGCAATAGACTGGACTCTTTCTGCGCCGATTCTCCTTTCACCTTTTGTGAGGACAAAGCCCAAGTATTCAACCTGCATTTTACACCATTGCATTTTCTTAAGTGTCACTTTGTGACCACATCCTGACAACCATTTTAACAGTGATAAACCATCCTGAATGCTGGCCTCCGCTGACATGCTACACAGTAACAAATCATCGACATATTGCATCAGCACAGAATCTTGGGGGGGCGTACAATGGATTTAACGTGGCTTGGAGGACTATGCTGTACACTACAGGTGAATCAGCATATCCCTGGGGTCTGCACCAGGTCAGTTGACGTCCGTCAAAGGAAAAAGCAAAAAGTAGTCTGGTTATCTTATCAACTGGGATAGAAAAGAATGCATTTTTCAGATCTATCACACTGAACCAGACAGCGTCTGCAGGAATGGCAGATAATGATTAAGTGACATCAGGTACAACAGGGGCTATAGGCACAATGATGTTGTTGATGGCCCTTAAATCCTGTACAAAGCGGGTAGCACCATCTGCCTTTGTCACTGGATTCACAGGCGTGCTGTAGGGTGAAATCACCTCTTCCAGGATTCCCTTTTGTAGGAATTCTTCTATCATTGGTCTAAGTCCATCAAGTTTCTCTTTTGACAGCGGGTATTGTTTCTGGAACACTGAGATGACACCTGGTTTCGCAGTAGCTGTGTAAAGTGTGCAATTTATGAATCCTGTGTCATATTCATTTGAAGACCATAATGCAGGGTTAATGTTATTAAGTTCTGGGTGCTCCTGTATGTTTGCAAGAATCAGTGGCACTGGTGTAGAGACTGGAATGAGATCTGAGTGTACTCTTATGTCCTGATTCTTTGCTGATACCTGCAAGTCAAGCTTAATGAACAAATCTCTCCCTAACAGGCTGACTGGGCAATCTGGTATAATGCTGAATATATGATCTGTGATGTATTCCCTGTCCATGGTCTCGAGTGGTAGTGAGTCAGTTTTGAAAGGTTTTGTCAAAACCCCATTAATTCACATAGAAGGCTCACACTTCCTTCCTCCCACTCTTAGTCATCTAAGTCCACTCCTTTTAGTCGGACGCTGTGGTCCTCCTTTTTGTCTGTCATTAATGTGCCAGCTGTCCATAAGAACAGAGCTCAGATGTTTAGCACAACACTTAACATGTAACACGTAACTTCAAACATTGAAACAAACAGATCTGACAATACAGACATGAACACACAAAGGGCCCATAAAAACTTTTCATTGACTTCAATAAAAAAAAAATGTACAGCTTGATCAATGCTGTTGGCACCAATAAAAACCAAAAACTTCCAAAAAAAATAAATAAAAATAAAAATAAAATTCTCAATGCGCATATTATATGAAAACAAATACCGTATTCCATACACATTCACATACATTTTCATGTACTTAAAACAGCTTATAACCTCGCCCTCATACATAAAAACTGAATTGCACACACAGCTCTGCTAAAAACATCTCTCAGGCTTCTTACATTTTTTAACTCCACTACAACTCAAAGCCACACCCATTCACATTCTACTGAATCATGTATCTTCCAACACAGTCAAACAATTTCTTTGTTTCATTCCAAAACTTGCAGCATGGACAAACACAGCTTTCCTGGAAACAGATATCCACACCACACCCAGAATTGCTGATGGAGTATGTCACTGTTTGTTGCTGCGTTTTCCAATGTCTTCTGGTTTACACTCTGTGATTAATCAACTCTTATAAGAAGACAATATACATGTTATAATCATACAGTCATTTTGTTAAAAGCTGGATTCCCACATTACACTGCTTGGGAAAGAAAATGACCGAACAATTCTTCATCTTGTATAATATATTACACATTACTTACTCTGCATGATTCCCTGCCCGCTTCCCTTATCTCAGGAATGTTTTAAATTGATCTATGCTGTCTGAAGTCCACGTGGAGACGTTCTTTTTTACGGTAAGCATTAGCCTATCAGATTGTTAATAAATGTGGAAATAATTAGACTGTCATTCTGGAGAACCAGTAGCCCTGCCTCCAATTTCCAGCAATCCACAAATCTCCAGAAATCAATAATGCTTTCTGAGGGTTTTTGCTTACATGCTACGGCTACTGGGAGTGAAGACTTTTGTTTAAATACCTCTATCATGTATTTTTCTATCTCCTTTCTGCATATAATCCATATCCCATGAAGGGTCAGGTTCAAAATACGGTCAGGCGGCAGTGTCGCCTAAGCATAGACCCTTGACCATGTCCATGTGATATATGCTATTGTCTCCTTCCTTGGGAAAGGGGTCTACCGCTTCCATTGCCTCTGTCCACCCTGCCAAATTATCTATCCATGGGTTAACAAGGTAATCATTTGTAGGACTGACTCGGGCAACATATTGTTTACATGTTTCTCCTGGTTCTGGTTTAGGGTATTCTATCTTAGATTTTTGACTACCCATTATTAAAACTTATTTTCTTACAAAAAGAATTCAAAACACAGAATGTTAGTCTTGGGACGACAGCTGTACACTTACGACCCAGCCTGTCACTTCCTCTTATATAACTGTGTTAGACAAAACAACTTATCATGCAAAACTTCTACAATTATCAAACAACTTATCATGCAAAACTTCTACAATTATCTTATTAAGAATCAAATCAAGCTGTTAAACCTTCTGCTCCCTGAACAGATATTTTACGGGACTCCCTGAGCCCTCTGAAGTGCACTTTCCTTGTTACTGGATTCCCTGAATCCTTTCTGTTCCCGGAACAGATCTTTTACGGGGCTCCCTGAGCCCTCTGAAGTGCACTTTCCTTGTTACTGGATTCCCTGAATCCTAAGGCAAAAACTCCCTGAGTTATGCTTACTGTATCCCTGACACAGTACTTAGAAGTCTATCTAAGGGTCCCTTATGTACTTACTTGAATCGAGACGTGGTCAGTGCCCCCGTAATGGCCTAAAGGACAAAAATCAGTGTCTCTTCTTACCAAACATGAGGATGACCTTCTCAATTCCGGACGAGCCCTCAAATTGTAAGGAAATATTCTTATCTTTCCCTTATATTGTACCCCAGGTACAAGACTTCGGTATTCATCTTGATTTGATTCTTTCTGGCCAGAGAGAGTGATAATGAGGTCAGACACACTTCTGTGGAGGTCAAAATCACTCTGAGAATTTTATTGATCTCGTGAGACATATATAGTCCTAAATGACATGATGTTTAAGTTAAACAGTAACACATGTTTTTAGCCAGCTACACATTTTAGTAATCTTATCTTTTTACCATAGTCCAAGGCTATACATAACATGTGAGCAAAACCTCTTAGTAATAGCTTTCATATGGACTTTCACCTGCTACGTGTCCCTGCGTGCGTAATGTATTAATGTATAGATCATGAAATATAAGCTTATATAAAAATAGGCTTTGGACTGTAATAGAATCCTTCAGTCAAAAATTAAAAGGGCTGTCCAGGCTACAGATATTAGGATCGGTCATCACTATGAGATAGGTGGCACGTGGTACCACTCCTGATCAGCTGTTTCGGGCTGGTAAGGCACTGAGAACTATACAGTGCATGGAGTGGAAAAAGATGGCTGTAGACACTGTGTAGTGTCCAGGAGTGGCGTACTGCAGCTTGAGCTGTAGTACCCCGGCATGGCCACTACCCAGTGTGCGGAGTTGTCTACTTATAACTCCATACATTGTATATTTTCTGGCTCCAGCCTAAAACAGTTGATCGATGGGAGTGCAGGCTGTCAGACCCCCAACTATCTGATATTCTGAGGATAGGTCATCATTATCTGTTGCCAGGACAATCTGTTTAACTGCTCACAAGCTATATATGTGGGTCAAGAGACCCTGGTTGGGGTCAGAATCATTCCCTTTATACACCGGAACACTCTGTAGGATGGAGTGTAATTTAAAGTCCTCATCATTACTCTGTGAATTTAATGATCTACAATACCAGACAGGGCCACGGACAAGACTGCCGCTGTTTATTATCCTGGAGAAAGTCCTCTGGTAAACTGAAATCTACAGAACTAATTTTGTAATCACGATTGGGTTGGTAAGAAACAAACCACAGCACAACAAGCTTGGGCAAGAAACTAAGAGAAGTCTTGTAATTTGTTACATGGCATATGAGAAGAATGGCGAAACATCCTCATCCTGTGTTTATGTAGATAAACCATAAATCATAAACCAAATCTAGGCGATTACGCAAGATGTTATTGTATGATGGCATAATAAAAGAAAAGAGGTAAGCCTACCATCTCCTGGGATCTGTCTTTTTCCCAGTGAGAAGGACCAGTCACCTCTCCTGTCAAGTCTGTTTTAGTAAATACTTGTATTCTCCATGAAATAACAATTATGGAGGATTAGGACATTCATTTGTTATTCCTCCTGGTGTCCTAGAGGCCCACCTCACTACACTAAGGCTGATTGGGCAGAGTGCTTCTGACTTATTCTGCCTGCCCCTTCACTGCTCTAGACCATCGGTTATACTGACACTAACCCCTTCACTGCCTTAGACCACTGGGGATTCTTACATTAACCACTTTGCTATACAAGATGCCATAGATACTAGAGTTAACCCCCCTCACTGTCCGAGACCAGCATCTATACTGACATTAACCTCTTCATTGCCCTAGACCACCAGATATGTAGATAATAATTTTCACTGCACTAGACCCAGATACTGGCTTATACCATTTACTTGGATTCTATTTGGCCTGGTATATCTCTAACTATTATGGCGCTGGGTGTTAATATTTATCTGATGCAGTTCTGCATTGCCTTGATTAAAGGGGACAGTGTCCAGATCCCAAAATGCATTGCTCACCAGCTACAAAGACTTAAAATCAACAATGGTAGTAAAACAGCAGAAAGTCAAGTCTAAATTGTGACTGGCTGACTTGAAGGGACGGGGCCACAGGTGAGTTTGGGTGCCTTATTTCCCCTGGGTCCCTGACAGCAGCACTACCTGTTCAGCCATGATGGAAGCCCGGGAGGCTGGGGTGCACCTTTAAAAATAGATTTCTTTTTCTTCTAGGTTATATTCTAACTCTGGGGTGGGAGCATTAGAATGATAAGGTCCCATAAAACTGCTATGAGTTTGAGTGTAATAGTGTATATAGCCACTCATCTCCAGAACCTGATGGGTTTTTTAAATGTCCCAAATGCCCTAAAAATCTATTTACTAATACACTTTATTAACAGATTTTGCCTGTTTACTAAAGAAATTGGCACCCAAAGTCTTGATTTGTACTGCGCTTTAAATTCACTATACGTTACTCACAAAAAGTTAGGGATATTTAGCTACGGGCTGTCTACCCCACACGGGCCCCTGCCTCCATTTTAGTTTAATTTTTTCTGTATGAAGAGGCTGCGGTGCTTCATGAGCGCCACAGTCTCTTTCTAGGCCATATGACATCACATTCATGGCCTAGGTGCACCTCAGTTCCATCCGAGTGATTGGGTCTGAGCTGCAATCAGTAGCCACGGCCCCCCCACATCATGCTGTGCCCCCCCATGTGCCCCCCCCCAACTAAAATGCCCCCCCCCAAGTGAGCCGCCGCTTCCGCCGGGCACAGGGAGATGAGCGCTTACATTGCGCTCATCTCCATTGTAACCTGCCTGTGCCAGCGGAGGTGCAGGGGAGGGAGAGGCGTGTCCCTTCCCCTTCCTCTGATAGGCTGCAGGCACTAGGCCGGCAGCCTATCAGAGGCCGGCGCAGGCGGGGCGATGACGTCATCGCGCCGCCTGAGCCTTACAGCGCGGGACACAGGAAGAGTCTGCATCGCATCGCTGACACTGAGGTAAGTATAAGTGTTTTTTTTTTTGTTTTTTTTTTACAATAGTGTTACTGGCACATTGGGGGGAGGCTTATTACAATGGGGGGGGCTTATTACAATGGGGGGGGCTTAATACTGGCACATGATGATGGGGGGGACTTAATACTGGCACATGATGATGGGGGGGACTTAATACTGGCACATGATGGGGGGGACTTAATACTGGCACATGATGATTGGGGGGACTTAATACTGGCACATGATGATGGGGGGGGACTTAATACTGGCACATGATGAAGGGGGACTTAATACTGGCACATGATGATGGGGGAACTTAATACTGGCACATGATGATGGGGGGACTTAATATTGGCACATGATGATGGGGGGACTTAATATTGGCACATGATGGGGGGACTTAATACTGGCACATGATGATGGGGGGACTTAATACTGGCACATGATGATGGGGGGACTTAATACTGGCACATGATGATGGGGGGACTTAATATTGGCACATGATGATGGGGGGACTTAATATTGGCACATGATGGGGGGGACTTAATATTGGCACATGATGGGGGGGACTTAATACTGGCACATGATGATGGGGGGACTTAATACTGGCACATGATGATGGGGGGGACTTAATACTGGCACATGATGATGGGGGGGACTTAATACTGGCACATGATGATGGGGGGGACTTAATACTGGCACATGAAGATGGGGGGACTTAATATTGGCACATGATGATGGGGGGACTTAATATTGGCACATGATGGGGGGGACTTAATATTGGCACATGATGGGGGGTACTTAATACTGGCACATGATGATGGGGGGGACTTAATACTGGCACATGATGATGGGGGGACTTAATACTGGTCCATGATGATGGGGGGACTTAATATTGGCACATGATGGGGGGACTTAATACTGGCACATGATGATGGGGGGACTTAATACTGGCACATGATGGGGGGGCTTAATACTGGCACATTATGGGGGGGCTTAATACTGGCACGTAATGTGGGGGCTTATTTACTGGCACGTAATGGGGGGGCTTATTACTGGCACGTAATGGGGGGCTTATTACTAGCACGTAATGGGGGGCTTATTACTGGCACGTGATGGGGGGCTTATTACTGGCACATTGGGGGGCTTATTACTGGCACGTGATGGGGGGCTTATTACTGGCACGTGATGGGGGCTTATTACTGGCACGTGATGGGGGGCTTATTACTGGCACGTAATGGGGGGCTTATTACTAGCACATTGGGGGGCTTATTACTGGCATGTGATGGGGGGCTTATTACTGGCACATGATGGGGGCTCTTGTTACTGCCACGTGATGGGGGCTTATTACTGGCACATTGGGGGGCTTATTACTAGCACATTGGGGGGCTTATTACTGGCATGTGATGGGGGGCTTATTACTGGCACGTGATGGGGGGCTTATTACTGGCACGTGATGGGGGGCTTATTACTGGCACGTAATGGGGGGCTTATTACTAGCACATTGGGGGGCTTATTACTGGCACGTGATGGGGGGCTTATTACTGGCACGTGATGGGGGGCTTATTACTGGCATGTGATGGGGGGCTTATTACTGGCACGTGATGGGGGCTCTTGTTACTGCCACGTGATGGGGGCTTATTACTGGCACATTGGGGGGCTCTTGTTACTGGCAGTGGCACGTTATTGAGGGCACTTATTACTGGCACATTATTGGTGGGCACTATAGGGGCATCTACTGAGGCCACAAAGAAGGGGTGTTTTATATGGGGGGCTCTGTACAGTAGCATTTTATACTGGGACACATTATAGTGGGTACTATGGAGAAGGGGAGACGAGTACTATGGAGTCATCTACGGGGGGCACTAAGAAGGGGTATTTTATACTTGCAAATTATGGGGGATACTGAGGGCATCTACTGGGGCACGATATATGGGGCATTTTATACTGGTACATTATGGGGGGCACTAGCGGGAAGGGGGGAGAGGAGCACTATGGAGGCATTTACTGGGGCACTATATACTGGCACATTATGGGGGACATTAGCTCAACTGGGGGCATAAGGGGTTATGTTTTGCACATTATAAGGAGAATTATTTCTACTGGGGGGCATTATGGTGGGTTTTATTACTCCCCCATGGTATGACCCCCTAGTAGCAGCACCAGCATCTCTCTGCTCTACTATCCCTCTGCCCCTTCTCCAAATCCTTATTATGAAATCTTTCTCATTAGGATAAAACACAACATCAGCTCCGCCGAGCCCCCGGCCAAGTGTTGAAGTGGCGTCCGAGATCCCCAAGGGACAAGCCAAGTAACTGTAAGTGTTCATGTGAAATATGTTTATTTTTATATATGTACACTCCTGTGAGAGGCGGGGAGGGAGATCTGTGGATGATACTGTTATAGGGAGGGAGATCTGTGGATGACACTGTTATGGAGGGGGAAATGGGGATGACACTGTCATGGGGTGGATCTGTGGATGACACATATAGCATAAGATGCTATATACGGTATGTGGCATCCACAGATCCCCCCCCATAGCAGTGTCATCCACAGATCCCCCTCTCTATAAAAGTGTCATCCACAGACAGCTGGACTTTTCTTCCCTGATGCGGTTTTAGGTATTGGGTAAAGTATTGCAGCATTTCTAAGCGTACTTGTGTAAATGTATCATTGTTATAGCTGCCCCCCCTACTTTTGTCCTGGCCCCCAGTGTGCCCCCCCCCCCCCAAAATTTGAAAGCTAGAGACGCCACTGGCTGCAATACCAAGCACAGTGCTATCAAATGGACAGAACTGTGCTTGGTAACGAGCAAAGAGGCTGCAGCGCTCACTGGGACATAGCTGTCTCCTTAAACAGTGGATTGGCGGGGGTGCCAGGAGTCAGACCCCCACCATCTCATAATTCTGAGTACAGATGTCATAGATGTTACCTGCAGTCCTATGTAACACCCCACATAACATAGTGAACTATTGTGTTATGTGGGGTGTTACATAGGACTGCAGGGAACATCTACTACATTATCTGCACACAGAAAGTTATCACTGTGATCTGTGCTGTTACATACGACTGCAGGTGAAAAATTAAAATTTTAGTTACTAAATTTAAAATACATATGATTATGATAAAAAAGACTTGGAGGAGAAGATGAGACGCAGGTCACAGCAGTAAGCCAGCTCTACATATAGGAGAATACAGCACCACATACCTCTTACATCCAGTGACATCTCCTGTCATGTAGATCTTCTCTTTCCTCTTCTCTTCCGTTTGACCCAGACCGCCATGACTAATTCTTTCAGCCGCATCTCGTCTCTACAGAGCAGGGCCGGACTGGCCTGCCGGGATACCGGGAAATTTCCCGTTAGGCCGGCAGGCCTGAGTGCCGCAAGGCCGCGGCCCTGGTGACAAGTGGGGCGGCCGGCGGCAGGGCACAGCAGGAGATGAGCGGACGGCGATACAGATGTCTATGCTACGGCAGGGGAGGGAGAGGTGTGTCCCCTCCTGTTCCTCTGATAGGCTGCCAGCACTAGGCCGGCAGCCTATCAGAGGCCGGTGCAGGCGGCGCGATGACGTCATCGCGCCGCCTGAGCCGTATAGCGAGGGACACAGGCCGGAAGAGGCCTGCATCGCATCGCTGGAGGTAAGTATAAGTGTTTTTTTGTTTTTTTTTATAGGTACAATACTGGATCATGATAAGTGGGGGCTACTGGCACATAAGGACGACTACTGGCACATGATGGGGGGGGGCTACTGGCACATGATAAGGGGGGCTACTGGCACATGATATGGGGGCTATTGGCACATGATATGGGGGCTACTGGCACATAAGGGGGGGTACTGGCACATAAGGGGGGCTGCTGGCACATGGGGGGGCTATTGGCACATGATAAGGGGGCTACTGGCACATAAGGGGGCTACTGGCACATGATAAGGGGCGGCTACTGGCACATAAGGGGGACTACTGGCACATAATAAGGGGGGTTACTGGCACATAATAAGGGGGGCTTCTGGCACATAAGGGGGGCTACTGGCACATGATAAGGGGGGCTACTGGCACATGATAAGGGGGGCTACTGGCACATGATAAGGGGGCTACTGGCACATGATATGGGGGCTACTGGCACATAAGTTGGCTACTGGTACATGATAATGGGCGGCTACTGGCACATAAGGGGGACTACTGGCACATGATATGGGGGCTACTGGCACATGATATAGGGGCTATTAGCACATGATATGGGGGCTACTGGCACATAAGGGGGGCTACTGGCACATGATAAGGGGGGGCTACTGGCACATAAGGGGGGCTACTGGCACATGATAAGGGGGGCTACTGGCACATGATAAGGGGGCTACTGGCACATGATAAGGGGGCTACTGGCACATGATAAGGGGGCTACTGGCACATCATATGGGGGCTACTGGCACATGATAGGGGGCTATTAGCACATGATATGGGGGCTACTGGCACATGGGGGGGCTATTGGCACATGATAAGGGGGCTACTGGCACATAAGGGGGCTACTGGCACATAAGGGGGGCTACTGGCACATAAGGGGGCTACTGGAACATGATAAGGGGGGGCTACTGGCACATGATAAGGGGGGCTACTGGCACATAAGGACGACTACTGGCACATAAGGGGGGCTACTTGCACATAAGGGGGGCTACTGGCACATGATGGGGAGGCTACTGACCCATGATAAGTGGGGGCTACTGACCCATCGTAAGGGGGGCTACTGGCACATGATAAGGGGGGCTACTGGCACATGATAAGGGGGGCTACTGGCACATGATAAGGGGGCTACTGGCACATAAGGACGACTACTGGCACATGAAGGGGGCTACTGGCACATGATAAGGGGGCTACTGGCACATGATATGGGGGCTATTGGCACATGATATGGGGGCTACTGGCACATAAGGGGGGGCTACTGGCACATAAGGGGGGCTGCTGGCACATGGGGGGTCTATTGGCACATGATAAGGGGGCTACTGGCACATGATAAGGGGCGGCTACTGGCACATAAGGGGGCTACTGGAACATAATAAGGGGGGCTACTGGCACATAAGGACGACTACTGGAACATTATGGGGGGCTACTGGCACATAAGGGGGGGCTACTGACCCATGATAAGGGGGGGCTACTGGCACATGATAAGGGGGGCTACTGGCACATAAGGGGGGCTGCTGGCACATGGGGGGTCTATTGGCACATAAGGGGGCTACTGGCACATAAGGGGGCTACTGGAACATGATAAGGGGGGCTACTGGCACATAAGGATGACTACTGGCACATGATGAGGGGGCTACTGTCACATGATAAGGGGGGCTACTGGCACATAAGGGGGGCTGCTGGCACATGATAAGGGGGGCTACTGGCACATAAGGGGGCCTGCTGGCACATGGGGGGGCTATTGGCACATGATAAGGGGGCTACTGGCACATGATAAGGGGCGGCTACTGGCACATAAGGGGGCTACTGGCACATGATAAGGGGCGGCTACTGGCACATAAGGGGGACTACTGGCACATAAGGGGGACTACTGGCACATAATAAGGGGGGGCTACTGGCACATGATAGGGGGGGCACCCCGGCTACTGGCACATGATATGGGGGTACTCTGGCTGCTGGCACATGATGGTGGGGGGCTCTTATTACTGGCACATGATTGGGGGGCATCTATGGGGGCAGATCTTACTGGCACATGATTGGGGGCATCTATTGGGGCACTTATTAATGGCAGATTATTGGGTGGCACTATAGTAATCGTTTAGATTTATTGGTTGAAGATGATCCATCCCACTTCGTTCCCTGCTTTTTCTAGACCGTACTAAGGCAGATAAACTGCTTCGCACTCATAGTCCGATTACTAGATACACACTTTACATATGGTTAAGCTCTAACTGGTTGAATCAGCTCTCCCCTAATTATCTTACACTCATGCAAGTAAGAGATGTACTTTTTCAATCCACTACCCATTTTCAAGAGACCCTACCTGAAAGAGTGAAAACTTTCGACAGCCCGGCCTTAGAGTTGTGTCCAGATAATGATGTCTCATTCTTTGCTGTTTTGAAAACTCACCCCTTGATGGGCAGCCTATCTACCTTTCATTTGGCCCACTTTATTCAGACCATCAAAAAACAGTTAATACATTTCACTGACCCACAGAAACTTTCAGTATTCGAGAAATTAGCTTTACAAACCAAAGAGCAAAATATCCAAACTATACAACTTGCTAATGTCACTGACAGAACCCAAAACCCTCCCATGCTTTGAACGGTGGGAGAGGGATTTAGATATTTCTTTTACCCCTAATGACTCTAAGCAAGCATTGTTGAACTTCTCGAAGGTGTCCAGATGTGTGAAGTTACAAGAAAATAGCTATAAAGTATTAATGCAATGGTACTATACCCCGCAGCGACGAAACCGTATATATTCCCTGACTGTAGCCCTGAATTCTGGAGATGTAATAATGGCACAGGGACACATGGGCATATATGGTGGACCTGCTCAAAAATTCAACCCTATTGGCAAAAGATATGCAAAACCATCTCGGAGGTGTGTAAGGCCTCGGTTCCAGTTTCTCCGAAATTATGCCTTTTTGGGATAGTTGGAGATTTCCAGTGTGCTAAACACACCCGAAACCTGACCAGTACATTGTTAGCGGCGGCCAGACTATTAGTAGCGGTGCACTGGAAATCTCCAGACCCCCCCAAATTTCTACACTGGATACAGAAATGTGACCAGCTGTACCGCTTAGAACAATTAGCACACTGGGATGCCCGCACCTCTTTTCAATTCGAGAGAATCTGGAGCCCTTGGCGATCATACAGACACTTCTCAGATATCTAAATCCCTAATAAAATGATAGTAGCAAGCAGGACCTGGATTGTACATAGGGCCTGGAACCAAATAAGGCAAAGTTAGTCCATTAGTGACAATTAGATGATTAATACAACCGATGTAGGGTTTTGATGTTTTGGCAAGACGGTCAAATTGTGATGATATATAACAGACCCACACCAATCACATCTAACCCCCCCCCCCCCTTTTTTTTCCCCTCTGACCTCCCTATATCCCCGGTTATGTTCTTTTAGGACTCATTACTTGTTACCTATATTGAACTGTAAAAATACATTGTCGAGAGGTCAAGCTAACACCTAAGCCATTTGAATATAACTACCTCAATGTGTAGTGTCCCACTACGTAAGGGTGGGCACTACACAAGGGTCAATTGGGTCACGTTGTTCTCCACCTCCTGTGGAACATGGTCATTGTATTTTATATTGCAATTTAATGTGAATTTTCATGTTATTTATGTTTATCTCTTGTGTACCAGGCCTGTAGGGGTGTAGTTCCTCCTCCTAGACAGTAGAGGGAGCTAGGGAACCCCCTAGTATAAATAGTTAGGCCCAGACAGGAAAGAGTCAGTCAGAGAGTGAGTGTTTAGAAGCCAAGAGTCACTTCAGTCAGAGAGAAGCTGAGGAGCAGCTTCTGACATGCAGTTAGATAGCCCAGGCTTCTAGCTTGCCACCAGGAGAAGAGTCTGCCTCCTGAGAAACCAAGTTTCTAGAAAAGTACAGTGCAGAGCCAAGCTTGTTCCAGCCAAACAGAGAGCTGAAGGGCAGAAGGATATATCTAAAGCAAGGAGTCATATACGAGAGGAAGTTTTCCCTAACCAAGGATAAAGCCAGCAATAGGGCATACGGGCCTTGGGATAAAGACAGACAGGATTCTGAGGAAAAGTGCAGCCTGATCTGTAATTGTTTAACCCTCTGAGTATCTTGCAAGAACTTTGTGCCTGCCATTTGATGTAAAGCCTGCCTGTCACCATCTTTTACATGTGGAACTGACCAAAGACTGTAAATAGTTAACCTGTTCAGTAAAAATAAGTTTTGGTTCACTGCAACGTGTGTTCCTCACTTATTACTGCAAGAAATCGGTGTGCCACCGTTACCGGCACTGGCGTCACGAACTTTAAGGGATCTTGCCACAGGAACACTAAACCTACAACACCTAGGGCACCTCACCTACCACCTGGCCTGATCCCTATACACAGAGAGTGCCCCAGAGGATCCATGTGCCAACCTCTCCATCACTGCTGTACGCCTGCCCAGGGTCTTCTATAAACTCTGAGTACCAAGAGCAACCCTCGTTTTGCCTATTAACCGTGACCTCACATTCGCTCACCCTGCAGGGCTGCGTGCTGCAAATGCCAGTGTATATCTGATATATTCTTATGTCTTAATGGCGCATATTTTTATATACGCTTGTATTTCAATGTACAGTACAGACCAAAAGTTTGGACACACATTCTCATTCAAAGAGTTTTCTTTATTTTTATGACTATGAAAATTGTAGATTCACACTGAAGGCATCAAAACTATGAATTAACACATGTGGAATTATATACATAACAAACAAGTGTGAAACAACCGAAAATATGTCATATTCTAGGTTCTTCAAAGTAGCCACCTTTTGCTTTGATTACTGCTTTGCACACTCTTGGCATTCTCTTGATGAGCTTCAAGAGGTAGTCCCCTGAAATGGTTTTCACTTCACAGGTGTGCCCTAAGTGGGATTTCTTGCCTTATAAATGGGGTTGGGAACATCAGTTGCATTGAGGAGAAGTCAGGTGGATACACAGCTGATAGTCCTACTGAATAGACTGTTAGAATTTGTATTATGGCAAGAAAAAAGCAGCTAAGTAAAGAAAAACGAGTGGCCATCATTACTTTAAGAAATGAAGGTCAGTCAGTCAGTCGAAAAATTGGGAAAACTTTGAAAGTAAGGGCTATTTGACCATGAAGGAGAGTGATGGGGTGCTGCGCCAGATGACCTGCGCCAGTCACCGGACCTGAACCCAATCAAGATGGTTTGGGGTGAGCTGGACCGCAGAGTGAAGGCAAAGGGGCCAACAAGTGCTAAGCATCTCTGGGAACTCCTTCAAGACTATTGGAAGACCATTTCAGGGGACTACCTCTTGAAGCTCATCAAGAGAATGCCAAGAGTGTGCAAAGCAGTATTCAAAGCAAAAGGTGGCTACTTTGAAGAACCTAGAATATGACATATTTTCAGTTGTTTCACACTTTGTGTTTGTTATGTATATAATTCCACATGTGTTAATTCATAGTTTTGATGCCTTCATAGTCATGAATATAAAGAAAACTCTTTGAATGAGAAGGTGTGTCCAAACTTTTGGTCTGTACTGTATGTTATTTAAGACTTCATGTAAAACCCTTAATAAAAATAATTTTACAACATTTTCCAAAGTAGCTGTGAAAAAAGAAAGGTGGAATCTGTTGATGTGGGCTACTAAGCCATTTCTACTTTACACCACTTTGATAAATTATCCCAAAGGTCCCTATAGTGTCTACAGCAGTTATAATGTCCCCTAGAGTGCCCCTAGTAATAATAACATCCTATATTTTGCTCCAGGTAATAATACCTGTATATTGTCCCCAAAAATAATATCCCCTAATAGCAAGGCCCCCCACTGCCCCATGCAGTAATTTCTCCCACACTGCCCCCACATAATATTTTCCCCCACACTGCCCCATATAGTAATCTCCCCACACACTGCCCCAATGTAATAATTTCCCCCACACTGCCCACATATAATAATTTCCTACACACTCCCCCATTTAATAATTTCCCCCACACTGCCCCCATATAGTAATTTCCCCCACACTGCCCTCCCTTGAAATAATCTGCACCCACACTGCCCTCATGAAGTAATTTGCCCCCACACTGCACCCCAATGAAGTAATTTCCCCATTTAATAATCTGCCCCCAATGAAGTGATTTGCCCCCATATAATAATCTGCCCCCACACTGCGCCCCTGAAGTGATTTGCCTCCACACTGCCCCCATGTCCTCCTCTGCCCCCCAAAGTTGGCACACACAGAAAATAAAAATAAAAACAACTAAAAGCTTATATTAACCTGTGTCTGGGATGGTGAGGCAGGCCGCAGGCACGCAATCTTTATTGTCCTGCGTCCCGGCGCAGGCACGCGATGATGTCATCATGCACTCCTGCGCCGGGATTATACTACCACATAGGCCTCAGGCCTACTAGGCCTGAAGCCTATGGCATTGATCAGCGGCGGGGCAGGGAACTTTGCGCTCCTGTGCCCTGCCGCAGTATGTGGGCGTTCGGGTCGGCGTTGGGCCCACCAGCAATGCTGGGCCCGGGGCTGCCGACCATAACGTCCCTATGTTAATCTGCCACTGATGTTATTTCATTTTAAGAATTCATCAAGCCCTTTTTTTAAACTGTCCACTGTTCCTGCTGTGACCACGTCCTGAGGTAGACTATTCCACAGATTTATAGTTCTTACAGTAAAGAATTTTTAATGCCAGTTTTTTATCACATTTATGTATGGCCTATTTATATACAGTATTTGTATAGGTTAATTATGTGTCCCCCCCCCCTTAGACGTCTCTTCTCAAGAATAAATAAACTGAATTATTTTAACCTTTGCTCATAACTAAGACGCTCCATGCCCCTTATCAGTTTAGTCGCTCTCCTCTGTACTTTTTCCAGCTGCAGAGCGTCCTTTCTATGGACTGGTGCCCAGAACTGAACTGCGTATTCCAGATGAGGCCGCACCAACGCTGTGAAGTGGTAATATTACATCCCTGCCCCAGGAGTCCATGCCTCGTTTAATGGATGACAATATCCTGGTGGCCTTAGAAGCAGCTGATTGACATTGTATGCTGTAATGTAATCTACGATCTACAAGGACACCCAAATCCTTCTCTACAAGTGACTCCGCCAGTGTTACATCACCTTTTACAGACCGAGTGCCCAAACTGTAACCCAGAACCCACATATTTATCGCAAAGTGCCATGTACTTCATCATTTAGCTACAATAGCATGCATTCAGTGCCCTCCCTGTGCTGTTCATAGCGCGCCCTGCGCTGATGAATGGCAGGAACAGTCTAAGGCATATTGGTACAACATAGACTTTTTCCAGGGGGCGGATGCTCACAGAGAGGACTCTGAGTGCCGCCTCTGGCATCCGTGCCGTAGGTTCGCCACCACTTCCCTAGGACATATGAAGCACGGAGATTATTACTACTAAGATGCAGAACTTTACATTTATCCACATTGAACTATTTGCCAAGTTGATGCCCAATCACTCAGAGTGTCCAAGTCAGCTTGTAGTTTATGGACATCTTCCATAGACTGCACAGAACTAGACAGCTTGGTGTCATCTGCAAAAATAGAAATGGTGCTATTAATCCCATTCTCAATATCATAAATTAATTAAATAATAGGGAACTCAGCACCGAACCTTGCTTTACTTCTATAATACATGGCTTTTTGTCTTATAAAACACTGTTGTGGGCTATAATGTGTCCTATCAATTCTATATCTTGAGTTTCTCACTGGCTCTTTGTTGTTTCTTCATTTTGAGGTTTTCTAGTGAAGAAGGAACTTGATGAAACTATTAAAATAGAACATCCTGTTACTAAAGATTCCCTCACCTCAACCAAATGTGTAAAAGCTGATCACACTAGCCGTCATATCATACTCAAATGGACGTAGGAGCAACCCAGCAATCAGTAGGAAATAAATTCGCATTTTTGTGATCAATCTGCTGACGTGTTTCGGTAGGTGCCAGCTGACAAAGGGATTGCATGGCTTAGAAAACCCAATTTCAAGTTTTCTATTAGAGCATAGAGAACACGATGTAGGACCCTTATCTGTTACCCACAGCTGATAGCTGCAATGAATGTCCCTCATGATGGAGGACCCAGCAATTCTGTTCATTACATAGACAGCTCACTGATTTCTATGATAACTGTGAAATGCTTTAATTGTCTTGTGGTGGCACTGCCGCTGCTATATTCTCCCATAGATCACAGTGATTGCTAGGGGTCACCTCTGTCATTCTATTACCATGCACAGATAATGGGGACATTGCCACCCATTCAGCTACCTAGGTTAATGTATTCATACAGTATGTGAATATAAGGCAGTACATTATAGAAAAAAAAACATTTTTATGGAAAAAAACATTAAAAACAACCTTATAAAACATGAAGTTCAGATGCCTATTGCACTTTATAATGCGTACTCCCATACACCACCGTGTTTAGACTGCTGCTAGCAAATGACAATTTAGGTAACCGCACAAACGACCATATTACCTGATGAATAGCTCGTTCATCGGGTAATCAGCGGTAATTTTACACCAGCAAATTATCGCCAACGAGCCTTCCTATGAACACTTGTTAGCGATTATGTGGCAGATGCTCAGCTAGTATAAAGGGCCTTTATAAACAGATTGTCTACTTCCTTCTCTCCGCTCTAGTAGACCGTCTCACAGAGCTCAGAGTTAGGTATAAACATGTTATGGAATTAAGGGAGTGCCAGTAATAAAACCAGCAACGTGCAGCAATCTGCCATGATAAATATGGTCCAATCCCACACAAAGAGCCACTATAGCAAAAATGGCTGAAAAAGTTACGGCTAGATGTCAGAACATACAGAGCATCGTGGCTTGCTGTGTATGGGGTTGTGTAGTTGCAGACTGGTTCCCATGCTGACCCTCTGTCCACTACAATGGGACCATAGAACAATGGAAGAAGGAGGGCTGGCCTAATGAATTGTGTTTTCTTTTATATAATGTGGACAGTTAGGTGTATGTGAAATGTTTACGTGGACAATACATTGCACATGGTACAGTAACCTAGAGCAGGGGGGACTTGCAAATTATTTGCTGTTTAATGCTTGTCATGCTATTTAATCATTTTCTCTGTATACCCAGTATGGTTATGGATGGAAGTGATGGAGTTAATCAACTCTGGACAGCTCCCACAGGAATCTAGGGTATGGATCTTGGATCCACCCTTTGCTGAGTCTAGAAACATTTAGCTTGTAGGTAGCTAGGAAAGGAAAAGTGAGGGAGAAACTCCATGTACTCCTTTTCTCACAGGACTGGACTAAAGCTAGAGACTCACTGATCTCTGGATGATCTACAGAAAGGAAAAAAGAGAGGAAGAGACAAAAAAAATCTTCATGGCCGAGCATTGGAGTCAGTAAGGTATCCTGCTACATAAGCTATTTAGACTTTACTGCAGTAAAGGGAATACTGTTAAGACACCCTTCACACTTGGACACAACTTGGCCAGTCAGTCGTATCTTGGAAAAACTGCATGAATCAGTTATGAATTACAGGCACAATGCCAAAAGTGAGATTGCCAGCCATAGATTCTGCAGGAAGAGATTTGAGGAAGATAGGAAAGGGTTTGATCATTTCCATCCTTGCTGATTCGCACTGTATATTCTGGTAACTGTGTTTTTGCTATCGTTGGATGTACTGCAACTCTTATTTTGCACTACAGTAAAAACAGATGTTTATTTTGTTAAATCTGGCCTGGTTACTGACTCCTGCACATTACGCTGGCCGTTGCACTCTACATGACCTGCCTTGAACCTATATACACATTTAACATCACACGCCGACTACCATCAGGCAGGAGCCCCAGAGCCAGGGTGTACCCCAGGGAAGAAGGCTTTTTCACTGCACGGCCCTAGAGAGCAACGCTGTGAGGAAAGTCACTGTGATTGAGTGTTACAGCCACAGCCACTACCACTCCCATCCTCCACTTATCCCAGGCTACTGGAATGGCCATGCCCTCTTTCAGCAGGAAATTTGACCTGACACACAGCAAAAAATGTTCAGGAATGGTTTGAAGAACATGACAAACAGTTTAAGCTGTTGACTTGGCCTCCAAATTCCTTAAATCTCAATCCATTCGAGCTTCTGTGTTATGTTGCTGGAACAACAAGTCTGATCCATGGGGGCCACACATTACAACTTACAGGACTTAATGGATCTGCTGCCAACATCTTGATGCCAGATACCATAGGACACTTCAGAGATCTTCTGAAGTCTTGATGACAGATACCACTGGACAGCTTCAGAGGTCTTCTGAAGTCCTCAATGGGTCAGAGCTGGATTCATTTAATGTTATGGCTAATTTAGAGACAAACTGATGATAACTAATGTGTATGGTGACAGCCCGACAGTCCTTTATTGAGTTCTACAAGATATAGACTAGTAGTGGTCTAGCTCTATAGCTACAGAGTAATTTGACGTTCAAGAGCCCCAATACAAAATCTATCACAGGGTCAACCCAACTACAGTAACGTGGTTGATCAGCAGAACCTTTACACAGAACAATTATCGGGAATGAGTGTTCCTAGAAAAGCTACTTCCGAATGATTGTCCATGTAAATAGCTAGAAATTGATAGACACGTTTCCTGTACAACTAATAGCAGATGTACCTGAGGATGACACACTGGATGTGGTAAACTATGTAGAAAACACAGATTACTGTAAGTGTGGAAATTGTGTAATCATACAGTGAAACAGACTGTATGTGCTGTCACAAGTTGCCCAATTTAGTAGATTACGGTCTCATGCACACAGCATAAAATACCAGATGTGCGCATCCCACACTTTCTGCTTTCCTATTATAGAAATGCCTATTCTTGTCCGCAAAATTGACAAGAATAGGACATGTTGTTCTATAATTTTCAGAACGGCCGCATGAATGCAAACATCCATGTGCTGTCGGAATTTTTTGCAGCCCCATAGAAATTAATGGGTCCATGTGTGATCAGCAAAAAATGTGGATCAGACGCGGACCCAAAATATGGTCGTGTGCATGAGGCCTAATTGAAGGAAAACAAATTGGCTATAGCGCACATGAGCCACTTATACATGGCCACAGACATGAAAAGCTCCTGGGCCCCAATGCAAAATCTGTAACAGGACCCCCTTCTAGCATATCCATTTTTTATAGTACTGGTATCTTTTCATGTATTTAAAGGGATTGTCCTTTACTAACTGATGGCCTATCCTCAGGATAGATTATCGCTTGCTGATCAGCAGGGGTGACCTTAATGGGAGCAATGCTGTAGCAACTACAAGGGCCAACTTCTGAAGACAGAGTTGCAACCGAAGTGCTGATTGGCCGGTGCATGGTGTCGGACCCCCGCTCATCAGAGGGTGAGGATAGGCCATCACTTAGTAAATGCTGGACAGCCCCTTAAAGTTAAAAAATGTCCGCTATACTTTCTATTTCAATTCTGTTTGACAGTGAATTTGCTGACAGTGAATATAATAAGGGTTCATTCAGACATCCGTAGTGTTCTGCGGTCCGCAAACTGCGGACCGCAAAACACTGACACCGCACACGACCGACACTATATAGAGGATTCCTATTCTTGTCCGCAGCTGCGGACAAGAATAGGACATGCTCTATTTTTTGGCTGAGCCGCAGACCGGAATTCGGGGCCGCGAATTAGAAATGCACAGTGTGCTGTCCGCATCTTTTCCGGTCCCATTGAAAATGAATGGGTCGACCCCCGTTCTGCATAATTTCAGAACGGATCCGGACCATTCAAACGGACATGTGAATGGACCCTTATTCTGGAGGCAGAACACATTGGCTTCACCTCTACAAGACACATAGCCATAACTGCAATACAAAACCTTTAAAACTGATAAGACCCCTTAATATACTAGCTAGGCTTAGGCTGGCCCATCTTAAGCCTTAAGCCCTTTCCTGCTAGGCCATGCCCCAATCAAAGTGCAAACAATGTCTAAAACATGTAATAAATGTGATGCAAATAAATTTTGCTGCAAATTAAATTCTGGTACATTAAAATAGGTTTTCTGAGATTTTAATACTCTGGATAGGTCATCGGTATCTGATCAGTGGGGGTCTGACACCCGGGACCCCCGCCGATCACCTGTTTGAGAAGGCTCCTGTGAGTGCTGCGGCCTTCTCTCAACTTTACCTAGGCCGAGGCCGAGTGACGACACATTCATCGGTCACGCTGTCTAGGAGCAGCTGAGCCCCATTGAAGTGAATGGAGCTGAGCGTGATACCAAGCAGAACCTCTATACAATGTACAGCTCAGAGAAGCGCCACTGTCTTCTCAAACAGCTGATCAGCGGGGGTCCCGGGTGTTGAACCCCCACTTATCAGATACTGATGACCTATCCTGAGGATAGGTCATCAGTAAAAAGATCTCGAAAAAACCCTTTTAACGTAATAAATCTCTCCCAATGTGTTTTGTGAACATACTTGTCCTGTGGATGGGAATTTTAAGTCGTCAGTTTGGTGATTCTTTTTTTTCAGTGGGCTCTACTGTGTGTGGCTTCAGTGGGCAAATTATTACTTACATTAGGACACTTCTACATAACTTTATTTTTTTTATTCTACGTTACCTCTATTTCTTAACCAAAATCAGCAGTCTATTGCAAAGAGATTAATGTGTTTTATATATATTTTATATACCCAAATTGCATCTTCTCCAAATACACCTGCATTAAATTTGAAGAGGGCCCCATGCCACATTTAGGTCCTGGACCCCACCTGATACTCATTTCAGCCATGCAACAAATTGGCACCAAACACCCGCTTGCTATGTTCAATGGTCAAAGACTCTCTTCTGCTGTCAGATGTCATGTTCCAGTTGTTTCAACCTCCCTCTAGTGGCTGGTGAGTGATACTACAAGCAGGAGCTTCTTCTAGTGGCTGACATGTGACACTACATGCAGGAGTTCTCTCAACTGGCTAGTGCATGCTCCTACATGGTGGCCTGTGTGTGGTACTACCTCTAATTTGGAAGATCCGCTTCTGACATCAGGACACCTAATCTGTCTATATAAACCTCAATCTCAGCACCATCATCTGTTAGGTTATTAGGTCCCATCCTGATCCCAGCACTCTTGTATGCCTACCTGAGATGTCTATTTGCGCAGTTGAGTTTTGCTTGTGGTCCTGACCCCTGCCTGTTTACTGACCCCTGCCTACTGTTTACTTTCAACATGATCTCAACCCTGGCTCTGTTTGCATGTTGGATTGCTATTTGCTTTGCTTCTTTCAACTATCATTTATATCCAACTACCCAGCCTTGACTCTAAACTGATCAAAAAGGAATCCTATATGTCCTGCCCATGACAAAGCACAAGAGTGGGGGTCACCTCTTTAGGATCACTGCCTGGCCATCAGGGAGGATGGGTGGTGAGGTACCAGAGCACATGTCCCTTGTGCCCTCTCTATAGTTTGACCCTGTTTCCATATGCCTTGTATTGATGGTACCCTTTAAATCTATCTCAATGTGCGCCAAATTTCTGCTGCAAACTAATGGGCGGTATAAGCTTAGACTAGATAGATTATCCAGCATCAGCCACTGTGATATCTGGCACATCTTTAGATGGTCTAGCCTAAGCTTACACCAACTATTAGAAATGATTAGCAAATCTGCCCTGTTGCGTAGTGTCTGCAGCAGATACACAGATGGTCCTTGTCATGGATTACAATAAATTGTAATTATACCCAGGCCCCTCTTATTCAATATATTACATCCTTCACTCGCTTCCTTTATACCACTTACCCCTCCCATCCTGTTATACCTCTGCCTTTTCCTCTGATAAAGCAACCAATAAGAGGATCAATACAGTGATATCAATAGGGAGTGAAATGGGGCCAAACCTGCGAAGAAAACAAAGATCACAATCAGAGGAACCTGCTTTTGTTATGGTGTACTCCCTCAGGCCATCACTACCAAGGGTCGGTGCAGTGAAGGAGGGGCATTGTGTGTGACCTCAGGGCGCTCCCTGTATGATGGTGGATCGGCGGCCCCCATGGTGTTATTGTCCATGTGCAGTAAGCCGGATTGGGACAGGTGCCCACTGGCACAATATTATTAGTGTTTAGTTCGTGACGCCAATTGCAGCTTGCGCAGGTACTGTAGCAGGGCCCTTTAAGATGTTATAAGCTCACGTACCAGGTGAGGAATGCCAGAGGGGGATAATATCTCTGTATAGTAGATATGGTAGTGTCAACGGTGTCTCCTACCTTGGTTCGGCTGGACTCCTGTATCCTGGCTCACATGCAATAAATTGAGTGTGGTTAGCAGGAGTAATTGAGGAATAATTGAAATCCACACAGATAATAGGGTCCAACTTGTGTTTACTTAGTGGTTGGCAGCTTTGATCCATACAGGTACAGCAATAGTCTAGGATCCCAGCAGGTATTGGCAATATGTGGCAGGAATTTATATATATTCTGCTTCTTATACATACGCCTATTAGAATCTGGCAGGTATCTATCTTCTGCTCTGTCTTTGGTCTGCTTGGTTTGGGCCTGACTAGCTGATGAGGTATTTAGCTTCTCTTTGTCTTTGGATCTGTACTTACAGGACTGCTCGCAGGGAATGGTGTTGTCTTCCTGGAGATCTATAGTGCTGTATATGGCTGCTTTCTTTGTCCACAGCTGAGGTAGAGGACTCAGGCTGGGAAGGGTGATCTTGGGCCTCAGCCAAGGCTTGGATCCTAGGTTGGGATCCCTGTTTCTGGGAGCTCCTACTAACACAGCCTACCCCAACAGGGGGCTGGCTCACACACTGCCTAGAACTTTCCTTCCTCCCCCTGAAGTAGGATGTGGGAACATTCCACTCCTCCTCAGAAAGGGGGGAGCTAGCCTGGAATAAACTATTCAAGCCTAGATACTACCTATGACCTGCTGCATACTGCTGCCCCCTGCTGGTGTACATTGGGAATTACAGCAAATATATAAAATACAGGCATAGAAATATATATAAAGGCAAATGCACAGTTATGTTACACTAGATGACAATACATTCACGCCTAACATTATGAAGCAGGGTGAAAGAAGTGTAGTGACATACTTCAGGATGTTACATACCCCTTTACTTTAAGTGAAGCCATCCTCGGCGTACGCTAGGCGGTGAGGAATCAGCTCTGGGTACCCAATAAAATACAAAGTGCTGCATGAATATACATATAAGACATTACATAGACAAAACATTTAACGGTTTCCTAGAGGTTCCTGCCCGCTAGAGTAAGGTGTCCAACACACAGTTTCCTTCTCTTGGTATAACCAGGTAACCTAATACTGCACAAAGCAAAACCTTTACTGACTGACTTTGTATATTGTCCACCAATATCAAAGAAAGCATGGGGTGGCTTTACTCTGTAATCCCACCATTATGTAATGGAATGCCCGCAAATAGAAGGGTGGCTTTATCCTGTATTCCCTGCACCATAGCCTGAAGAAATTTGGCTTGTAGCACGATCACTATGATGTCTATGAGGAAGCTAAGTTATGGCTCTAAGGCTTGAGGCGCCTTACCTTAGGCAAACGCTCAGAAGGGGAGGTATTTATCGTCTCCGTGTCTTCTGGCAATGTCACAGGAGGAGGGCTTTTAATCCCGTGCGCTCCTGGAAATGAGACACCTCTGAACATAAAACAAGCGGGAAGGAGCAGCCTAGGGCTTCTAACGATTCCCGAAGCAGCAGGGGTACCTGTGTAACTACTGGATCTGCCAGGACTTACCACTTGGTCCTACCCTGGGTACCTATGGGTATATATCACCGGGTTTAGGCCATTAGTATTCAATGTCCCTATGATGACAGTCCGTATGAAGGGGGAAGAGAACAAGAGCTGTAAAAAGGCACACTTTAAGCAAGTTGCTACATTTTGGTTAAGTGCAATCATTCTGAACAGTGCATAAATTCACATTGTGGCATCTGGATGGATAGTACACACAATGGGCAGGACATCTTGAACTTTGCATAACAGTAAACAGGTACAATAGTGCAAAAATTAATAAATAGTATGAAATTACAAAGAGCTCAGGTATCACGTTTGAGTCTTTTCTTTGGGTGCGAGCTTTTATGTTGCAATAGACATTTAATATAAAATAGTGCAATTTATTAAGTGCAAGGATAGGCTCAACAATAACTTGAGTCCTTATTCCTGGAAGTGCTTGAAGTTTGTAGAATCCTCTGGAAATTGATAAAAGTTCCTTGCAATCCACAGGGCAAAAGTTAATTGTAATCCAAAGGGTTAAAAGTTAATAGCAGCAACAGGCTATCAAGTAACCTGAGAAAGGGGATAAAACGGTTAACTTGGAGATAAGGGGTTAAGTGCTGATGGGGGGAGTCCTTACTGACATGACCATCTGGATGAGGACAAACACTGGCAACCTGAAACACAAACGTTAAAATAGCACACAAATGCCAAACAGGTCCTCACCCGTCAGGTAGCAGTCCATGGCGTGGCTCCCAAACAATGTCACTGTTGATTTTTCTTTAGTGGAGACACCTTACAAGTAGGTGTCCAGCTCCTCATCGCTACTGGAGCTGCTGAAGCGCATAAGAGGGTGTTCCAGCCTCTGTTGGTAGCTGAGGGTGGTGTTAGTAGGGGTACGCCACTGCCCTCTACCGGTGGCTGTAGGAATTGGCTGTGCCGACAGCTTTGAAAATGCTGCAGTCACTTGCTGCAAACCGGAATCCACAGCCGGTACAGGAGCTGGCAGAACTTCTGGCTGCAGGGGTGCAGGAAGGCCTGGAGCCGTTTGTTGGGGCTGCTTCCAAGGGAGCATGTAGGGGGGCATGAAGCATGGCTGGACCTTGGGGTTAAAGGTCAGGATACTATTGTTGATCTGTCCTACCCTCAAGGTTGGTGGTGGCGACAGGTCTGGAATCAGTGGCGCAGGTTCAGGCTGTGACCTCTCTCTGAATTGTAGGCGGCCATCCGGGGCTTCTTGTAAAGTGGCTTGTCAAGGAGAGTGATTCCGGCGGCAAAAAGTCCTTGCATGGACCGCATGGGGGTAAATTCAATTTGATCGCCTGAGTACAAATTATGCCGGGCCTGGGGCAAGTAGTGCCTCTTGACGGACCTTCGGCCCACAAACAGTTCGGTGCCGGAGTGGCTATCCTGCACAAAACGCACCCCTCCTTCGACAGAGAACCACAATACGGTCCCAGTTCTTCTAGTGAGTTTGGGGTCTCCGGGCTGGGGGTTATCGATCACTTGCTTGACCCACTCTTCAACAGCCGACTTATACTCCCATGCCGTCTGGACGAACGCTGTAATTTCGTGGGGCACCTCAGGGTTAAGGCTGCGGAGCTTGGCGTAGCTGGGCGGCGGAGTGGAATCACCAGCTCATACCTGAAGTTGCGGCCGGGTGGCCGGTTCCGGTGCCTCCTGCTGGACTTCACAGGATTCAGGCGCCATCTGGTGTTCTGGCTTCTCCCTGGTGAAGGTGAGTGTGGCGGCAGCGTCCTACGCGGGAACAGGCTTGACGTCAATCTCCATCTCTATAGGTACGTCTTCTTCCGCGGGGGTGCTTGATGATGCGGAGGGATCCACGGCCTCCGGGAACTAGATCAGGTCCGGGCTCTTTGAAGCAGGAACCGGGACTTCAGCGGTGGCCTTTTCTGTGACCTCCGGGATACTGGACAAGGTAGGCGGTGCGGCTTTCTTGCTCAGGGAGGAATCAACGGCCTCCGACATGGTAGCAAATACTGAGGGCCCACTTTTCTTCAAGATTTGAGAGACATGGTGTCACGACTGTGACTGATCCAGACAGGTCTGGGAGGAGAAGGTCGCAGCGACTTGCTACTCGCGATAGCTTGTGAGTTATCTCCATGGTTCAGGGTATGTCATCCGGGTTTTGCCTTGTGAACCTTTTTGTCCTGACTGGGAGTTCGTAGGCATCCTTCTCAGGTGAGTCCTGTCTGCCACTCCCAGCTACTATATTAGTTTCACTTTCACTTGCAGTCATTGCCAGATATAGTCCTTACTTCCAGTTCTATTCTGACCTTTGAAGGAGATCGTTTGATGGTGTTGCTGTGGAGCTCTTGTCCGGCGTGGACTGTCGTGATTGGGATCGCATTCTCTGCTCGTGACTGGATAAGTCTATCTCTGCTATAGTTTGTTTGTTGCTGTCTTCCCCTGCTGTTCTCCTAGACATGAGTGATGGTGACTAGTGCTCCCATCGGCCTTTCCCCACTCTAGGCTTGTTAGGGTGACTGAGGGTTTAGGCATCCTGCTCGCTGCACGGGTTCACACCCCGTCTAGGGTATCAGGGCAGACAGGTGCCAGCTTAGGGTTAGTCAGGGGTGGCCATACTATTCCCATCCGTAGATAAGGGTCCCCCTTCCCCTCCGTCTGGTGCGACACGACTGCTGCTGGGATAGCAGTCGTGACAGTATATCTGGCCTTTTAAAAAAAAAAAAAAAAATGTGACATTTCTTTTTTTTTTGCTTGTTGTTTTGCTTTGTATTTTTCTGGGTTCCACCGTTGCTACGGGAAACCAAGGTACTCCTGAGCCAAAAGTGGCTTTACCTGATAGGTTCTCAGGAGGGAGAGACCAATTTGTAACCTTCAGAGAAGCTTGCAAATTGTTCTTCAGGTTACGCCCTAGATCCTCCGGCGGTGAGGAACAACGGGTGGGCATTGTAATTTCTCTCCTGCAAGGAGATCCGCAGGCTTGGGCTTTCTCCCTACCATCAGACTCTCTGGCCTTACGATCAGTGGAGGAGTTTTTTGAAGCCCTGGGTCTCGTATATGATGACCCGGACAGGGTCTCACTGGCTGAGTCTAAGCTACGTAGACTTCAGCAAGAGAACCGGTCTGCTGAACTATATTGTTCCGAATTCCGTAGGTGGGCTACTGATACGTTATGGAACGACTCGGCCCTTAGGAGTCAGTTCTGCCAGGGGTTGTCTGAAAAATTAAAAGACGCGCTGGCGGTATACGAGGTCCCTGGGTCTCTGGAGGCTGCTATGTCTCTGTCCATAAGAATCGACAGACGACTCAGGGAGAGACTATTAAATTTTACGGAGGCCTCTATAGGGCAGGGATCGGTTTGTTATGATCCAGTCTAACCAATGCAAATAGGGGGCGCCACTAGACGGGTGAATCCTCCTAAGTTCCGCCGTAGGTCAGAGGTTTGTTTTCGTTGTGGGGGGAGGGGTCATTTTGTAAAGGTTTGTCCCTCAGAACCCAAGAGACCACAAACAAAGGAGCCGCCGGAAAACTAGAGTCCCCAGATTGTGCGGAGGATAACAGTCTGGGCGTATTCGTTTCCTCCATACGCATGTCTCAGTTTTTGTTGTCCGCTACCGTTGAGGCGGGCAATAAGACTGAGATCTGTTCCGTCTTTTTGGACAGTGGGGCGGGGGTCAACTTGGTGGATGCACGGTTTGCTCAGGCTCTGGGTTTTACTCCGGAACCGATACGCAGAACCATTCCTGTTTTTGCCATCGACTCCTCCCCTCTTACTCAGAGAGAGTTAACTCAGATCATCCATAATATCCATCTGCAGGTAGGGGACCTCCATAAAGAGCATATCTCTTGTTATGTCCTGTACGGTCTTCCGGCTCCTATGGCATTGGGGCTTCCCTGGCTGGTGACTCACAATCCAGTGGTGGATTGGCAGGCCGGGGAGATTGTGGAGTGGAGTGAACATTGTAAGGACAACTGCTTGAGTAGTAGGTGCTCTACACTCTCTGTAACATCTTTACCTGCCTTTCTGTCAGATTTTATGGATGTGTTCTCTGAGAAGGGTTGTCAGGGGTTACCACCTCATCGTCCATATGATTGCCCGATTAATCTATTACCTGGGGCAAAACTACCTAAAACCCGGTTATACAATCTTTCCGGCCCGGAGAGGAAGGCTATGAAAGATTATATTTCGGAGAGTTTGGCTAAGGGACACATCAGACCCTCTTCTTCACCTGTGGCTGCAGGGTTCTTTTTCGTTAAAAAGAAAGATGGGGGCCTACGTCCTTGCCTGGATTTCCGGGAATTAAACCGGATAACTATCCGAGATCCCTATCCTCTTCCTCTCATTCCCGACCTCTTTAATCAGGTTGCTGGTGCTAAATGGTTCTCCAAAATGGATCTCAGAGGAGCCTATAACCTGGTTCGCATCAAAGAGGGGGATGAGTGGAAGACGGCTTTTAATACTCCGGAAGGGCATTATGAAAATCTGGTCATGCCATTTGGTCTTACTAATGCGCCTGCGGTATTCCAACATTTTGTCAACGATATTTTTAGTCACCTTATCAGGAGATTTGTTGTGATATATCTTGATGACATCTTGGTCTATTCCCCGGATCTGGATACACATAAGATCCATGTGAGACAAGTGCTGCAGATATTAAGGGCCAACAAATTGTTTGCTAAGTTAGAAAAATGTGTGTTCGCCGTAAAAGAACTGCCATTTCTGGGGTATGTGTTGTCAGATTCAGGTTTCCGCATAGATCCAGAGAAAGTCCGGGCGATTATAGACTGGGATCTGCCTGAGAACCTGAAGGCATTGCAACGCTTCCTGGGGTTTGACAATTTTTATAGAAAGTTTATAAAGAACTATTCCTTGGTGGTCAAACCACTGACGGACATGACCCGAAAGGGATCCGATTTTTCCAAATGGTCACATGCAGCCAAAACTGCCTTTGCATCTCTGAAGGAGAGATTCACCTCGGCCCCTATTCTCGTACAGCCAGATGTCTCGCTTCCTTTTTTTGTAGAGGTTGACGCATCAGAGGTGGGGGTGGGAGCGGTACTATCTCAGGGCCCGTCCCCTGGTGAATGGCATCCGTGTGCTTTCTTTTCGAAGAAATTGTCTACTGCAGAAAGGAACTATGATATTGGCACCAGGGAACTTTTGGCTATTAAGTTGGCTTTTGAGGAGTGGCGTCATTTTTCGGAGGGGGCGGTTCATCCAGTCACGGTGATTACTGATCACAAAAACTTATTATATCTGGAGTCTGCTAAACGTCTCACCCCTAGACAGGCTCGGTGGTCGTTATTTTTTACTAGGTTTAATTTTGGGGGGCAAAAAGGCGGATGCATTGTCTCGAAGGCGGATGCATTGTCTCGAAGTTTTCCTGGAGGGGGTGATGTTGAGGTACTAGAGCCCATTTTTCAAAAGGGGGTGGTGGTCTCTGCATTACACTCAGGTTTAGAGGGGAGGGTGTTGGAGGCTCAGGGGGACGCCCCGGCCTCCTGCCCCTCGGGTAAACTGTTTGTGCCAGAACATTTACGCCTGGAGATACTAAAAGAACACCATAACTCCACACTGGCAGGACACCCAGGTAGTAGGGCAACCTCTGAATTAGTGTCTCGTCGGTTCTGGTGGCCTAAGTGGCGCCAGGAGGTGTTGAATTTTGTGTCTGCATGTGCTACCTGTGCTCGTTCTAAGGTAGATCATACTCGTCCGGCAGGGCGTCTTTTACCTCTAGCTATCCCCAACAGGCCTTGGACGCACCTATCAATGGATTTCATTACGGATCTACCAGTATCAGCGGGGAAAACTGTTATTCTTGTAGTGGTTGACAGATTCAGTAAAATGGTGCACTTTATTGCTCTTGCCGCATTGCCTAATGCTAACACACTGGCTCAGGTTTTTATTGACCACGTCGAGAAGCTTCACGGGGTCCCTTCCGATATTGTTTCGGATCGTGGTACCCAATTCGTTTCTAAATTTTGGAAAGCTTTTTGTTCTCGTTTAGGGGTTCATCTGTCGTTTTCTTCGTCTTTTCATCCACAGTCCAACGGTCAGACTGAACGTACCAATCAAAACCTAGAGACATATTTGAGATGCTTTGTTTCCGAAAATCAGGAGGAATGGTCATCTTATTTACCGTTAGCCGAGTTTGCCATTAATAATCGTCGTCAAGAATCCACCGATAAGTCACCATTTTTTGGTGCGTATGGTTTCCATCCTCAGTTTTGTACGTTTAGTGAGGGGGGGCCGTCTGGGATTCCCGAGGAGGAACGATTTGCGTCTTCACTTTCTTCAGTGTGGCAGAGTGTGCAAGAAAGTTTGAAGAGAATTGGTGGTAGATACAAACGTGTGGCTGATAGGAGGCACTCTGAAGGTCCGGACCTTGGGGTGAATGACTTGGTGTGGTTGTCTACCAGAAATATCAAGTTGAAGGTTCCCTCGTGAAAATTAGGTCCGAGATTTATTGGTCCTTATAGGGTAATTAAGATCATTAACCCGGTGGCTTTTCGTCTGGAGCTACCTCAGACTCTAAGGATCCATAATGTCTTCCACAGATCTCTGCTTAAGAGATATGTAGAACCTCCTGAACCATTGCCACTACCGCCTCCACCGGTGGTTGTTGATGGCAGTCTTGAGTTTCAGGTAGAAAAGATTGTTGACTCACGATATGTTCGCCGCTCTCTTCAGTACCTGGTGCACTGGAGAGGTTATGGTTCCGAAGAGAGAATGTGGGTTCCAGCTTCAGAGATAAAAGCGGACAGACTCATTTGGGCTTTTCATAGCTCCCATCCGGAGAGGCCTGGTCTTGAGGGTCTGGGGGCCCCTCGTAGAAAGAGGGGTACTGTCACGACTGTGACTGATCCAGACAGGTCTGGGAGGAGAAGGTCGCAGCGACTTGCTTCTCGCGATAGCTTGTGAGTTATCTCCATGGTTCAGGGTATGTCATCCGGGTTTTGCCTTGTGAACCTTTTTGTCCTGACTGGGATTACGTAGGCATCCTTCTCAGGTGAGTCCTGTCTGCCACTCCCAGCTACTATATTAGTTTCAGTTTCACTTGCAGTCATTGCCAGATATAGTCCTTACTTCCAGTTCTATTCTGACCTTTGAAGGAGATCGTTTGATGGTGTTGCTGTGGAGCTCTTGTCCGGCGTGGACTGTCGTGATTGGGATCGCCTTCTCTGCTCGTGACTGGATAAGTCTATCTCTGCTATAGTTTGCTTGTTGCTGTCTTCCCCTGCTGTTCTCCTAGACATGAGTGATGGTGACTAGTGCTCCCATCGGCTTTTCCCCACTCTAGGCTTGTTAGGGTGACTGAGGGTTTAGGCATCCTGCTCGCCGCACGGGTTCACACCCCGTCTAGGGTATCAGGGCAGACAGGTGCCAGCTTAGGGTTAGTCAGGGGTGGCCATACTATTCCCATTCGTAGATAAGGGTCCCCCTTCCCCTCCGTCTGGTGCGACACGACTGCTGCTGGGATAGCAGTCGTGACACATGGATCTCCGGTGGACGCTCCTCATATACTGCTTCGCCATCTGGTTCCACCGAGGTTGGGGAAACGCCATCTTGGTGACCTCCTCTATTCGACAGACAGCAAGTTCGAAGGGTGCAGCCCAGAGGGTGTAGTCTTTATCACCTCGGCTTGCATTAGAAAGTGCACTGGGGGCAGTCTCTATTTTTCCCGCTCCCAGGGGGGCGTATTCGACATCTTTGAGCCTTTCTTGAGAGGCTGTTGCTAGATTTTTCCGCTTTTGGGGGGCGTAAACAGCATTTTCGCGCTCCTAAGAGGGCGTTCCTTTGTTCCTTTGTCTCTGGGCATGAAGATGAGGCGCCATTTTAACGAATATGGCGAATTCCACCATGTCGAATCAACTCCTTGAATGCTGCAGCGCACGTCCAGCGCTTTCTTGGCACAACAATACAAGTAAGAAAGTCAATTTTCAGCGATTTTTGCACAATCTTCAGCCCTGCTAATACTGTGAAACATGCGGTTTAAGTCCGTTTTTAGCGCACAATTTGATCCGGTTCTGTAGTGGGATGGACACACAATTCAATCCGATCCTGTTCGTGATGCCAAAATATGCAGTAAGCCGGATTGGGACAGATGCACACTGGCGCAATATTATTAGCGTTTAGTTCGTGACGCCAATTGCAGCTTGCGCAGGTACTGTAGCAGGGTCCTTTAAGATGTAATAAGCTCACGTACCAGGTGAGGAATTCCAGAGTGGGATAATATCTCTGTATAGTAGATATGGTAGTGTCAACGGTGTCTCCTACCTTGGTACGGCTGGACTCCTGTATCCTGGCTCACATGCAATAAATTGAGTGTGGTTAGCAGGAGTAATTGAGGAATAATTAAAATCCACACAGATAATAGGGTCCAACTTGTGTTTACTTAGTGGTTGGCAGCTTTGATCCATACAGGTACAGCAATAGTCTAGGATCCCAGCAGGTATTGGCAATATGTGGCAGGAATTTATATATATCCTGCTTCTTATACATACGCCTATTAGAATCTGGCAGGTATCTATCTTCAGCTCTGTCTTTGGTCTGCTTGGTTTGGGCCTGACTAGCTGATGAGGTATTTAGCTTCTCTTTGTCTTTGGATCTGTACTTACAGGACTGCTCGCAGGGAATGGTGTTGTCTTCCTGGAGATCTATAGTGCTGTATATGGCTGCTTTCTTTGTCCACAGCTGAGGTAGAGGACACAGGCTGGGAAGGGTGATCTTGGGCCTCAGCCGAGGCTTGGATCCTAGGTTGGGATCCCTGTTTCTGGGAGCTCCTACTAACACAGCCCCTACCTAACAGGGGGCTGGCTCACACACTGCCTAGAACTTTCCTTCCTCCCCCTGAAGGAGGATGTGGGAACATTCCACTCCTCCTCAGAAAGGGGGGAGCTAGCCTGGAATAAACTATTCCAGCCTAGATACTACCTATGACCTGCTCCACCTGCTGGTGTACATTGGGAATTACAGCAAATATATAAAATACAGGCATAGAAATATATATAAAAGGCAAATGCATGTTACACTAGATGACAATACATTCACACCTAACATTATGAAGCAGAGTGAAAGAAGTGTAGTGACATACTTCAGGATGTTACACATGTGGGTGCTAGGCAGGGCACGTGTTGGAAATGCAATGGCCAGCATGTGATAATAAAACAGTCAGAGACCAGGTCAGATTAAAATTAACAAGAATCTCTATTTACTGTATGAAGGATTGAAGTTGTAGTACATCCAGCAAATCTTTCCAAATTACAAAGTCCTCCCAGATGTCCCAGCATGAGTTAAGAAGATACTTTAACTGGTCCTCAGATTACTCTGGCTAAAATATCTGCTATAGGGATCTTTGGCTAATAGGTGTGCTATGGCAACCATGGCTGTAGTGTTGACTATTTGGCATGCATAGGGTGCCTTAACTTGTTATCCCTCTGCAGCAGCTGGGTCTGGATCACCTTAAGATAAATTACCTTGCTGTCTCTATCTCTCTCTCTCTCGCTATCTCTCTCTCTCGCTATAGCCATGCAAATCCTTGTCATTTAGTTCTTGCTTGTCTGCGTTTCCTGGAGATTGTGGAGGTGACCGAGGATCCAGGTTTTGGATCTTGAGTATAGGGGGAGAGGAACACATGGAGACTGCTTCTTACCTCCTCCATCTTTGCAGCTAGACTGACTGACTGAAAACATCTGGAACCAGGCGGTGGAGCCAGCCCACACCCTAAGTTCTAGACAGGGTTGGGCCACGATTGTTAACGTTGGCCATGTCTGGCACATGCTGTAACAACTGAGTGTGCATTAAAATTAGGATCCCTCATCTGGTTCCTCAGTGATATGCACTTTTCACACAGTTGCTGGTAGTGGAGGCTGAAAATGAGGTGCAGGTGAAGAAAAAAATAAATAAACAGCCATTATCTTTGATATACTATATACCCTGATCACTCCCAGCACATACACAGCTCCAGGTCCTGCTGAAATTGGTTGAGTTTGAATATGCACATTTTTGCATAAAATACACATATATACACCAAGTACAAACTGCAAAGTCTTGAAATTCTATCATGTTGTGTCTTCAGTTTCTATGCAGTCCTGTCTGTGCGGTTACAGACTAGAAACAAAAGAAAGGTATGGCTTTTGTCAGCGTCATCAGCTATATGCCTGGTAGGGTAGGCTTGATCCGGGTGACAGAGCCTCTTTAAGGTGGATTTACATGGTCTGATTGTCAGGCATATTATTGGGAACGAACGTTCCTGTGAACGCTCGTTCCCGACAATCTGCCTATTTAAATGTGCCGCTGATTACCTGATGAACAAGCGAAACACTCATTCATCGGGTGATCCTGTCGTTCATGCAGGTACATAAATTATCGTTTCTGGGCAGCAATCTTCTGCCCAGAAACAGAGCAGCTGCAGGGGGACGAGCGATCGTAATAGAGATCGATTCCTTCCCAACAATCGTGCAATGTAAACCCGCCTTTAGTGCCATCACCACAAAAATGTCTTGGCACACTATTGTTTCAGCACATTATAGTGCCTGCTACTTAGGATCCCCACCTTCACCAATCGGGCAGAAAGCTTTTATGTGGCAGCACAGGTGGCCGCGATAAAGTCAATAGGCCAGGACGCGGGTGGCGTGATGTCTTCATTGCGGACACCTTCCCCTGAGACGTGAGGAGGTTGGAACTCAGGCTGCAGGCTGTAACAGACCAGTAGCCTGCTTCACACCTACATATAATAGTCTATAATAACTACTGGGGGCACTGTAGGGGAATCTATAATAACTACTGGGGGCACTGTAGGGGAATCTATAATAACTACTGGGGGCACTGTAGGGGAATCTATAATAACTACTGGGGGCACTGTAGGGGAATCTATAATAACTACTGGGGGCACTGTAGGGGAATCTATAATAACTACAGGGAGCACTGTACAGGAGTCTATGATAACTACTGGGGGCCCTATAGAGTGGCCTTATTACTACTGGAAGCACTTTAGGGGGCATTAGTACTACTGGTGGTACAGTGGGGAGAGCACTACTACTAACAGAGGCACTCTCAAGGAGCACAATCACTGTAGGAGGCACTATTGGTAATAAGGGCAGTCTGGGAGTGAATTACTATTGGTGAGACTTTTGGGAGCACTGTATCTGTATGGCACTGTTGTTTCTGCAGTATAGTATTTGGGGGCATTGAGGAGCACAGTGGGCACAGTATTGGAGGTATCAGCAGGATAACACTGTTCGGGTACCAGGAGGAGGATGATGGAAAAGTCAGGAATCTAAGATGTCTGTCACACTCTGCAGACAAGAGACGGCTAAAAGATATGGTCATTATGGTCTGACCCCAATGGAGAAGATGAGGAAAGAGAACATCTACATTAGAGGAGACATCATGGGATGTAAGAGGCATGTGGTGCTATATGCTCCTGGATGTTTAATATTAGTGATGAAGGTAATGTCCATCCAAATATACCATTAGCACTGGGGAGACGGCGCAAACGTATTTCACATTCACCACACAATAAGTGGGCCTTTGCATTTTAAAATGCCAGTGATATCACCATGGAGCAGTGTCTTGTATTTATTGGTTGTATAGACAAGTGACATCACCATGGAGAAGAGTCTTGTGTTCCTTGGATGTACACACAAGTGACACCACAGTGGACCAGAATCTTGTGTTTGTTGGATGTACAGACAATTGACATCACCATGGACCAGAATCTTGTGTTCCTTGGATGTACAGACAAGTGACATCACTATAGAGCAATTATACAAAATAAAAACAGGCATTCACCATCTGGTATGAATATTTAAAATATCTTATTTAATCAATAAAAATAAGGTAAAAATATATAGTATGAACCCCTGACTTCTTTTTTGCTGGATTGCTGCAATGTTGGGTTGGAGGATATATTATAGAAATATTATAGAAATATGTGATTTAGTGGTAAACAAAATATCGCTATGTGCTCCTTATCAAAGAATAATACAGATATGTATAATATACAACTGTGAAAAACAACGATGGGGTCAATGCGTTTTGGTGCTCCAGAAGTATAGTCCCACAAAATGTGTAAAAAATGGCAAGGCAATATCAAAAAGTATATTAAAAGTATCAAAATGATCAAAAAAGGTGACAAAAAAGTATCAAAGCAGTGATCAGTACCAATTTTATCTTTGCAGTCAATGGGATGGCTTGTCAGATTTAAATATACCTGAAGTCTCCCTGAGGACTGGGTATTAGCTGTAGGGCTGGCGTCTGGGGCGTCCCCCTGATGCACAGCCTCTTACCTCACCCTTCCCACGATGGTCTTCAGACTTGGTTCTTCTGTTTTTACACTTGTAGTGACAGATAAATCGTGTGGTGTCCTCAATTTTCGAAACAGCCAGACGCGTTTCGAGGTATCGACCTCTTCCTCATTGGCTTCCACTGAGGAAGAGGTCGATACCTCGAAACGCGTCTGGCTGTTTCAGAAATTGAGAACTACCCACCTAAAACGATATATATACTATCCAACGTCATCATCTTTTATTATAAAGACTGAGCCCTTGAAAGATCCAGTAGAGCGAAAACGTCATCACCTGACTCTCTCTACATCATGTGGAACATCACATGACAACGCTAACTTGCCGGGACACGTGAGACGCCGAGGTTCACGTATTGCAAAGTCCGGAGATCTTAGCGCAGGATCACGTGGGACGCCGAGACTCACGCACAACACAGTCCGGAGAGACTGCAACTTACCAGCTGTCTTGGAGGACACCACACGATTTATCTGTCACTACAAGTGTAAAAACAGAAGAACCAAGTCTGAAGACCATCGTGGGAAGGGTGAGGTAAGAGGCTGTGCATCAGGGGGACGCCCCAGACGCCAGCCCTACAGCTAATACCCAGTCCTCAGGGAGACTTCAGGTATATTTAAATCTGACAAGCCATCCCACTGACTGCAAAGATACAATTGGTACTGATCACTGCTTTGATACTTTTTTGTCACCTTTTTTGATCATTTTGATACTTTTAATATACTTTTTGATATTGCCTTGCCATTTTTTACACATTTTGTGGGACTATACTTCTGGAGCACCAATACGCATTGACCACATGGTTGTTTTTCACAGTTGTATATTATACATATCTGTATTATTCTTTGATAAGGAGCACATAGCGATAATTTGTTTACCACTAAATCTCATATTTCTAGAATATTTCTATAATATATCCTCCAACCCAACATTGCAGCAATCCAGCAAAAAAGAAGTCAGGGGTTCATACTATCTATTTTTACCTTATTTTTATTAATTAAATAAGATATTTTAAATATTCATACCAGATGGTGAGTACCTGTTTTTATTTTGTATACTTGTAACTAATTCATGGATGATAGGGTGAATCATCTAAAGACAGAGGACCTTAACCACAGACCGGATACGGGTGAGCCACGATATACTTGTTATATTTACTATAGAGCAATGTTTTGTGTTCCTTGGTTGTAGAGACAAGTGACATCACCATGGGACAGTGTCTTGTGTTCCTTTGTTGTAGTACTAACATATCTACATTTAGAAGATAAGACCTCTGAATGTCTGTGGGCTGGAAACATGAAGAAGCCATCACTCCACTGAGTTCTGGGATGCACGTAGCGAAAGCCTTAGTGAAGAAGTCAGTTCCCCTTCTCCCTATTACAACATAAAAGCTGAGGCTGTCAACGTAGATGCTATGGTAGACATCAACCAAGGCAAAATCACGGCTTAGAAACTGAAGTGTCATTCAGAACCACTGTTGCTTCCCGACTGAATTCATTATGGTTATAACAAAAGACTAAATGTGTTAATGAGGATCGGGTAGATCTCTTGACATGTCTATTGTAGTTTTCTCAACCCAATAACAATTCTGGCTCATCTGCCGTTACTCTGTTCTTCTTCCTGGAAATGCACGTCAGCTGTATGCTATAAGTAGATATGCCTCACTCATGAAAAACAAGCATTTTACATGTTGTCATCTAAACAATGCCGCCAAAAGAGTTAGAACAGCAGGCACTCAGCTATCTCCGGAAATCCAGTAGAAATGGATAGAGCAGCTATGCACATGCTCGACTGGCAGCCCGGTTCATTTCAGGGGGCTGCAGAGGGAACCCATTCTTGTGATCGGTGGGGGTCCCAGCAGTAGGACCCCCACCGATCTAATAGTTATCTGCTATCCTGTGGATAGGGGGATAACTTAATGTAACCTGAATACCTCTTTAATTTTCATTCCAATTTATTGTTGTAATAAAATTAAAAATAAAAACTCTCAGGGGGGGGGGGGGGGGTTGGCGTGGCCTGACCGACCTCGATGGCGTCTGCTTGTTAGCAGAGCTCCCGCCACCAGGCCCTATGTCAGCCTTATTCTTAGCATCACCCTGTGACCGGCATGAATATCCAGCCGAAGGAGAGCCCACAAGACGTCCCCGGGCATAAGGGAGACTCGAATCCACGGCTGGACATGGAGAAATTCCTCAGTAAACCGGCCTCTCAGCCACCTCGAGGGCCTCCAAGATGGAGCTGAAAAAGCATGGCGCGGCCTCAGCCAGCACAGCAGACTCCCAAGCGGTGAGGGACGGCGAGACAATGGGGGCATGTAGCCTGCAGCACGGAGGTGAGCAGTCTGAACTCACCAGGGAGTTTTTGGAGAGGGCACTACAAAGAGCTCTGGCTCCGCTTGCGGCAGACCTGGCGACTATTAAATCTGATGTCTGCCATATTGGAGATCGGGTCAATACCCTCAAACAGTCCCAAGACGCTCTACTTACCTTTAACTCAGCAGTGAAGGACTCTTTGAACTCTCACACTAGGACGATGAATACTCTATTGCTGCAGATGGAGGACCAGGAGAACAGGAATAGGCATAGGAGCATCAGGATCCGGGGCTTACCAGAGGCAGAAGATAAAGAGGATCTGTTCCAAGTTATGGACTCTCTCTTTAACATGCTCCTAGGCCCAGAGCAAGCTGATCATATCACGGTTGAGAGAGTGCACCAGGCCTTGCGGCCCAAACCGGTATCCCCTGACAACCCCAGGGATATAATATGTGGCATTCTGAGCTATAGAGACACTGAGCTGATCTTACAAGCGGCGAGGAAAAAAAGCGAAGTGAAGCTACAAGGGGTTAATGTCCAGATATATTAGGATTTAGCTGCTTCTACCCTTAAAAACTGAGGATTTTGAAACAACTCACTGACCTCCTACACTCTTCCAAGACTCCCTACCGTTGGCTCTTTCCCTTTGGGATCCTGATTACAGCTGGAAATCGCCGCATAACCGTCCGCGCACCTGAAGATCTTCTCCCCGTATCAGATACATTGCACTTGTTGCCATTGGAGATCCCTTCTTGGATGCCCATTCCGACTATAGAGGACCTCCCGCCGCTTCCAACTGCATCGAAATAGATGAAACCAAGACCTCAGAGATTCGGGAGGAATAAAAAGGCCTTGCTCAAAGACGCGCCAGACTGAGGGTTGGGCGCTGGTGGTATATTAATATCGCTAGTGGTTGTTTGTTAGGACCATGATCTTAGGCTTATTATGATACCTTTAAAGGGCTTCTGTCACCCCCAAAACACATTTATTTTTTTTGGGCTTGTTAAAATCCTTATTTAACGACTATTCCCTATATAGGGCTCTTACCTTTGTCTGTGGCTTCTTTTTCTTAAAAATCGATCTTTTAAAATATGCAAATCACTTCACGCCGCAAAAAACCGCCCCCTCCTCCAGTTGATTGACAGGGCCAGGGAGCGCTCTCCTCCTCCCGCTGGCCCTGTCAGCATTTCAAATCCCGCGCCTGTCTTCATTCGGCGCAGGCGCACTGACGCTCGCCTCCTCATCACCCCCTCAGTGCGCCAGCGCCGATGACGTCTTCTCTTTCGGTGACGTCATTGGCGCAAGCGCACTGAGGGAGTGCTGAGAGTAAGAGCCCTATATAGGGAATAGTCGTTAAATAAGGATTTTAAAAAGCCCAAAAAAAAGTGTTTTGGGGGTGACAGAAGCCCTTTAACAGCCGTTATCTCTTAGTGATATATTGATCTTGCCAATCCTGTTTATCATGTATCTATGTTTGCTATACTTACTTGTTCTATGTTTACCATGGGCTCTCTCTTTCACCTAATAGGTGGGTTACAAAGGGTGGTTCCTGATCACTTTTTTTTTTACAATTAATCGTGAGGCTGGGTTGGTGGGGTACTGGGCTGGTCGGGATACACATGTTGCTTGCATGCGTATTTACCTCCCCATCTAGTACAATATTCCGATTATATTGGAAATCATCAGAAATGTTCACTAATTCTACGGTTCTGTTTATTCTGTTGTGTATATCCTTGATGTTTGGTCATACATACGGCCTTTGTTTGTGGTTCTATAGATCATACCAATGGCCCCGTTAACGCTAAGTTTTTCCACCTTTAATGTCCATGGCTGCAATAACCCCGTTAAGCGCAGTGGAATATTCCAGGTCCATAAAAAAATCGCAGGTCTCCAAGAGACTCATTTCACTGGTTCTCGGGTTCCCAACCTGTGTAACTCCTCTTTTGGTTTATGGTATCATGCTTATTCTGATAGCTCATCCGCACGGGGAGTTAGTATTGGATTTAAACGGGGTGTCCCCTTTACTTTCCACTCAGAGTTGAAAGACTCTGAAGGACGGTACCTTCTTTTGAAAGGCGAAATAGGGCATTTGATGGTCACTATTTGCAATATATATGCCCTGAATGTAAGAACGGCCAGTTGGTTGAAGGACATACTCAATACGATTAATGCCTTCGCCATGGGCGTCCTTTTGGTTGGAGGTGACTTCAATCTAACCTTAAATCCTCTGCTTGATTCTTCAACCCAGAAATCTGCTGTCTCATTTCGAGCTCTCAAGTCTGTCCAAACACAACTCAGAGACCTCCATCTCAGTGACATCTGGAGATCGGTGCATGGAGATAGATGAGATTACACATTCTACTCTAACCCTCATAAGTCCTATCAGAGGCTGGACTATTTCTTCATCTCTGATAGATACTTACCCGCTGTTCAATCCTCAATAGTCCATAATATCACAGTATCTGATCATGCGCCGGTCTCCTTTGTTATCTGTTTTCCAGATTTCTGCGGGAAAGAGTGGACGTGGATATTGAATCATACCCTCCTTGACTCTCGGGCACAGGTTGACACTATATCACAGAAATTACAAGAGTACTTTACCCTGAATGTTGATTCCACATCGTCTAGGGCCTCAATTTGGGAAGCACATAAGGCGGTGATCCGCGGGGAGTTTATCACATTGGGTTCTCACATTAAAAAGGACAGGATGAGGCGAATGTCAGACCTCTTAGCCCGTATTTCCACATTAGAAGCGTCCCATAAAAGGTCATTAGCAATACGGGATTTTGTAGAACTAAAAGCCCTTAGGCAGGAACTTAAGGGGTTACTAAACGCGAAAGCGGCTCGGGCTTACTTGAGAGTGAAACACAAACACTACGTTCATGGGAACAGGGGTGGTAAGATCATGTCAGTCCTCATTAAGAAACATGATGACCAGGCTTTCATTAAACAAATGAGATCGCAGAAAGGGTCCCTCTCTACGGATACCCAAAGCATATCAAAAATATTTAGTGCTTATTATCACGCATTGTATAATCTAAGGCCTGTCGAGACTAGTGCTGAGTTACATATCAAGGAGGAGGAAATTGGGAAGTTCCTGCAACGGTTGGATTTACCTGTTATTTCAGAGTCTTCTAAAACTGCTTTTTTGGCCCCCATAACTTTAGATGAAGTTCAGAAGGTTCTTAAAACTACATCTACAGGTAAGAGCCCAGGCCTAGATGGTCTTACGGTGGCTTATTACAAATTATTTTTCCCGGTATTAGGTCCACAACTTGTCGCTTTTTTCAGCTCATTGATGAGCGGAACCCCCTTAGCCAAGCAGGCGCTGGAGGCACATATTATTGTGTTACCGAAGCCAGGCAAAGACACTAAGGTTCCTTCCAGTTATAGGCCAATTTCGCTGTTAAATTCGGATATCAAATTGTGGGCGAAACTTTTGGCCAACAGATTCTCTCCTTTGTTACCAGGGATTATATCGCCGGAACAGTCCGGATTTGTGGGGGGCAAGGAGTGCAGGGACAGCACGTTTCGAGTCCTTCAGGCACAGCAGTACGCCTTGAAACATGGGCGGAAGCTTGCGTTCCTTAGTACTGACGACGAAAAAGGTTTTTATGAAAGCCACCCTGTTGAAATTCGGTCTCCCCTTGCAGTTTGTTGATGCGGTGTTGTCTCCAGCCCCTCCGCAAAGGTCCAAGTGAATGGCATGCTTTTCCCTTCATTTAATATAGCGAACAGGACGCGGCAAGGTTGCCCGCTCTCACCCACATTGTTTATACTCTGTCTAGAGACGTTCATTCAAGCTTTAAGACAGGACCCTGCGATCAAGGGACTTGCAGTAGGTCCCGAAATTCATAGTGTAGCTGCGTTTGCGGATGACATGTTATTATTCCTGACAAATCCAGAGGAAGCGTTTCCAGCCCTCCTGAAGCAATTGGACAAATTTGGGTCTCTGTCCAATTTTAAAATTAATCTCTCCAAGTGTACCGCTTTAGGTATAAATATCGCCCGTTCTTTAGTGGAAGGACTTAAGAGGGATTTCCCTTTTCAGTGGCATGACTCCCATAATGGATATTTAGGCATTAAAGTGACAAAGGAACCTAGTCAGTTGTTCTCCCTGAATTATGTACCTCTGCTTTCCAGCATTAGACAACAACTTGCGGACATTAAAATCCCATATCTATCCTGGGTGGGTAGGAAAAATTTACTAAAAACCTATGTCTTACCCAAACTCTTATACACGCTGCAGATCCTTCCCCAGTCTTTTCTGGCCCAAACTCGTAGACTCTTCTCTTCCTTTATATGGGGAGCAGCAGTCCTAGGCTTGCCTATAGAGTTTTAGCTAAATCTGTATTTAAGGGGGGCTTTGGGCTTCCGTACGTCGCTAATTATTACAAAGCAGTTCAACTGAGATGGCATTCGGAACTTAGCAATCCAAAAGTTTATAAGTTAGGATGTCAAATAGCCAGGAGGTTACTGGGTCCGAGGGGACTAGTCGGGTTATGGGACCCTAAAGCTAGCTGTAATAGGGGCTCAGACAAACATGACCTTCTCAAAGGCGTTTTGGACACGTGGTCCAAAATGTCAGCACACATTTACATAGTAACATAGTACATAAGGCCGAAAAAAGACATTTGTCCATCCAGTTCGGCCTGTCATCCTGCAAGTTGATCCAGAAGAAGGCAAAAAAAAACCTGTGAGATAGAAGCCGATTTTCCCCACTTTAGGGGAATAAAAAATTCCTTCCCGACTCCAATCAGGCAATCAGAATAACTCCCTGGATCAACGACTCCTCTCTAGTAGCTATAGCCTGTAATATTATTACGCTCCAGAAATACATCCAGGCCCCTCTTGAATTCCTTTATTGTACTCACCATCACCACCTCCTCAGGCAGAGAGCTCCATAGTTTCACTGCTCTTACCGTAAAGAATCCTCTTCTATGTTTGTGTACAAACCTTCTTTCCTCCAGACGCAGAGGATGTCCCCTCGTCACAGTTACAGTCCTGGGGATAAATAGATGATGGGAGAGATCTCTGTACTGACCCCTGATATATTTATATATAGTAATTAGATCTCCCCTCAGTCGTCTTTTTTCTAAAGTGAATAACCCTAATTTTGATAATCTTTCAGGGTATTGTAGTTGCCCCATTCCAGTTATTACTTTAGTTGCCCTCCTCTGGACCCTCTCCAGCTCTGCTATGTCTGCCTTGTTCACAGGAGCCCAGAACTGTACACAGTACTCCATGTGTGGTCTGACCAGTGATTTGTAAAGTGGTAGGACTATGTTCTCATCACAGGCATCTATGCCCCTTTTGATGCAACCCATTATCTTATTGGCCTTGGCAGCAGCTGCCTGACACTGTTTTTTGCAGCTTAGTTTGCTGTTTATTAAAATTCCTAGATCCTTTTGCATGTCAGTGTTACCGAGTGTTTTACCATTTAGTATGTACGGGTGACTTGCATTATTCCTTCCCATGTGCATAACCTTACATTTGTCAGTGTTAAACCTCATCTGCCACTTATCTGCCCAAGCCTCCAATCTATCCAGATCCCTCTGTAGTAGTATACTGTCCTCTTCAGTGTTAATTACTTTACATAGTTTAGTGTCATCTGCGAAAATTGATATTTTACTGTGCAAGCCTTCTACAAGATCATTAATAAATATATTGAAGAGAATAGGGCCCAATACTGACCCCTGAGATACCCCACTAGTGACAGTGACCCAATCTGAGTGTGTACCGTTAATAACCACCCTCTGTTTTCTATCACTGAGTCAGTTACTTACCCACATACAGACGTTTTCTCCCAGTCCGAGCATTCTCATTTTATATACTAACCTTTTATGTGGTACAGTGTCAAATGCTTTGGAGAAGTCCAGATATACGACATCCATTGATTCCCGCTGTCAAGTCTAGAACTTACCCCCTCATAGAAACTGATTAAATTAGTTTGGCATGACCGATCCCTCACGAAGCCATGCGGATATGGCGTTATTTTCTTATTTCCGTTGAGATGCTCTAACATAGCATCTCTCAGAAAACATTCAAACAGTTTACCCACAACAGATGTTAAACTTACCGGCCTATAGTTTCCAGGCTCTGTTTTTGAACCCTTTCTGAATATTGGCACCACATTTGCTATGCGCCAATCCTGTGGGACATTCCCTGTCAGTATAGAGTGTGCAAATATCCGAAATAAGGGTCTGGCTATGACATTACTTAATTCCCTTAGGATACGGGGGTGTATGCCATCCGGTCCTGGCGATTTGTCTATTTTAATCTTGTCGCTGTTGTACTTCTTCCTGGGTCAGACAGGGCACTTTTAATGGGGAATTTATTTTTACATTCAGCATTTCATCTGACAGTTTATTTTCCTCATTAAATACATTGGAGAAAAAAATATTTAACAGCTTTGCTTTCTCCTCGTCGCTCTCTGCGACTCCCCCCTCATTACTCTTTAAAGGGCCGACACCTTCAGATTTATACTTTTTAACATTTATATAATTGAAGAACATTTTAGGGTTAGTTCTACTCTCTTTGACAATTAATCTCTCGATCTCTAGTTTGGCCGCTTTTATTTGTTTTTTACATGTTCTATTTTTTTCCTTATAGTTTTTCAATGCTTCCGTGCTACCCTCCTGTTTTAGTGATTTATATGCTTTCTTTTTGTCATTTATTGCTTTCTTTACAGTTCTGTTTATCCACATTGGTTTCTTTTTGTTCCTTAACCTTTTATTCCCATACGGTATGTACCTCTCACAATGAGATTTTAGGATGCTTTTAAAGATATCCAATTTTGTGGCTGTATTTTTATTTTTGAGGACTTTGTCCCAGTTAGTTAGGCCTATGGCCTCTCTTAGTTGGCTAAATTTAGCTTTTTTGAAGTTTGGTATTTTTGTTCCTCCGTGTAGAAACGCTCTTTTGAATGAAAATTGGAAGGTTATTACTTTATGGTCACTATTTCCCAGGTGTCCCCCAACCTGCACGTCTGTTGTTCTGTCAGGCCTATGGGTTAATACTAAGTCCAGTATGGCCGTCCCTCTAGTCGGGTCCTGAACCAGTTGGGAGAGGTAATTGTCTTTGGTTATTGCCAAGAACCTGTTTCCTTTATAAGATATACAAGTTTCAGTTTCCCAGTCTATATCTGGGTAGTTGAATTCCCCCATAATAACCACCTCATTATGATTTGCCGCCTTGTCTATCTCGTTTAGTAGTAGATTTTCTGTGGACTCTGGTATATTAGGTGGTTTATAGTAAACTCCTATTAGTAATTTATTATTGTTTTTAGCTCCATGTATCTCTACCCACAGTGACTCCACATGTTCATGGCCCTCACTTATATCTTCCCGGAGTGTGGGCTTTAGACAGGACTTTACATAAAGGTAAACCCCCTCCTTCTCTCCGGTTTTGACGATGCTTTCTAAACAGACTGTAACCTTGTACATTAACTGCCCAGTCATAGCTATCATCCAGCCATGTCTCAGTTATTCCCACTATGTCATAGTCCTCCTCACACATCACTAATTCCAGCTCCCCAGTTTTATTTGTCAGGCTTCTGGCATTAGTATACATACATTTAAGAGGTTTATGTATATTTTTTACCCTACACCTTTCCTTCTGAACTGTTCTAGTCCCTCCTTCCATTCCTCCCCCAGTCCCACTACCTTGCCCCCTGTCTCTATCTACACTATCTTCCCCTTCTATAACATAATTACCCTCCCCAGTCCCTAGTTTAAACACTCCTCCAACCTTCTAGCCATCTTCTTCCCCAACACAGCTGCCCCTTCCCCATTAAGGTGCAGCCCGTCCCTACGATAGAGCCTGTAGCCGATAGAGAAGTCGGCCCAGTTCTCCAGGAACCCAAACCCCTCCTTCCTACACCAGTTCTTGAGCCACTTGTTAATCTCCCGCTGCCTTTCTTGTGTGGCCCGTGGAACAGGTAGTATTTCGGAAAATACTACCTTTGAGGTCCTTGCCCTAGGCTTTTGACCTAAATCCCTGAAATCATTTTTAAGGACTCCCCACCTACCCCTAACTTTGTCATTGGTTCCGATATGGACCATGACCGCTGGATCTTCTCCAGCCCCTCCCAGTAATCTGTCAACCCGATCCGCGATGTGTCGAACTCTAGCGCCAGGAAGACAGCACACTGTTCGGCGATCACTGTCTTTGTGACAGATTTCCCTATCTGTTCCCCTAATAATGGAGTCTCCCACTACCAGCACCTGTCTGGCCTGCCCTGCTCTCCTGGTCCAGACATTGTAAAGATAGAAATATGTTTAAATATAAAACTCTACTCAATGCCTGTCGCCGTTCACCCCTATATGTTACTTACCTTATCTGCTGGTTAAAGACTTCAAAGATGATTTAGGAATATGGTCAGCATTAGGAACAGGTGCAGTGGGGGACTTTATGGAACAGCGCAGGGTCCCTTCACTACAACGGCTTCAATCTAGCTTCCCACATATATCGTGGACCCCTTTGCATTACTCGCAGATTTTGAAAATATGCACTCAATACATCGCTTGTACCCCTGGTCATTATGATCCTACTTGGTATGATGCAGTCTTGACGCAACAAGCGGGTATGAAAAGGGCAATCCCACTGATGTATAATAAATTACTAGACATTGCTGATTCCTCCAGACCCCTTTACATTACCCAATGGGAAAAGGACTTGGGTACCTCCTTTGACAATGAGACGGTGGCTCGGATTCTATGTCATTCACACGGTTATTCACGCTGTATTAGGATCCAGGAAAATGCCTATAAGTTAGTCACTAGGTGGTACAACACGCCTGACAAACTCCGAGCCATGGATTCCGCGCGCTCGGCTCAATGCTGGAGATGCGGTAATGCTATAGGCACATTGTTTCATATATGGTGGTCGTGCCCACTGATATCCCCCTTTTGGGACATGATTTCCAAGTATATACAGGAGATTTGCCCTATTTCCTCGCCACTTACCCCGTTCGTAGTTTTACTTAATCTACCTAGTGCCAGCTTTGCAATGTCAAAACTGTTAGCCTCCCTAGTCTCTGCAGGAAAGCTATTCGTTCTTATGTTCTGGTTATCCAGTAAAACGCCGCAAATTGGGGACTGGGTTAGTAAAGTACATGAGATATGTCAGCTAGAGGAGCTGTCCAGCTGGGAATCTTTGTCGCACGATAAGTATCTTCTGACGTGGAATCCATGGCTCGATTGGCATAAAAAATTCCACCTTCACTAGCGCTACTTACTTACAAGGATAAGATTCACTCTGTCTTGGCTCACATTGCTGGTGGTTAGAGAATCACAGATTTTCAGACGTGACCAAACTAACTCCTGTCTATTTGTCGCTCTGTTCAGCTGCGCTGAAGTTGTCCTTTAGACGTGGGTGATGGACTTATTGTTTTATTGTCTCTGTCTCTCAACATATTGTATGGTAATGATGGTTGCAAGCGATCATATGTATGTCCAATCCGTTGTTATGTATTTTATGACTCAAAACAGAGGATGTTGTTATTGTTCTGTCCTCTATGATGTTCGCATGTACAATGTCTTACCCATTGTTTTCCGTATGTGAATTCTTAAATAAAGATTTGATAAAAAAAAAAAAAAATAATAAACTCTCTCGTCCAAATTTTTTATTAAAATATATAACCACAAACCAGACATTGTAAAGGTAGAAATATGTTTAAATATAAAACTTAGAGAATGATCACCATAATAAAGCATGCATACTGCCTGGTAGAAATGATCATGGTGATTGAGCCCTCTGTTGCTGCAAACAAATGTACACAAAATCTACGTTTATGTAAATTAGGTGATTGTAGCACTGGGGAGAAGGCCTAGTCTCTCGGAGCACCACTTTATCTCCTTCTCTCCCCCACATCACCATTCTCCTCACAGCCTGGTGGACAGCGGCAGGAATCCTCACTGTTTCCCAGTCCTGAAATCTCGGGCTGAGATCTGCATTGCGTAAGCGCTGATTATGTCAGTTTCCTCCCAAAGGAGAAGACGTTTCTGGGAGGAGATTGACATCATAGCCGCTTGTGCAGTGCAGATCTCAGCGGGGAGAACCGTGTGAGATCAACCACACATGTGCCGAAGAAGTCTCACGGGTGCAAGTGCACAAGATTTCAGCGTCAGGCTTCGGAACAGCGAGGATGCATGACCCTGTGAAACAGACCATGACTGAAATAGAATTGAGGGGAGGAGGAGTTGAAGTGGGGCTCTAAGGAGCTAGGCCTGCTCTGAGCAATTCATTCTCAAAAATAAAGATTTTGCTGCAACCATACATCAGATTGCAGTAAGGGTCCATTCACACATCCGTAGAATGTGTCCGCACCCGTCCCGCAATTATCCGGAACGGGTGCGGACCCATTCATTCTCTATGGGGCAGGAATGGATGCAGACAGCATACAGTGTGCTGTCCGCATCCGCATTTCCGAAGCGCGGCCCCGAAAAAAATAGAACATGTCCTATTCTTGTCCGCGGACAAGCCTTATGACTCACCTTATTTATCTTGTCTGTGTCTCTGTGTGGTCCAAGTGTGAATGCTCAGCCTCTCTACAATTTCTATATCCTGACTTGGCAGTATGCCTGCTTTAAAGGGAATCTGTCGGCATGATCTTGGAGTCCAGATCACCATTGTTTTTCCTAATGACCCCGATTACCACACTGTGCTCAAATCTGCACTGAAATACACAGCCTGGACCGCCATACTGTGCTAACATAATGAGGACCTGTCACGCCTTTTTAATAGCTTCATACATTCGCCATGTAATAACAATTCTGGATAATCTATTCTTATGGCTCTATGTTGTGCCGTTCCTTTATTATTTCTACTAGAAGTTAGGTGTGAATTGCTAGCAGTCTGCAGTAAGGGTACAGAGGGAGGTAACCAGTTGGGGGGGGGGAGGGGGTATCAGTGCCGTCGCCAGGGGGGGGGCCCAGAGGGGGCCATGGCCCCCCTACATCACGCTGTGCCCCCCCAACTAAAATGCCCCCCCAACTGAGCGGCTGCAGCCGGGCACAGGGAGATGAGCGCTTCTATTGCACTCATCTCCATAGTCATCTGCCTGTGCTGCGGCGGGGCAGGGGAGGGAGAGGCGTGTCCCTTCCTCTGATAGGCTGCAGGCCTAGTGCCTGCAGCCTATCAGAGGCCGGCGCAGCGTGGGACACAGGCCAGAAGAGGCCTGCATCGCATTGCTGACATGGAGGTAAGTATAAATGTTTTTTTTTTTTTACAATAGTTTTACAGGCACATTAGGGGGGCTTATTACTGGCACATGATGGGGGGGGCTTATTACTGGCACATGATGGGGGGGGCTTATTACTGGCACATGATGGGGGGCTTATTACTGGCACATGATGGGGGGCTTATTACTGGCACATGATGGGGGGCTTATTACTGGCACATGATGGGGGGCTTATTACTGGCACATGATGGGGGGGCTTATTACTGGCACATGATGGGGGGGCTTATTACTGGCACATGATGGGGGGGCTTATTACTGGCACATGATGGGGGGGCTTATTACTGGCACATGATGGGGGGGCTTATTACTGGCACATGATGGGGGGGGCTTATTACTGGCACATGATGGAGGGCTTATTATTGGCACATGATGGGGGGGCTTCTTACTGGCACATGATGGGGGGGCTTCTTACTGGCACATGATGGGGGGGCTTCTTACTGGCACATGATGGGGGGGCTTCTTACTGGCACATGATGGGGGGCTTCTTACTGGCACATGATGGGGGGGCTTCTTACTGGCACATGATGGGGGGTATTTTTTGCATTGTCACATTATAAGGAGAATTATTTCTACTGGGGGGCATTATGGTGGGCTTTATTACTCCCCCATCGTAAGACCTTCTAGTAGCAGCACCAGCGTCTCCCTGCTCTGCTATCCCTCTGCCCCTTCTCCAAATCCTTATTATGAAATCTTTCTCATTAGGATAAAACACAACATCAGCTCCGCCGAGCCCCCCCGGCCAAAGTGTGGAAGTTATGTCCGAGATCCCCAAGGGCCAAGCCAAGTAATTGTTAGTTTTCATGTGAAATATGTTTTTGTTATACACATACAGCATACACTGTGCCACACAATATACCGCTACACTGTGCCACACAATGTACAGTATACCTCTACACTGTGCCCCACAATATACAGTATACCTCTACACTGTGCCACACAATGTACAATATACCTCTACACTGTGTAGTCTGTTCTATAAGCACCAGTGTTTTGTGGCGGTGGACAGAAAATAATATGGAAGTGCCCCTCCCGAGACCAGGCTCTGGATCCACCACTGGACCGCTCACAGGAGTGTACATTTATTCTAAACTGTAATCCGTATCCTCTGACCTGCAGAAATCAGCACTCGCTCGGTAACAACTAACAGGCAGTACCTGTAGGCTGTAGCCTGGCCCTGTTACCGAAGCTAGCCGAGTGGTGTAAGGTTAAGGTACTAGTAGAGATGAGCGGCCGCTTAATCCTGATTTAAAGTTAAAGTTACTGCAGGATATGGATTACAGTTTAGAAATGTCAAATGTACACTCCTGTGAGAGGCGGGGAGGGATATCTGTGGATGACACTGTTATAGGGAGGGGGGTCTGTGGATAACACTGTTATAGGGAGGGGGATCTGTGGATGACACTGTTATAGGGAGGGGGGTCTGTGGATGACACTGTTATAGGGAGGGGGGTCTGTGGATGACACTGTTATAGGGAGGTGGGTCTGTGGATGACACTGCTATGGAGGGAGAAATGGGGATGACACTGTCATGGGGTGGATCTGTGGATGACACATATAGCATAACATGCTATATACAGTATGTGTCATCCACAGATCCCCCCATTGCAGTGTCATCCACAGATCCCCCCCATTGCAGTGTCATCCACAGATCCCCCCCATAGCAATGTCATCCACAGATCCCCCCATAGCAGTGTCATCCACAGATCCCCCCATAGCAGTGTCATCCACAGATCCCCCCCCAAAGCAGTGTCATCCACAGACCCCCCTCCCTATAACAGTGTCATCCACAGATCCCCCCATAGCAATGTCATCCACAGATCCCCCCATAGCAATGTCATCCACAGATCCCCCCCATAGCAGTGTCATCCACAGATCCCCCCCATAGCAGTGTCATCCACAGATCCCCCCCATAGCAGTGTCATCCACAGATCCCCCCCATAGCAGTGTCATTCAGATTCCCCCCACATAGCAGTGTCATCCACAGATTCCCCCCACATAGCAGTGTCATCCACAGATTCCCCCCACATAGCAGTGTCATCCACAGATTCCCCCCACATAGCAGTGTCATCCACAGATTCCCCCCCATAGCAGTGTCATCCACAGATTCCCCCCCCCCCATAGCAGCGTCATCCACAGATTCCCCCCCCCCCCTATAAAAGTGTCATCCACAGGCAACTAGGACATGTTGAAATCTGAGTGATTGTTTTTTTTTTTAAACACAGACAGCAGGACTTTTCTTCCCTGTTGCAGTTTTAGGTATTGGGTAAAGTATCGCAGCATTTCTAAGCATACTTGTGTAACTGTATCGTTGTTATAGCTGCCCCCCCCCCCCCCCCCCCACTTTTGTCCTGGCCTCCAGTGTGCCCCCCCAAAATTTGAAAGCTAGAAACGCTGGAGGGTATACCTGCACAGACTCACTCTATCCAATCAGTGCTGCCATTTTTCAGACTGTGCAGAGACACCCCTTCCCAATTGGTTACCTCCCCCCTGTACCCTTACTGCAGACTGCTAGCAAGTCATACATAACTTCTAGTAGAAATAATAAAGGAACGGCACAACATAGAACCATAAGAATAGATGCTCCAGAATTGTTATTACATGGGGGAATGCATGAAGCTATCAGGAGTGGTGACAGGTCCGCTTTTACATGCATGGCAGTCCAGACTATTTCAGTGCAGCTCTGAGTGCTGACAGCAAAGGAACCGAGGGCAGTAGGAAAAAGATCAGGTATTACTGCAGATACTAGTCATGATGGTGGCAACAAATTCCCCTTAACCTAAATTTAATATATGTGACCCATGGCAATGTAATGCTGCTTATCATAATTCAAATTATACTTTTGTTAGCATGAGCTTTATTTCTGAACTCCAGAAAGTGAACTCTGATTGGTATGCTAATAAGGCCCAAAGTGCCCAGCGGGGCGTCAACTGTTGTAAGATTTCTGGACCACCTCCTCCAAGATCGCCTCTACAGTTGTTCCCAGTACCTCCTCTTCTGCGACATCACTATTTTCATTCAGCTCCACCCATGAGGTCACAGAGTGTCTCATTGAAGTCTAGCACTGGTGCAGACTAGGAATCTGGCTGCCTACTGCAGTAGACATCAGACTCACAGCAGTGTCAAAGAGGAATTGGAAGAAAATAGTGACGTCGGGGGAGGTGTTGTCGGCCCCACTACATTGCCACGGGCTACATATAGTAAAATTAGGTGACATGCCCTTCATTAGGGCCGATTACGGTGACAGGGGCCCGGTAACAGAATAAATTTGCGAACTGAAGCCACGTTGTAAATTAGTAACATTGGAAAATAATATTTCTACCACAGGGGGAGAACGCTGGCGGTATAATATTGGGGGGGGGGGGGGGGTGGAGAGCTGGGGGCTTCTGTTCAGTGAATACACATCAGCCACTCATCAGATCAAGTTCTTGGGCAGCCAGGGGCGCTGTAACAACGCTGTGTGTTCATAGGCTGGGCAAGGGGAAAAAAACTCCATTAATAAAGTGATAACAGGAAAAAAATGATAATAAGGCCTCATGCACACGGCCGTTGTTTTGGTCCACATCCGAGACGCCGTTGGAGGCTCGGGTGCGGACCCATTCACTTCAATGGGGCCGCAAAAGATGCGGACAGCACTACGTGTGCTGTCTGCATCCGTTGCTCCGTTCCGTGGCCCCGCTAAAAAAATATGGCATGTCCTATTCTTGTCCGCGCCTTGCGGACAAGAATAGGCATTTATATTGAAGGCTGTCTGTGCCGTTCCGCAAATTGCGGAACACGCACGGATGCCATCCGTGTTTTGCGGATCCGCGATTTGCAGACCTCAAAACACATCACAGTCGTGTGCTTGAGGCCTAATCCCAAAATCAGCAGTGTCCCTATGAATGTGGCCACCCCCCAACATACAGTCCCACTCTGAAAAATATCTCTTACCCCAGTCCCATGTAAATAAGGTTACCCCTCTACCTTCAGCCCCTCCATCATAAAGTCCCACATAATAATAATAAAAAAATAAAATAAAAAATCAATAGCCTGCCTTCTGTCCCTTGCACGTTACAGTCCCAAGCAAATAATTTCACCCCCTCCCCTAAATTCAGCCTCTCCAAAATATACTCACCTATAAAAAAAATATTAATAAATCACCCCCCACCATCAGCCACTCCACCATACAGTCCCATGTAACAAAACATCACTCACTCCCATCCTCAGCCCCTCCACCATACTCACTTGTAACACCCCAGAGTTGCGTTACTAAACTCTTTTACCCCGCTACAATCTCTTAAGAGCATTAACTTTGTCATCTGATGTAATTTTACATTAAATCCTCACAACTGTGCATTGTAAACCATGTTAAGTGTATATTGCTGTAATTCCCATGTTCACCCCAGCAGGTGGCAGCAATGTTCTGGTAAGGACTTAACCACCTCAGCCCCCATAGCTTAAAGGGTTTCTATCACTTCGTATGACATATTTAGGTGTCAGACACTAGCGATCCGCTAGTGTCTGCTCTGCCCAACCATCCTAATATGATAGGTTTTGGGGCAGCCGTTTTGCTAAAATAACAACTTATATCTATATGCTAATGAGCCTCTAGGTGCTATGGGGGCGTCATTAGCACCTAGAGGCTCCGTCTACCTTCATAAACTGTCGCCGCCCAGCGCGTCCCTCCAGCCTGCCCATCTCCTGCTGAATGCGATCCTCTCCGTCCGCGTCTCTGTTCTGCGCATGCGCAATGAATGTCTGACCGCTTCCCTGCTCAGACATCTCCACTGCGCCTGTTCCTCGGAGCACTATGACGTCATCGGCGCAGGCGCAGTGGAGATGTCTGAGCAGGGAAGCAGTCAGACATTCACTGCGCATGCGCAGAACAGAGACGCGCATGGAGAGGATCGCATTCAGCAGGAGATGGGCAGGCTGGAGGGACGCGCTGGGCGGCGACAGTTTATGAAGGTAGACGGAGCCTCTAGGTGCTAATGACGCCCCCATAGCACCTAGAGGCTCATTAGCATATAGATATAAGTTGTTATTTTAGCAAAACGGCTGCCCCAAAACCTATCATATTAGGATGGTTGGGCAGAGCAGACACTAGCGGATCGCTAGTGTCTGACACCTAAATATGTGATACGAAGTGATAGAAACCCTTTAAACACCCTGAAAGACCAGGCCACTTTTTACACTTCTGACCTACACTACTTTCACCGTTTATTGCTCGGTCATGCAACTTACCACCCAAATGAATTTTACCTCCTTTTCTTCTCACTAATAGAGCTTTCATTTGGTGGTATTTCATTGCTGCTGACATTTTTACTTTTTTTGTTATTAATCGAAATTTAACGTTTTTTTTGCAAAAAAATGACATTTTTCACTTTCAGTTGTAAAATTTTGCAAAAAAAACGACATCCATATATAAATTTTGCTCTAAATTTATTGTTCTACATGTCTTTGATTAAAAAAAAATGTTTGGGTAAAAAAAAAATGGTTTGGGTAAAAGTTATAGCGTTTACAATCTATGGTACAAAAATGTGAATTTCCGCTTTTTGAAGCAGCTCTGACTTTCTTAGCACCTGTCATGTTTCCTGAGGTTCTACAATGGCCAGACAGTACAAACACCACACAAATGACCCCATTTCGGAAAGTAGACACCCTAAGGTATTCGCTGATGGGCATAGTGAGTTCATAGAACTTTTTATTTTTTGTCACAAGTTAGCGGAAAATTATGTTTTTTGTTTTTTTTTCTTACAAAGTCTCATATTCCACTAACTTGTGACAAAAAATAAAAAGTTCTATGAACTCACTATGCCCATCAGCGAATACCTTTGGGTGTCTTCTTTCCAAAATGGGGTCACTTGTGGGGTAGTTATATTGCCCTGGCATTCTAGGGGCCCAAATGTGTGGTAAGGAGTTTGAAATCAAATTCTGTAAAAAATGGCCGGTGAAATCCGAAAGGTGCTCTTTGGAATGTGGGCCCCTTTGCCCACCTAGGCTGTAAAAAAGTGTCACACATGTGGTATCTCCGTACTCAGGAGAAGTTGGGGAATGTGTTTTGGGGTGTCATTTTACATATACCCATGCTGGGTGAGATAAATATCTTGGTCAAATGCCAACTTTGTATAAAAAAATGGGAAAAGTTGTCTTTTGCCAAGATATTTCTCTCACCCAGCATGGGTATATGTAAAATGACACCCCAAAACACATTCCCCAACTTCTCCTGAATACGGAGATACCACATGTGTGACACTTTTTTGCAGCCTAGGTGGGCAAAGGGGCCCACATTCCAAAGAGCACCTTTCGGATTTCACCGGCCATTTTTTACAGAATTTGATTTCAAACTCCTTACCACACATTTGGGCCCCTAGAATGCCAGGGCAGTATAACTACCCCACAAGTGACCCCATTTTGGAAAGAAGACACCCTAAGGTATTCGCTGATGGGCATAGTGAGTTCATGGAAGTTTTTATTTTTTGTCACAAGTTAGTGGAATATGAGACTTGTAAGAAAAAAAAAAAAATCATCATTTTCCACTAACTTGTGACAAAAAAAAAAAAATTCTAGGAACTCGCCATGCCCCTCACGGAATACCTTGGGGTGTCTTCTTTCCAAAATGGGGTCACTTGTGGGGTAGTTATACTGCCCTGGCATTCTAGGGGCCCTAATGTGTGGTAAGTAGGTAAATGACCTGTGAAATCCTAAAGGTGCTCTTTGGAATGTGGGCCCCTTTGCCCACCTAGGCTGCAAAAAAGTGTCACACATGTGGTATCTCCGTATTCAGGAGAAGTTGGGCAATGTGTTTTGGGGTGTCTTTTTACATATACTCATGCTGGGTGAGAGAATATCTCGGCAAAAGACAACTTTTCCCATTTTTTTATACAAAGTTGGCATTTGACCAAGATATTTATCTCACCCAGCATGGGTATATGTAAAATGACACCCCAAAACACATTGCCCAACTTCTCCTGAGTACGGCGATACCAGATGTGTGACACTTTTGTGCAGCCTAGATGCGCAAAGGGGCCCACATTCCTTTTATGAGGGAATTTTTAGACATTTGGATCCCAGACTTCTTCTTACGCTTTAGGGCCCCTAGAATGCCAGGGCAGTATAAATACCCCACATGTGACCCCATTTTGGAAAGAAGACACCCCAAGGTATTCAATGAGGGGCATGGCGAGTTCATAGAAATATTTTTTTTTTTGGCACAAGTTAGCGGAAATTGATTTTATTTTTTTTTTTCTCACAAAGTCTCCCTTTCCGCTAACTTGGGACAAAAATTTAAATCTTTCATGGACTCAATATGCCCCTCACGGAATACCTGGGGGTGTCTTCTTTCCGAAATGGGGTCACATGTGGGGTATTTATACTGCCCTGGCATTCTAGGGGCCCTAAAGCGTGAGAAGAAGTCTGGAATATAAATGTCTAAACATTTTTACGCATTTGGATTCCGTGAGGGGTATCGTGAGTTCATGTGAGATTTTATTTTTTGACACAAGTTAGTGGAATATGAGACTTTGTAAGAAAAAAAAAAAAAATTTCCGCTAACTTGGGCCAAAAAAATGTCTGAATGGAGCCTTACAGGGGGGTGATCAATGACAGGGGGGGGTGATCAATGACAGGGGGGGGGTGATCACCCCCCTGTCATTGATCACCCCCCTATAAGGCTCCATTCAGATGTCCGTATGTGTTTTGCGGATCCGATCCATGTATCCGTGGATCCGTAAAAATCATACGGACATCTGAATGCAGCCTTACAGGGGGGTGATCAATGACAGGGGGGTGATCAGGGAGTCTATATGGGGTGATCACCCCCCCTGTAAGGCTCCATTCAGACGCCTGTATGTGTTTTGCGGATCCGATCCATCTATCAGTGGATCCGTAAAAATCATGCGGACGTCTGAATGGAGCTTTACAGGGGGGTGATCAATGACAGGGGGGTAATCAGGGAGTCTATATGGGGTGATCACCACAGTCATTGATCACGCCCCTGTAAGGCTCCATTCAGACGTCCGTATGCGTTTTGCGGATCCGATCCATCTATCAGTGGATCCGTAAAAATCATGCGGACGTCTGAATGGAGCTTTACAGGGGGGTGATCAATGACAGGGGGGTAATCAGGGAGTCTATATGGGGTGATCAGGGGCTAATAAGGGGTTAATAAGTGACAGGGGGGGGGTGTAGTGTGGTGCTTGGTGCTACATATTGCTGAGCTATCTGTGTCCTCTGGTGGTCGATCCAAACAAAAGGGAGGACCAGGTAGCAGGTATATTAGACGCTGTTATCAAAACAGCGTCTAATATACCTGTTAGGGGTTAAAAAAAAAATCACATCTCCAGCCTGCCAGCGAACGATCGCCGCTGGCAGGCTGGAGATCCACTCGCTTACCTTCCGATCCTGTGAACGCACGCGCCTGTGTGCGCGCGTTCACAGGAAATCTCGCGTCTCGCGAGAGGACGCGCCGGCGTGTCCAGGCGGAATGAATCAACCACCTCCAGGACGCGTCGCTGCGTTCGGCGGTCCGGAGGTGGTTAAAGAGGACCTTTCACCGATCCTGACATTGTGAACTAAGTATCATGACATATACAGCGGCGCCCGGGGATCTCACTGCACTTACTATTATCCCTGGGCGCCGCTCCGTTCTCCCGTTATGTCCTCCGGTATGTTCGGGGACTTGGTTATAGTAGGCGGCGTCTGCCCTTGTTCTGCTGGGCGTCTCCTCCTCCTAGGCTGTAGCGCTGGCCAATCGCAGTGCAGAGCTCACAGCCTGGGAGTTTTTTTTCTCCCAGGCTATGAGCTGAGTGCTGCGATTGGCCAGCGCTACAGCCTAGGAGAAGGAAACGCCCAGCAGAACAAGGGCAGACTCCGCCTACTATAACCAAGTCCCCGAACATACCGGAGGACATAACGGGAGAATGGAGCGGCGCCCAGGGATAATAGTAAGTGCAGAAAGGTCCTCTTTAAGTTCAGTTTAGTATTTCTAAACTTTAATAGTTCATTCCAGCTTAGCTCCCCCTCTGTGAGCAGAGTGGGCTGTGCCCATATCCTGCAGCATGGGGAGAGAAGGAAGTTAGAGTAAGTGTGGCCCACCCTCTGCTAGGGGTAGGGTGTGCATGTTAAAAGCTCCCAGATATAGGGAGCCAAACCAGGATCTTGTCTCGGCTGAGATATTGATCAAACCCCAAGCCTGAGCCCTGCAGCCTCAGCTGGATGAAGCAAGCAGACAACTCCAGTTCCAGAAAGAAAGCAGACCCTGAGAAGATAACTGTCAGTAAAGTCCAGCGACCCAGGAGAAGCCATATTCCTCCTCATCTAATCAGTCCCCAGACAGCAGAAGCCAAATTCCTGCCACAGTATAATATAGAGCTAACAAGCAGACGTCCTTTCCTGCAAGCTCCAGGTACATAAGAGAGCAGAAGATAAATTCCTACCAACCATTGCCAATACCTGCTGGGACCTAAGACTTAGGGTCCATTCACACGTCCGTGGTGTGTTGCGGACCCGCAAATTGTGGATCCGCAACACACCCGGCCGGCACCCCCTATAAAAATGCCTATTCTTGTCCGCAGCTAGGACATGTTCTATCTTTTGCGGAGATGCGGACCGGATGTTCGGGGCCACGCTCCGCAAATGCGGAAGCGGAGAGCACATAGTGTGCTCTCTGCTTCACGTCCGGGCCCATAGAGAATGAATGGGTCTGCACCCGTTCAGCAAAATTTCAGAACAGGTGCGGACCCTTTTGCGGAAGTGTGAATGGGGCCTAAAGCTGTATCTTGCTTGGATGAAAGTTACAATCAGTAAAGACAAGTTTGAACTTCACCCAAGGTCTGGATCTGAATTTCTGCTGCAAATCCCTCTATTACTCCTACTAGCACCACACTCAATTTATTGCAAGTGAGACAGGATCCAGGAGTCCAGCCGTACCCAGGTAGGAGACACCATTATCACCACCATACAGGACTTTACACCACTCTGGCATTCCTCACCTGGTACGTGAGTTATAACACCTTGGAGGGCCCTGTGATTGTACCCTGCGCACGCTGCAATTGGCATCACAAACAAAACTATAGACTATCACCTACACCTCACCCAGCCATTGCATAATTTGGCGTCAGTGCATACCCTGTTCCTGGTCATTGCACACTCCCCTCTTCAGCCCTCTCTAACCGACAGTCCCAAGTAAAAATAAATAAAAAGAAACATAACTCTCTTCCCTACAGCTACCTGGAAAAAAAAAAAAAAGTAAAAAAAAAAAAAAAAAAACACCTCATTGTTCTCATGCACATAACAACCTGCACCAACCTGCTCCTCACTGCAAGAACCTGCTCTAATATCTCTCCTGCAACCGTAAGGCCCCGCCCTTTAGAGGAAGAGACCCCGCCTCTTTTTGTGACGTCATACCGACCAGGAGCAAATCCATTATAGACACTACTGCTACCGATATTACAGCCCTCTGCCGGTGAGTGGCTGTTTACAGCCCTAGCACACCCTATGACGTCACCGCGCCGCCCACTTCTACATACCTCCGCACGTCAGGACGTTGTTGTCAATCCTATTACCTGTGACTTGACGTTATTCCCGCAAGGGCTGCTGGGTAACGTAGTCCGCATTGTCTTTTGCAGCTATACTGGACAGAGCTCCGTGCACTACAGTTCCCGTGAGCCACCTCGATGTAAGGCACTTTAATGAGTTGAAGGTCTGTTCGCTGAAGGCTCCGGGGGACCCAGGGGCAGCGGGGTGCGGGTGGGTATACGTCGTGGAGACTGGTGGGAATGCTGCGGGTGAATTGGGGGCACCCGTGTTATTGAGCAGGGGTGGCTGCACGGTGGGGGTGAGTGCGGTGTGTTTTATCACCCGGTGTCCTTTCTTCTGGTTTTCATTATGTGGACTGCATGCTGGGAACATAGTATTGACATGCAGCAGCCGTACACTGACGTATGTATACGTGTGCACAGTATGTAGCTAGTATGTGTGTATGGTATATATAGATGGACAGTATATAGCCTGTGTGTAAATATGTGTATTATATATAGTATATAGCTTGTATAGAATGTGTGTGTATATATGTTTTATATAGATGTCATCTATATATATTACACTTATATAGCGCTGACATATAGATAGATAATATATAGCTAGTATGTGTGTATTGTGTATATATAGATGGACAGTATATAGCCTGTGTGTATTATATATAGATAGTCGGTATATAGCCTGTGTGTGTGTGTATTATATAGAGATAGTCGGTATATAGCCTGTGTGTGTGTATTATATATAGATAGTCAGTATATACACTGTGTGTGTGTGTGTATATTATATATAGATAGTCGGTATATAGCCTGTGTGTGTGTATATTATATATAGATAGTCGGTATATAGCCTGTGTGTGTGTGTATTATATAGAGATAGTCGGTATATACACTGTGTGTGTGTATTATATAGAGATAGTCGGTATATACACTGTGTGTGTGTGTATTATATAGAGATAGTCGGTATATAGCCTGTGTGTGTGTGTATATTATATATAGATAGTCGGTATATAGCCTGTGTGTGTGTGTATTATATAGAGATAGTCGGTATATACACTGTGTGTGTGTGTGTGTATTATATAGAGATAGTCGGTATATACACTGTGTGTGTGTGTGTGTATTATATAGAGATAGTCGGTATATACACTGTGTGTGTGTGTGTGTATTATATAGAGATAGTCGGTATATACACTGTGTGTGTGTGTGTGTGTGTATTATATAGAGATAGTCGGTATATAGCCTGTGTGTGTATTATATAGAGATAGTCGGTATATAGCCTGTGTGTGTGTATTATATAGAGGTAGTCGGTATATAGCCTGTGTGTGTGTATTATATAGAGATAGTCGGTATATAGCCTGTGTGTGTATTATATAGAGATAGTCGGTATATAGCCTGTGTGTGTGTATTATATATAGAGATAGTCGGTATATAGCCTGTGTGTGTATTATATAGAGATAGTCGGTATATAGCCTGTGTGTGTGTGTATTATATATAGAGATAGTCGGTATATAGCCTGTGTGTGTATTATATAGAGATAGTCGGTATATAGCCTGTGTGTGTATTATATATAGAGATAGTCGGTATATAGCCTGTGTGTGTGTGTATTATATAGAGGTAGTCGGTATATAGCCTGTGTGTGTGTGTATTATATAGACATAGTCGGTATATAGCCTGTGTGTGTGTGTATTATATAGAGGTAGTCGGTATATAGCCTGTGTGCAGGGCCGGCCTTTGGGGTGTGCGGGCTGTGCGGCCGCACAGGGCGCCATAGTAACAGGGGCGCTGGGCGGCCGACAGCTCGCAATGTAATCTGCGGCAGGCGAGGCTGCACTTGTGTTCTCCCTCGGGGCGCCCCCTCCATCTAGCCCTCCCCTGTCTGACCTGATTCGTTCCTCCTCCCCTGTCTGACCTGCCTGCTGCCCCCGCCGCTGCCAATAAGAAGAGAGGCAGGAGGAGGAGGAGGAGGGGCTGTGGCCACTGCGCCACCAATGAAGAAAACTGACCTGAATACAAATACAGGAGGCGGGTGCCGGAATCAAATAGCCGGCACCCGACCTCTGTGACAGGGAGCTGCGATCAGCTGCAGTTGAGTTAACCCTTCAGGTGCGGTACCTGAGGGGTTAACTGCCGCTGATCGCAGCTCCCTGTCACAGAGGTCGGGTGCCGGCTATTTGATTCCGGCACCCGCCTCCTGTATTTGTATAAGAAACGTTGGTGGCACAGTGCGCCCCCCCCCCCCCAAACACCCCAGTATAAGAAACAAACATAATTGGTGGCACAGTGCGCCCCCCCCCCCCCAGTATAAGAAACATTGGTAGCTCAGTGGGAAGTGCCAATGAGGGTTAAAAAATAATTTAAAAAAATTAACTCACCTCCTCCAGTTGATCGCGTAGCTGCCGGTCTTTCTTCAGGACCTGTGGTGACGTCACAGCTCATCACATGACCCATTACCATGGTGATGGATCATGTGATGAGCACAGTGATGTCACCACAGGTCCTTTGACAGGTCATGAAGAAAGAACAGAAGACGATCAATTGGAGGAGGTGAGTTAATTATTTTTTTATTTTTTAACCCTCATTGGCACTGCCCACTGCGCCACCAATGTTTATTATATTGAGGGGGGGCGCACTGCGCCACCAATGTTTATTATATTGAGGGGGGGGGCGCACTGCGCCACCAATGTTTATTATATTGAGGGGGGGCGCACTGCGCCACCAATGTTTATTATATTGAGGGGGGGCGCACTGCGCCACCAATGTTTATTATACTGGGGTGTTGGGGGGCGCACTGCGCCACCAATGTTTATTATACTGGGGTGTTGGGGGGGCGCACTGCGCCACCAATGTTTATTATACTGGGGTGTTGGGGGGGGCGCACTGCGCCACCAATGTTTATTATATTGAGGGGGGGCGCACTGCGCCACCAATGTTTATTATATTGAGGGGGGGCGCACTGCGCCACCAATGTTTATTATACTGGGGTGTTGGGGGGCGCACTGCGCCACCAATGTTTATTATACTGGGGTGTTGGGGGGGCGCACTGCGCCACCAATGTTTATTATACTGGGGTGTTGGGGGGGCGCACTGCGCCACCAATGTTTATTATACTGGGGTGTTGGGGGGGGGGCGCACTGTGCCGCCAATGTTTATTATATTGGGGGGGCGCACTGCGCACAACGATGGGTTAGGGAAATTTCACAGCAGAGTGCGCATGCGCTGGGAGCCTCGCCCGCGGTTAGGGTAGGGAAAAATTATGGGCCAGTGCACAGGTGCGGTGATCGGATGGATGTTCTCAGCAGGACACCGGCCGACACTGCGCATGCGCTGGGAGCCTCACCAGCGGTTAGGGTAGGGAAAAAGCACTGGCCCGTACGTAATTTTTCCCTTCCCTAACCGCTGGTGAGGCTCCCGGTGCATGCGCATTGTCGGCCGGTGTCCAGCTGAGAACATCCATCCGATCACTGCGCCTGCGCACTGGCCCATAGTTTTTCCCTACCCTAACCGCCGGCGAGACTCCTGGCGCATGCGCACTCTGCTGTGAAACTTCCCTAACCTGACGTTGTGCGCCTGCGCGGCGCTGCACACCTCCTCACGTCATGTCCGGTGCGACCGGAAGTGACGAGGGTAGGGAAATCTCACGAAGTAGGGAAGTATAACATTACACCGGCCTTTGGGGTGTGTGGGCTGGTAACTACTTGGTTGGATAGTCAGCAACAAGCAGTGTTTTTTTTTTTTGGGGGGGGGGGGAGGGGCGCCACAAGGTTAGCTCGCACAGGGCGCCTGGACACCTAAGGCCGGCCCTGCCTGTGTGTGTGTATTATATAGAGGTAGTCGGTATATAGCCTGTGTGTATTATATAGAGATAGTCGGTATATAGCCTGTGTGTATTATATAGAGATAGTCGGTATATAGCCTGTGTGTATTATATAGAGATAGTCGGTATATAGCCTGTGTGTGTGTGTGTATTATATAGAGATAGTCGGTATATAGCCTGTGTGTATTATATAGAGATAGTCGGTATATAGCCTGTGTGTGTGTGTGTATTATATAGAGATAGTCGGTATATAGCCTGTGTGTGTGTGTGTATTATATAGAGATAGTCGGTATATAGCCTGTGTGTGTGTGTATTATATAGAGATAGTCGGTATATAGCCTGTGTGTGTGTGTATTATATAGAGATAGTCGGTATATAGCCTGTGTGTGTGTGTATTATATAGAGATAGTCAGTATATAGCCTGTGTGTGTGTGTATTATATAGAGATAGTCGGTATATAGCCTGTGTGTGTGTGTGTGTATTATATAGAGATAGTCGGTATATAGCCTGTGTGTGTATTATATAGAGATAGTCGGTATATAGCCTGTGTGTGTGTGTATTATATAGAGGTAGTCGGTATATAGCCTGTGTGTGTATTATATAGAGGTAGTCGGTATATAGCCTGTGTGTGTATTATATAGAGGTAGTCGGTATATAGCCTGTGTGTGTGTATTATATAGAGATAGTCGGTATATAGCCTGTGTGTGTGTATTATATATAGAGATAGTCGGTATATAGCCTGTGTGTGTGTATTATATAGAGGTAGTCGGTATATAGCCTGTGTGTGTGTGTATTATATAGAGGTAGTCGGTATATAGCCTGTGTGTGTGTATTATATAGAGGTAGTCGGTATATAGCCTGTGTGTGTGTGTATTATATAGAGGTAGTCGGTATATAGCCTGTGTGTGTGTGTATTATATAGAGATAGTCGGTATATAGCCTGTGTGTGTGTGTGTATTATATAGAGATAGTCGGTATATAGCCTGTGTGTGTGTATTATATAGAGATAGTCGGTATATAGCCTGTGTGTGTGTGTATTATATAGAGGTAGTCGGTATATAGCCTGTGTGTGTGTATTATATAGAGATAGTCGGTATATAGCCTGTGTGTGTATTATATAGAGATAGTCGGTATATAGCCTGTGTGTGTGTGTGTATTATATAGAGGTAGTCGGTATATAGCCTGTGTGTGTGTATTATATAGAGATAGTCGGTATATAGCCTGTGTGTATATACAGATATCTTTGGGTTTTACACACATGTATTTCTATATATTAGTATGTAGTTATATGTGTGGATTATTGCTGCTTGATTGGCGCATGCGCAGTGGATTCCACGGTGCGCGCTCCATCATGAGGCTGCTGATACCTGGCCCTGTCAATCCAGAGGCGGGGGAGGGCAGAACCAGGCCAAGCTCAGGTGCACAGGCCCGACCCCTCGGTGCACTTCTGATTGCATTTGCTTATTTAATAACCGTTGATTTTCTCCACAATGCTGCATGATAGGAGGAAATGGCAGACACGCTTTTACACCTGGTCTCGGAGGGTTGTCCCTGCTGACAGATGCTAACACATTAGTCTTGAGATGATACTCAAGACCCTTTCCTGGAGTGAGATTGTGACCATTCTTGCTCAACGGGCTAACCACATCCACTTTCCCACATACTTTGCAGAACCTAGTGTTGCCAAATTGTTGAGAAAATAAGCTCCAAAAAGTCTCCATCAAAGCCCTATTTTGTGACTTTTTGAAGCCAGAATTCTGGGGTGCAGGGGCCGATACGTCGCAATAAAACCCTCTCCCCTGAGATGTGCGCCTTGACAGTTCCTAGGTGCCTGCGCGTGGCCACTCCATTTTCTTTGGGAGTTCTGGAGCCGAGTACAGCGCTCATCTATCTCCGGAATTCCCATAGAAATGAATGGAGGGGCCACACGCATGCCTCACCGGCCGATCCATTCATTTCAGGGGGTGCTGCAGGGGGTGTTGGTCCCCCTTTCTTGTTATCAGTGGGGGTCCCAGCGGTAGCAACCCCACTGATCTAATAGTTATGCCCTATATTGTGGATAGGGGATAACAAGCTAACCAGAATACCCCTTTAATCCCTTTCCAATATGTTCCATACATGTACAAGGCATGTCAGGTCTTTCAAGATGGTGCCTGCTCTGGAGTGGAGCGAGCCCCAAAGCCGCTGGGAGTCTACTGTTTTACATAGCAGACACCTGGAGGCAATGTCTGCGATCAGCAATAAAGCCAATCACAAATGTTTAACCTCTCAGATTGTGACCACGGCATCTGAGAGGCCTTTTCCTGGGAGCTATGCTCTGGGGCTCTAATGCCCCCCCTTATCCCCCACACTGCGATCAAGGTAGCCTTTTGGTTGCTAGGGCAGCCTGGAAGATCCGAGGCCTACAACGGCTATGCTGCTCTGTTAAATCATTGCTGTCTATGGAAGAAGCGATCTGAGGATCGAATGTTAAAATCTCCAAGGGGGACCTAAAATAAATGCCAAAAAAGTAAAATTCCACTTACCCCCCCCCCTCCCCCCCCTATTAAAAATGAACCAAAAAAAAAATCTTAGGTATTTCCATGTCCCAAAACGCCCGCGCGATATCCTTTACGATGAACGCCATAGCTGGTTTACTGTTTTTTTGGGCACTTCACTTCCCCCCTTGCCCCCCCCCCCCCAAAAAAAAATTGAATAAAAAGTCACACACACTCCTGAATGGTATCAATAAAAAAGTACAGATCGCCCTGCAAAAAAACTAGCCCCTTCCACAGCTATGTTGACGTAATATATATTTTTTAAAGTCATGGGGGTCAGAATATGGCGAAGAAAAACTATTTATTTCCAACGCTTTTACTTAAGTATTAAAATACAAGAAAAATTATACAATTGTGGTATCGCTGTAATCGCACAAGTCAATTTTACCGCGTAGGGAACGCTGTCAAAATTAAACCCATGATGACGGTGTTGCGTTTTTTGTTTCCAGTTCCATTCCATTTGGAATTTTTTATCCATTTCCCCACTACATTCTATGCAATATTAAATGGTGCCACTAGAACGTGCAACTTGTCCCGCAAAAAAACAGAAAAATAAAAAGTAAAGGCAGAGAGTAGAAAACGGAAAATCACTGTGTCAGGAAGGGGTGGATGAAGGTTTCTGGGCACCCTGCAGCAGATCTCTGACCCGATCATAGCCGCACCACATGTGGCCCCAGAGACTTGTGTTTGTTATAGAGGGCAATGCATTCATCTTCGGCCTCATGCACACGACTGTTCGTTTTTTTTGCGGTCCGCAAACCGCGGATCTGCAAAAAACGGAAGCCGCCTGTGTGCCTTCCGCAATTTGTGGAACAGAACAGGCGGCCCATTGTAGAAATGCCTATTCTTGTCCGCAAAACGGACAAGAATAGGACATGTTCTATTTTTTTTTTTCTTTTGCGGGGCCACGGAACGGAGCAACGAATGCGGACAGCACACGGAGTGCTGTCCGCATCTTTTGCGGCCCCATTGAAGTGAATGGGTTCGCATCTGAGCCGCCAAAACGGCTGCTCGGATGCGGACCCAAACAACGGCTGTGTGCATGAGGCCTTCTGCAGATGTTTTCATGTTGGTGCCTGGCAGAGTGGATGCACCTCAGGTATAAGTAATTACACCGTACCTAAAATGGTAGAACAGCTGTTGGGTGTTGACATGGCTGCCCATAGCAGTGCTGGCATAATTAGGTTATAAATGAGTTATGAGCCCGTGACTTGTATTACACTAGTACATGCAGCGTCTGAGGACATGCATACAAGGAGGGGCAGTACATTATAAAATCTACCTTTTTGTTTTGTTTTTTTCCGTCCGTATTCTATACAGAAATTTTCCAAAAGGTCAAGTCTGTCGTTCTCGTACATTTGCATCCCATTTCACGTTATAACAGTCTTGCGGTTCTTGCTTCTCATAGATTTTAGATATTTTTTATTTTTTTCCAATTTTCAGACACCATTGTTTAAAGGGACATCAATATCAGATCCTTGGGGGTCTCACTTCCAGCACCCCAGCCAATCAGCCGTTTCAAGTGGTGAGGGCCACTGCCTGTTCTTAGGCTAGTAGTGATGTCACATGGTCGGTACCGTTCAGGTGAATGGGCCTGAGCTGCATTACCAAGCACAGCCTCTATACAATGTATGGCGCTGTGACAAGGCTGCAGCACTCACCAGTGTGTCACAGCCTATTCAGATGTTGGGTGTCCGACCCCACCGTTCTGATGTTGATGACTTATCCCAAGGATAAGCCATGAATATACTTTCAGAAAACCCCTTTAATCGTTTATACTGCAGGTACACACAAGAGCAACCCAGTAATTACATGGAAAGCCTTAAAGGGATTATCCAAGTTGAATAAAAACTCAAATGGTCTAAAATAATAAAAATAAGTCATTTTTGCCCCTTTTCTCTCTTGCTGCTTCCAGCATTGTGATTCGGTCCTGCAGTGATGACGTCACCTTCCTGTCTGTAGCGGAGATGTTCTGTGCACACACGTCACCGTTGGGCCAGTCACAAGGCTTACCAGAAGGAGGCCAGTGATTGGCTGCAGCAGTGACATGATGAGCCCAGAACATCACTGCAGCAGCCAAGAAAACTGCTGTTCGACTCCCAGGATGTAAACTTCCTGTTTGACGCCACTGCAGCCAGTCTCTGGCTTCAGCAGTGACCTGCACCCTTTGCATCATGACAGAGGGTCACGTGACGCAGAGGGAGCAGGTCACTGCTGCGGCCAGAGATTGGCTTCAGCAGCGTCAAACAGGAAGCTCACATCTAGGGACCAGAGCGGAGCAGCTGACGCCATGGAGTGAAGGTGACAGCGCTGGGAAGCCAGTAAGTATGCTTCCCTTTCCAGGTCTGCCCGGGAGGAAAGGGGTTTGCCAAAGTAACCCCCTCCCCCAAGGTGCACAATCTGTAACGTCTAGTGCCACTCGGTGGAGTTTGTATGAAAAACAATCACTATGTTCCTCTTAGCAATTAAATTGGCACTAAAACTGGCACATGTGGTGGGCACGCCGTGCTTGGCTTTAGATAGGCCTTCATCCCGGCACATGCTTGCGTAGCACCTCTGTTGTTATGGTCCACAGGATGCGGTGCCTGAAGCCTCCATAGGAGATGGACACATGGTCCATACCTGTAAAATGACGGATGCATGTCCTGCTGTTTGTAGTTACACCCGAGTCCACAGGTGGTTTTTCCGGAGCTCATGGCGATGGTCTCTTCTCTCTCACAGGTGGTCAGTGAAATGTCCTTTGTCCTGGTGGGGAGCGCCTGCTGATGGTTTGCGGTGGAGTTTCCTGTACTTCCTGCTCGTCCCCCTCCCTTGACCCCTGGACCTTCCTCACTAATGACTGGCTGGATTGTCCTACCCATCAGCCTGACTGCATTTTCCATTCCTGGGATATGGATTGTGTAAGTAACCTCAGCTTGACATATCATGCAGGATGGGGGCACCATAGAGTGAGTGCCCTCAGGACAGCGCAGTAATAGGGAGGGTCACGAAGACTCATCGTAATGGGTTGTGCAGAGGTAAGTACTGCTATATTTATTACAAATTAGCCCCTGGCATAACAGTGCCCACCTCGCAGGGAAGAGCAACAAACAGTCAAAAATGGCCAGTTTGACCCCTAAGTCCAAATACACTCTTGGCGCAGAGGATCAATAAGATCAGTGCGCTGGCGGTGGATCTGCCGAAGTTAGGTAGAGGCGCCAGCCTCTACATAACTCCGGCGCATCCACCACCGGTCTAAATCTACGCTAGCTTCCTTGCTGGCGTAGATACACTTTCTATGCCTACGGCCGAATGCACACGGCCGTGTTCCGGTGCCGAGAGCGGTCCGTGGTATGCCGGGCTGGATTCCTGTTCAGAGCAGGAGCGCACGGCGTCATTGGTTGCTATGCCACCTCCTGCGCGTCTGCAATATTTGGCAAAAAAAGACAAAATATAATGTCTTACTGGTCAGAGCTTCAAATAGCTTAAGATATAGGAGATGGTTATAGGAGGACTGTGTAGGCACGTGGAGAGCAGAGCGCCATGCAGGAAGGACTGATGGTGGTTGTAGAGCGACTGCGCAGAAAGATATAATAGACGGGATATGAGTGTGGAGACATGATTATCCCTGGTTATAGTAAGTGAGCTGTATACGGTATGGTCAGATGAGATAGCAGTGACGTGTTTGTATGAATAGAAGAAATGCTGCTCTGGAACAGGAGTTCCAGAAGTAGTTACGACCACACATGGTGGGCCCCTCCTGGAATTATCTGCAGCAGAAAGTCAACAGCGAAATTTGCACCAATTGGTGCAGAAATCCTCATGGAAATTCTGGGGGTTTGCATTGCAGTCTACAGCAGAAAGGTGCAGAACAGACCCCCTGCAGATGTAAAATTTCATCCACTACTGTAAATATGGCGGACTTTCCTCATGTAATTCCTCTGCAGATTTTCTGTCGCTTTCTTCTCTGCTGTGGATTTTCATGAGAAAAGGTGCAGATTTCTGCTGTGGAAAATCAGCAGCGTTTCAGTCCCATGTGAACATAACCCAAAGAACCTCTACAGACTCCGTGACTTGAGGGCTGCCCTGTTCTCTGTGAATGTGAAGGGGGTTCTCCACTCTTTAAACCCCCCCCCCCCCCTCCACCTTCTTCCATTCCAGTAGTCAGAACAGAAGGCCACTCTAGATTTATAGGACCTTACTTGTTATTGCATTACATTGATGCCCCCCATATTTTGGTGGGTTCCATGTAAAGCCTGGGTGGTCCAACCTGTACAGTTGTTTAACCAGTCAGCCCTTGACCTTTTATTAAAAAACTGCTTTACCTTGAACCACAAAGTTTTTCTGGTCAGGCAGGTCTTGCTCGCATGTATAACAAGCAGAGCTGATGGACTCCTGGTAACATTGTCACTTGGTCTTTTTTTTCTCCAGGTATGCAATGGCTGTGATGAACCATCACGTGTGTCCTGTGGAGAACTGGTATGAAACACGCTTACACCATTTTTCTTCCATTGTATATTCGCACCACATATCGCCCACCATAGGTTAGGGTGCAGGCACATTTATACAATTCCAATACTATTAAGTGTTCCAGTATGTTCAGGAGGTTGACACACTCAGGAGATGGCCGCATGTATGGTCCTCACTTCACTAAGAGATGAAGCCTCTCCTTGGTGAGGCCAGGATGACTGTACACCAGGTCAGGACTTGGCTATTGGCCAACCACACCTGGAAATAGTGGCACCCAGTCTTGGGAGTAGGGCGAATAATGTTTAATTGGCTTTGCATGAAAAACATTACCCAACCTGATTACGTAAGAGAGACACCAGAAAATACCTTTACTTCTGATTAACATGGCTCAGGTATTGCACAGTTTTCCTTTAGTTTATGGATGTAGGTGAAGCAATGCTTTCCTTATGTAATGAAGCCTATGGACTCTCTCTGCAGGATGTACAACGTGACCTGTTCCGATGACAACGCCAAGCAGGGGGCCCCCAAGACCTGCTGTACCCTGGATGATGTCCCCCTTATCAGGTGACTTACGGGCAGGGTGGATAAAAATCTATGATTTCTTTTTTTTTTTTTTAAATCTAAAAAATCTGATTTTTTTTTATTTTAAATTGGATTTTTTTTAGATAAAATGCTTTTTGAGGAAAATATATTACCATCCAAAGGTTATTCCATCATGAAATAAAGATTTGTTTTTTAAATTATGTAGAATAAGGCTGTATATGTAATTTTTTTGGTAAATAAATTCCATTAATCTATTCACAATGTCATGCTCTTCCAGAGGTTTTTGTAAGATTATTGGGCAGTTTCTCTGCCTACAAGATATTATCACAGATGCTTGGTTTACTTTTGCAGTTCTCAAAACTGAATTTGACTCAGCAGAGATCACATGCCTCTTCTTCACAGCAAAAATGTTATAACATGAACAGAGTTGAGAAAAAGACCTTAATCCTAACTTCTACAAACCTATGAATGCAGAATCAACCTAATCAAACTAATATGAAAAGTAGTTATTCTAAAAATCTTCATCTACTTGCATATTATAAGTTATACCAGCAGGAATTAGTCTTTATGTAGAAAACTATGATTTAAATCAAGCCTAAAGCTACTTTCACACTTGCGTTCGGGGTTCCGCTTGTGAGTTCCATTTGAAGGCTCTCACAAGCGGCCCCGAACGGATCCGTTCAGCCCTAATGCATTCTGAGTGGATGCGGATCCGCTCAGAATGCATCAGTTTGGCTCCGCTTGGCCTCCGTTCCGCTCAGCAGGCGGACACCCGAACGCAGCTTGCAGCGTTTTCGTGTCCGCCAGGCCGTGCGGAGCCAAACGGATCCGTCCAGACTTACAATGCAAGTCAATGGGGACGGGTCCGTTTGACGTTGACACAATATGGTGCAATTGCAAACGGATCCGTCCCCCATTGACTTTCAATGTAAAGTCAGGAGTTCCTATTAATATACCATCAGATCAGAGTTTTCTCCAATCCGATGGTATATTTTAACTTGAAGCGTCCCCATCACCATGGGAACGCTTCTATGTTAGAATATACCATCGGATTTGAGTTAGATCGTGAAACTCAGATCCGACAGTATATTCTAACACTGAGGCGTTCCCATGATGATGGGGACGCTTCAAGTTAGAATATACTAAAAGAACTGTGTAAATGACTGCCCCCTGCTGCCAGGCAGCAGGGGACAGACACCCCCCCTCCCTCCCTCCCCTGTATTTAACTCATTGGTGGCCAGTGCGGCCGCCCCCCCCCCCACCCCCCTGTTTTTAACTCCTCATTGGTGGCCAGTACGGCCGGCCCCCCCTCCCCCCCCCCTGTTTTTAACTCATTGGTGGCCAGTGCGGCCCCCCCCCCCCCTGTTTTTACCTCATTGGTGGCCAGTGCGGCTGGCCCCCCCTCTCCCCCCTAATTAAAATGACCGACCCCCACCCCATCATTGGTGGCAGTGGAGAGTTCCGATCGGAGTCCCAGTTTAATCACTGGGACTCCGATCGGTAACCATGGCAACCAGGACGCTATTGCATTCTTGGCTGCCATGGTTACTTAGCAATTAGAAGCATTATACTTACCTGCGATGTCTGTGACCGGCCCGGCGCTCCTCCTACTGGTAAGTGAAAGGTCTGTGCGGTGCATTGCCTATAGCACAGACCTGTCACTTACCAGTAGGAGGAGCGCCCGGCCGGTCACAGACATCGCAGGTAGGTATAATGCTTCTAATTGCTAAGTAACCATGGCAGCCAAGACTGCAATAGCATCCTGGTTGCCATGGTTACCGATCGGAGTCCCAGCGATTAAACTGGGACTCCGATCGGAACTCTCCACTGCCACCAATGATGGGGGGTCGTCATTTTAATTAGGGGAGGGAGGGGGGGCCGGCCGCACTGGCCACCAATGAGTTAAATACAGGTGAGGGGGGGGGGTCTGCCCCCTGCTGCCAGGCATTTACACAGTTCTTTTAGTATATTCTAACTTGAAGCGTCCCCATCACCATGGGAACGCCTCTGTGTTAGAATATACTGTCGGATCTGAGTTTTCACAAAGTGAAAAATCAGATCTGAAAAAAACAGTTATGCAGACGGATCCGTTCTGAACGGATGCAAGCGTTTGCATTATAGGAGCGGATCCGTCTGTACAGACACCAGACGGATTCGCTCCGAACGCAAGTGTGAAAGTAGCCTTACTGACTAGTGATTTAAATCGTGATTTAAATCAAATCCACACTGCTTACGGGCTTTGCTGTCAGTTTTCCGTTCTCATGCTTGTGTCTTCTCCATATTGACAATCAAACCTTTTCTTGTCCTATCCTATCAGTAAGTGTGGGACATACCCACCTGAGAGCTGCCTCTTCAGCCTGATTGGGAATGTCGGAGCTTTTATGGGTGAGTGCTCCCCAAGAAACCTCATGTATCTTCACTGTCCACATTTTCCACCAGTGTCCTACTCATCCACCCACACTCACATCAGTTTCCCCATCCCTTCTCCCACCACACTTGTCTCCCCACCCATCCCATTGCCATCTTTCCAACCAAGAATGTTTCTCCCCCATTCATCCCGTGCCCCCCGTGTCCTCTTTCCGTCCCTCCTCCCTGACTCTCCTCTCTCTCAGTGGTGATGATCTGTTTGCTGAGATACAGCCAGGTCATCGAGCTCAGCCACAGCTCATGGCTGAACACTGTTGCTCTGATCTCCGGCTGCACCAACGCGGCAGGACTAGTCATGGTGGGGAACTTCCAGGTAAGCATGCAGTAGTCTCAACAGCTTTGTGTCTGTGCTTGCCGTAGTTCTCACCCACTTTGTGTTCTCCTTTACCGTAACGTTTTCTGCTCATGCAGTGCTACTCTTCTAGGAGTTATTCACCTCAATTTAGAAAATCTAATTTCCCATAGCGTGATGTCACTACTGCCAGGCTGCTGTTCTTCTGTCAGCAATGGCAGCTTTGAATCATTTCGGACAGAGAGGTTGCTATCGATACACTTCACGTTGTCAGGCAGTGCTTCCCTAGCAACCAGTCTGTCTCAGCATACCCGTGTGTCCGGTTATAGGCCAAAGGTGGCGACAAGTAGACCCAACAGTACTCCAAAAGATATAAATTAAGGTGAACAACTTGTGTAACCTCTGACTAAGGCCTCATGCACTAGACCGTATTTTCTTAAGACCGCTAGACCATATTTTAAAGTGTAACTGTCATATTATTATTTTTTTATTTGCTAGTTTATTAGAGGTAGGCATGTATACCTGAGTTAGTCTGTCAATGATTGTGAATTGTGTAATGACCTTTATAATAACAATTTCATTAATGTCCCCTGTCCCTTTCCACTGGTCCATTACTAGGGCTTGTCTGTCTCCCAACTTAATGTAAACAGAAGACGGTCCTTTACACTGCCTGTCTGCATTAGGCTTCAGAGTGAGGAGGCGTGTCTCTCGTAATCCAATCTGATTGGCTGGCAGGAAGCTGCTGGATACAGAAAGTGTGTATGTAAAGAGAAGGAAGGCAGTTTTAGCCCCAGAGAACTGGCCGAGGAGCCATCTTGAGAAGATCCTCATGTTGTAGGGTTGAAAACAAGGGAAAAGCTCAAGGAAAACAGTGCTATGTGAAGAAACTAAAGATTGCTTTATGCATAATGCTCCACCAGCAGTAACATATGCAACATTTTATTTTTTTATGAAAACATGACAGTTACACTTTGAGGTCCGTGTCCAATCCACATTTTTTGCCAGGGCCGGAAAAATGCAAACAGAAGACGGATGTCAACTATATGCTATCTGCATCCACGCAGCCGTATGTCCGTCCTGCAAGAAGAATAAAACATGTTCTATTCTTGTCCTTTTTTGTGGACAAGAATAAGCATTTCTACAATAGGACGGAACGTGCTGAATGGGAAAGCATCTAACGCATACAGTCGGTGTCCGTGTTTTGCGGATCCACACTTTGCGAACCGCAAAACACAATATGGTCGTGTGCAGGAAGCCTAAATGTAGTACTTTTTGGTGATCCAGGGATTTTCTGGTGTGGGTAGCTTTGGGTAATGAGTGTCACTAAATAGTCTATTCCTGGCAGGTGGATTACGCCAAGTCTCTACATTACATTGGTGCAGGAGTGGCATTTCCAGCCGGGCTGTTGTTTGTATGTCTTCACTGCATCCTTACTTACCATCTGGCTGCTAGTGCTCTAGACTACTTTGTAGGACATCTGCGTGTAAGCCTGACCACTGTGGCCTTAATATCCCTTGTCTTGAGTATCCTTTACATACGAGGAAGGAAAAGAAACGGTGAAAGATGGTGGGCACTGCTGTGTGGCTTAAAAGTGCGTAAATTGGTGTAATTTGCCACAACTAGAGTCTCTACATTTTTTCACACTTGTTCAAAAAGGGTGTTTTTGCTTGGTGGGAAGGGGTCGAGCTTTGTTACGGGTGTTGCTCAAGATGTGACACAAGTCTGGTGTAAAATTCTGTAATCCGACCAATAGTATGTACAGAGGTTGAGGAAAGTGTCTGTCCTTGCACCCAGAGGTCACACATGTTTTCTTCTTAGTAGTTTTGAGGAATATTGTTAGCAAAATAATACGCTGGATGGCTTTTTTTCTGGCTATAAATTTTTTTTTTTCATTTTCCTTTCAATGTAGCCGTATGAAGGCTTGTTTTTGGTTGATGTAAATTGTATTTTTTAGTGCCACCATTTTGGGTATATATAATTTATTACCTTTTTTGGGGTGCGAAGAGGGAACGAAAAAGCTGTTCCGACATTGTTTTTAGCAGTTTAAATTTACAATATTCAGTGTGCGGCATAACTAATACGTTACTGTTATTCTATGGCTCAGTACTACGGGATGAGCGAATCGACTTCGGATGAAACATCCGAAGTCGATTCGCATAAAACTTTGTTCCAATACTGTACGGAGCAGGAGCTCCGTACCGTATTAGAATGTATTGGCTCTGATGAGCAGAAGTTATTGCTCCGCGAAGTCTCGCGAGACATCGCATAATAACGTGATAAATTAATTTGTACTGTAAAGAAACATTTCCCGAACAAAGTTTTATGCGAATCGACTTTGGATGTTTCATCCGAAGTCGATTCGCTCATCCCTAGTCAGTACGATTGCTGCAATATCAAGTATGTATAGTTTTATGTGTGTTTATATTTTTTTTTCATTTCTTTTTTTGTCATACTATGCGACTTGTCCATTCGGAGGCTCAATGACTATTGTAATACACTGCCATCCTTCTGAATTACAGTGTATTATGCTTATCAGCCTAAGTTGATTGTGCTGCAGAGCGACAGTGCTTCTGTCAAACCCTTTAGATGCCGTGGTCGCTATTAACCATGCATCTAAGGGGTTAAATAGCTAGGATCTAAGTTATATCCGATCCTTGCCATTGCAACACTGCAGTCTGCTATATTACAGCCAGCATCGGGGAGCAGGTAAGTCATCTTTCCTTTAGGGCTCTGTCACATAAGGGTGTCCCTTGCGGGAATCGCGCTCCTCCATGTGAAAGAGGAATCATGTGTTCTGGACTTAGGAGGAGCACGGCATTATCATGATTGATAATGCTGTGTGCCTCTGCCTGACCTTTCTGTAACGGAATCATACTGACAGCTTTATGTCAGTATGATTCCGTTACAGAAAGGTCAGGGGGATGCACACAGCATTATCAATCTTGATAATGCATTGCGCTTCTGTATTCCAGACCGCACAATCTCTCTCTCATATGGAGTGTGATTCCTGCAAGGGACACGCTCATGTGAAAGAGCCCTTACAGGTTCGGCCGAGGGGGTTGGTGGCCAAAACTCTCCCAGTCTTTCACAACCCCTTTAAGGCCAACCCGCCGCTGGCATAATATTACACCATGGGGTGGAAAAGTGTGGAAATGTAAAATTTTGGCTGTATTCAGTCACCACAAGAGGGCGCTGATGAGCAAGTTGTGCATCCAAGTGTATTTCCCTTAACTTTCTACCCAGGTGGTGTTTTTTTCATCCACGAAAGCTTCCTCCTTCAACACCTGGCTGCCATCTGCGAGTGGATCTTTGTCCTGGACATACTGGTCTTCTACGGGACTTTTGCCTACGAGTTTGGTTCAGTTTCCACAGATACAATAATGGCGGCCCTGCAGAGCTCGGCCGCTCGCAGTTGTAAGTCGCCGGGAAGCAGCAGCACATCCACCCACCTCAACTGTAACCCTGAGCGGATTGCCATGATTTAAAGAACCATGTGGTAAAGGGGCCATTGACCTACCAGTCCTAACACTCAGGATTATTTTTAAGAATTTTTATTTTTACCAAATATATAAAGTAATGTAAGAAGCCAATTTTAACTCTTTTACAGCCGGATAGGCCTAAGACGGTCCTGACTGGCAGCAAACGGATCACGTGAAACAAAAGTATTCACAAAGACTCACTTTTTTCATGTACATTGTCACGTCTGACACTTTTTGGGGATTTTTTTATATTCACTTGTATTCTTCTTTTCTTTTTTTTTTGCATTTGTGTGTGAGTATTTCAAAAGTAATAGCTATTGCTTAAAACATGTGGAAACCTCTAACCTGATAATAATCAGGAGGAATTACCCATACATTTATATATTGCTTTCTCATGTACATTGACAAGTGTGACTGTTACAGGGTGGTCATATAGGGTTCTGTTAAAGATAGCCCCCTGAGCTCCAGGGTAGGCTGTGTGATGAGCACATCTACTGCCGACTAGATTAACCCCCTATGGACTTCTCATATTTGTATTTTTAGGTGCCCTAGTATTTTAAAGGTATACTCCGGTCCACAGAATATACCATTAATGCCTCGTGGGTCCCATCATGTATCTGAAGAAGCCACGTCACCTGGTGAGATGGACACTGACCATCGCATTCAGGCTGCAATCGAGTGCAGAGGTGGCCGGGGTCACATCACAGTGCAGCGGTTTCCGTAATCCTGGCCACCTCTGAATTCAATCGCGGCCTGCAGTCGCATCACCTGTCAAGATGGGGTTGGGGGACCTCTGTTTTTGAGGTGGATGCAGGTCCAGCCTCTAAGACACGGACCGATCGATCAGACATTTATGGTGTATTCTTTGTGAAGATGGGAAAACCCATTGTCTGATGGTGGAGGTCCCTTAGGACCCCAGCTTATTTTGTGAATAGGTGTCCTTGTTTTACTGTATAAGCTAGCCAACAGTGTCTACTTGTATTTTCCATAAAATAACAATACTTTGAGCACCTTTTTTTTTTTATTTTTAGCATTTTACATTGTGCCTTTCCTCTTTTATTCCTACTGGACACATATGAGTAACTTGGCCACTAGGCTTTTACCGTTCCCCCTGTCAATAGGGTATGTCCCTGCACAGTTCGATACTGCGAGCAGTATGTTGGGACTGGTTCCTCTTACAAAGTGAATGGTAAAACCCATTTGTCAATGTCGTTATTTTTCCAGGAGGAATAATAGGGAGAAAAGCACAATGCACACTTCTAAGACCGGAGGCTCCAGACATGTTATTTTTAATGGAGCTGGGGGTTTCCACTTATCCACAGGATAATTTCTAAGTGTCTGACCGCTGGACCCCCCCACCGATCGAAAACGGGGCCCTGCATCCCCTGGTTGAATAGAGCAGCGGTCGAGCATGTGCACTGCCACCCTATGCAGAGTCTGTGGGGTTACAGAAGACAGCCGAGTACAGTCGCTCCATTCAGAAGGGGGACAAGGGACCTTTTGATTGAAGGATAGGTGGTGGGTAATGATTTTGGGACGCCCCCTTTAAGGCTACGACAACTGTATTGATAATTCATACGGTGGACCCTGAGGCAGGTAGAACATTGAATATCGCGGTGCTATGCTGAAATAATAGAGGCCATCCTAACTTTCTACACTGATCCTGGTGGCACAAACGTCGCATTCCATGTAGTACATGCAATATGTCAAACCAGCACAGATAAGACACTATGGGCCAGATTTATCATGACTCTGACAGCTCAATCCGCTTTAACATATGGCTAAAGTCAGTTTTATCCAAGTCAGATTTATGATCGGCCCTTTAAGACTGTAATAAATGTGGTTTGACGGTAGCAGTTTATCCGTCAGTAAGCAGCTTTACAAAAGTCGCACGTTTTTATGAAAAAGTCACACGTTTTTATGAAAAAGTCGCATGTTCTATTAAAAAGTCTCATAAGATAAGCATGGTCCTCACTGGAGTGAAATTGCGACTTTTTAAATAGTCCCAATAGTAAATCTGTGTAGAGATTCATTTACATAAGAAAACACGCCCACTTTTAGAAAACTGGCGAGCATAGTGCAGAGCAGAAAAAAGTCGCAAATTTGTGCGCAGTTTTAGCGTATGGGACTTTTTCACTCCATTATTCTGACCTGAGCTAATGATAAATCTGGCCCTATGTGATCGTCTTAGATAAGCTAATGACCACTACGGTTTCCACGTGTTTGTATGCAGCTTAGTATTACGGTAATGTATTGCTTTGCAGGCCCTTGGTACAACTGATGCAGATATCAATACCTCAAAACTGCCATATTTTCTGAACACATTTTTTATATGTAGGACATGGGAACTTTTCATTTTATATGTTGCACGTCATGAATATTCATACCAGGGTAACACCACATGCTACAGTATTTGGCAATAAAAAAAAAGAAGCAGTACACCAGATCAGCCACTAGGTGTCGAAATGCAAACCTTAACCAGGGCAGAGACAACGTCCTGTTATGTCATCTGCGTCAAGGTCACATATCCACAAGCCTTAAAACCTTTTTTTGTGTACGGCTTTGTTCAGAAAGATCTTTTCCTGGAGAAGTGACTGTCGCTGCTGCTTTGGGGTGGGAAGTGCCCTTCCTGTCCGAAACTGTTACAAACTTCCTCACTGCCACTTGACACATACAGGAAACCTTGTCCTGAGTACAGCAGAGCCGGGATTCCTGCTCGCTCTGCTATCCCAGGGGATCCACACTCTTCTACTTGCTGCTCTAACAGAGGCTCGGAGCCTTGTTTGTTACAGGATAGCTTTTTTTTATTGTTAATAAAGGTGGAATTTTGTCATCTGTCTTCTGGTCTGTTATTCCTGGCGCCATGATGTTGCGCACGCACAAGTTTTTGTCCAGAATTTATGCCGTTTTTTTTTTTTTTCTTGACGCATTGTTCTTCGTGTTAGTGGTAAATATGGGTCGATTTTGAAAATTTGGAGAAACCCGCTCTTTTCTAAATTGGAATTTCTCTGCTTTTAAGACAGGTAGTGACACCTCATAAAATAGTTATTAACATTCCCCATATGAATGCTTTACGTTGGCATCATTTTGTAAATGTAATTTCATTTTTCAGGACATTAGAAGGTTACAGACTGTAAGCACCAGTACAGTTCTGAAGTGACTTAAAGGGGGCTTACATAATAGAAACCGCCCATAAATGACTCCATTTTAGAAACTACTCCCTGTAAATTATTCAAAACTGACTTTAGAAACATTGTTAACCTTTTAGGTGTTCCACAACAATTAAAGGAAAATAGAGGTGAAATTTCAAAACTTAAAAAGGGTTTTCCAGGCTTTTTATACCGATGACGTATCCTATGGATAGACCATCCAGTATCTGATCGGTGGGGGTCCGAAACCCCCACAAATCAGCTGGATGAGAAGGCACCGGGGCTCCTGTGAGCGTGCTGCCTTCTCTCTGCGCCATGCATTGTAGAGCGGCTGTGCTTGGTATCGCGCTCCGCCCCGTTCACTTCTATGAGTTGCACCTAGGTGACGTGACTGATGAACAGCTGTGAGAAGGTTGCAGCGCTCACAGGAAGGCCATTGACTTCTCAAACAGCTGATCGGTGGGAGTCCCGCGTGTCGGACAGGTCCGCAATCCGGTGTGGAATGGAGGCATGGATTGGAAGCTCACCTAGTGCTGCCATAGGTTTTCTGTCCATGCCTCCGCACCGCAAAAAAGTAGCGCGTGAACTACTTTGTTTTTGCGGTGCAGACTGTTGTATGCAGATCGCCGACTGCATCCAAGTGAATGGGTCTGCAGACAGCAGGTGCATGGTGGGTGCACAGAAACAGCCATGTGCATGAGGCCTAAGGCTGAGTTCACATGAGCGTGTCCGGATGCGTTGTGGCAAACCCGCGCGAGTAGGTACCCAATTGCAGCCAGTTTTGATTGCGTTCTGTTGTTCAGTTTTTATCGCGCGGGTGCAATGCGTTTTGCACGCGCGTGATAAAAAACTGACTGGTACCCAGACCCGAACTTCTTCACAGAAGTTCAGGTTTGGGTTCGGTGTTGTGTAGATGTTATTATTTTCCCTTATAACATGGTTATAAAGGGAAAATAATAGCATTCTTTAATACAGAATGCTTAGTAGGTGGTCAATTGAGGGTTAAAAAATAATTAACTCACCTTCTCCTCTTGATCGCGTAGCTGCCGGTCTCTTCTTACTACTTTAATCATGAGCTGCCGGCTAAAGGACATGTGGTGACGTCCAATCACATGGTCCATCCATGTGGTGACGTCCAATCACATGGTCCATCAATGTGATTGGACCATGTGATATGACATCACCACAGGTCCTTTAGCCGGCAGCTCATGATTAAAGAAGTAAGAAGAGACCGGCAGCTACGCGATCAAGAGGAGAAGGTGAGTTAATTATTTTTTAACCCTCAATTGACCACCTACTAAGCATTCTGTATTAAAGAATGCTATTATTTCCCCTTATAACCATGTTATAAGGGAAAATAATACAGTGAATAGACTGTCATCTTAGCAACCATGCGTGAAAATCGCACCGCATCCGCACTTGATTGCGGATGCTTGCGATTTTCACTCAGCCCTATTCACTTCTATGGGGCCTGCGTTGCGTGATAAACGCACAATATAGAGCATGCTGCGATTTTCACGCAATGCATAAGTGATGCGTGAAAATCACCGCTCATGTGCACAGCCCCATAGAAATGAATGGGTCCAGATTCAGTGCGGGTGCAATGCGTTCACCTCCCGCATTGCACCCACGCGGAAATCTCGCCCGTGTGAACTCAGCCTTACTGTTTTTAAGGACCTGGTTCCCAACTAGCCGGTTAGGATGTGTTTTAGCCAAGCCGCAGAGTACTGCACTTATACCTGTGCTTCCTGTTGGACATAGAGGCGTGGTATTCCGCGTGCAGTTACTGTGGATCAACATCTATGGGCACGACCCCCTTATGGTGCCAATCATATCATGCTAAACATTAGACAAGTGAAGGGCCTTCACCAGCCTGTGCTGTACGATTAGGTCTATATACATAGGAGCACTCTGTAGACAACAGCCGGGTCACTTTATTATTACCCATCCCTGTGTCACTTTATATAAAACACTACTCCGATTTCTGGAAGGGGTGAATTTTGAATAAAAAAAATAAAAAATTCAGAAGACTGAATAAAACATATGATGTTCCCAGATCTGGCCTCAGACGGAATGCCATGTTTGAGCTCCGCTGGGTGCAGCCGCCCGGGGACCTGTTCTAGCTGCGCTGGAAGCTCCAGTGGTGTGTAAGACGCGTTAGACCAGTATGAAGGGAGGTCATGTGTACATGGCTCCATGGAGATGCTCCAGTCTGTGTTCTCTCTGCTGTCTTCTTGCCTGTAACAGACAGTGACAACCATACGTCAGCACAGGGGACAAAAGATTCAAGACGGAGACTATTTCCTTCTACAATAAACGATCTCAGGCCGTGTTCAACACTTAAAGGGGATGCCCTGGTATTAGGAAAAACATGGCTTATTTCTTCCGAAAACAGCACCTCCCCTATCCATGGGTTGTGTGTGGTTTTGCATTCCCATTCACTTCAATGGAGCAGAGCTGAAATACCAGACAGAACCCATGGAAGGCAGCCATGTTTTTCCAATCCCATACAACTCCTTTAAATCCTGCTAGAATATGCTGAATATGTCTATTGCAAATCCAACATGCGTATGTGAATATGGCCTAATAGAAGCTTGGTGACAACCATGACCTTAGGGGTCCTCCCAGACCCTGAATAGCATGTGTAGCTACTAAACCACTGCAACAGGCTACAAATAAACCCGCAGTCATACTCCTACATCTGTCACCTACTAAGTGCATGTTATTAAGAAACAGGGGGCACAAGTATGAATCCCACCCCTGCAACCTCGCTTTCCACCCTTGTTACCTTCTCCTGTTTGTATTCTTCATATTCTGGGCTATCTGTAGGCAGTTCATCTCTGCACAGCGGACAGGAATTTGTCTGTAGGAAATAAAGTAGTATTATTAGTCATACACTAACAGTTACAGAGGAATACTGAAATCTGATTGGTCAGTATTGCCTTTAAAGGGGTTGTCTGAGATTTTGATATTGATGACCTATCCTCAGGACAGGTCATCAATATCAGATCGGAGGGCGTCCAACTCCCGACACACTTGTCCATCATCTGGAGGCCGTGGAGAGCACTGCAACCTCTGACGTCCCGTTCATCGGTCAAATGGCCTAGACGCAACTCAGTCCCATTTAAGGGAATGGGGACGAGCTGAAATACCAAGCACAACCGCCATCCAACGGACGACACTTCGAGGAGGCTGCAGTGCTCAGATGATTGGCGGGGGTGCCAGGTGTTAGACCCCCCCCCCCCCCCCGCTGATATTGAAGATAGGTAGGTCATCAATATTAAATATCCAGAAAACTCCTTCAACCTTATCGTTACATAAATGTCTGCTTAGTCTTTTCCTTGATTCAGATAAATTTTTTAGATTTTTTTGCAGAAAACTAAAAAAAAGCATAAGTGGCATGGGCGGGTACAACTGGGCACAGTTTGGCTGGTGCCTTAGGCTACTATCACTACTACAGACAGATCCGTTCAGATAATACAACTGTCTGCATCCGTTCAGAACGGATCCGTTTGTATTATCTGTAACATAGCCGAGACGGATCCGTCTTGAACAGCATTGAAAGCCAATGGAGGACGGATCCGTTTTCTATTGTGTCAGTCAAAACGGATCCGTTTGGCTCAGTTTCAGTTGCAAGCAGTGTTTTGGTGTCCGTCTCCAAAGTGGAATGGTGACTGAACGGAGCCAAACGGATGCATTCTGAGCGGATCCTTTTCCATTCAGAATGCAAACGGATCCGTTTTGGACCGCTCCTGAGAGCCCTGAACGGAAAGTCAAAACGCGAGTGTGAAAGTAGACTTAGACTCTAGCAATCAAAAAGGCCACGTCCACAGTCGACCCAAAGCAGCTGGAAATGTACAATGCAGCGTCCCAAGGATCATCTGATCGCCGGGTCCACCTGGGCATGGCCGTGAAGGGCGTGCACCCAGTTAAAGGGGGTAATATTTCAGCCTCACCTGGTGTCACTTGTTTCTGTTAAAACATTTACAATAATAATTCAGATTTTTGGGGTATGCCCATCACATTACAACCCTCTATTATTCTTCTAAAAGAAATGCTAAAATCGCCTCACCTTTCCAAGCCAGGGCAGGATGCAGGCGGAATGGAAGAGGTGTTCGCAGGGCAGCTGCCGCACCGTCTCATCCTCCTCAAACTCCAGCAGACACACCGGACACTTCAGGCCGGCATCTGTACAATATACAGACCAATGGATTAACAAGACGCCCGTTACTCCCGTTATGCTGGTACACTCTTCACAGGAATCCCACTTTTAACACTTTCATGACTGGGTGGCCTTGATGGGCATGTCACCTTTTAGAAGTTTTGCATTCTACGGGTACGTCCACATGTGACGGGTCTACTGCAGATTTGCTGTATCTGCCGGGACGCCACCGCAGCAAGATCCGCAGCAGTTGGTATTCATAGTGGAAATGCTGCTGGGTTGTCGCAGATTTAACCCTCTGCATTACAAAAAAAAATCCAAACATAAATAGACATGGATTTAAAATCCGCACCGCAGGTCAATTTAGTGGCAAAAAAAATTCCTGCAGCGTGTGGATGACGTTTTTTAAAGGGGCTGTCTCACTTCAGCAAATGGCATTTATCATGCTGAGAAAGTTAGTACAAGGCACTTAGGCCCCTTTCACATGAGCGAGATTTCCGCGCGGGTGCAATGCGCGAGTTGAACGCATTGCACCCGCACTGAATCCGGACCCATTCATTTCTATGGGGCTGTTCACATGAGCGGTGATTTTCACGCATCACTTGTGCGTTGCGTGAAAATCGCAGCATGCTCTATTTTGTGCGTTTTTCACGCAACGCAGGCCCCATAGAAGTGAATGGGGCTGCGTGAAAATCGCAAGCATCCGCAAGCAAGTGCGGATGCGGTGCGATTTTCACGCACGGTTGCTAGGAGACGATCGGGATGGGGACCCGATCATTATTATTTTCCCTTATAACATGGTTATAAGGGAAAATAATAGCATTCTGAATACAGAATGCATAGTACAATAGGGCTGGAGGGGTTAAAAAAAAAAGAAAGAAAAATAATATAACACCTTAATCCACTTGTTCGCGCAGCCGGCATCTCTTCTATCTTGTTGTGTGATGAATAGGACCTTTGATGACATCACTGCGTTCATCACATGATCCATCACCATGGTGATGGATCATGTGATGGACCATGTGATGGACCATGTGATGGACCATGTGATGGACCATGTGATGGACGCAGTGACGTCATCAAAAGGTCCTATTCCTCACAAAAGAAGACAGAAGATATGCCGGCTGCGCGAACAAGTGGACTAAGGTGAGTTAAATTTTTTTTTTTTTTTAACCCCTCCAGCGCTATTTTACTATGCATTCTGTATTCAGAATGCTATTATTTTCCCTTATAACCATGTTATAAGGGGAAATAATACAATCTACACAACCTTGAACCCAAACCTGAACTTCTGTGAAGAAGTTCGGGTCTGGGTACCACATTCAGTTTTTTATCACGCGCGTGCAAAACACATTGCACCCGCGCGATAAAAACTGAACAACGGAACGCAATCAAAACTGACTGCAATTGCGTACCTACTCGCGCGAGTTTGCCGCAACGCATCCGGACCTTATCCGGACACGCTCGTGTGAAAGAGGCCTTAGGCAGTTGCAGGTGCCATGCGTGAAATGAACGCATAGCACCCGCACTGAATCCTGACCGATTCATTTCAGTGGGTCCATGTACATGCGTGAAAAACGCAGCATGTTCTATATTCTGCGTTTTTCACGCAGCCCTGGCCCCATAGAAGTGAATGGGGCTTCAGTGAAAAACGCGTTGCATCCGCAAGCAAGTGCGGATGCAATGCGTTTTTCACTGATGGTTGCTAAGAGATGTTGTTTCAGTTTTTTATCACGCTCGTGAAAAACACATTGCTCCAGCGCAGAAAAAACTGAACGCAATCGCAAACAAAACTGACTGAACTTGCTTGCAAAATGGTGCGAGTTTCACTGAACGCATCCAGAGCCAATCAGTATCGTTCATGTGAAAGGGGCCTTACTAATGTATTGCGATTGTCCATATTGCCTCCTTTGCTGGCTGGATTCACTTCTGAATCGTGTGAATGGGGACGTGTGAATGGGGCCTTAATGTGTATGGTCACCTTCAGAACCTGTTCAGTGTGATCTGCTGTTTACCCCTAGGGCCCGATTCCGACGCCTGTATCTTTCTTCCACTGCGCACAGAAGTCACAAGGACCCACAGAAGTAAATGGTGCTATTCACCCCTCCATCTTGTCCCCTTGGTCTGTGCACAGAAACTAAGGGCACACACTGCTCTGGTCTCCAGGTCCGTGCCCTACTCGGGCATACAGACCTCACTGTCGGATTAAAAAACCTCCATGTATTGGGAGAATTTTTAATATGACCATGTGAACCAGGCCTAATGTACATATGAGGTGACAGAAGCTTCTGATGATTTTCTTACCTGCTTGCTTTGCAGACACCGTAACTCTTGGCAAGTTTTCTACCACTTTTTTGGCAGCCGGCGGGGGCAGTCTATGGTCCCAGTCTGTTACATCCATACCTCCGATGTCAATATCCATCCCACTAAGAAGACTCCTGAACAGAAACAAGATAATAAGAGCTCAGCAAAGACATAGCAATACCAACAGAAAGCTGACAATCCTTAAAGGGGTTGTCCTATGAAAAATATTTTACATCTTTCAAACCAGCACCTGGATCCGAATACTTTTGTAAATCGAGTTTAATTAAAAACTTATATAGTATAGCCTCTGAGTTATTTAATAAAATGTATCTGTATAGCGCCACCTGCTGTTTTTTTTTTCTTATTTCTTCGACCTGCTCACTGAGATGGCTGCACATGCTCAGTTTCATCCTTAATCTGCCTCCTGAGCTGTGATAGGGAGAGCCGAGACACGCCTCCTGAGCTGTGATAGGGAGAGCCGAGACACACCCCCTGAGCTGTGATAGGGAGAGCTGAGACACGCCTCCTGAGCTGTGATAGGGAGAGCTGAGACACACCCCCTGAGCCCCCCAGCTGTCAGCTTGATATAAATCTAGCAGAGCAATGAATGAGGAGATCTCTGGATCCATGTGAGGTACAGGGCTGGTTCTAGCTTTGTTCAAAAGAGGTTGTCATGTGTTATATGATGTCAAATTCTCATTTTTTTACATTAAGCATGGGATATCTCCTTTAAGAAGCTGTAAGATGGGGAAAACAGATAAATTAAGACCTTTAGGAAAGCGATGACTGAAGAATTTGCCCCCCTCCCACCCCTTAGACTACTTCCAGTTCTTGCTTAATCCCCTCCTGCCATGTCCAGCTGCATGTATGGGTCATGTTGAGCGGGATATTTTCCTTGCAGTACTAGAGCTCCTAGGTTATAACTTTGATCATTGCTGGGAGCACAGCAGAGACTGGCAATGAAAAGAGACTTTGGCGCCTTAGGGTAAAAGTTCCAAAAAATTTATTTACTCAGCGAAAATTGTAAGACGACAATGCCAAGTAAATAGAGTCACATATCAGGAGCTGAATGGCTTTCGCTATAGGTAAAAATCCCCATATTAAGCCTCTTTTAGGCGCCCCCCATGACCCAGACTCTGATCATAATAGGATGCTTTGCTGATCTAAGTTCAGTTCATTCAAACTGTCGGGGGGAGTCTGGATTTTGCAGCCATAATGCAGAATAAAAAATGCGGCAGTATTAATGGTCACTTATGAGAGGTCTGAAGCCGAGAGACGCTAGAAATCATTAAACCATTCTTGGTCAGAGCTGCAATCACGATTCTGCTGGCTCTCTCTCAATTCACCTATTCAGTGCTCAAATTCTACAGCAATCCCTGCTTGTTCAAGGGTGTTCTGTAATTTGCATTCTGGAAGCTACAGTTCTTATATCAGACACTACTGATCTAGAGACATTTTCATGAAGCTGGAGTCAGGTGGGTTTTCTTTCATGGCAGTACAGGGGACACTAGAGAGAGGGGTCATGGTAAATACTGGGGGCACTACAGAGGGGGGCCATGCTAAATACTAGGGGCACCATGCTAAATACCAGGGACACCATGCTAAATACTGGGGGCACGCAAAATACTAGGAGCACTACAGAAGGGGACCATGCTAAATACTAGGGGCACTACAGAGAGGGCCATGCCAAAAACTGGGGGCACTACGGGGGGGGGGGGGGGGGCATGCTAAATACTAATATATTATTTATTAAATGTAATATTTGCTAGGATACATTTACATAAAGCATTTTTACTGTGCAGTCAAAAATCATGGTAAAAACTGAAGAGTTTTTAAGATTTATGATGGAGGTTTTAGATGCTGTTTTTGCCAGCAATCATTTCAAATAGAAAGGTACTGAAAAGACACTCAGAAATCACTGCAGCAAAACACATGGTTAAACATTTCAATGCAGTTTTTAATGTAGTTTTGAGCAGCCTTATGGTTCCCAGAGCACAAGGTCAAGAGGAAGGAAGGATATGAAATCCCGCTCCATCTAAACAACACTGCCAATCAGTTCACAGCGAGATTTATGATAACTGGAACTGAAGAAATAGGAAAAGCCCCAAGAATTTAAAAATTTCTATTTACTTAGCAAAAAGGAAGAAGGGGCTGAGGTTTACTGAATGGAGCAGTCGAGTCTATTATACAAAGTCTAATACCAGGAATATACACTCACCACCCTACTACACAATGCTAGTCAGGGCCGTCTTTAATATTGATTGGACCCTGGGCAAAAATTTACTTGGGCCCCCTGGATCCCGCCTTCCCACACCTTAGCAGGCAATCACGCCCTCCACCACAACACACAAAAAATCCACACATCTGATAGAGTCCAGTGAATGACTGTAAATACTTCCAGTTCTGAAGACTCCAGCGGCTCAGGATCAGTGCTCTGGGCAGCTGGGCTCAGGCTGGAAGTGGGCACCGCTCTGCAGGAAGGAGACCAGGGCTCGGCTCACCCTATTGTTACAGTGCACCCCAGCACCCCACAGTATGCAGTATAGCACCCTATAGTATACAGCAACCCACAGTATGCAGTATGGCACCCTATAGTATACAGCACCACACAGTATGCAGTATAGCACCCCACACTATACAGTACCCCACAGTATATAGTAAAGCAGTATAGCCCCCCCCACACTATACAGGCCCCCCACACAGTATACAGCACCCCACTATACAGTAGTTTACAGTATATTAGCATAACAGCCCCTGTCACCTTTTTCTGATGTAATCTTCACACAAAAAAGCTCCAAACTTCTCCTGCAACACTCCTGGTAGGACCTGTGATGACCTCATAGCCATGTGACCAGTAATATTGCTAGGTTACTGGTCACATGGTGATGATGTCATCTAAGGTCCTAGACTAGATCACAGCTTTCACAGTACGCTGGCTGGACTCAGTGCCGGCAGGCATGGCAGCACCCCCTGTGTAGCTGACAGCCTGACACCCGGGGCAGTGGCTAGCAGGGCTCAAGAGGCAGCTGCCTTGGGCAACTGGGCCCGGGGCAGCTGCCCCTTTTGCCTCTTGGTAAAGACGGCCCTGATGCTAGTCAGTAACTATGGCTGCACATACAGCATTCATACTTACAGCAGCATCTTTTCTCAAGCCTGGCATCTGCATTCCCTGGGCTGTTAAGGGGGCGCTCTCATTCACACTCACCACTTGGGAGGGGAGTTTAAAGCGTATCTGAGTTTTCAAAAAAAGTTTGCATAATGGCTGTGCTACTTTGTAGACTCATAACTGAGAAGGAGCAGGCGTTTTTGGGCTTCCTTAATATCTTGCACATATTACTCCCTGTTTCAGCTGCACAGTTAGATGCATTTCACAAAGAAGCAGGTGGTTTCGCTCTCCTGTGGAATCTGCAAGCACTGCACCTCTGGGGTGTCCTTTCCCTTATTTCCCCACTTTGTATGTTTTCAGCTCGACAGCTCACAGAAAAGATAAGCAGTTCTACGTTACTAGGGACGGATCTTGTCTGACAAAAAGCACGAACTGTAAATTAGGTGGAAGGGAGACCCCTAGTCGCCGTGACTTTTTTTCCCAGGTGGTTGCAGGCATATTTTTTACATGAAGTGATAAAAAAAAGCTGCTATTTATACTATTCTCTATTAAATTAAATGAAATTGTGTGAAAGCACGGTGACTCTTTAATGGGAGCTATATAGATCCATCTTCAGCACGCTCCAGCATCCAGGAAGCTATAAGCAATTGTTTTTTTGGTTTGTTTGCTTTTTTACGTTTCTTGTGTTTTGTTTTGTAAGATCTTTTTAGTCTCAGTGGCCTCAGTGATGAAAAAAAAACAAAACAAAAAAAAAACGTCGAATTGGCCATTTTCTTTCCGTTACACCAGTCACGATATTTTCTTTATACGTTTTAAAACTTTTTACTTTGAAATCATCATATTGCAATTTGTATAGAGTAATGGAATTTTCGCCATTATCCAATACAGATATTACTATATTATATTTCAGTGCTGCCACCGGCTGGCCTGAGTTGTAATATAAAAGTAATGAACCTAGAAGCCTAGTACAGGCTCTGGCTCATTACCGAGGCTACTTTCACATCTACGCTTTTCCTTTCCAGTTTTGAGATCCGGCAGATCTCAAAACTCAAGGAAAACGCTTCAGTTTTATCCCCATTCATTGTCAATAGGGATAAAACTGAACTGAACGGTACGGGGTGAACCAGAATGTAAAGATCCCGAAAATCCTATGTGGAGGGATCTGCATGGGATTATGATTTTTCCCAATGGTGTCGGAGCCCGGCGGTGCGGTGGAGGTTGGGGAATCGTCGGTGGAAGCGGCTGTGGATGCGGGCCCCACATCAGTGTTACCTGCGCTGTGCTCCTTGCAGAGGGAGAGGAGGCAGCGCGCACGTTTTTCTCCCTCTCCTTCCAGGTCTATCGTGGAGATGAGCAGAGGCGAGAAGCGGCCTGCGTCAGAGGCCCGGACCGGAAATTGCAGTGGGAGCCTGATGTTACTTCCGGGGGTGCACAGAGAATCAGCGTCCTCCGCAAACTGCTTCCAGCCCGTTTGTTCCAGTGGTCCTTCTCGGCAGAAGGGATCCCAGATGGCCTGTCAGGAGGGTGGAAGATTGTTAGAGCCGCGGGCTGCGTCTCGCAATCGCAAAAACCGGCAGCACGGGAGTCGGGTTCCACAGGTGCAGCGTCCCGACCGGCAGCCCCCCACTCTGGGGTTGAGCAGCTCGTGGGTGCGTGCCATGAAGATCCATCCTTGCTTCCAGTGGATTTGTCTCCTGCCGAGGTCCGGACGAAGGCAGCATCTGGTGGCGAGTGCCAAAATGGTCTAGCCCCTGTGCTGGCCTCCGTGTCCTCTTTGCAAGATTTGCCTCCACCTGCTAGACCGGCTGCTTTGGCTGAGGAGGTCGTTGACGCTTGGCGGCTGGGAGAGCAGAGGGAGGGACAGGACTTAGATAGTGAAGATTCCGTCCCTTTACCATTGGTATCAAGGAAAAGAGGGGTGGCAGAGGCGTGTTATAAGGAGTCGCTCCCGTGTGATATTTCCCCTTTAGGCTTTCATTTGTCCATGTCGGTAAAAGAGAAGATATGGAGAAATTAATTTGTCGACATTCTATCTTTATTGCCTGCATCCAAGGAGTTTGTACTTAAATTAGAGAAGTATGAGGATAGGAGGCGTCCGATTCCTTGGACTTTTAATTGGTTTCAGGCTTATTGTACATTTTTTTGCGTGATGGGAGAGAAGTTCCCTCAAAGATGTTCAGGACTGCCTCAGCACTTAGATAATTGGGTGGTTTACATATGATGAGGGTGTTAGACAACGGCTGTCTGTATATCCTAGTATGCGTTGGGGCATAAATGATGTGGGTTTGTGGCTTAATTTATTAGTGCCGCAGCAGCCGTCCTTTTCTGCCCCTAAGCAGCAGCCGCATTTGTCTGTCCTGCAGTCCCCTATGTTGAGGAAGGGCACCTGCTTTGCGTTTGATGAGGCTCAGTGTCGATGGCCTTCCTCCTGTAGATATCGGCACGAGTTTTAAAAGAGCAAATTTACCCACTCAGCCATCTACCAAGGAATTTGTGACAAAAAGCTTAGACGCCGGTAAAAACTGGAGACCATGTGTCCGTGGCTAGAGCGTTATCCAAATCGCAAGATGGCGGAGCTACTTCTTGAAAGTTTTGCGGTAGGTTTTTGCTTACCACCATTTTCGGGGGTGGGTTGTGAGTGGGTAAATAATTTATCTTCGGTTACGCAGTTCCCGCAGGTAGTGCAGGCCAAGTTGATGAAGGAGTTGGCATTGGATAGAATCGCTGGTCCTTCCCCATTCCATCCTTTTGGGAACTTTCGTCTTTCTCCATTGGATGTTGTACCTAAAAAGGAGCCCAACGCCTACCGTTTGATTCATCATTTGTGTTTTCCCTATGGGGCATCGCTAAATGATAAGGCATTGTGTCCGGTTAAGTACGCTACATATGATTCCGCAGTGGCTCTGGTGCGTCGTTTTGGCAAAGGGGCCTTATTGGCCAAAGCGGACATTCGGTTGGCCTTCCGTTTGTTGCCAGTGGATCCGTCTGCTTTTAGTTCACTAGGTTTTCAGTTTCAAGGTTCCTTTTATTTTGATAACGAACACCTCAAGGGGAGACACTTATCTTTTTTTTATTTTTGAAGTTTTCTCTTCATTTCTCGAATAGGCGGTTGCTGTGCGCAACATGTGGGGAGCAGTAACGCATTATTTGGATAATTTTTTGTTTATTGGTCCGGTTGACTCTTTGGTTTGTTCCGAGTTGTTAGATTCCTTTGTTTCTATTTGTTCAGAGTTTGGTGTTCCTTTTAGCGGTTGATAAGACGGTTTATCCTGTCAATTGTTTAGAGTACTTGGGCATAGTTATTGACTCGGTGAAAGGTGTGTTCTGTCTTCCTTTGGTCAAGGTGGAAAAAACATGCTCTGCTATAACTGTCTTGTTAGGTAGAAAGAAAGCTACTGTAAAGGAAATACAGCCCGTGTTGGGTCTTTTGGCATTTGCTTCTAGAGTCATGACGATGGGTCGCGTTTTCTGACGGCAGTTGGCTGCTAAGATCTCTGGAGTGCGTAATCCGGTTTTTCATTTAAGGAAGATTTATCTATGTGGTTGGAATTTTTTTAGCAGTATAACGGTTGTTCCTATTGGCAAGAAGATTTTGTCTCGGCTCTTTCTCTGGAATTGTTTAAGTATGCGGCAGGTTCTTGTGGGTTTGGAGCTTACTGGATTGGTCACTGGTGTGCCTCGAGATGGCATCCATTGTGGATTGCGAATGGTGTGACAAATTAATATTGCGCTATTGGAATTGTTCCCAGTTGTGGTGTATTTGGTTTTATGGGGCAGGTTTTTCTCTAATAGGCGAATTTTTCTGCATACTGATAATAAAGGGGTTTTGTTTGCAATTAACTGTTTATCATCAAAGTGTCCATTAGTTGTTAAATTGTTACATCATTTAGTTCTTTTTTGTCTGAAATTGAATGTTTGGGTGAAAGCACGGCATATTCCAGGTGTGGATAACTCTATTGCTGACTCGCTTTCAGTTTCAGAAATTTTGCATGTTGACAAATTGTGCCCTCCGTATCTTTGGAATCTGATTTGGTCTTAGGTACAGTACAGACCAAAAGTTTGGACACCTTCTCATTCAAAGAGTTTTCTTTATTTTCATGACTATGAAGGCATCAAAACTATGAATTAACACATGTGGAATTATATACATAACAAACAAGTGTGAAACAACTGGAAATATGTAATATTCTAGGTTCTTCAAAGTAGCCACCTTTTGCTTTGATTACTGCTTTGCACACTCTTGGCATTCTCTTGATGAGCTTCAAGAGGTAGTCCCCTGAAATGGTTTTCACTTCACAGGTGTGCCCTGTCAGGTTTAATAAGTGGGATTTCTTGCCTTATAAATGGGGTTGGGACCATCAGTTGCGTTGAGGAGAAGTCAGGTGGATACACAGCTGATAGTCCTACTGAATAGACTGTTAGAATTTGTATTATGGCAAGAAAAAAGCAGCTAACAGTCTATTCAGTAGGCAAGAAATCCTATTTATAAAGGCAAGCAATCCTAGGCAAGAAATCCCATTTATAAAGGCAAGAAATCCCACTTATTAAACCTGACAGGGCACACCTGTGAAGTGAAAACCATTTCAGGGGACTACCTCTTGAAGCTCATCAAGAGAATGCCAAGAGTGTACAAAGCAGTAATCAAAGCAAAAGGTGGCTACTTTGAAGAACCTAGAATATTACATATTTTCAGTTGTTTCACACTTGTTTGTTATGAATATAATTCCACATGTGTTAATTCATAGTTTTGATGCCTTCAGTGTGAATCTACAATTTTCAGTCATGAAAATAAAGAAAACTCCTTGAATGAGAAGGTGTGTCCAAACTTTTGGTCTGTACTGTATGTCCTATCTTCAGGCTTCTGTGGCTCCTGCCACTTGGTTGGATTATGTTCGCTCTTGGAGTAAGTGGTGCCGTTTTGCGGAGAGTAGGAATCAGTCTCCTTTTGTGGGAAATAAGGTTTCGGCATTAGCCTTTTGTTTGTCCCTTTTTAAGGAACATTTAGCCCATGCAACGGTTGTGAGGGTATTAGCTGGTGTTTCCTTTTTTCTTAGCGTTTTGGGCGCTCCGGCTATATTGGATTATTTTATGGTTAAGCAAATCCTGAAGGGTTATAAGAAAGGTCATTTTTCTCCTGATAACAGGTGCCCGATTTCCCCTAATTTGTTATCCTCTCTGTCGTGTTAAAGGGCTTCTGTCAGCCCACTAAACCGTTTTTGTTTTTTTGCTTAATAATAACCCCTACACTGCGATTTATCCATACATAAGTAAAATAAGAATTTTGGTTCAGTAGAATTTGCTAAAACCCTATTTTTATAATATGTAAATTACCTTGCTACCAGCAAGTAGGGCGGCTACTTGCTGGTAGCAGCCGCATCCTCCGATGGTAATGACGCCCCCTCTGCTTGTTGATTGACAGGGCCAGCGGACGGGATCTTTCTCCGCTGGCCCTGCCTGTTTTCATTCAATATCTGGCGCCTGCGCCGCGGCCGTACCTATCTTCAATCGGCGCAGGTGCACTGAGAGGCGGCCACTCACTCGGCCGCTTCATCCTCAATGCGCCTGCGCCGATGACGTCACATGTACACCCGGCGCAGGCGCATTGAGGATGAAGCGGCCGAGTGAGTGGCCGCCTCTCAGTGCGCCTGCGCCGATTGAAGATAGGTACGGCCGCGGCGCAGGCGCCAGATATTGAATGAAAACAGGCAGGGCCAGCGGAGAAAGATCCCGTCCGCTGGCCCTGTCAATCAACAAGCAGAGGGGGCGTCATTACCATCGGAGGATGCGGCTGCTACCAGCAAGTAGCCGCCCTACTTGCTGGTAGCAAGGTAATTTACATATTATAAAAATAGGGTTTTAGCAAATTCTACTGAACCAAAATTCTTATTTTACTTATGTATGAATAAATCGCAGTGTAGGGGTTATTATTAAGCAAAAAAATATATATACGGTTTAGTGGGCTGACAGAAGCCCTTTAAGTCTTCGGTTTGCATTGAGGATTGTGAAGGGTTACTTTTTTCTACGGCTTTGACATGTATGTTTTTTGGCGCATTTTGGATCAGCGAGCTCCTTCCAAAGAATAGAGGTTCTAGTTCAGGCTTGGCTTTGGGGAATGTTCATGGTAATTAGGTTTTGTTTTTTCTTCCTAATTTTCTTCCGGTAAGTATGTTGTCACGTTATTTGCATGCTAGGCCAGCTGGTGGCGTTTTGTTTTTTATTCATGGTGATTTTTCTCCGTTAACGCAGTATCAATTTCGTTCGGTTATGTCCAAATGCTTGCAGGAATTGGGTTTAGAGGATTTTAATTTCACGTCGCACTCCTTTAGGAAAGGCGCCGCAACCACGGCCGCTGGGTCTGGTTTAAGTAAGTCACTGATTAAGCAAATTGGGAGGTGGTCCTCTAGTCGCTGTCAGTTGTATATTCGTCGATCCCTTCATGTTTTTTCATGCGGTGCGTTTCCGCAGGAATCACCGTATGGATCTTCGGCCATTCCTTTGTGCACTGGGGCCATCGAAGAGCGTTGGAGAGATCGTACGGTGATAACCTGTCATGCTCCACAGATAAAGTCTGAATATACTGGAACGGGGTTAGGGGACTTCGTTGGGAAGGTCTGATGGATGCGATTCTTGAAATGCGTTCCTTGTATCCAGATCCTGATATTATTTTTCATGCAGGCGGCAATGATGTGGGTAAGGCAGGCACTATGGATTTAGCGTATTGTATGAAGCGCACCATGGTGAGAACTAGGCGGTTGTCTCCTGACTCTAATCTTCTCTGAAATGGTTCCTCGTTTACGGTGGCTGTCTTATGCGAATTTTAAGTACCGTATATGCCGGCGTATAAGACGACTGGGCGTATAAGACGACCCCCAACTTTTACACTGAAAATATAGAGTTTGGGATATACTCGCCGTATAATACTACCCCTGAATGCCCAGCCCTCCCTGTCTTCAAGACGATCTTCTCCAGTCCAGGGAACTGACTGGGATCTGTGGATGGCACTGCTATGGGGAGGGGGATCAGTGGATGACACTGCTATGGGGAGGGGGGATCAGTGGATGACACTGCTATGGGGAGGGGGGGGATCAGTGGATGACACTGCTATGGGGAGAGGGGGGATCAGTGGATGACACTGCTATGGGGAGAGGGGGGATCAGTGGATGACACTGCTATGGGGAGGGGGGATCAGTGGATGACACTGCTATGGGGAGGGGGGATCAGTGGATGACACTGCTATGGGGAGGGGGGATCAGTGGATGACACTGCTATGGGGAGGGGGATCAGTGGATGACACTGCTATGGGAGGGGGATCAGTGGATGACACTGCTATGGGGAGGGGGGATCAGTGGATGACACTGCTATGGGGAGAGGGGGGGATCAGTGGATGACACTGCTATGGGGAGAGGGGGGATCAGTGGATGACACTGCTATGGGGAGAGGGGGGATCAGTGGATGACACTGCTATGGGGAGGGGGGGGATCAGTGGATGACACTGCTATGGGGAGGGGGGATCAGTGGATGACACTGCTATGGGGAGGGGGGATCAGTGGATGACACTGCTATGGGGAGGGGGGATCAGTGGATGACACTGCTATGGGGAGGGGGGGGGGGTCAGTGGATGACACTGCTATGGGGAGGGGGGGGGATCAGTGGATGACACTGCTATGGGGAGGGGGGGATCAGTGGATGACACTGCTATGGGGAGGGGGGATCAGTGGATGACACTGCTATGGGGGAGGGGGGATCAGTGGATGACACTGCTATGGGGAGGGGGGGGATCAGTGGATGACACTGCTATGGGGAGGGGGGGATCAGTGGATGACACTGCTATGGGGAGGGGGGATCAGTGGATGACACTGCTATGGGGAGGGGGATCAGTGGATGACACTGCTATGGGGAGGGGGATCAGTGGATGACACTATATAGCATCTTATGCTATATGTGTCATCCACAGATCCCCCTCCCCATAACAGTGTCATCCACAGATCCCCCATGACAGTGCCATCCACAGATCCCCCTCCCCATAACAGTGTCATCCACAGATCCCCCCCCATGACAGTGCCATCCACAGATCCCCCCCCCCATGACAGTGCCATCCACAGATCCCCCTCCCCATAACAGTGCCATCCACAGATCCCCCCATGACAGTGCCATCCACAGATCCCCCTCCCCATAACAGTGCCATCCACAGATCCCACTCCCCATAACAGTGTCATCCACAGATCCCCCTCCCCATAACAGTGCCATCCACAGATCCCCCCATGACAGTGCCATCCACAGATCCCCCTCCCCATAACAGTGCCATCCACAGATCCCCCCATGACAGTGCCATCCACAGATCCCCCTCCCCATAACAGTGCCATCCACAGATCCCCCTCCCCATAACAGTGCCATCCACAGATCCCCCTCCCCATAACAGTGCCATCCACAGATCCCCCTCCCCATAACAGTGCCATCCACAGATCCCCCTCCCCATAACAGTGCCATCCACAGATCCCCCTCCCCATAACAGTGCCATCCACAGATCCCCCTCCCCATAACAGTGTCATCCACAGATCCCCCCCATGACAGTGCCATCCACAGATCCCCCTCCCCATAACAGTGCCATCCACAGATCCCCCTCCCATAACAGTGCCATCCACAGATTCCCCCTCCCCATAACAGTGCCATCCACAGATCCCCCTCCCCATAACAGTGCCATCCACAGATCCCCCTCCCCATAACAGTGCCATCCACAGATCCCCCTCCCCATAACAGTGCCATCCACAGACCCCCTCCAAATAGTGCCATACACAGATCCCCCCTAAACACTGCCATCCACAGATCCCCCCCCCCCCCCCCCCATGACAGTGCCATCCACAGATCCCCCTCCCCGACGCTCACAGGAGTATACATTTATTAACTGTAATCTGTAACTTTAACTTTAAATGAGCGCTCATGTCTTTACTAGGGTACCTTACTCTCAGCTCTGGTAATAGGCAGTGCGGGCGGCGCTCACTCACTGACGTCACGCCCCTGCTCCACCTAGTGGGAGGAGCAGGCACGTGACGTCAGTGAGTGAGCGCCGCCCGCACTGCCTGTTAGCGGAGCTGAGAGTAAGGTACCCTAGTAAAGACATGAGCGCTCATTTAAAGTTAAAGTTACAGATTACAGTTAATAAATGTATACTCCTGTGAGCGGCGGGGCCCTGTATATTCTAACCCCCAGGCAAGCGTCCCCGTCACCATGGGAATGCCTGGGGGTTAGAATATACCATCGGATCTGAGTATACCCGGCGTATAAGACGACCCCCGACTTTTGAAAATAATTTTTAGTGTTAGAAAGTCGTCTTATACGCCGGAAAATACGGTATTTGGACAAAATTAGGATTCGCATAAACAGAATCATGCCTCGTTTTATGCCTCTAGTTTGGGATTCTCTTTTCGACACATGGACTTAGAAGGAGGTTTGCCTGGCCTGTATTTTTATAAGATTGATCTTTCGGAGATTGGTTTAAATATCTTTAATTTGGACTTGCAGGCGATGATTGAGATAGCTATGGGTGGGGCCCATGCCGCCTGTTTAGTTGGCATGGTCCGGTAGGGTAAAGTTGCTCACCCATAAGTGGCAAGTGGACTAGATGTTTATGGTATTTAGGCCACGCTTATGGCTGGTCTATTCAGTGGTTAATAAGTTTTATGGTATTTATTCATTTGTTAAGCTATTCTTTAATAAAGTTGGCCGTGGCCTAATTTATCCATTTATATTATGTGTCCATGTGTCTTAATTTTATTATTGGCTATTAGGTTAAGTTATTGGGGTGTGTATACATCATCTATAATCCCATGCATTCCGTTCCAGTTTGTTGTGTTCTCATGTCGGGCAAAAAAAACCCTGCAAGCAGTGTTTTTGTGTGCGGCATTGAAAACGGAAAATGCCAGATCCAGCACAAAAAATCATGTACCTCAATGGTGCCGGATCCGTTTGTTTTTTTCTTGCCCGAAAAAACAATAGATCCAGCGGCCATTGACTTACAATGGTTTTAGTGCTAGATCCGGTATGTTAATTTTCAATATAATACAACCGGATCTGTTCTGAACGGATGCAACCGGTTGTATTATTCAAACAGATGCGTTTTACTGTGGTTTTGAGATCCCATGCTGGATCTCAAAACTGGCCAGCAATAACGCATATGTGAAAGTAGCCTTACAAGCAACGCCTCTCCAGATCTTCAACCGGGGAAGGCGTTCCCGCCCCTGGAATCACACACTTCCGGGTTTTAGGCCTCTTAAATGACATGGTCACATTTGACCACAACATCTGAGGGGCTGAATGTAGACGATCAGCATTACTGCCGATTGTGGATATTAGCCATGGGTGTCTACCGTGTGAAACAGGAGGAGTAGGCACCAACTTTAAAGACCCGACATGGAAAGGGATTAAATGAAGCCCGGGATCATTGTGCTAGCCATGATACAGCCCAAAACATAGCCCTTAGAAATCAGTTGGGAGTGAGATCGCCAGGTTATATCTCCAGCTTTATGTCTCTAGCCTGAGATAGAGCAGGTTTTCCTCACCCACAGAATAAATAATACTTACCCACAGAGCATATTATTATTATTATTATTAATGCTGAACTAGTATGTCATTTTCCTTCTGATTTTTTTTATGTAAACCATGCGTAAAAGTGCATCTTATAGTCCAAAAAATGTGTGCGTTTGTGCATATATATGAGCACACACACACAGTATACTAACTTACCTGGCCAACTCTAATAAGGCATTCTGACGGTACTGCTCCTCAGGGACTGTGGGCTCACAGTTGTGTTCATCAAAGTAGGACGCCATAGTGGATCAAGTCTGAAAAGAAAAATCAAAAGATTGTTAGAGCAATATATTAAAGGGGTTCTCTGTGCTACAGATATTAATGACCTATCCAAGGTCATCATTATCAGAATGGTTGGGGTCTGACACACCCAGCGATAAAACTTTGGGCTGCCTCGGCACCACTAACAATACAGTGTACAGAGCTGGAGGCAGACAGCTCCATACACTGTGTAGTGGCCGTTCCGGGGTACTGCAAGTCAGCTCCCATTCAAGTGCACAGGAACTGAGTTTCAGTGCACCAGAGCTGTATAGCGCCTCTGCTTCTGCTCCATACACTGTAGTTTCCAGTGCCGAGGCTTCATAAAACCAACGTCTGATCAGTGGGCGTCCACAGGTTGTGTGTGGTACTGCAGAGAGCTGAAGTGTAATACCAGACACAGTCCATAAATAGGGGTGGCGCTGTTCAAGGAAGACACCAGCCCTGGAAAAATCCCGTTAAGGTATCTGTTTCTGGGAAAGTTGGGTAACCACTACCAGCAGAAGCACTGCCCCTGCTTGCTGACAGCCCCCGCTTTCCTACTGTCTCCCCCCTCCCCTGTATGTGGTCTGCAGTTACCTGCTCTCCCAGACGCCGCACATCCAGGAAGTGTCCACAGTGCTCCAGGTGACACAGCTCTTCACCAGCCCCGTCACCGCGGCGCGTCTCAGCCAATGAGAGAAGCAGGATAGTGCTATCCGCCAATGGGCTTCTTGGGGGCGGGCTCTAGGGACAGAAGCCGGAGACGCGCTGTTTTGCCAGTCATGTGACCGAGTGGGGGGGAGGGGCGTCCTAGTATCACATGACTTTAGGGAACGTCTTTCTTTCGCGTTTTTTCTTGTGAAAGCCGCGTGAAAAGGCTCAAAGTAGCAACTGGGCCCCGGCAGTGTGACATGGCATGTGTTAGTGGGGACGACCATAAGCCGTGCCTTAAAATGATATCAATTGTTAACTTGTGTTTCCATTTTTCTTACGCTGGTTAATGAGATCAGAGCATTTTTTAGCCACAATATTCCCTTTAATGCTGATGTTCCCAATAAGTGTGTGTTCACACTGTGTTTTTTTTTTTTTTGCTGTGGCACCTTTTTCGGAAAGAATCTGTGTCATAGGAAAGCCACAGAAAAAAAACTTTTTGCGTTTTCACGGAAACCGCCATCAGTGGCCTCCCGTGTATTCGCCCCTTTGAATGGAGCTGAATCCTTAGACATGTCCGCAGCGCGTAAACTGAACGTCCACTCTCAGAATAGCTGCTGTGCATTCTCTGCTGTGTGAACCTACCCTAATGGTAGGATGACACCGGACGGCGCTGACGCAGCCACAATCCCCTGCTCCAGGGGCCAGCTCCGTTTTTAAAAATCACATGACTTATCGAACCGTTTAAAAACCTGCAGGGGTCACCTGCTGCTGTGGTTTTCCCATCGCGGTCGTGTCAGTGCCGCCCTGCGTGGTCCTAATCTGCGATGTGAACGTAGGGGCTCAATGCACACAACCCAGAGAACACGGTCCATGAGGCACATTTACTAAAACCGGCTTTTTACGCTGGTCTTAGTTTCCCCGTTGTGCTGCCGGTAGATTTGCCATGAGTTAGGCGTATCTGTGATAATCCTTGCGCCTGGCGTAAAAATACTAGTAAATTTCCAGGAGTAAGGCCTCTTGCACACAGCCGTATGTATTTTGCGGTCCACAAAAAAAAAGGATGACATCAGTGTGTATTCCGTATTTTGCGGAACAAAACAGCTGGCCCCTAATAGAACTGTACTATCCTTGTCTGTAATGAGGACAATAATAGGACATGTTCTATTTTTTTGAAAAACGGAAACGGAATGTACACGGAGTAACTTCCGTTTTTATTGCAGACCCATTGAAGTGAATGGTTTCGCATACGGTCCGCAAAAAAAACAGAACAGACAGGGAAAGAAAAGGCCAAGGGCCTCATGCACATGAACTTTTTTTTCCCCCGTTTACGTTCCATTTTTTTTTTTCCGTATACGGAACCATTCATTTAAATTGATCCGCAAAAAAAAACAGAAGGTACTCCGTAAGCCTTCTGTTTCCGTTTTTCCATTCCGTTCAAAGATAGAGCATGTCCTATTATTGTCCGCATAACGGACAAGGATAGTACTGTCCTTTTAGGGGCCAGCTGTTCCATTCCGCAAAAAAACGGAATGCACACTGATGTAATCTGTATTTTTTGCGGAATCCTTTTTTTGCGGACCGCAAAATACTGAAAAAGCCATACGGTCGTGTGCAATAGGCCTAAATGGTAGTAAATTTTCTGGAGTAGGAGTCCCCGCCCTAGCAGGCCCCCCAAAAAAAAGTCATACCCAACTGGCAGACATGGCATAAAACCGACCATTCAACTAAATATTGTCGCACAGACGGTTAGAAAAGGGAACTTGCGACTATTTTATGCTAAAAATAGTTGCACGTACCTTAGTAACTGTGTCCCCATGTGTCTGCCGGGCCGACCGCCACTCCAGCGAACTAAGCTGACTGTATCATAGAGTTTTATAATGAAGTTAGTTTAAGGCTACATTGCGTGTCCGTTCCGCATTTTTCGGAATGCACAATTCCGGCCTTATGATTGAAATGCATATTGTCCGCGTTGCGGACAAGAATAGGACATACTGTGTGCTGTGCGCATCTTCCACAAAACGGTCGTCTGAATGAGCCCCATATGTGATTGCGGATATCTTGTACTCAGTTTGCAGTTTTACCCCTTATTGAATGGGACTAAACTGTGAGCGGACGCCGGCTGCGGTTTTCCACAGAGATCGTGCGGACACCACACCAAGAACGGGCATATCCTTTCTGGGTGTGGTCGCTGAAGAATAAACCTAGGCTAATAGAAATGCCTTTTCTTGTCCGTGGCTGCGGACAAGAATAGGACATATTCTATTATTTTCTTCCGGGGCCGCGGAAAGGAAGTGCGGACGCGGACAGTACACTGTGCGCTGTCCGCATCTTTTGCGGCCCCATTGAAAATGAATGGGTCCGCACCTGTTCTGAAAAATTGCGGAACGGATGTGGACCCATTTTGCGGACATGTGAATGGACCGTAAGTGGCCACTCTTCCTGCAAGTCAGAGGCGGACACTGTGGCTGGTACACTTACCATGGCACTGTATTTTTCTCTCTGTAATTTGACTGTCTAGGGCACCGAAGCAGACACTGTTTGGGGGGTACAGTGGCTGACATTGAAAGGGGGTAACCCATGATAAATGTAAAGAAATTAAAATCATCATATAGAACATAACGATCTCTTTCTAACAAAGCTAGAACCAGCCCTGCACCTCACATAGATCCAGAGATCTCCCCATTCATTGCTCTGCTAGATTTATATCAAGCTGACAGCTCAGGGGAGTGTCTTTTCTGCTGCAGCTAAGGGGGCGTGTCTCAGCTCTCCCTATCACAGCTTAGGGGGCGTGTCACAGCTCTCCCTATCACAGCTTAGGGGGCGTGTCTCAGCTCTCCCTATCAAAGCTCAGGAGGGAGTTGTCACAGACGTACCGCGATATACGGACGTTCCCGCGACAGGTGGCAGGAGATCTGTGAGACTGGCAGCACGTGGTCTTATCTGACATGTTTTCCTTTTGGATCTAATGATGTCTGTGTTGTTTCTGGTGCTTGCCACACCTTCTTTCCCCAGGTGTGGCTATTGTGGTCATTTTACCTTCTCTATTTATTGTTGTTTCTCCCACTATACTATGCGGTTTATAGCTTCTGTTGGACTTGTGGTTAGCTTGTGTTTGGTTCTCGGCTGCGTTCCTGTGCTACCAAAGCTTCATTGAAGATAAGTGTTTCCTTTCACTTTTGTATTTTGTTTATATATATATATATATATATGTGTGTTGCCTTTCTCTGTTGTTTGTCATTAGGCCTGAGGGAGACTCCTGTTCGTCCTTCCCTTTGGAGGAACAGGTAGACTCAGTCCTGACATTAGTTCCAGGGTCCTATAGGGTGAGATAGGATTCTAGGTATCCGGTGTATGAACTTGCCCTCCTTTGGGGCCTGTTCATACTGGTAGTCTGTCAGGACTGGAGTTAGGGTTTTCTCTAGGAGGTGACCATCTTCCTTCCCTAGTTTCCAGGCCTTATTCCGGTATCCCCTTTCCCTCCTATGTTCGGTGTGGTGTTTTTCCTCCCACACACGAGTGTGACAGCAGTTGAAGGATGAAACTGAGACTGTGCGGCCATCTCAGTGAGCAGGTCAAAGAACTAAGAAAAAACAAACAGCAGGTGGCGCTATACAGATACATTTTATTGAATAACTCTGTGGCTATGCTACATTTTTAATTACATGCAATTACAAAAGAATTCAGATCCAGGTGCTGGTTTGGAAACTGTAGAATACTTTTTGTGGGACAACCCCTTTAAGATGGCATCTGTGTAGGCAGGGGTGGACTGGGAACTTAAAGTGGCCCTGGAAAAAATACTAAAAGTGGCCCCGTTTTGTAGTCGGGTCTAAATTGATGGAAGGCGAGGCCAGCAATACCATATCTTGGCACATTATACCACCCCAATAGAGCCAAATACCACAGTCCATCACAAAATACTGCCAGCAGCACAAACTACATCCCCAAAAACTTCCACTGGCCGGACCCCCAGTGGTGAATGCTATCAGGTTCTCCATCCTGCAGATTGCATTATTACTCTCAAACCCTCCCTCAGTCACTCTATTTTCCCCCTATGTTTCCTCTTGGCTTTATTGGACTGAGGCAATCAAAGCCACCGGCTGCCAAAGAGGAATCGGTATAAGCACCACCGCCATGTGATAAGATTACTTCCTGTCCTGGCGTAATAATTTTCTCCCTCTTCACCATGTGAGGCTCATGTCGTCAGCTCTCTTATAAGTTAGACCATGTGCTAATCGTTTACTTATCTTCAACTTTCCCAGTTCTTGATGCTGGCTAGACCTTGGTGCAGAGTCTAAGGAATCCCCTGGTCTTCACCCTTAACCCCCACCAGCAGGCAGGGCAAACTGGTCGTAGATAGAGATGAGCGAATCGAATCCCTCAAAGCCAAATTCCCTTGTGCTTCGTGTAAGCGAATCGATTTAACCTGAAATAGTATAAAAAAAAAAAAAAAAAATCATTCTTACCACCGCCAGCCGCCATCTTGATTGAAGATCTCAGCCGAAATCCTGTTTGACCGACGTGATGACGTTATCTCGCGCCACGTGAGATTTCGCACCAGATCTTCAAGCAAGATGGCAGCGGCCGGTCCATCGCGAGCAAATGGACCTGGTAAGTTTGATAAAAAAAAATGTAATGTTAATTTCACACTGTTTTCACACTGGCGCTATCGCAGCTCCCTGTCATTGCACCCACTACTTACAAAAAAATGCGCTTTGTGACAAAGTAATTCGTCACAAAGCAAATTTTTTTGTAAGATTAGGCAAATCAGCCGAATCGAACTTTTGAAAAATTCACTCATCTCTAGTCATAGACCCTACAGGGAGGTTTCCCAGGGGGCCAATGCCCAGGGGGTGCCTGAGCCCTCCTCACGGCAGCTGGCTGGGTACATAACGATCTGATGCTCTAAGCACTAATTAAAGAGGCTCTGTCACCCGGATCAGTGCTAGGTAGGGTTGATGACGCTAACAAAAACAATACCTTTTTTCTCCACCACCGGACCACCAACAGCAGAAAAAAAGTGATCTTTTTTGTCAGTGTCATGAATCCTACCAGGCTATATGCCTAGTAGGGTAGCGTTGATCCGGGTGACAGAGCCTCTTTAATGCTAGGCGTTTATGAACAGGTGCCCTCCTGAACTCAACTGTATCACCGTCCACCGCCAGCAACAAGGGCGATATTCAGATTCATTCAGATCAGGTTCAGAACTCAACATTTCAAAATGTATCACGCCTGTGACCCTAAGGCCTCTTGGCCGTGCTGCGGGCTGCAATGCACGAACACCAACCGTGGGGCAGCCGCAGCGGATTGCGGACCCATTCACTTTAATGGGTCCGCGATCTGCAAAAAGATAGGACATGTTCTATCTTTTTGCGGAACAGAAGTACGGGACGAAAACCCCATGAAGTGCTTCCGTAGTGCTTCCGTTCCGCACCATTTGCGGACCCATTTAAGTGAATGGGTCCGCATCCGTGATGCGGAATGCACATGGAACGGCGCCCGTGTATTGCGGATCTGCAAATGCGGTCCGCAATACGGCCACGGAGCTCACACGTTCGTGTGAAAGAGGCTTAAGTGTCTGAAGGTCCGGGGGATAGATTGTATACCCCAAAATGTTTGTGGTGGAAACCTATCTAGGAAACTTGCTGGATTGGAATGTAAATGGATTTGGAAACTTAACTCATTGCGTCCAAATGGACTCGATGAGTCTTCTGGCGTCTCGTCTTTCCTATAGGCTTTCCCTGGTCAGCATACGCTCATTGTTTTTAATGATTTTTTAATCATAAATAGTTGTATAATTATTATTATTTATTTAATTAGTGTTGTCATTGCATGTAATTGAATGATTTTCCTAAAATATGACGTAAAGTCATGATTTTATGAAAGACACGGAGGCGAGTATTGCTTAACCCTTTCTTTACTGACACACAACAGCAGCAAAGAATTCAACAACAAAATCAACCAATGGGCACACAGCCCTCCCCCTTAGTCACAGTATAAAGGGAGCACCCCTCAAGTCTTTCCTCCTCTTTCTTTGTCTTTACAACTCCACCAACGGAATAAACTGGAACAACCAGAACCAGGAGAACTCCAACGAAAAGTCCAATACGTCTTGAACAACTGACTTGGAGGAATGGTGTCAAACAGAAACTGCAGAAGACACTCTCAACTCTTCAACCGACTCGATGGGGTCAACCTTAAAAAGAAACAAAACGGATAATAGCAAGAAACGCAAAAGAAGCGTATATCCTACTTACGTCAGGTAGTACCAGACATGGCAAGAAGCATCAATAATTTAACAATAGTCAAAATAAACATAAATAATAATCATGAAAAAACATAAATAACACTATAAACATATCACATAACCCCAGGGAGGGATAAATACATGGGCGGGGCAATACTCTCCTCCGTGTCTTTCATAAAATCATGACTTTACGTCATATTTTAGGAAAATCATTAAATTTTATCTCAAGACACGGAGGCTCCTATTGCTAGTTTAAAGTCAATTCACAATAGAAGCGAAAACATGTGGATCCGGCCTAAAGTAAAATTCTCTAAACGTGGAGACACGCGACCAGTCTGCCAACTTCATGACGTCCTCCAGGCGCGCAACGGACAGAGTCAAGGAAGTCGCAGAAGCACCACGAACAGAATGTGCCGTGAAAATGGAAGTGTCAATACCAGAGAGAGACAAAATCCACTTCACCCAACGCGACAGAGTTACAGCGGCAACCGGGGCAAAGGGCCTACGGAAAGATATAAACAACTGAGAAGCAGAAGAGGACCTTAAGGACCGAGTTCTGGACTCGTACTCCCTCAGACATGCGACCGGACAGAGCTCCACTGATGAAGGAAAAGTGGGGTAAGACACCGACGTGATATTAGTTTTGGTACGCCGGGAAATGTTAAATGGTACACCCTCCGGAGTGAAAGACCGGGCGTCATGATCTAATGCCCGGACATCGGAAACCCTCTTACAAGAAATCAGGCAAAATAGTGTAACCAATTTGGCCGATAACTGGCGAAGGGATAATTCTTCATTGGCATGCCAGGCTGAAAGGAAAGATAAAACGGATGAAACGTCCCAAGAGCTAGAAAACCGAGGTCTGGGGGGGCCGTGAAAAACGTGAGCCTTTAAGTAACCGGCACACCAGAGGATGACGTCCAGCAGGACAACCGTCAAATCCCCTATGTCCGTAGGAAATGGCCGACCGAAATACATTTATTGTACGATAGGCTTTACCTTCTTCGTAAAGAGAACTGAGAAACTGAACCACATGGCCTACAGCGGGCGTAGTGGGATTCAGGTCCCGAAGGATGCACCAACCAGCCCAAGATTTCCAAGCTGTCCTATAGGCTCTTCTGGTTCCCGGGGCCCACGCACTCTCCAATAGGAACATAGCCGTCTCCGAAAGTCCCTCGGTCTGCCAGGACAACCCGACACTCTGCAGGCCAGTAGACGTAGGGACCCTTCCAGCACCAGCGGATGAGGTTGATTCAGTGGGTCCAGAAGTAGCGATGTCCGGAGAGGAAGTAATAGGGGAATCTCCACCAGAAGTTCCAAAAGTTGAGGGAACCACGACTGAGTGCTCCAGAAAGGAAGTATCAGCACCAGCTCCGAAGCTTGCAGGCGTATCTTGGCCAAAATCCGAGGAATCAGCGAAAACGGTGGGAATGCATACATCACGTCCTCCGACCATTGCTGAAGAAAAGCATCCACTGCCTCCGCGGCCGGGTCCGGTCTCCAACTGAAGTACCTGGGAAGTTGGGCGTTCCAGCGTGATGCGAAAAGGTCGATCGAAAACGGGCCCCAACGAGATTCGATGGTAGAAAAGATCTCCACATCTAACCTCCAGTCGCTGGCGTCTGAGATGTAGCGTGAGTTCCAATCAGCCAGCGTGTTGTGTAATCCCGGTAGGTATTCCGCCACTACCGATACGTAGTTGGACAGGCAATAATCCCAGAAATCCTTGGCCAGGTGTGTCAACATCGTCGAATGGCTACCTCCCATGGAATTGATGTAACGGACGGCCGAGACATTGTCCATCCGAAGGCGAATACATGCCTTGGCCCTCCCACTGGTGAAGCTGCGAATCGCAAAGGAACCCGCCAGAAGCTCCAGAGCATTGATGTGTAAGTGGGACTCTACTGTGGACCAAGGGCCTCCCGTGGAAACACCCTCGCAATGGGCGCCCCAACCGTGAAGGCTGGCGTCCGACTCTATCACTATATCCGGGCAGGGCCGGTGCAAGGATTTTTGCCGCCCTAGGCAAGATAAAAATTGACGCCCCCCCCCCCCACCTTATCATATGATCTGCCCATATGCCCATATCATGTTCCACCCCTTTCTCAGCTTTTAAATTAAAAGAACTGCTATGTTTTCCTTAGGGTTAATCCAGCTTCTTGTAGCCGTCTCTTTTTGCGGAACGGAATTGCGGACCCATACAGACCGCAATTCCGATCCTGAAAAAAGTAGAACATGTCCTATTCTTGTCCGCAATAGTGCCGGCAATGTGCGGTCCGCAAAGTGCGGAACGCACATTGCCGCTGTCTGTGTTTTGTGGATCCGCAAAACACACACGGATGTGTGACTGGACCCTAAATGTGAGGTAAATTAGTTTCCAATGTAGTATTAATAACTAAACAATTACATAATAAACATATTGCATTGTCTACTTACCACCAGGACAATAAAAAGATCTGGTCTCTGGCCGCAGTCTGGCTCTTGGTCTGGCTCTGGGGACTCCCTTGTCACTCTCTTCTCTCCCCCCCCCTTGTCACTCATTAATTCCACCCCACCCTCCCCCCTTGTCACTCATTATTTCCACCCCCCCCCTCCCCCCTTGTCACTCATTATTTCCACCCCCCCCCTCCCCCCTTGTCACTCATTATTTCCACCCCCCTTGTCACTCATTATTTCCACCCCCCCCCTCCCCCTTGTCACTCATTATTTCCACCCCCCCTCCCCCCTTGTCACTCATTATTTCCACCCCCCTTCCCCCTTGTCACTCATTATTTCCACCCCCCCCTTGTCACTCATTATTTCCACACCCCCCTCCCCCTTGTCACTCATTATTTCCAACCCCCTCCCCCCTTGTCACTCATTATTTCCACCCCCCCTCCCCCCTTGTCACTCATTATTTCCACCCCCCCTCCCCCCCTTGTCACTCATTATTTCCACCCCCCCCTCCCCCCTTGTCACCCCCCCCCCCCCTCCCCCCTTGTCACTCAGGAGCATTTGTTTCCTGTACCCAGCCGGACTGACAGGAAGTGCACACTAAGTGAGCACTTCCTGTCAGTCCGGCCGGGTACAGGAAACAAAAGCTCCTGTACCGCGGAGCGAACACAGCTCGGCCACCACGCTACATTAACAACAGCACAGAGCAGGCGCAGGCAGGATTCTTTAGAGCGGCAAGCGCTCAGCCTCAGCCGCTCAGGCGGCGCCGCTGGCCGCCCAAACTTATATAAGCAACATTTTATTTATTTTTTTACCGCAACGGGCGCCCCCTGCTACATGGCGCCCTAGGCGACTGCCTAAGTCGCCTTACTGGTGGCGCCGGCCCTGTATCCGGGCGTGGGCCAAACAGAGCCCTGCCATTCCAGGCAGAGAGGTTGGCAATCCACCATTCCAACTCGTCCCTCGTTTTTGGATCCAAGGAGATCAGATCCGCATAAGAAGCACCGGCATGCAGGTGTGCGATTTTGAGACGCTGAAGGGCCCGATAATGTAGGGGAGCCGGAAAGATAGCCTGAATGTAAGATGACAAGAGACCTATCATTCTGGCCAAATGACGCAGGGAAATCTGTGAAAGGGATAGAGTGTGACGTAACTCCTTGCGGATCGACCGCACCTTCGTAGGGGGAAGACTGAGAGACAAGGACAGAGAGTCCACCTGGAATCCGAGAAACTCCATGGACTGAGAAGGATCTAGACAAGACTTCTCGTGGTTGACTATGAAGCCCAGAGCGGAGAGAGGATGAACTGACATCTGAAGGTGGGACAGGAGAGAGGCACGGTCCGCAGCCATAATCAGAATATCGTCCAGATAGATTATGAGTCTCACCCCCCGATAGCGGAGCCACGCCACTACCGGACGCATCAGTTTGGTAAAACACCAGGGGGCGGACGAGAGCCCAAAGGGGAGGCACGTGAAGCACCATACCGTCCCCTGCCAGTGGAAACGTATAAGATCCCTGGAGGGAGGTGCTATTGGAACCGTCAAGTATGCATCCTTGAGGTCTAACTTGGCCATCCAGTCCCCGGGCAGCAGCATGTCCCTTAGAAGGTGGATGCCCTCCATCTTGAAATGCCTGTACCTGACGAATGCATTGAGAGCCCTGAGATTGATGACAGGACGGAACTGGCCTCCCTTCTTCTCCACCAGGAAAATACTGCTGATCACCCCGTCGTGATTGAGAGGGGCCGGTTCTACAGCTCCTTTGAGATACAAGGCCCGTAATTCTACGTCTACGAGGCTCTGAGATGCCTGGGACCGGAACGTGGGGGGGAGCGGGGATGGAATCACAGGGGGAGCGACTAGCTCTATGTGGAAGCCCCGAACCGTGGATAACACCCAGGGGTCGTTGGTAATGAACGCCCAAGCATGAATAAAATGTTGGAGTCTGCCCCCTACATAACTTTCCAAAAAAGGGAAAAGAGGAGATAGACTTACCAAATGGGCATCTGAGGTTTGGGTTTCCTCTGTATGGTCTTCCCCGTCCGGACGCACCACGGGAAGGGAAGAAGGACGGTTGGTGTCTTTGGTCATGGGTAAGCGGGCGGTAGGAGGTGAAGGAGCCCCGACCCGAACCTCGGGTCTGGAAAGAGGAACGGCCGGACAGACGGCCCCTGGTACTGCCGGCCCTAGTGGAAACCCTACCACTAAATACCCTACGCATCGACGTTTGGGCTTTATCCAGGGCGGTAAAGGTCCCTACGAACTTCCCCAGTTCTTTAACGAAGGGATCCCCAAAGAGGAAACCTTGGGCATCTTTACCCGATTCTGACAGAGCCATATTAGTCAGTTTAGGCTCGATTTTCAACAGAATGGCTTTGCGCCTTTCAATACTCAGGGAGGTGTTTGCATTACCTGCCATGCAAATGGCTCTTTGAGCCCAACCACGGAGTTCCTCCAGGTCGACCAGTTGACCTTCCGCCTTGGCAGATTCCGCCAAATCAAAGATTTTTGTAAGGGGCCCCATAATATCCAATAACTTGTCTTGACAAGCTTTGAGAGCCGAGTCTAGGCCTCTCTTGGGACTAAATCCCGTTTTGGATAGGAACTGGACCATCTTTGGGTCCACGACCAGCGTCTCGCATACCTTATTAGGTATCGCCGGGCGAGGGCATTCAGCCCGGAGTTTGTTCCGTGCCTCTTTGCTAAGGGGCTTATGGACCATGGATTCCAGATAATTGGCAACGTGAGGTGCCGGAAGCCACTCTGCGGACCTGGGGTGATGCAGGGAGTCCGGGTCAAATAGCGGGTCCCCCGCCGGATCCATAAGGGAAACGGATTGACCAAGGTCCGCCGGGTCGACCTCTACCGGTCACCGGGGTAATGATGAAAAAGAGACAGATGTCCCTTGGACAGGTGACCCATCATTGTCTAAATCCTCGGAATCATTATAGGATTTCATCAAAGCCTCCTCCTCAGATTCTCCATTAGAATCAGAATCTAGCTCGGGTTGGGACCGGGCCGACTTCCAATGCCGTGCTCTTTCTGCCTGGCGCGGACAGGCTCTTTTGCGCGGCCGAAGCGCGCTGTCATTGGATGGGACAAGGCCATCGTTCATATTATTTCTGGAGGCATTATGCTGGGTTCACACTTGTGCGTTTTACAGCGCGTTCAAACGCGCTGTAAAACGCTTAACACATGAAAACCAATGCTTCCCTATGGCCCTGGTTCTCACTTGAGCATTTTACAGCGCGTTTGAACGCGCTGAAAAACGCCCTACGCTCAAACAAGTTCTTGAGCTTCTTTGGGGCGTTTTGTCGCGCGTTTGCAGCCATAGGACACTGCTGTTAATCACACAAACGCGCGTAATACGCGCGTTGACTATGGACAAAAACGTGCGACACAAACGCGCGTTAAACGTGCATATCAAATATGCTCAGGTCTGAACCCAGCCTTAGGGGCTGGCATAGGAATGGGATTAGGGGTCACCGTAGCTGATGTATTAGCGATGAGCACCTGTGAGATAGAGTGCGTCAAAACTGAGGACATGGACCCCATGGCCGAAATAATGGCCTCAGAAATAGATCTCTGCAGGGACAGGGCCTGAGTATCAGTTGGTATAGGGGCAGTCCCCCCTGTAGAAGGTATAATCCCCATATTCTGAGGGGGAAAGGGGGAGTCCCCATGAGAAGGGGTCCCCTGGGCTGAAGGTGGAGCCTTCTGGGAGGACATAGTAATGTATAGCAATATCAGGGTAGATAAGCCTGAGGCAAATAACTAGAGCCTAATTGAACAAAGGGCTAATCCAACAGAGAACTGTCCCTAATAACTAGAGCTGACTAGATAAAACTATGCAGTGTTAGTCACCCTGCAGTAGAGGAGCCGCCATTCCGATGCTGCCGCTGGAGAGACCGCCCACCGAATGAACACAGCGGTGCGGCTCTCCTCAGATGGCGCCCGAAATCTCGCGAGATCTCGGGTGCAACAGGAGAAGCGGCGGGAACAAGCGGCAGAAGCAGGAAGAGAAGCGGCCCGAGATCCCGCGAATAACCGCAAGATCTCGGACGCAACGGTGCAGCGGCGGAGAAGGTAAGGGCGCCGCACAAGTAAACAGGAGAAAAAACAATACCAAGAAAGAAAAAAAAACGTTCCTTATAAACGGTGACAGGATAAGGGGAAAAAAGGCAAGGACAGACCAGAGAGCTATATGGAAAAAACCAAGATAACTGAGTAAACAGTAGTCCGAACAGACCAAACGGACTATAAGAACCAGGGATACCAATTAATCCTAAATACAAGGAAAAACAATATATATATAGAACACAATACCACCAGCACCTGCAAGCAGGAGGGTGGAATTTTTTTAAAATTTTTTTATTAGGAGGGTGGAATACTTAACTTGTGTGCAGCAGCAAAGAAAGAGGAGGAAGGACTTGAGGGGTGCTCCCTTTATACTGTGACTAAAGGGGGGGGGGGGCTGTGTGCCCATTGGTTGATTTTGTTGTTGAATTCTTTGCTGCTGTTGTGTGTCAGTAAAGAAAAGGTTAAGCAATAGGAGCCTCCGTGTCTTGAGATAAAATTAACCACCTTCCACTCTAGGTTTGCTTAGGCTCCTTTCACATCACCGTTTCTCCTTTCCGTTCTCCGGCTCCGTTAAGGAACGGAAAGGACGGATTCTGCAGATAACTGAGACCTAACTGAGCGTAACGGAGCCTAAATACCCCATAGACTATAATGGGGTCCGTTCGGTGTCCGTTTAGAATAAGATTTTTGAGCGGAGACGAAAGTCCGTTACGCTCAGGCCTCAGTTATCTGCAGAATCCGTCCTTTCATTCCCCTGCTCCTCAACGGAGCCGGAGAACGGAAAGGAGAAACAGTGATGTGAAAGGAGCATTATGAATCTAGTGCTGGAGCTCTGAGATATTTATGACGCAAGGAAAATAGTTTTTTTGTTTTATTTTTTTAAATTGCATGATTATCTATAATCATGTTTACAAGACTTAAAGGGGTATTCCCACTTCATTAAATATGGATACATAAAAAATGCCCCCCACTGAACATTTCTTTTAATACATGTCATTAAAAAAAAACTAACATTCGTCCTAAAAAACCTCCTTTCACTCCTCATTGTTTATTAGGGTATCCAAGGGTTACGGCAGGGGTGGGGAACCTCCGGCCCGAGGGCCGTATGCGGCCCACGGTATCATTTCATGTGGCCCCCGGCCCCCTGCCAGAACATAATGTGAAAATGCTTATGACCCCTTCCATTATGGAAGCGGTCATTAGCATACGGGAGGCACAGGAAGGTGAGAACAGCACTGCACTGGCTGTCCTCACCTTCCCTGGTCTTCTTTCAGCCCCACACTGTGTCCTGACACATCCAGCGTCAGGACGCAGTGCACGTAGACGTGCACTATGACCTGACGCTGTGCGGTGTGAGGTGACAATATAGTGCGGCAGGAAGAAGAACAGGGAGGGTAAGTGAATCTGCCAAGAGGCAGCGCCGTACGGAGCTGGAGAGGTAAGTTTATTTGTTTATCTTAAATACAGTATCTGATCTGATGTCTGATTGGGGCTGATCTGAGGCTAAAGGAGGGTGGGGAGGGTCTGATGGGGGTCTGATCTGAGGCTTGGGAGGGTCTGATCTGAGGCTGGGGGTGTCTGATCTGAGGCTGGGATGTGGATAGGGGTCTGATCTGAGACTAGGGGGGCTGATCTGAGGCTGGGGAGGGTCTGATGGGGGCTGATCTGAGGCTAGGGAGGGTATTATGAAGGTCTGATCTGAGGCTGGGGGGTCTTATAGGAGCTGATCTGACCCTGGGGGGTCTGATGGGGGCTGATCTGAGGCTGGGCGTCTGATCCGGGTCTGGTCTGAGGCTGGGGGTCTGATGGGAGTCTGATCTGAAGCTAGGAAGGGTCTGATTGGGGTCTAATCTGAGGCTTAGAGGTCTGATGGGAGTCTGATCTGAGGCTGATGTAGGCCTGGGGGGTCTGATAGGAGGCTGATGGAGGTGGGGGCAGATATTTTGCTGAGAAAGGGACAAAGGCAGGGACAGTTGCGAAGAAAGAGGCAGGGAGAGTGAAAGCTGGGTGAACCCCTCTCTGGACCCCCTGGGTTTAGCTTCCTGCCATTAATGTCAAATAAGTAACATTCTGAACTTAAAAATTAGACTGCTATGTGTGGTCAATATGGCGCCTGTATTGTATGTAATATACTGTATATATATAGTGCAGGCGCTATTTTGTGCTGCAAAAATACAGCCCTCTAGATTATTTTAATTGAAGTGCAATTTCTGTAACTTATCCCTAAGTCAATTATATGTTTGACCAAATACAGCAGTAAAAAATTTTTATTGAGAATTTTGTATGGCCCCCGAATGATGTTACAAATATCCAAATGGCCCTTGGCAGCAAAATGGTTCCCCACCGCTGGGTTACGGCCTCATCTCGGCCGCATCGATGTGCCGCGCCTGCACACAAAATCCTAACCTTTCTAACAGCGGCCGGCCTATGCTGTAAGACGTGAACGCGCACGTCTTATCTCTTTCAGGGTTCCGCGCATGTGCAGTATATCAATCGCGTCTGAGATTGAGCTGCGCATGCGCGGGCATCCGAACAGTTCGGGCGAGTCAGCGGAGTAAGCAGACGGACGTCGGAGGAACGGGATACTGTAAGTATAATATCTACTGGCCCACTAATCGACCAACGATTATTGAATATTCTGCAATAAAGGGGGTTCATAGTGAATTCAATGGGGGCATTTTTATGTACACTTGGGGCAACTATATTATATCTATGGAAACTGGGGGCAACTATATTATATCTATGGACACTGGGGGCAACTATATTATATGTATGGACACTGGGGGGCAACTATATTATATGTATGGAAACTGGGGGCAACTATATTATATCTATGGAAACTGGGGGCAACTCTATTATATCTATGGACACTGGGGGCAACTATATTATATCTATGGACACTGGGGGCAACTATATTATATCTATGGACACTGGGGGCAACTATATTATATCTATGGACACTGGGGGCAACTGTATTATATGTATGGACACTGGGAGGCAACTATATTATCTGTATGGACACTGGGGGGCAACTATATTATATGTATAGACACTGGGGGCAACTATATTATATGTATGGACACTGGGGGCAACTATATTATATCTATGGACACTGGGGGCAACTATATTATATCTATGGACACTGGGGGCAACTATATTATATGTATTGAAACTGGGGGCAACTATATTATATCTATGGACACTGGGGGCAACTATATTATATCTATGGACACTGGGGGCAACTATATTATATCTATGGACACTGGGGGCAACTATATTATATGTATGGACACTGGGGGCAACTATATTATATGTATGGACACTGGGGGCAACTATATTATATGTATGGACACTGGGGGCAACTATATTATATGTATGAACACTGGGGGCAACTATATTATATCTATGGACACTGGAGGCAACTATATTATATTTATGCACACTGGGGGCAACTATATTATATGTATGGACACTAGGGGCAACTATATTATATGTATGCACACTGGGGGCAACTATATTATATGTATGCACACTGGGGGCAACTATATGAATTGTATGCACATTGGGGGCAACTATATGAATTTTATGCACACTGGGGGCAACTATATGAATTTTATGGACACTGGGGGCAACTATATCAATTTTATGCACACTGGGGGCAATTATATGAATTTTATAGACACTGGGGGGCAACTATATTATATGTATGGACACTGGGGGCAACTATATTATATGTATGGACACTGGGGGCAACTATATTATATCTATGGACACTGGGGGCAACTATATTATATCTATGGACACTGGGGGCAACTATATTATATCTATGGACACTGGGGGCAACTATATTATATGTATGGACACTGGGGGCAACTATATTATATGTATGGACACTGGGGGCAACTATATTATATCTATGGACACTGGGGGAAACTATTTTATATGTATGGACACTGGGGGCAACTATATTATATGTATGCACACTGGGGGCAACTATATGAATTGTATGGACACTGGGGGCAACTATATGAATTTTATGGACACTGGGGGCAACTATATGAATTTTATGGACAATGGGGGCAACTATATGAATTTTATTGAAACTGGGGGCAAGTTTATGAATTGTATGGAAAACCATCAAATGTAGCAGAGCTAATCGTGTTGCAAGCATCCACAGGGATAGCAGGGGAGTGGATTACCAAGGTATGACAGAAAAGTGGAAATCTAGATGACATGGGGGGAGGGGAATACACTGATATATAGAAAAGTTGGATATGAATGTTATTACTCAATTTAGTACAGCTATAATGGTAAGAATACAGCATCTGTGCTGTTCAGTGGTTGTTTTAGGGGAGTAAAAAACAAAAATCATATTTATACAAGGTGTCATGCATTTGTGCTGTAGTAAATTACAGTTTTTGATGCACAGTGTTGAATATATTTGGAAAGTTTTATGTGTGGATAGTATTCAGGACATCAAAATGCAACTCTCTAAGATCATTTAGCATTGCTTGCTGAGTGATAGCAATCCACACCAGGAGAGATAAGCTTCACAGACACTGCCAGGAGCCAGTGAGCCTGATGAATCATAGTCTTCACATGAACGAGCATACAGGACTGAGCTCTCAGTGTGATGTCATAAGGAGGCGTGGCAGGCCTTCACTCTAGCTGCCTAAGCCCCGCCCAGCCTTATCTGCAGAAAAGCAGGAAGTTACCAGCAGAGTGACTGCAGGTGAGGCTGATTTAGCAAAATGGGAAAACCCCTTTAACTAATTAATTCATTATCATTACATTATCACTTCATCATGCTTACAACACTATTATTCATGTTTACATCACTTTATTAGGATTATATCATTTTTAATTAATGTATCATGATCACATCATCATTATGGTTATATATTAATTTCACTTTTATTCATCACGATTTCACCTGGATTACACTACTATAATTATTATTATTATTATTTTTTTTTTATATTTTTTTTATTTAATATTTTTTTACACATTTTGGTTCATTTCAGATTATGTGTGATGCGGTTTCTCTACAATTAATGATTATGGTTGTGGCTCACGTCATGTTAAAGAACACTTCACAATTTATCAGTCGTTGTCATCATGTCGGTATCGGGGTAGTGAAATGCACGGTTTCACATCTTTATTATTTAGTCTCCTTTTTTTCTTCCCCTTTTTAGCGCTATCATCCAGGCCTGCGCATGCGCTATTGGCTTTTTGATGCCGCCGACACTATCCCCGAATATCTCGCGGAATGTGCCGGTGTCATCATGTGACGCGATATGCAGGTCACGGTGACCGAGGAGTCATGTGATGCCTCGCGTCACTGAGATGCGGCCCGCTGTGCCATTATTCATTTGGCCCAGTTGTGCACATTAGTACAATCTGTGTGGTGATTGGTGGGTGGGGATATTTATTGTAAGTCCTGCGGTGATGACGCCACCCCCAGACAAAGGTTCACCGAAACTCGTGTCAGGGTTGGTGCCATTCCGCCATGTCCTGCCTTTGTGATTAGTATTATTGCACATACATGCACTAGCACTTTATTATTTTATCGTTTTGTGGAGCAGTGAAGATATGGCCAGTGTGTCTACCTCTGTGATGTCGCCTTGTCCCTGTACTTGTTTTGTGATGTATTGTCTTATCAACTTATGTAATAAAATAATTTTGTACTTTCATGCGGTCTGGTAATTTTTCTGTAGGATATACAGTACAGACCAAAAGTTTGGACACACCTTCTCATTCAAAGACTTTTCTTTATTTTCATGACTATGAAGGCATCAAAACTATGAATTAACACATGTGGAATTATATACATAACAAACAAGTGTGAAACAACTGAAAATATGTCATATTCTAGGTTCTTCAAAGTAGCCACCTTTTGCTTTAATTACTGCTTTGCACACTCTTGGCATTCTCTTGATGAGCTTCAAGAGGTAGTCCCCTGAAATGGTCTTCCAACAGTTTCGAAGGAGTTCCCAGAGATGCTTAGCACTTGTTGGCCCTTTTGCCTTCACTCTGCGGTCCAGCTCACCCCAAATCATCTCGATTGGGTTCAGGTCCGGTGACTGTGGAGGCCAGGTCATCTGGCGCAGCACCCCATCACTCTCCTTCATGGTCAAATAGCCCTTACTTTCAAAGTTTTCCCAATTTTTCGGCTGACTGACTGACCTTCATTTCTTAAAGTAATGATGGCCACTCGTTTTTCTTTGCTTAGCTGCTTTTTTCTTGCCATAATACAAATTCTAACAGTCTATTCAGTAGGACTATCAGCTGTCTATCCACCTGACTTCTCCTCAATGCCACTGATGGTCCCAACCCCATTTATAAGGCAAGAAATCCCACTTATTAAACCTGACAGGGCACACCTGTGAAGTGAAAACCATTTCAGGGGACTACCTCTTGAAGCTCATCAAGAGAATGCCAAGAGTGTGCAAAGCAGTCATCAAAGCAAAAGGTGGCTACTTTGAAGAACCTAGAATATGACATATTTTCAGTTGTTTCACACTTGTTTGTTATGTATATAATTCCACATGTGTTAATTCATAGTTTTGATGCCTTCAGTGTGAATCTACAATTTTCATAGTCATGAAAATAAAGAAAACTCTTTGAATGAGAACGTGTGTCCAAACTTTTGGTCTGTACTGTATGTATTGTGATTTCTACCATAGGCATGTGTGTAATTAGATCAATAAGTTTATCTTGCTGCGGTATTGGGCCTTATATTATTGGTGCAGTCTCAGAAGTCAATAGCAGTACACCAAAGGGGAGCCAAGGAAGGATGTGCCTAAATCACCAAGCATCGTGCTGAAGTCCTCAATAAATTGGCCGGCAGAGCCTGAAGTCATTTTTGGGTGCAAGTTGCTTTAAGAACCTGACGCTGCCATGTGGGCGCAGAAGAAGGAGGTGACGCTGGAGCAACAGAGGTGTCCAGTTATCTAGCAACCTGAGGCAGCTGTCGGGGGTGGGAACCAAGATGCGTTATTTTACACCATTGCTGTATGCCAACTAGTGGTGAATAGTGTCTAGGGAAGAGGTGTACAATGTTTTCTGGTCAGGGGCCACATTGCCAGACTGAACCAATGACGAGGGCCGAAAATAACATTTAAAGAGGTATTAACAACTGAAATACAATACTAAAAAATGAGTTGAAATACAGCTTCATGGCTCATGCAAATGACTAGAGATGAGCGAATTTATGAAAAGTTCAATTTGGCTGATTCGCCGAATTTTACAAAATAATTCGCTTTGTGACGAATAACTTCATCATGAAGTGCATTTTTTTGTAAGTAGCAGTGCACCTGCAACTTACAAAAAAATGCAGTTTGTGGTGAAGCTATTCGTCACAAAGCGTCACCTCCTAGCAATATGCCTGCAGCGGTTTTTGTCCGGCCAAATCCGAGATCTATTAGCAGAAACCGTCTGGGTCCTATTATAGTCAATGGGCCCTGGAGGTGCTCTTGCCCTCTCTAGCTACGCCGGATACGATAAACTCCAGCAGAAGATTTTAGCCCTAGTGTGAAACTAGCCTAAGAAATACAGATTTTAGCAATAATGTGCGCCTTAGGCTACTTTCACACTAGCGTTCTGCTGTCCGCTCGTGAGCTCCGTTTGAAGGGGCTCACGAGCGGAGCAGAACGCTTCCGTCCAGCCCTGATGCAGTGTGAATGGATGCGGATCCGCTCAGACTGCATCAGTCTGGCGGCGTTCAGCCTCCGCTCCGCTCGCCTCCGCACGGCCAGGCGGACAGCTGAACGCTGCTTGCAGCGTTCGGGTGTCCGCCTGGCCGTGCGGAGGCGTGCGGATCCGTCCAGACTTACAATGTAAGTCAATGGGAACGGATCCGCTTGAAGATGACACCATATGGCTCAATCTTCAAGCGGATCCGTCCCCCATTGACTTTACATTGAAAGTCTGAACGGATCCGCTCAGGCTACTTTCGCACTTAGAAATTTTTCTAAGTTATTAATGCAGACGGATCCGTACTGAACGGAGCCTCTGTCTGCATTAATATGATCGGATCCGTTCAGAACGGATCCGATCAAGCGCAAGTGTGAAAGTAGCCTTATATTGCATTATTTATATTGTATATATTATGAGGTTTTTTATTTGCACTTGATTAGTATATATCTAGCTCTTTTGTCGTACTATGATTCTCACAGGTAAAGATCCTGTATCTCTTAGGGCTGTTTCACATAAGGGAGCGTGTCCCTTGCGGGAATCAAGCTCCATGTGAGAGAGAGATTGCGTGTCCTGGACTTAGGAAGTGCACGGCTTTATCATGATTGATAATGCTGTGTGGCTCTGCCTGACCTTACTTCTACAGAATCATACTGACAGTTATATGTCAGTATGATTCCGGTACACAAAGGTCACAGAGAGGCACACAGCATTATCAATCATGATAATCCCGGTGCGCCTCTGTAGTCCAGACTGCACGATCTCTCTCTCACATGGAGCATGATTCCGGCAAGAAAGAGCCCTTAAAGGGTTTCTGTCACCCCACAAAACTCTTTTTTTTTTTTTTTTGGATAGTTAGATTCCTCATAGCGCAATATAGGGGAATATAATGCTCTTACTTACTTTCATGCGGCCGATTCTTTATAAAACGAAGTTTTATAATATGTAAATCAGGGCTCTACCAGCAAGTAGGGCGTCTACTTGCTGGTAGCAGCAGCAGAAATCCGCCCCCTCGCCGTGTTGATTGACAGGGCCAGCCGGGATCTCCTCCTCCGGCCGGCCCTGTCAGTAATTCAAAAATCGCGCGCCTCTGGTCATTCGGCGCAGGCCCTCTGAGATGAGGAGGCTCGTCTCCTCAGTGCGCCTGCGCCGATGACATCACCGAAAGAGAAGACGTCATCGGCGCAGGCGCACTGAGGGAGTGCTGAGGAGACGAGCCTCCTCATCTCAGAGCGCCTGCGCCGAATGACCAGAGGCGCGCGATTTTTGAAATACTGACAGGGCCGGCCGGAGGAGGAGATCACGGCTGGCCCTGTCAATCAACACGGCGAGGGGGCGGTTTTCTGCTGCGGCTACCAGCAAGTAGACGACCTACTTGCTGGTAGAGCCCTGATTTACATATTATAAAACTTCGTTTTATAAAGAATCGGCCGCATGAAAGTAAGTAAGACTATTATATTCTCCTATATCGCCCTATAAGGAATCTAACTATCCAAAAAAAAAATTATGAGTTTTGTGGGGTGACAGAAACCCTTTAACCCCTTCAGTACTGAGCCACTTTTCACCTTAAGTCCGTGGACTTTATGTGGTATTAACTCTGGAATGCTTTTACTTCTCCAAGCCATTCTGAAATAGTTTTTTCGTGACACATTGTACATCATGTTAGTGATAAATTTGAGTCAATATGTTTTACCTTTATTTATAAAAAAAAATGAAAATTTGGAAAAATTCGCCATTTTTTGAAATTGTAATTTCTCTGGCAGATAGTGATACCACTTTATATTTCCCATATGTCTACTTTATGTTTGCATCATTTTATTTTTTAGGACGTTATAAGGGTTAGAATTTTAGAAGCAATTCTTAACATTTTTAAGAAAATTTCCAAAACCCACTTTAAGGACCAGTTCATTTATGAAGTCACTTTGTGGCCCTTACATATTAGAAACCACCCATAAATTACCCCATTTTAGAAACTACACCCCTCAAGTTATTCAAAACTGATTTTTACAAATGGAAATATAGAAAAGTGAGGGGGCACTCCAAGACGGGATAACTAGATAATATAGATATTTATTAATATATTAAGAACACACCCTTAAAACCATTAAAACATACATAAAACACATATGCAAAACGTCACTGGTATGGTCCCGACTTCAATCTGTATGAAATTGACAGCACTTACAATATATTATTATTGCAATGGTGAAGGCAGATTGAATGTCCCAATCATATGTTGCAACAGTGTAGCCAATGACATTGAGGCAATAGTGGTACTAATCAATGACGGCCCTGTGGCCCAGTCCTATTGGGGCAATGGTGATGGTAATGTCCCTTAATCCGATGTTCTGGACAAGCAAAGGTATGTGCCAAATTTGGAGACTGAACTCCAGCTACTTACAGTCTCTCGTCGCTTCCAGTGTTGCGGTCTTACCCTTCCTGGCTGACTCTCCGCAGCGCTGGTTTCCAGGCGGCCGTACACTCACAGCGTCTCACGTGGTGTACTCGGCCAAGACGTGGCGTCCCACGTGACCTGGTTACCTGGGGTGCCGGCTAGACGCTGGGTTGACGTCACTGGTGTGCGACTTGAGCTCCGGTTCTATGCCGGTCAAGAATCTCGTGTAGCGATGTCTTTGTCTTTGTTGTAGAAAGCTTTCTTGCTCTTTCCAGGAATCCACGCTCACTTGGTATTTGCCAATTGGCAAATACCGAGTGAGCGTGGATTCCTGGAAAGAGCAAGAAAGCTTTCTACAACAAAGACAAAGACATCGCTACACGAGATTCTTCACCGGCATAGAACCGGAGCTCAAGTCGCACACCAGTGACGTCAACCCAGCGTCTAGCCGGCACCCTAGACAACCAGGTCACGTGGGACGCCACGTCTTGGCCGAGTACACCACGTGAGACGCTGTGAGTGTACGGCCGCCTGGAAACCAGCGCTGCGGAGAGTCAGCCAGGAAGGGTAAGACCGCAACACTGGAAGCGACGAGAGACTGTAAGTAGCTGGAGTTCAGTCTCCAAATTTGGCACATACCTTTGCTTGTCCAGAACATCGGATTAAGGGACATTACCATCACCATTGCCCCAATAGGACTGGGCCACAGGGCCGTCATTGATTAGTACCACTATTGCCTCAATGTCATTGGCTACACTGTTGCAACATATGATTGGGACATTCAATCTGCCTTCACCATTGCAATAATAATATATTGTAAGTGCTGTCAATTTCATACAGATTGAAGTCGGGACCATACCAGTGACGTTTTGCATATGTGTTTTATGTATGTTTTAATGGTTTTAAGGGTGTGTTCTTAATATATTAATAAATATCTATATTATCTAGTTATCCCGTCTTGGAGTGCCCCCTCACTTTTCTATATTGCCATTACCTTTTGTGGGTCCTGAGGGTAGGACCGGAGGGTGAGCACCTATCCATACGGAACGGGGGTGAGCCGCTGTACGTTTTACGTTTTTTTCATTATGATTTTTACAAATGTTGTTAAATCCATGTGATGATCATGTGATGAGCGCAGTGACGTCATCAAAGGTCCTTTTGCCAGGTCCTGAAGAAAGAAGAGGAGATCCGCTACGCGACCAAGTGGATGGGGTGAGTTAAATTTGTTTATTATTTTTAACCCCTCAATGGACATTTTACTAAGCATTCTGTATTAAGAATGCTTTTATTTTCCCTTATAACCATGTTATAAGGGAAAATAATAAAGATCGGGTCCCCATCCCGATCGTCACCTAGCAACCGTGCGTGAAAATCGCACCGCATCCGCACCTGCTTGCGGATACTTACAATTTTCACCCAGCCCCATTCACTTCTATGGGGCCTGCGTTGTGTGAAAAACGCACAATATAGAGCATGCTGCGATTTTCACACAACGCACAAGTGATGCGTGAAAATCACCGCTCATGTGCACAGCCCCATAGAAATGAATGGGTCGGTATTCAGTGCGGGTGCAATGCGTTCACCTCACGCATCGCATCTGCGCGGAATACTCGCCCGTGTGAAAGAGGCCTAACTGTCATTCTTATTTTTGTAACTATCATTCTTCTTGCTGCTGCCCTTACTGCCACTCTTTACAGATATATATATACAGTATATATAGTTTAGATTTAATATGTATTTGTATATAATAATTTGTCCGTAAATGGCTGAATGATAAAATTATTACTTTCTTTCTCCGACATTCCATAAAAAAAATTGAATAAATAATGGAAGAATTGCTGTGTTTTGTTCCACCTCAAAGTAATGAAAAAAAAAGCAGTCAAAAAGTCCGCGAAAATGGTACCAAGGAGAACTACAATTCATCCAGCAAAAGGTAGGCCCCACACAACACTGTGGACAGAATAAGGGTACATTCACACGACCGTATAATTTTATCCGCATCCATTCCGCATTTTGCGGAATAGATGCGGATCCATTCATTTCTATGGGTGAATAAAATATGCGGACAACGTTCAGTATGTTGTTCGCATCCGCGTTTCCGCATTTCTAGTCCGCAAAAATATAAGGCTTGTACTACTATTGTCCGCACAGATCGGTCCGCAGCCCCATTCAAGTCAATGGATCCGCAAATTGCGGATGACATACGGAATGGTTTCCATATGTCATCCGTTTTTTGCGGATCCGTTTCCGTATTTTTGAAGGCCTTAATTCTTTTTTTTTCCTTCCGTTTTTTTCGGACCATAAAAAACGGAAGACATACGGAACACAAACAGAAGTCATTTGTCCGCAAAATGCGGACCCACGGTTCCATTATTTGCGGACTGCAAAACGGAAAGGATTACACACGGTCGTGTGAATGTACTCTAATAAAAAAAAACGATGGATCTTGGAATGCAGCAAAACAAAAACTATTTTTGAGCAAACCAGAATAAAGTTAGGCGACTTTCACACTGGCGTTTTGGCTTTCAGTTTCTGAGATCCGTTCAGGGCTCTCACAAGCGGTCCAAAACGGATCAGTTTGGCCCTAATGCATTCTGAATGGAAAAGGATCCGCTCAGAAAGCATCAGTTTTCCTCCGTTCTGTCTCCATTCCGCTCTGGAGGCTGCCTGCAGTGTTTTGGTGTCCGTCTGACGAAACTTAGCCAAACGGATCCGTCCTGGCACACAATGTAAGTCAATGGGGAGGAATCAGTTTTCTATGACACAATAGAAAACGGATCCGTCCTACATTGACTTACAATGGTGTTCAAGATGGATCTGTCTTGGCTATGTTGAAGATAATACAAACGGATCCGTTCTGAACGGATACAGACGTTTGTATTATCTGAACGGATCCGTCTGTGCAGATCCATGACGGATCCGCACCAAACGCGAGTGTGAAATAAAACTGAAAAAGACCAATCACTAAAGGGTTAAGAAGGTTTTTTTTCTGCTGTTTTGTGCCCACAACCCTCCCAACATCCATTTTCTCATACAAGTCCTTGTTAATGCTTTCCTGTTATGTCTCCTCAGCCCTTTTTCTCAGTTTTCCTCATGATACAGCTCATCACTTGTCCTCTGCTTCTTTCTCATGCCTTACTGGCACTCACACAAAGATGTCTTTCTCTGTGCAGGGCAATGGGCACATGACCCACACAAAGCCGGAGGACCACTTGGAACAATAAAGGTTCAGACTGAGACGAGTGTGACGCACGGTCAGAATTCTACTATAGAAGAAAACTGGAGCAGACTGACATGAACACAGGAAGAACAGGGAAAGGCTAGACCGCTATATGCCAACCACGGCGCGAATGCCACCCACTAGCCAGACCTACCTATGCCTGCGGCACTGGTTTTTAGAACTAAATACACACCGAATCATTCTGTTTCATCAGACCAGAGATACTTGTTTCTCACAGTCTGAGAGTCCTTTGGTGCTTTTTTTGCAATCTTTTATGTGTCTTTTACAGAGGAGATGCTTCATTCTGGCCACTCTGCCATAAAGCCCAGAGTGCTGCAGTGGTTGATCTTCTGGAAGTTTCTCCCATCTGCACACAGGATGTTTGGAGCTTAACCAATGGGTTCTGGGTAATCTCTCTTACCAAGGCCCTTCTCCCCCAGAGAATAGTCCTAGTTGTTCCAAACTTCTTCCTTTTAACAATTATGCAGGCCACTGTGCTCTTGAGAACTTTCAGTGTAGCAGAAATGTTTGCACCCTTCTCTAGATCTCTGCCTCCACACAATCCTGTCTCTGAGCTCTACAGGCAGTTCTTTCCTCTTCATGGCTTGGTTTTTGTTCTGACCTTACACAGACAGGGCTGTGTCTTTCCAAATCATGTCTAATCAACTGAATTTACCACAGGTGACTCCAATCAAGGTGTAGAAAGATCTCAAAGATGATCAATAGAAATGGGAGGTCCCCAGAGCAAAATGTCAAGTGTCATAGCAAAGGGTCTGAATACTTATGTCCATGTGGATTTATTTTTATAAATTTGCAAACATTTCTAAAATTCCATTTTCACTTTCTCATTATGGGGTACTGAGTGCAGAATGATGGGGGGGGGGGGGGGGACCTGATTTTTTTTAAAATTTTAGCACCAGGCTAGGCTGCAATATAGCAAAATATGCAAAAACATGAAAGTGTCTGAAGACTTTCCGAATGCACTGCATATGGGCCTTTAGTAGTGGCGTCGCTACAGGGGGGCAAGGGGGGGGCAATTGTTCTCCCCCCCCCCCCGGGTGCCCCCCCGCTGATTCCCCAAAGCAGCTGCTCTGCCTCTTGAGCCCCAATGGCTGGTGAATACTAATGAGCGCTTCCATTATGGAAGCGCTCATTAGTACTGAAGGACCAGGAAGCGGTAAAGGATCTGTACTTACCGCTTCCTGGTCCTCGGCTGTCGGCTGTGCAGGGCTGCGCACAGCGTGAGGGCGCTCTGTGACCTCATGCTGTGCGCGCCAGTTCAGAGCACAGTCGACTGAGGAGAAAGAAAATTGCAGGCGGCATCCAGGAGCAGGAGAGGTAAGTGGTTTTTTTATTTTATAAAAAATGAGGCTGCTGGGGGCATAATAGGGGCTAATGAGGCATATGGGGGCTAATGAGGCATATGGGGCTAATAAGATGCATAATGGGGGCTAATGAGAGGCATCATGGGGGCTAATTAGAGACACAATGGGGGCTAATGAGGCATATGGGAGCTAATTAGGCATATGGGGGCTAATGAGGCATATGGGGGCTAATAAGAGGCATAATGTGGGCTAATGAGGCATAATGGCTTATAATGGGGGCTAATGAGGCATCAGGGCTGATATGGGGCTAATGAGAGGCATGGGGGCTGATATGGGGGTTATGAGAGGCATAATGGGGGCTAATAAGAGGCATAATGGGGGCTAATGAGGCATAAGGGCTTATAATGGGGGCTAATGAGGCATCAGGGCTGATATGGGGCTAATGAGAGGCATGGGGGCTGATATGGGGGTGATGAGAGGCATAATGGGGGCTAATAAGAGGCATAATGGGGGCTAATGAGGCATAAGGGCTTATAATGGGGGCTAATGAGGCATAAGGGCTGATATGGGGGCTAATGAGAGGCATGGGGGCTGATATGGGAGTGATGAGAGGCATAATGAAGGCTAATGAGAGGCATAATAACAGTGTCATCCACAGATGCCCCCATAACAGTGTGTCTTCCACAGATCCCCCATAACAGTGTGTCTTCCACAGATCCCCCATAACAGTGCACCTGCGCACTGACGAGAGACAGAAAGAAGGGGAAACAATCCGCGGAAGCAAGCAGAGGACGGCACAGCAGACGACTGAATAGCTTCTTTTGTAAGTAAATTGTTTTATTATAAATGTATCCCTGCATACCGCAATTCTCTGGTATTTTGTAATCTTATTTATATATACTTATTTTGTTTTTGCCCCCCCATTTTTGACTGTGGTATCTTTGTGTCCCCCCTATATATTGTTCCTAGAGTCGCCACTGGCCTTTAGAAACCACTATTTACTGTGTTATGTGGAATTAATTAGCGCAGTCCCTTACATGTAGGCTAATAGACAGTAATGAGCTTTTAGCTGCATTTAGGGTGGTACTGGGCACATATGGAATGCCCATCCCTGGTGGGGGGATCCAGGTTCTCACACTAGAATAAAGCGGTTGTGGCTCTTGTTGTCCAAATGTCCATGCCGCTACATTTGTAAGTGCCTCTCTTTGCTTTACTTTCAAGGCAGCTTTTCAGTGTAGAATCAGTACTAAGCATCTGAAAAAAATTGTATGACCACCCTGTGAGTATGTTCACACTGCAGAATCCACAGCAAAAATTAAAGGCTGACCTTCTGATGTCCGCATGCCGCCAGAGATTTAGCCCCATTCAACAGGGCTAATCTGTGTGAGGATACCCGCCAGGTTTGCTGGCGAAAGTCATTCTAAGAAGGGACATGTCCTTGGATTTCCTTGACGTTGTCTGGAAACGCTCCACAACCATGAGAGGCAGCACAAATTCCCATTGGAAACACCCATGCAGAAAATTTGTAGTGCGAACAATCCCTCAACTTATTTTAAAATAATGAAGTGTTGATTGTGTTCTATTAAACAGGATATGGAAAATCAGCAAACCTAGCCTGGGGAATTGGGTCTACTGGTATGACAGAGTAGCGTGTCTTATGTTTGACTTGTGTGACCTGAGGCTGGGGCGTCACACAGCAGGATATGTGATGACTTCAGCACCATACAGCTCTCAGACAGTGTTTACACAGTCTTCTTATTAATAGAGTCCTCTGCTCCCAAGGGGCTCATCTCACATTTTGTTGTGAGAATTACAGGTCTCCATCATGGTAAACATTTCATATTTTCCTGTCTCTTAGTAGATTTATTCTAATTTTCCAAGCTATCGCATAACTGATCTTTTCCATGTTATTACACTAACTTAATACAGTGTTTCCTAAACCGCGGTCCCTAGGAGGACAGCCAGCGCCAAAGCCACCACTTTTACAGTAGAGAACAAATGGTGTTAGTCTATGGGCAAGCAAACCAAATTGAGACAGAGGGCTATGTGTTCCCTTGAGGGGCAATATTTTTCAGGGGTGCATATAAAACATTTCAACCACCCAAATATCTTTTGTCTAAACTAATTTTCAATACATACATACACTGGCATCCTTTAAATATGTTCGTCAATGCCAACATGGATAAGTCAAAATGGCCTGGATAAGTGTTTTAAAGTTATCACCACTTAAAGTGACACTGGTCAGATTTGCAAAAAATGGCCTGGTCCTTAAGGTGAAATAAGGCTGAGTCCCTAAGGGGTTAAGAAGCTAGAAAGCTCCAATAATGCCTTGACCTGATAGTCAGCTTGAACACTTTTGATGATCCCCTTTGACCATCAGCTGTAATACGTAGACCTGGCAGCAAGTGTCACGTTTTCCTGCGGAGGCACCAAAAGAAAAATTAAGTATTACATGGTGGTCTTCAAAATCAGTAGGCTGTCAACGCAAGGAAGAAATGTGCTGGGTCCTTCAGACACAGGGACACTCTATATGTGACCACAGTGACATGCCATTATAAGGTGTTTGAAAATAAGTTTTCTATCCTGGACTTTACCATTAAGCCTACTGCAAAGTTGATTTAGGAGAAAACCATCTAATATCTACCTTTTCAGGTGATCATGTATGGTCAGCTGTTTGGGGTTGATGAGACATCCGGTTGCCCATGGATCCCTGTTGCTAACTGGGTCTAAGCCTTCAATTTTATTTTCAAACACAATGAAAAATTTTCACATATAAGATGACAGAAGGACTTTACCAACACATGGCCCATTGTGAACCCACTTGTGATCAGCAGATTACCACAAGTCCAGGAAATCATCTGGTAGCCCCAGGGAAGTCATGTGCAGTTGCATATTTCTGTGATATTACATGACTCTCATTCAGGGGAGTCCTCCAAAGCAGGATTTTGTCCTTGTAGTGGCTCATTTCTGTGGCTAATAGATTTAGCCCCCCTCAATCCATGACATATGCACAGGACAGGGGCGGATTGGCCATACAGGGAAATTTCCCGGTGGGCCGATGCCCAGGGGGCCAGTCAAGTCCTCTTGATGGCAGCAGGCCAGGTACATAATGATCTGGTGCTCAACGGCCACAGGTGCCCCCCTGAACTCAACTGTGATACAGTTGAATTTTGTGGTTGGGGTGACAGTATTTTGTGCTGCCCTGTGGTATTTTGTTCTGCTGGGGCGGTATTCTGTACTGCACTGTGGTATTGCAGGCCCTGCCTACTTCTGTTGTCCCTGCCTACTTGTTTTGTCCCGTCTTCTGTCAATTTGGACCCACTTACAACATGGGGCCACTTTTTTTCCAGGGCCACTTTAAATTCCCAATCCGCCCCTGGCACAGGAGGTGTTCTGAAGGGAACTCCTCATTTTTTTTCCATCTTAATTTTACAGTTTATACAACCTTTTTATCCTCTGTATATCACCACACACAAAGAACAACGTGAGAGTCCTTCTAAACCAAGTTTATTAGAAGCAAAAGTTGGTAATAAATCCTACTTTACCAGTAAGCCATTACAAAATACCCATTCTCAGTCACTAGGTATACATTATGGGGCTCACAAATTACAGTCTGCGCACACAATGAGGTGTTAGAGTAGTTAAAGGGATTGGTCACGTTGTGAAAGACACTTTACTAGGTCATGAACCTGTGGGCACTAGCACAGAAAACCCCTAAGCCCTCCATATCCCACCACAGCACTCTAGGTCAAGGTCCCCTGCTGCCCATGGATTACATCTGTAAACAGTGGATGCTGGTGGCCAGGACATCCATTGCAATCAAGATCAGCAGTCACAAGATGCACTCACATTACCACTGCCCCAGATGCATCCTCTTCTGTGCTGGTTCTGAGAGCATTCAGGAGATTGCGCTGCATTTATCTGTGCATGCACACAATGCCATGAGCACTAGTGAAGAAGAAGAAGTGTATGGGGAAAGCAGCCAGCATTTAATGCTGCCATCGTGATTGCATGGATGTGGCAGCCACCAGCATCCACTGTTTACAGATGGAATCCATGGGCAGCAGGGGACCCTAAACCTGGGTGCTGTGGTGGGTTATGGGGGGGCTTGAGGTTTCTTATGCTAGTACCCAGAAGTTTATGCTATTGTATAGATTTTTATTTCACAAAGTGGCCAACCGCTTAAAGGAAAACTAGACCTATCATTGTCAGGTGTATGTTATAAAAACATTGCACACATATAAGGAAATGTTCGTAGAGGTCATCAAAACGGAAATATATTAGATAAACCCCTGATGATGAGGGCTGACATTTTATTGACTTCCTGTCTGTAGGCCTAGTGAAGAACATCTCTCACTCCTGAAATGGCGAATGACAGGAAGTAATAGATTATATTGAGAGAAGATACGAAGATCGACTAGGCTTATTGTCACTTTAAGGCACAAGATGAACAACAGGGAATTTGGACATTGTCTAAAGGCTTTGATAGCTCAGCTGGCAGAATATGGACATACTGTACATAGCAATTAGCAAACAATAAAAACACAATAGATGCCTCCAGGACTGTACACAAAATGGTGAGGTCTTCACACATTCATCAGTGCTGTGTACATAGCATGTTGCTGTTAAAGACTCCATATCATGGCAGGGTGCTGAGAGTCATCTGGGACCTTCATACTCCAGTTCATTGGGCAGTAGCGAGGACTAAGCACAGTGATTTTTGACAGAGCAATCCATGTGATTGCCAGTCATGGGAGAAGAATGTTCTTCAGATCTTACCAGGTGTTATTAAGCAAGTCTTCCATTGTATTTGTCCTTCTTTTTCTCTAAGGTATCCCACATGTGGAGAAGTTGGGAGAGTCAGCATCTCATGCGGTTCAGTTGCCGCCCACAGCCACAGTTGATTGTGGTGCTTCTTCACCTCCACTCAGCTGACTAACAATAATAGCGATGATAATAATTAAAGCCAAAAGAACTACTAATCCAGAAATAATGTACCAGCGCCATTTCTCCCAGCGTGTTCTACGTTCCACAGTTTGAGCTGTCTTCTGGAAGCTGATGGCCTGTAGGTGGAATCATCAAGTTAGTTATTATACTGACAAACATGAAAGCACAGTGCATATATTTCTGGGTAGATAGAACATGTTTGATTCTTGGGTTGAAAGGTTGCAAGGCAACAAATTGGAATTTCAATGGTTTCAAACTTTCAACAAACTTTGAATAAATCAATAGTACAGGTGAGCTAAGAAACTTTAATATATCTTATTAGAGAAAAATGCTTTTCTGCACGTATCAACTCCCCCCCCCCTTCTAAACTACGGTATACAGTGAGCGGGGCCCGTGTAGTAGAATACAGTCACTGCACGGGCCACGCTGTCATTATAAAACCAGATGCGACCCCCACCCCCTGTATTGGGGGTCATTCACACTACAAGGACACTGTTATGGTGGGGATCTGTGGATGACACATATATGGGTCATCCACAGATCCCCCCCATAACAGTGTCATCCACAGATCCCCATAACAGTGTCATCCAGAGACCCCAATAAGAGCCATCCAGAGATCCCCATAACAGTGTCACCCACAGATCCCCATAACAGTGTCACCCACAGATCCCCCATAACAGTGTCCTCAACAGATCCCCCATAATAGTGTCATCCACAGACCACCATTAGTTCAAAACCCACCAAAAGCACACCTTTTTGTTCAAAATCTATATTTTCTTATTTTCCTCCTCAAAAACCTAGGTGCGTCTTATGGGCAGGTGCGTCTTATAGGGCAAATAATACGGTAACATTCTCTCTGATTTCTGTGAGAACTTTATCTTGAGAGGGGAGACGGCCTGTCAGCTCACTAAAGATTCAGATTACAAGCACACATAGAAGTCTAAGGAGGGGGGGGGGGGGGGGAGATACAGAGACACAGAGGCTACTGCAGCTAATTGTGAGTTTTCTATCTCATCCCAAGTGCTCTGTTCACATCAGTACTGCTCAGTAGCCTCTCAGTAGCCTCAGTAGTCCGGTACTACTGCTGAGTCTGAATGAGTGAGTAAGTGAGTGAACGAGTTGGGTCCTGCTGTTTCCATGTGCAGTCTATGGAAGACATTAAGCAACTAGTCCCAACCCACTAGCTCAGTGAAAACTGAGAATTAGAAGGGCAGGGGGTGAAATGTCAGATGCAAGTCATATAATGGCTAGATTTAGTGCCCTCATGCACACACATGAGAACTTATTTAGAAAAAAGAATTACCTAACATGACATGTAATTGTCTGTAGTTTTCTATCTCATCCCAACTGCTCTGTTCACATCAGTACTGCTCAGTATTTCTCTCTAATGTCCTGTATGGTACTACTGCTAATTCTGAGTCAGTGAGTGAGAGAGTTAGGTCCTGCTATTTCCATGTGCAGTCTATAGAAGACATTAAGCAACTAGTCCCAACCCACTAGCTCAGTGAAAACTGAGAATTAGAGGGGCAGGGGATGAAATGCCAGATGCAAGTCATATAATGGCTAGATTTAGTGTCCTCACGTACACCCACATGGTAGCTTATTCAGAAACAATTACCTAACATGACATGTAATTGTGAGTTTTCTATCTCATCCCAAGTGTTCTGTTCACATCAGTACTGCTCAGTACTTCTCTCTAATGTCCTGTTTGGTACTACTGCTAATTCTGAGTTTGTGAGTGAGTGAGAGAATGAGGTCCTGCTGTTTTCATGTGCAGTCTATGGAAGACATTAAGGTAGTCTCAACCCACTAGCTCAGTGAAAACTGAGAATTTGAGGGGCGAGGGCCGGGTGTCAGATGCAAGTCATATAATGGCTAGATTTAGTGTCCTTATGTACACCCAACATGACAGCTCATTTAGAAAAAATTACCTAACATGACGTATGCTTTAAAATATCAACTTTACTGAAAAGTGTTTCGGTTAGAGACAGAACGTGAATGAAGAGAGTTATATTCCCAGTAGATATGTCTTGTATGCTAGCTTTATAGCTGGTCATAGATTGCAAGAGGCATTCCCATCTCAGACATTTATGGCTTATCCACAGGATATGCTATAAGTGTCTGATAGATGTGGGTCCCACTTCTGGTACCCTCTCTTCTGCTGAAAATGGGGATCTCTGCCTCTTGCATCCAAGCAGTGAATGAATGGCCACTTCATTCATTTTCCTTTACATGTAGCAACCAGTGGCCACCTCATCTGTGAGTATACCGTATACTCTCTGGGAATATAAATACTAGAGTGTTTAGGTAACATACCCAAAGTTTCCATTAACTACTCACCACTAATGAAGAGACCTCCTGATGCATTCCAGTAAGCCTCTGCTGTTGCCTATGTCTTTACAGTGGCCCTCTGGAAGGCAGTGGAGGATCTCCTCTTTGGCTTGGTCTCGTAAGTAAATCTTGTGGGGTCAGCATTTAAGATGTCTAATATTGTTCATCTTCTGCAGAAAACTGTAGTTCTGTAGTCAAATCAAACACGTAGACAGATTAAAGCAATTTTACAAAAGTTAAGGACATACCATGTTCTTTAGTTCATCTGATCGAACTTCTAGATTTTCAAGTTTTCCTTCCCTCTCAAATATTTTATCCACATTCTCCTTCATTAAGATCTTCACCTCTTCAGCACCTTGCTGACATTCTTGTAGCTTCTGGGAATTCTGGAATTGGAAGAGATTTGCCTATTGTGAAAAAGTATCATAACTCGGGAACAGGGCCTCGGATCAACAAAAGAAAAACAGCGTTTGAATCGGGTGAATCACAGCTATGTGTCTATGCCAAGTTGGTGGCTGGTGACAGATTACTTTAAAGGCTATGGACATGTTTGAAAGCCATTGTTTCCTTTAGATCTTTATTCCATAATATTAAGAGTTTGTCTTCTGCAACCAGCCTCTTTTCACATACACTGTATTGGAGGCTGCTCTGTCCCCTTCACAGTGAAATCCATCAGAGGAGCTTGTCTGATGACTGGGTCTGTAGCCCTTACCTCTGCATTCCTGAGAGCTCATAAACACTAAATTTAAGCTAAAATATTATCAATTTAATAAGAATTCAGATTAAATGAGTGTTTATGAATGATCCTCACATTAGTTGTATCTGTATGTAGGGTAGGGGGTAAGGGCTGTATTAGCCAAATAGATTTTGTACCGATGATGATTGACGATCGAATAGCGACTCGTTAGTATTCGAAAGTGTTCACATTACACAGAGCAATGGTCGTTGTAGTTACCAGTAATTAGATCGTTATAAACTCGCTACACTACACCACACCTGCAGTCTGATCTTCTAACAAACGGGTGACGACTTATCACACACTCAGATATGCACTTGATGAACGAGAATTTTTAAGCATGCTGAAGGATCACAATCAGCGAGAATCGAACTTTTTTTGCGATCGCTGGAAACTATCAAAGTACGAAGATCGCTCTTTTGCAAATGATATTACAATTTTTCGTTCACAACATCTAATGCAGGCTTAACCTTTTCCCCTCTTACAGCATTCCTGTGTCTTCCCCTTTATATTTGTGTTTTCCCTTTACTTCTTCTATATGTCTGCTCTGCCTCTTGAGTGGATCGTGGTAAGTAGTTTGCTCATGTGGTGGGCACCGCCAAACCCTGCCAATGACACTGGTCACAAGTAATTTTGTAGCTGGCAGTTTGCTGGAGGAGAAGTCTGGCATCAGCGCAAGGCCCACGCAGAGCGCGGCACTCACGTAGAGGGCAGTGTGATGGCTCTGCATGTTGTGCTGTAGTGTTGGAGTGTAGGGAGGAACCAATAGGATGGTATAGTAAGAGGAGGAAGAGTGTTAGTGTACAGCAGAATGAGTGGACTAGTGGAACAAAAGCAGGGGCAGATTGGCCATAGACCTTACAGGGAAATTCCCCGGTAGGCCGATGCCCAGGGGGCTGCCTGGGCCCTCCTCACGGCCGGCCAGTGGAAGTTTTTGCCGATTTATTTAGTTCTGTACTGTGGTGTTTGGCTCTGTTGGGGTGGTATAATGTGCCACAATATGGTATTGCTGGCCCTGCCTTCCATCAATTTGGAACCAACTACAAAACGGGGGCCACTTTTAGTATTTTTTCCAGGGCTATTTTAAGTTCCCAGTCCACCCCTGGACAAAAGGAACAAATATGAGGGTACTCATCCTCAGGTGACGGCCACAAGCAACAGCCAATGGGCACACGATTTTGTGACTGACTGCCACAGGTGGACATGTGTAGTGGGCTGCACGGTTTAGCTTTATACTAATATGGTTGTTGCATTGAGTGCTCCTTTAAAAAGATGACTAGAACTGTTTACTATCCTGTAGCTTGGGGCTGTACAGCAAAGTTCACAAGGCATATATGAAATGCAAGTTGTATGCTTGTGAAAGAGGGTAGCAAGGTTTCAATGATAGGTGAAGCAGCCATGAGTACCCACAGAGGCTTAATGGTACAAAGTATCTGCTGCAGTTCAGTGAGCTGAGTATTAGTGTACCAGGCTGTAGTAGAGAGGAGCTTCTCAGAGACACATAGCAGCACAGTATGACAGGCTGATAGCAGCTGGCAGTCATTGGGCAACCCAACTTGGCAGGACCTCAAGCGGAGCTCATGCTATGATCAACTTGTTCAACTGAAAAAGCCTGTGTTGTTCTGGGAAGCCCCCAGAACCTCATGTGTCCCACTTATCTTAGAAGGCTACCAACACTCCTAAATCTGATTATCCTAATGATCATGATTAATTTTCCTTCACAATGGCAGCAGTTAACATTTGCTTGCATCCAATTGTTATTGTGATACTCCATGCCCGCCGCCATCCCAATATCTGGGGCGGGCACGGGCGCAGCATCACTCACCTAGTATCCACCAGATTCTGTGTCCCATGCTGCAGGCTACTAGGTCTCTTTCTGTCTGTGTATTAGTATCTATTTATTGAACATCTACCTGCACTACAAGGGTTAATTGTTTTTTCTCTGTGTTCAGCTGTTTGATTAATTAGCTCATTAACCCTCCTGTGCTGGGCTGTATGTTCCAACCCTTACCTGGGCAATCCATTAGATTCCTTTTGGTTTCTCTTGCTTGCTGGGCCATTTAAAAGAGTGATAATCAGTTTGTCTGTCTGTGTACTGACTTCTTCCTGTTTTCTAGACCTTGACTCTCTGCCACCTGACCTGACCCATGCCTATTTACTGTACTGACCCTGAGATGCCTGCCCTGACATGTGAACTTTTTCATATATTTGCATGTACTCTACTTGCCCTGACCTTTGCCTGTTTCTTGACTATGTGTATTGCATGATCCCTTGGTGCTTGGCACTGGTGTCTGTAACCCCAGTGGGTCAGGAGCCAACCCCACTGTGACTATTCCAAGGGGTAGCGGCCTTGTGGATCCCCTGCAGTGAAGTCCAGATCCATGTATAGGAGGTAAAGAGGGAAAACCAAGGAATGTCAGAATAACACCCTCAGGACTAGCCCAATCAAACCTACTCACTGCCTATAACGCCAGTCTTATAACGAGTCATTATCAAGCATTGTGCTCACTTGCATTTTTTGTGAACTAACAAGCTAACTGCTCAGTATTACAACTTGTGCAACCAGACATTGAGTAAATGTCTCTAAAGCAAAACCCACATCTATTTAACCACCTCAGCCCCCAGTGCTTAAACACCCTGAAAGACCAGGCCACTTTTTACACTTCTGACCTACACTACTTTCACCGTTTATTGCTCGGTCATGCAACTTACCACCCAAATGAATTTTACCTCCTTTTCTTCTCACTAATAGAGCTTTCATTTGGTGGTATTTCATTGCTGCTGACATTTTTACTTTTTTTGTTATTAATCGAAATTTAACGATTTTTTTGCAAAAAAATGACATTTTTCACTTTCAGTTGTAAAATTTTGCAAAAAAAACGACATCCATATAGAAATTTTGCTCTAAATTTATAGTTCTACATGTCTTTGATAAAAAAAAAATGTTTGGGTAAAAAAAAAATGGTTTGGGTAAAAGTTATAGCGTTTACAAACTATGGTACAAAAATGTGAATTTCCGCTTTTTGAAGCAGCTCTGACTTTCTGAGCACCTGTCATGTTTCCTGAGGTTCTGCAATGCCCAGACAGTACAAACACCCCACAAATGACCCCATTTCGGAAAGTACACACCCTAAGGTATTCGCTGATGGGCATAGTGAGTTCATAGAACTTTTTATTTTTTGTCACAAGTTAGCGGAAAATGATGATTTTTTTTTTTTTTTTTTTTTTCTTACAAAGTCTCATATTCCACTAACTTGTGACAAAAAATAAAAACTTCTATGAACTCACTATGCCCATAACGAAATACCTTGGGGTCTCTTCTTTCCAAAATGGGGTCACTTGTGGGGTAGTTATACTGCCCTGGCATTCTAGGGGCCCAAATGTGTGGTAAGGAGTTTGAAATCAAATTCTGAAAAAAATGACCTGTCAAATCCGAAAGGTGCTCTTTGGAATATGGGCCCCTTTGCCCACCTAGGCTGCAAAAAAGTGTCACACATCTGGTATCTCCGTACTCAGGAGAAGGTGGGGAATGTGTTTTGGGGTGTCATTTTATATATACCCATGCTGGGTGAGAGAAATATCTTGGCAAAAGACAACTTTTCCCATTTTTTTATACAAAGTTGGCATTTCACCAAGATATTTATCTCACCCAGCATGGGTATATATAAAATGACACCCCAAAACACATTCCCCACCTTCTCCTGAGTACGGAGATACCAGATGTGTGACACTTTTTTGCAGCCTAGGTGGGCAAAGGGGCCCATATTCCAAAGAGCACCTTTCGGATTTGACAGGTCATTTTTTTCAGAATTTGATTTCAAACTCCTTACCACACATTTGGGCCCCTAGAATGACAGGGCAGTATAACTACCCCACAAGTGACCCCATTTTGGAAAGAAGACACCCCAAGGTATTCCGTGAGGGGCATGGCGAGTTCCTAGAATTTTTTATTTTTTGTCACAAGTTAGTGGAAAATTATGATTTTTTTTTTTTTTTTTTTTTCATACAAAGTCTCATATTCCACTAACTTGTGACAAAAAATAAAAACTTCCATGAACTCACTATGCCCATCAGCGAATACCTTGGGGTCTCTTCTTTCCAAAATGGGGTCACTTGTGGGGTAGTTATACTGCCCTGGCATTCTAGGGGCCCAAATGTGTGGTAAGGAGTTTGAAATCAAATTCAGTAAAAAATGACCTATGAAATCCAAAAGGTGCTCTTTGGAATGTGGGCCCCTTTGCCCACCTAGGCTGCAAAAAAGTGTCACACATCTGGTATCCCCGTACTCAGGAGAAGTTGAGGAATGTGTTTTGGGGTGTCTTTTTACATATACCCATGCTGGGTGAGATAAATATCTTGGTCAAATGCCAACTTTGTATAAAAAAATGGGAAAAGTTGTCTTTTGCCAAGATATTTCTCTCACCCAGCATGGGTATATGTAAAATGACACCCCAAAACACATTCCCCACCTTCTCCTGAGTACGGAGATACCAGATGTGTGACACTTTTTTGCAGCCTAGGTGGGCAAAGGGGCCCATATTCCAAAGAGCACCTTTCGGATTTGACAGGTCATTTTTTTCAGAATTTGATTTCAAACTCCTTACCACACATTTGGGCCCCTAGAATGCCAGGGCAGTATAACTACCCCACAAGTGACCCCATTTTGGAAAGAAGACACCCCAAGGTATTCGCTGATGGGCATAGTGAGTTCATGGAAGTTTTTATTTTTTGTCACAAGTTAGTGGAATATGAGACTTTGTATGAAAAAAAAAAAAAAAAAAAAAATCATCATTTTCCACTAACTTGTGACAAAAAATAAAAAATTCTAGGAACTTGCCATGCCCCTCACGGAATACCTTGGGGTGTCTTCTTTCCAAAATGGGGTCACTTGTGGGGTAGTTATACTGCCCTGGCATTCTAGGGGCCCAAATGTGTGGTAAGGAGTTTGAAATCAAATTCTGAAAAAAATGACCTGTCAAATCCGAAAGGTGCTCTTTGGAATATGGGCCCCTTTGCCCACCTAGGCTGCAAAAAAGTGTCACACATCTGGTATCTCCGTACTCAGGAGAAGGTGGGGAATGTGTTTTGGGGTGTCATTTTACATATACCCATGCTGGGTGAGAGAAATATCTTGGCAAAAGACAACTTTTCCCATTTTTTTATACAAAGTTGGCATTTGACCAAGATATTTATCTCACCCAGCATGGGTATATGTAAAAAGACACCCCAAAACACATTCCTCAACTTCTCCTGAGTACGGGGATACCAGATGTGTGACACTTTTTTGCAGCCTAGGTGGGCAAAGGGGCCCACATTCCAAAGAGCACCTTTTGGATTTCATAGGTCATTTTTTACTGAATTTGATTTCAAACTCCTTACCACACATTTGGGCCCCTAGAATGCCAGGGCAGTATAACTACCCCACAAGTGACCCCATTTTGGAAAGAAGAGACCCCAAGGTATTCGCTGATAGGCATAGTGAGTTCATGGAAATTTTTATTTTTTGTCACAAGTTAGTGGAATATGAGACTTTGTATGAAAAAAAAATAAAAAATAAAAATCATCATTTTCCACTAACTTGTGACAAAAAATAAAAAATTCTAGGAACTTGCCATGCCCCTCACGGAATACCTTGGGGTGTCTTCTTTCCAAAATGGGGTCACTTGTGGGGTAGTTATACTGCCCTGGCATTTTCCAGGGGCCCTAATGTCTGGTAAGTAGGTAAATGACCTGTGAAATCCGAAAGGTGCTCTTTGGAATGTGGGCCCCTTTGCCCACCTAGGCTGCAAAAAAGTGTCACACATCTGGTATCTCCGTACTCAGGAGAAGGTGGGGAATGTGTTTTGGGGTGTCTTTTTACATATACCCATGCTGGGTGAGAGAAATATCTTGGCAAAAGACAACTTTTCCCATTTTTTTTATACAAAGTTGGCATTTGACCAAGATATTTATCTCACCCAGCATGGGTATATGTAAAATGACACCCCAAAACATATTCCCCAACTTCTGCTGAATACGGAGATACCACATGTGTGACACTTTTTTGCAGCCTAGGTGGGCAAAGGTGCCCAAATTCCTTTTAGGAGGGCATTTTTAGACATTTGGATACCAGACTTCTTCTCACGCTTTGGGGCCCCTAAAATGCCAGGGCAGTATAAATACCCCACATGTGACCCCATTTTGGAAAGAAGACACCCCAAGGTATTCAATGAGGGGCATGGCGAGTTCATTGAAAAAAAAAAAATTTGGCACAAGTTAGCGGAAATTGATTTTTTTGATTTTGTTCTCACAAAGTCTCCCTTTCCGCTAACTTGGGACAAAAATTTCAATCTTTCATGGACTCAATATGCCCCTCAGCGAATACCTTGGGGTGTCTTCTTTCCAAAATGGTGTTATTTGTGGGGTGTTTGTACTGCCCTGGCATTTGAGGGTCTCCGCAATCATTACATGTATGCCCAGCATTAGGAGTTTCTGCTATTCTCCTTATATTGAGCATACGGGTAATGAGATTTTTTTTTTCCGTTCAGCCTCTGGGCTGAAAGAAAAAAATGAACGGCACAGATTTCTTCATTCGCATCGATCAATGTGGATGAAAAAATCTCTGCCAAAAAAAGAAAAAGGAGGGGAAAGGCGTCTGCCAGGACATAGGAGCTCCGCCCAACATCCATACCCACTTCAGCTCGTATGCCCTGGCAAACCAGATTTCTCCATTCACATCAATCGATGTGGATGAATAAATCATTGCCGGGATTTTTTTTTTTATATATACAAAGTGTTTGCCAAAGTATATGAACACCGCCACCTCCTCAGCTCATATGCCTCGGCAAACGTATCTTTTACTGCAGAGGAGAAATCTCGTCTTGCAGCGCCGCATACACCGACTTGCGTGTAATCTGACAGCAGCGCAATGCTTCTGTCCGAATGCACATCAGTGCTGCAGCTAGTCGATCGGTTGGTCCACCTGAAAGGTAAAAAAAACAAAACAAAAAAGAAAAAACCAGGCCGCAAAGCAATAACTTTATTAACTGTTGAACAGAACATAGAAACTTTTTTTAAACTTTTTTAACTGAACATTTAACTTTTTTACTTACCGGTATTTTTTTTTTTGTTTAGTTTTTTTTACCTTTTATAGAACAAACCTCTCCTTCCCCATGGGACAATGTGCAAAGCGCAAATCGCCCAAAGATGTGGCGAAGTACATTATGCACTTTATCCCAGGTGAAAGGAGAGGTTTGCAGCAGCTGTGAGTGAATGGGCCCTAATAGCCCTGTGTGCCTGTCCTGGTGAGATGTGATCCCTATGCTAAGTGTACCTGTGTGTGGTACTTCCGGAAACACTCTCCATAGCATAGGGCAGGGTGGTCAGCACAGTCAGGACAGAAATAGCGGGTGTCACGCCTTATTCCACTCCTGCTACAGACACGACATCTTTTTCGGGGTGACGGTTGGGTTGAGGTACCAGGAACGACACTGGGGAAATGTCGCTCGTGTAGACGGCTAACTACACTGGTGGATGGGGCCACGGAACCTCCTGGGTAAAGGAGGTTCTCGATGATCTCTTCCTGGAATTTGAGGAAGGATCCTGTTCTCCCAGCCTTACTGTAGAGAACAAAACTATTGTAGAGCGCCAATTGAATTAAATATACAGACACCTTCTTATACCAGCGTCTGGTTCTGCGGGAAACTAAATACGGAGACAACATCTGGTCATTGAAGTCCACCCCTCCCATGAGCGCATTATAGTCGTGGACACAGAGGGGCTTTTCAATGACACGGGTTGCTCGCTCAATTTGGATTGTCGTGTCTGCGTGAATGGAGGAGAGCATGTAAACGTCACGCTTGTCTCTCCATTTCACCGCGAGCAGTTCTTCGTTACACAAGGCAGCCCTCTGCCCCCTTGCAAGACGGGTGGTTACAAGCCGTTGGGGGAAGCCCACGCGACTAGTTCGCATGGTGCCACAGGCGCAAATCCGTTCTAGAAACAAATGCCTAAAGAGGGCCACACTTGTGTAGAAATTGTCCACATAAAGATGGTACCCCTTGCCGAATAAGGGTGACACCAAGTCCCAGACTGTCTTCCCACTGCTCCCCAGGTAGTCAGGGCAACCGACCGGCTCCAGGGTCTGATCTTTTCCCTCATAGATCCGAAATTTGTGGGTATAGCCTGTGGCCCTTTCACAGAGCTTATACAATTTGACCCCATACCGGGCACGCTTGCTTGGGATGTATTGTTTGAAGCCAAGGCGCCCGGTAAAATGTATTAGGGACTCGTCTACGCAGATGTTTTGCTCAGGGGTATACAAATCTGCAAATTTCAGGTTGAAATGGTCTATGAGGGGCCGAATTTTGTGGAGCCGGTCAAAAGCAGGGTGGCCTCTGGGACGGGAGGTGGTATTGTCGCTAAAATGCAGAAAACGTAGGATGGTCTCAAATCGTGTCCTGGACATAGCAGCAGAGAACATGGGCATGTGATGAATTGGGTGCGTTGACCAATATGACCGCAATTCATGCTTTTTTGTCAGGCCCATGTTGAGGAGAAGGCCCAAAAAAAATTTAAGCTCGGAAACTTGGACTGGTTTCCACCGGAAAGGCTGGGCATAATAGCTTCCCGGGTTAGCGGTTATAAATTGTGTGGCATACTGGTTGGTCTCTGCCACGACTAAGTCCAAGAGCTCCGCAGTCAAGAACAGCTCAAAAAATCCCAGGGCCGAACCGATTTGAGCCGTCTCAACCCGAACTCCAGACTGGGCGGTGAAAGGGGGAACTACTGGTGCGGCTGAAGTTGGTGACTGCCAATCAGGATTTGCCAGCACCTCAGGGACTCTAGGGGCTCTACGGGCCCGTCTTTGCGGTGGCTGCGACGGGGTAACTATTGCACGTGCCACCGTACCAGCTTCAACTGCCCTTCTGGTGCTCGCTACTTCACCAGGTTGTACGGCAGTGCTGGTACTAGGTCCAGGAAGGGCTGCGCTGCTGGTGTATGCCTCACCACGTGATCCGGCAGCGACAGCCCCACTCTGCTGCTCTTGAAGCGGATCCTGCGTAACCTGTGGTCTAGCGACATGGGGCCGGGTACGCCTGGTGCTGCCAGGGACCTCCACCTCCTCGTCCGAACTTTGGGTCAGAGAGCCACTGCTTTCCACAGGTTCATATTCTGACCCGCTAGATTCGTCAGATGAGGGTTCCCACTCCTCATCCGACTGGGTCAGAATCCTGTAGGCCTCTTCAGAAGAATACCCCCTGTTTGACATTTTGGACTACTAAATTTAGGGGTATTCCCTGAGACTACCCAAGAAAAAAAGCAAACCTGTCTTACAAAGGGGAGGCTAGCGAAGTACCGGAGGCTGCTGCGGTTGATAAAAAATATCAAAACTGATTTTTTTATCGCCGCAGTGCGTGTAAAATGAATGTGCAGTGATCAAAAAATAATAATTTTTTGTCACTGCGGTGGGGCGGGCGTGGGTGAACGCACGTGTGGGCGACCGATCAGGCCTGATCGGGCAAACACTGCGTTTTGGGTGGAGGGCGAGCTAAGGTGACACTAATACTATTATAGATCTGACCGTGATCAGTTTTGATCACTTACAGATACTATAAAAGTACAAATGCTGATTAGCGATACGCTAAACAGCGAATAAAAGTGACTGCGGTGCGGTGGGCTGGGCGCTAACTGACGCTAACTACCTAACCAAGGGGCCTAAACTATCCCTAAAACCTAACAGCCAATACCAGTGAAAAAAAAAAAGTGACAGTTTACACTGATCACTTTTTTTCCTTTCACTAGTGATTGACAGGGGCGATCAAAGGGGTGATCAAAGGGTTAATTGGGGTGCAGGTGGGTGATCTGGGGCTAAGGTGTAGTGTTTGGTGTACTCACAGTTCAGTCTGCTCCTGTGCTGGATCCAACCGACGAAAAGGACCAGCACAGGAGCAGACAAGCCATATAACAGATCATATTTACTAATATGATCTGTTATATGACTTTGGATTGGATTTTTTGAAAATCGCCAGCCTGCCAGCCAATGATCGTTGCTGGCAGGCTGGTGACGAAATACTTCTTTTAATTTTGCCGGCCCGCGATGCGCATGCGCGGGCCGGCTTTGAGCGAAATCTCGCGTCTCGCGAGATGACGCGTATATGCGTGACTCTGCGCAGCGCTGCCACCTCCGGAACGCAATCCTGCGTTAGGCGGTCCGGAGGTGGTTAAGAGACAACCCGCTTTCATGGGCCTGTCATCATCATTTTGATTGCAGCTGCATATGAGAAAACACACTTGTCTGTACTCACATGGCCTCATATCCTGCCAGGTGCTGTGTGGTTGTGTCTTCACAGACCTTGTAATTTGCACACCTATGGCTATACACAATACATGGGAGAGTCCTCTTTGAACAAAGATTTTCTTTATGTCCGATGAGGTTTTCCAGAATTATAAAAAAAAAGGATCTACTTTTTCCCCCCAAAAAAAACATCACCACTATTTGCCATTGGTTGTGTCTAGTATTGCATCTCATTCCCACAGAACAGAACTACAATTTTAAATGCAGCCCATTGAAAAGAGTGCTGCTGTTTCTGGAAAGAAAAATATAAACTTTTTGCTAATCCTGGAAATCTTTTTATGACATGGGCCCCTCCTGTATTAAGGCCCTATACACAGTAGCATCTTGTCGGCCAAATCAACCATTTCCGGTGGGACTGGCTAACAATCTAATGTGCACAGGGAGTTCTTGACTCATCTGTGGGGAGAGAGACGGATCAGGCGAGATTCATTTTTTCACCTGATCCTTCTCTTCTCCTGGAGGCCCCTGGCAGAGGTCTTCTCCTCTCTTGTCATTGAAAACACATACATGCTCCGCCAAACCAGTGCATGTGTATTATGGGGAAGTTGAGAAAAAGGGCTGAACGTTCGGCAGCCAGCTATTGAAGGTGTATGGATACCTTTAGCCAGAGTGCAGTGACATAGTCCATGAACAGTCCTCCTGTTTTTACAACGGATTGCATGGGGACTTTAAACGTGAACCGAGTCCAAAGAGCATGATACTTATGCCTCATTCACACTTCAGTGTTCGGTCAGTTATTTCCATCAGTGATTTTGAGTCAAAACCAGGTGTGACTCTGAACACAGAACAGGTGCAGATCTCTCCCTTATACCTCATGTCTGTGGAGGCTCCAATCCTGGTTTTGGCTCACAATCACTGATGGAAATCACTGACCAAAAAACACTGACGAGTGAATGAGGCTTTAAGCTGAAGTTATTGTTGATTCCAGGAATATACTAACTCGTTAGTTTTTGTTTCAGGTGGAAATGCTATTTAAAGGGGTTGTCCAAGTTATTTTTATTGATGACCTATCCTCAGGATAGGTCATCAATATCAGATCGGCAGGGGTCCGACAAAAGGCATCTCCGCCGATCAGCTAGTTGAAGAGAAGGCGCGTTCCAGTGCAGCCTTCTCTTCATTACTTAGTTCCTTGCCATCGAAACAGAAGCAATGAGCAGGTGTAATTACAAGCCGCCGCGTGCACTTCTATGGGACGGCTCTGTAGTATACACTTTTGCCCCGCGTTAAAGACGGCCCTGACTTTAGTGGACCCAGCCATCCAAGCCACCTTGAGGGTAAGGCTTTTATTAGACGGGCAGATCACACAGGTGATTGTGGGGACTGAAGCGTTCCTTCCCAGCAATTGCCTGCCTGTCAGCAGAGGAGACCGCTGCTATTGCCATCGCTCGTCCTCATACTGAATCATTGTTTGCCGGCAGCAGAACATGATTAGACACCACGATCTGCCGAGGGTAAACAATGATTTTTAAACCTGCTGAAAGATTCATCGGGTAATTGGCGGCAGTATTACACTGCTAGATCATTGCTACCGAGCATTCATACAAACACTTGTTATCGATTGTCTGCATTATTATCTGCCCATCTGATATATGCTAACACAGTCCAAAGCCCAAATAGCCACGGATATTGCACGGTCAGGCATGGCTTGGCTTGACTAGGAGCGACAGAAACCAGTAGGCCTGTCAAAATGTATTAACCCCTTTATAACATGGGCCACAATACAGTACAGGCAGGAGTTCTCAGAGGTTCTATACCATTCTACCAGAGGGCTCTAAGGGCATAGTCACTGTGCCCACACAATGAACAGCAGGACCACAGCAAGGGGTGCACCACCAATGAGGCCAGGTGAGGCGATCGCCTCAGGCAGCACAGGAAGGGGCAAGAGGGGGGCAGTGGAAGGGCCATGGGTAATGAGTGCTTTCATTGTGGCAATGAGGTTAAGAAATTGGCATGGGGGGCACCATTTTAGTTTTCACCTCAGGTAGCAGAAAGGCTAGGTACACCCCTGACCACAGCTGTAATACACAGTCATGTTCCTTCTGCAAATGCGAGGATCGGAGATTAAACTGATACAGGAAGGTTAGCCCTCCTTACGTGCTGTGTTTGCTATTGAGTTTTATTAGAGAAAAAAAAAAGTCTCCTCCACCCAAAAAAATTATTAATAAACCCTTTATTACCAGTTTTATTTAAAAATGTAATAAATATGTTTAGTTATTTTTTTATTTTACGCACTTATATAGCGCTACTATTCCGCAGCACTTCACAGACTTGGCATTGGGCTGTCCCCAATGGGGCTCACAATCTAAGGTCCCCATCAATATGTCTTTGGAGTTTGGGAGGAAACCGGAAACTCACACAAACATGGGGAGAACATACAAACTCCATGCAGATGTTGTCCTTGGTTTGAACCTAGTACCCCAGTGCTGCAAAAATATGTATTTGTTACTGCTGCATTTTTAAATTACCTATATAAATATCACTTATTATGGTGTAAAAATGCTGTTTTTTTATTTTTTACATTTCCTCCTTCCAAAAAATCTGTTAAAGCTAAGCAATAATTTATGGCTGCAACAGTTATTCACAGTGGCAATCCTCACACCGATGCTTCCTAGGGCTGGGCAGTAACAGTAGGGCACACCCTTTCTTCCTTCTGGGCAAACCATGATTTTGGGGCTCCTGTCTGATGGTAATTGGGGTGCCCTTGGCGTTATGAGTGTTGTATGGGTGCAAGGAAGGAGATGTAGGTGTAGTTGCCAGCAAATGTTACTGGAATTAGTAACCAGGCCAGTTGTAGAAAATAAACAAGTGTCTCTTTACTAAAGTGCAGAATGGGAGTTGTAATACATCCAACGATATCAAACACAGTTCCAAACAATTCCAAACTTTCCCATATAGCAATGTATAGATATAAACAAAGGTGGGGTTGTAGTACTCCTTTCCGCTATCTTTCCAGTCTCTCTCTCTCTCTCTCTCTCAGCAGAATCTAAGGCTGGCAATAAGGTTCAGGCAGACTTCTGTGTAATTCTCAGCTAAGAGGTACAGGATTAAGATATGGCTGGCTAGGACTGTGTCAATGTGTCCAAGGGTCTGTTATCAATGTCCCTCTTGCTGCAGTAAGGTCTATATCAGCCTTAAACAGCAAACACCTTACTGACTGACTCCAATGATCGGCCATGAAGATTCTGGACCTTATAGTTCTTTCTTTCTCTATCTGGAGTACTGTAAAGTAGAGATGGCTTTTTTGATGCAAAGCTCTAAGGAAAGAGCACATGTAGTTACTCTCACTTCCTCAGCTATCGCTAGAGAGTGAGCTAGAGGTGGACCTAAGTCCATCATCTAGCTTCCTACAGGGGTAGAGTTAGGATTGTTAACCCTGACTGATCCATACACAGTTATACTGGGTTACAAAATACATCAAAACATTACACAACAAGAAACAGTTTGCAAGTACCCTATTATGTTGTACTGCACCTGGTAGGGTTGACCCTGCTGATTAAAATGATACCTGTCTTATGAAAATCAGTTGTGGCTTTTCAGGGAAAAAATACTTAATTCTTTATACAAATTAAGACTTCAGTGCACTGAGGGGTCAGTACAGCACTTGGAAAACTGAGGAGCTGAGGTGCCATGAGAGGAAGGGTGTGCCCCTTGGAGCACTGAAGGCAGCACTGCATGGTACAGGCATGTCCTGGTGCAACGCCACAAGGTATGACCTGTTTAACGGGTTCATCACCTGCCTTCCTGTATGGCTGGGGATTATTTTCGTTGGATTCAAACCTATTTGACAGCTGAAGCGTATAATTCAAGACTTATAAGTCACAATGGGTAGGCCAGGTTCACAAAGGGTGTTTTTTTTTTGGGGGGGGGGGGGGGGGGCATTTAAAACTGGATCAAAAACCACCTGCAAAAACACTCACAGCTGGCTGGTTTGTAAGAGTTTTTAATGGCATTTTACTGATATCTGTTGCTTCTTTTTTGTGTGCTTTGATATCCATATGTTCCTGAAAGCACCACAGTGTTTTTGACTTTAAAATGCCTTAAAATGTTAGCTAGAAATGTTCCTAAATGCTGTGTGTGAATGTGGCCTTAAAGAGGCCTGAGATGCTCTACAAAATTACAATATGACTGGCTGTTCTTCCTTCTAAATCCCAGTAAGTTGTACTTGTTCCCTAAAATTTGTATTCAATTTATGTAAAATAAATGCTCCTAGTAGATCAGAGAAGATCATAACAATTTTAGAGCTGTGAAGTACAATATATAAGTGTAAGATGACAAGAATACACATGTAGATTTCACAAAAGTTTTGAATCTTAGGCTAGGTTTCTACAAGGTGGCCAAGATGTGGTGGTTGGAACCTCACCCCCTATCCGCTACAGTCAATGCCCGTATGATTTTGCAGGTTGACGGAAGTGTTAGCAAAATAATATAGATGTGTCAAGCAGGGTGGATTTGATTTAAATCACTAGTCAGTAAGGCTTGATTTAAATCATAGTTTTCTAAATAAAGACTAATTCTTGCTGGTATAACTTATAATATGCAAGTAGATGAAGATTTTTAGAATAACAACTTTTCATATTAGTTTGATTAGGTTGATTCTGCATTCATAGGTTTGTAGTAGTTAGGATTAAGGTCTTTTTCTCAACTCTGTTCATGTTATAACATTTTTGCTGTGAAGAAGAGGCATGTGATCTCTGCTGAGTCAAATTCAGTTTTGAGAACTGCAAAAGTAAACCAAGCATCTGTGATAATATCTTGTAGGCAGAGAAACTGCCCAATAATCTTACAAAAACCTCTGGAAGAGCATGACATTGTGAATAGATTAATGGAATTTATTTACCAAAAAAATTAAACACATACAGGCTTATTCTACATAATTAAAAAACTAATCTTTATTTCATGATGGAATAACCTTTGGATGGTAATATATTTTCCTCAAAAAGCATTTTATATATAAAAAAAACTGATTTAAATAAAAAAAATCTGATTTAAATAAAAAATCAGATTTTATTTTTATTTTTTTAAATCATTGATTTTTATCCACCCTGGTGTCAAGTACATGTTCAGAAATTTATCGTAATTTCTCAGCCCGATAGAATGTTAATAAAAAAAAAATAATGTTTATTAATGAAATACCTATAAAACAAAGGGGCAAAACGGCCCTAATATAGTAGGCTAGTAAAGGTTAACAATTGTAAGGAAGGGCAAGCATATACTGTAAATGCCTTCTGTTTAGTGTGCACCTTAAGAGATACACTGTGCAGCACTATCGTCAGATAGAATCACTATTGTTGAGGCAGTGAGTGTGTGGAAACATGTTGAGAAAGACCAATAAGGATATTTAGTTATACTTTTGAGGCAGGGTCTATTACACAGAACCGACGCTTGGGGTCACCAAGCATGTGTGCCATATGTGGATCTGTTTGCCCTATACTTAGCTACACTGTGAGGCCGGCTATTCTGCTGGCAGAACCAACGCTAGGGGCTACCAAGGAATGATATAATATAGGCCAGGGATGGCCAACCTGAGGCTCTCCAGCTGTTGCAAAACTACAACTCCCAGCATGCCCATACTGCCTACAGTTATCAGCCTACAGCAAAGCATGGTGGGAGTTGTAGTTTTACAACAGCTGGAGAGCCACAGGTTGGCCAGCCCTGATATAGGCAGTTACCTGTCCTCAGTGGCTTGTTTTATATACCTGTGCAAGACACACACTCACTGCCTCAACAGTCTATCTGACGATAGTGCTGCACAGTGTATCTCTTAAGGTGCACACTAAACAGAAGGCATATATATGCTTGCCCTTCGTTACAATTGGTGCGCCTTACTAGCCTGTTGAGATATATTATGGCCGTTTTGCCCCTTTGTTTTATAAGTATTTCATTAATAAACATTTTTTATTTTTTCTTAACATTCTATCAGGCTGAGAAATTGACGGAAATGTTACCATAAAAATTTGTGCAACCGTTGGCCTCCGTGGTTGGGCTGGGTTTCCGCTGCCTCATGGAAACCCAGCCTTACAGTAGTACAGCATTGCTAATCCCACACCAGAAGTTGTATTCTCAAAATATTGGATTTAGGAGACCCAGGATTTAGGAGTTCCCCTGAAATTCTCTGTGGCATACCATTGTGTATATTGTCTTGTCATCAGCTGGACAGTCACACGGTCAGGTTTCTGGATGGATGAAATTTGTTGTCTACCCCCGTGTTTCCCCAAAATGACACGCGTTTGGAAATCAGAAGAGGAAGTTTAAAGTGTTTCCGCAACTCCTTCCAAGAAACATTTGTGTTTCTATGCAAGATTGTTGATCTTACAGTCTTTAACATATCTTGTGTGGAGCGGAAAAGTCAATCTCCATGGGGTGGGGAAGTCCGCTTCCAGGCCCGGACAAGAGTAGATTAAAAAGTTAATTACGTTTCAAAACTAATTAGCCAGGTAACCCGTAATATCCAGGAACTTAAAGGGGTTGTCTCCAGAGGCGGATTGGCCATAGACCTCACAAGGCAATTTCCCGGTGGGCCGATGCCCAGGAGGCCGCCTGAGCCCTCCTCAAGGCTTGCCAGTGGAAGTTTCTGGGATGTATTTTGTGCTGCTGGCAGTATTTTGTAATGGACTGTGGTATTTGGCTCTGTTGGGGTGGTATAATGTGCCACAATATGGTATTGCTGGCCTCGCCTTCCATCAATTTGGACCCAACTACAAAACGGGGCCACTTTTAGTATTTTTTCCAGGGCCACTTTAAGCTCCCAGTCTGCCCCTGGTTGTCTCACTGCAGCAAATAACATTTATCATGTAGAGAAAGTTAATACAAGGCACTTACTAATGTATTGTCATTGTCCATATTGCCTCCTTTGCTGGCTTGAGTCAGTTTTCTATCACATTATACACTGCTCAGATCCAGGGGTTATGGCCACCCTGCAATCCAGCAGTGGTAGTCGTGCTTGTACACTATAGGAAAAAGCACCGACCTCTCTGGTGGTGGAGACCGTGGGAGTGCAGATGGGCAGGCAGAGGTTGCCGTAAGAGATTGTTGTAATGGAAGAGCAGAGAAGAAGGTCTTGTGAGGCCTGGAGGATACTTGTGGGGAGCTAACAGAAGGTGACCTGATGCCCCTTTTGTCCAGATGCTTTCTCAGCCAATTCGACTTTACATTATCAAAAGATTTCTCTGTCTCAAAAGTTGGGTGCTCCTCTGGCTGAGGAATGCTTCAGGCATTGCCCAGTGCTGTGAGGACCTTGGGTGGGTTCATGATAGTAGCTTGGCCCCTAATAAATCCTACCTTAGATTTTCCAATAAAATTAAGAACCCTGGAGGCCAATCCTTTTAGTTAGAATCTTGGATATTGTGGTTCTCCGGGAATTAGGAAAATAAAATTACTGAAAATACTTAAATATTACTTTATTATAGATATATTGCCAAATAACCTCCATTAGTTATAATGGCTCGTTTTGTCTGGGGAGCAATCATCAGGAGAAACAAAATGGATGCTATTCTAGTCCCATTAGTACACAGAAAACTTGTCCTAATCACACAGTAGGACAAGTTACTTCACAACACTGAGGTAAAGAGCTGCCTCATTCTCCTCTCTTCTCTACTTGTCAGGAATTATGATGGAGTTCATGAGGAGACATGAAGTACATAGAGAAGGTGGTGGTGTGGCTAATGAGCAGCAACACTTGTAGATCATAATCCCTGACAAGCAGAGCAGAGAGGAGGATGAGGCAGCTCTTTAGCTCAGTGTTGTGAAGTAACTGGTCCTCCTCTGTGATTAGGACAGGTTTTGTGTGTACTAATAGGACGGCGGCCATTTTATTTCTTCTAATAATTGCTCACTAGACAAAATGAGCCATATTCCCTAGTTATATGCTATATTACATATCGTCTTGTTTATGATTAGTGCAATTGTCTGTATTATGTATGTATACCTCTTCTTATATGTACAGCGCTATGGAATGAATGGCGCGTTAATAATAAATTATAATAATATTACTAGTCCTCCCCAGTATGTTCAAACATTGCGGCATATTTTCCTATACATTCATATATACTAATTCTCTCTGCTCTTTCTTTTTACCCCTTGTGATCTATATTCATTCAGACTGATTTACTCAGTGTATTATACCTCTTCTCTTGATTTAATTTAATTTTGATCCTATTTGTCTATCTATTACCAGATGTAACATAAGAGATTGGCTATTGTACATTTTGTGACCTATAATAGCTGTGTCTATTGTCCTAATGGACATTTTATGTTGTTATTTTGTTGTAGTTTCAGAAAGGCCATGTGGTCGAAATGTCACATGTACAGCCACTTTCAAATAAATATTTTGCGTAATCCAATTACTGTGTTGGAGTCTTTTCATATTCTAGACAAAACGATCCATTACACCTAGAGACGAGCGAATTTTATATTTTGAAATTCGTGCACACTTTGGTGGTAAAATCAGAATTGCATTATGGATTCCGTTACCACGGACCATAACGCAATTCTATGATGGAATGCATAACGGAATGCCTTTAGAGGCATTCCGTTATTTATTCCGTCATACTAGAAGTCTATGGGCTGCCAAACGGATCCGTCCCTTTCCCGCTATGCAGGTGACTCCGATCCGTTTTGCAGCCCATAGTAACACAGTAACATAGTACATAAGGCCTGTCCATCCAGTTCGGCCTGTTATCCTGCAAGTTGATCCAGAGGAAGGCAAAAAAAAAAAAAAAAACCTTGTGAGGTAGAAGCCAATTTTCTCCACTTTAGGGGAATAAAAAATTCCTTCCCGACTCCAATCATGCAATCAGAATAACTCCCTGGATCAGCGACCCCTCTCTAGTAGCTATAGCCTGTAATATTATTACACTCCAGAAACACATCCAGGCCCCTCTTGAATTCCTTTATGGTACTCACCATCACCACCTCCTCAGGCAGAGAGTTCCATAGTCTCACTGCTCTTACCGTAAAGAATCCTCTTCTATGTTTGTGTACAAACCTTCTTTCCTCCAGACGCAGAGGATGTCCCCTCGTCACATAGACTTCTAGTATGACGGAATAAATAACGGAATGCCTCTAAAGGTATTCCGTTATGCATTCCGTCATAGAATTGCGTTATGGTCCGTGGTAACGGAATCCATAATGCAATTCTGGATTTACTACCAAACAAAGCGTGAACGAATTTCAAAATATGAAATTCGCTCGTCTCTAATTATAACTAATGGAAAGGTATTTGGGAATATATTTATAATAAAGTAATATTTAAGTATTTTCATTTTCTTAATTCCTGGAGAACCCTTTAAGTCCACTTCTATCAAGGAGATTGGTCTGTATGAACTGGCCAATTGTGATCTATCCTATAGTTTGACATAAGATACATTGGAGACATTTTGGATAGACCCCGTATGGAGGACATTGTTGAAAAAGCTCAACAGACAAGGAAATCTGATTGAGTCTTGTAAAATTCCCCTCTGTACTTATCTGGGCCAGGGGACTTGCCATTGTGTAAGTCCTTCATTGTTAACTTGATTTCCTCCTTGGTCATGCCACCATTCAACAATGTACAATTCTCCTTTGTCAAAAAACAAAGCGACACCTGATCTAAGAAAAGTCCCTTTTGAACATCAAGGCTTTCTTTGTAGCCCCTTGAAAATGGTAGTCCCTCAAAGGACTTTTAGGTCAGTTTTCAAAATACCCATAGGCCAGTATTATTAAGCAGTCATCCAGGCGTTCCTTCCTGGCAGTCACCTGCTCATCAGTGGAGGAGACTGCTGCTATTATATGCTCCTCCATAGGAGTGATCGTTATGCAATTGCTCGTCTCTATAGTCCTCCAGCCACAAGTCCTGTAATAGTTCCTGGAAGGCATCATCCTTTATAAAAAAAAAACAGAAATGTCCACACAATATCCTGGCCTCTGGGAGAAAGAAATCAAGCCGGAACGTGCTCTTATATCATGATGTTCTTGATTGACAAGTTCTTACTAATGAGGAGATATTCTCTGTGGGATCAGCTATCTATAATCTTGTCCTGGAACTGAGGTTGGGAATTAGGGTGTTGCCGGCCTCTCCCATTTTCCTTTGAAGAAATAACAATACTTACATCTCTTTCTACGACTTTTAAAGGGTTTCTGTCACCTGAAAAATGGGTATTAAGCTGGCGGACATTAGCGACGTGCTAATGTCAGCTGAACATAACTATATTAGTGCCATCTCACTGCCTGAAGCCATTATTGAGAAAAACAAACTTTTATGATATGCTAAGTAGCCTCTAGGAGCGGGGTGGGGGGGGGGGGGGGGGGGCATTGTTCCTGCTCCTAGAGGCTCAGTTTGCCCACCTCTTTTCACGCCCTTCTTCTCTTGATTGACAGGGTCAGGCAGCGCTGCTCTCCTCCCGCCGGCTGTGTCTACTAAGAAAATCTCACGCCTGCGCCGTCCCGTTCAGTATTCGGCGCAGGCGCAGTGAGGGAAGGACACTCGGTGGATGCTAGCTTCCTCACTTTACACTGCAGACATGGCTGGCGGGAGGAGAGCAGCGCTGCCCTGTCCCTGTCAATCAAGAGAAGAAGGGCGTGAAAAGGGGTGGGCAAACAGAGCCTCTAGGAACAGGAACAACGCCCCTCCCCTCTGCTCCTAGAGGCTAATTGTCACATTATAAAAGTTCGTTTTTCTCAATAAAGGCTTCAGGCAGTGAGATGGCACTAATATAGTTATGTTCAGCTGACATTACTACATCACTAATATCAGCCAGCTTAATACCCATTTTTCAGGTGACAGAAACCCTTTAAAGTCTATAATAGAGACTAAATGGGGGAAATCTATTCCCTCTATGCCTGTTTTGGCGTTAAAAAGTCGCCAGCTTTGCAACTTTTTAAATGTTTTTTGGAGTTTTTTAGTTGCAACTGGCATTTTTACACCACCCTCATGTGTGTATGTGTTTGGAGGGGGCGCTGGTTAATGGCCGGCCACATTCAGCATTATTTACACAAGAAACTAGCGTAAATAATGACTGAAATCTATGGCCTCATCATAAATGACATGCCTCCTCCAGCAGCACAGGCACTAGTTGCGTCACGGTAGCACACGCCGTTCATGATAAATCAGGGTCTATGGGGGAGATTTATCAAGACTGCTGCAATCAAAAACTGGCCTAAGGATGTATTAGACGGGCAGAGTTTCTGCCAGATGATTGCTAACGAGCATTCGTATGAACGCTCGTTAGCTATCATCTTGCAGTCTAATGCCATAGGCCTCATGCACACGGAGGTTGTTTGGGTCCGCATCCGAGCCGCCGTTTTGGTGGGGCCGCAAAAGATGCGGACAGCACTCCGTGTGCTGTCCACATCCGTTGCTTCGTTCCGCGGCCCCACAAAAAAAATATAACATGTCCTATTCTTGTCCGCAAAACGGACAAGAAGAGGCAGTTATATCAATGGCCGCCCGTTCCGTTCCGCAAATTGCGGAAGGCACACGGGCGGCTTCCGTTTTTTGCGGATCCGCGGTTTACACATCCCAAATACCTGTGACATTCCTTGTAATTTTTTATTAGTCGCTGGTGACAGCATTGACATTATCTGCGGTATATCTCCTATGTGACGTTTCCACATCCCAAATACCTGTGACATTCCCTGTAATTTTTTATTAGCCGCTGCTGACATCAGCGACATTATCTGCAGTATTTCTCCTGTGTAACGTTTCCACATCTAAAATACCTGTGATATTCCCTGTAATTTTTTAATAGCCACTGCTGACATCAGCGACATTATCTGCGGTATATCTCCTATGTGACGTTTCCACATCCCAAATACCTTTTTTTATTTTTTTTGCGCATACACTTACAAATCCTATGCTACTGTACGTGTGACATGCTTTCAAGCATATATAACATTTAAGTCTGGGGGTAAAGAACAGAACTGGATCGCACATTCACAATGCTATGCTTTGATCTGACTCGCTTCTCAGCGCTATATTAAAGTGTACAGCCCCCCATACTGCATGCTATACAAGAGGCATTAGTGTACATTTTGATCAAAAGGCTTAAGCCCACTCACCACGCCAAGGTCGCCTCTTTGAGTGGGACCTACTCTGAAAAAGGCGCAGCGACCATGCGGTGACGAGGCGGCGCTGCCCTAGTAGGTGGCGGGACCCAGATGTCAAACAGCACCTCTGCTGTCTGATTATGCCACCCATGGCACTGGGTCCCACCAACCCACCAGCACAGCGCCACTCAAAGAGGCGACCTTGGCGTGGTGAGTGGGCTTATTGCCTTTTGATCAAAATGTACACTAATGCCTCTTGTACAGCATGCAGTATGGGGGGCTGTACACTTTATTATAGCGCTGAGTAGCACTAAATGCCCAACTTTCCAAATTACTGGCCCTGGAAATGTTGCCATTTAGGCTTGTGGACACTGAGGCCTTCCGCAGCCTGATGTCGGCGGCCGTCGCTCGTTACGCAGTCCCCAGCCGCCACTATTTTTCACGGTGTGCCATGTCCGCCTTACACCAGCATGTGACCCATAACATCACCCGTTCCCCTACCAACGCAGTTACTGGGAAGGTCTACTTAACTACTGACAAAATGACAAGTGCTTGTGGCCAGGGACGCTACATTTCCCTAATGGCACACAGGGTGAATGTTGTGGAGGCTGGGAGCGAGTCATACCCTGGGATGGCACAGGTGCTACCGACGCCAAGGATTGCGGCCCTAGTTCCATCAGGGTTTCCGCCACCACCTACATTAGTAGCTCCAACCCCCACTTCTCCTCCTCCCCTTCCACCTCCGAATTGCAGCACCAGTCAGCCATCAGTTGGTAGCTGGAAGCAGTGTAGCACTGCAGTGGGGAAGCGTCAACAGGCCGTGCTTAAGCTGATCTGCTTAGGTGACAAACAGCACACCGCCACAGAGCTGTGGCAGGGGATAAGAGACCAGACTGAGCTGTGGCTCTCGCCACTCAACCTAGAACCAGGCATGGTTGTCTCTGATAATGGGCGTAACTTGGTGGCGGCTTTGGAGCTCGGCAAGCTCACACACATCCCATGCCTAGCCCAAGTCTTCAACTTAGTGGTTCAGTGGTTTCTCAAAACCAACCCAATTTGTCTGAGCTACTGGTGAAGGTACGCTGCGTGTGTGCCCATTTTCGCAAGTCATCGACAGCTTCCGCTGGTCTGTCAACGCTGCAGCAGCACTTACAATTGCAAGCTCACCGACTGTTGTGCGACGTGAGCACACGCTGGAACTCGACGTTCCACATGTTGGCCAAGCTTTGTGAGCAGCAGAGGGCAGTAGTGGAATACCAGCTGCAACATGATCGTCGCCTTTTCAGTCAGCTTCCGCTCTTCACAAGCAAGGAGTGGGCATAAATGTCTGACCTCTGTGAGGTTTTAAGAAACTTTGAGGAATCAACACAGATGGTGAGCGACGATAACGCTTTTATCAGCGTCACCATCCCACTTCTGTGTCTACTCAAACGCTCGCTGCTCACAATTAAGGCCGACGATTTGCATGTGGAAGAGGTGGAAATGGGGGAAGACAGTACACAGGGTGATAGCCAGACCACCCTCAGTTCGTCTTCTCAGCGCAAATTGGATGATGATGAGGAGGAGCAGGAGACGGTTGCCTCCGCTACAGAGGGTAGTACCCATCGAAGTTTAATTCCATCTGTTCAGCGTGGATGGGCAGAAGAGGAGGAAGAGGATGAGGAGATTGAGAGTCATCCTCCTGATGACGACCGCGAAGTCTTGCCTGTTGGGACTCTGGCACACATGGCTGACTTTATGTTAAGCCATTGATGTTCCACAATACAATTACCATATTGTGAACAGATTGGAGGAGTCTGAGTATATGAAAATATGCATCTTCAACCATGGTTTTATATCATGAAGAGAATCAATATTTAGGTCGAAGATAAATCTTGGGTTGGGTAGGTCCCTACCAGCAGTGTGTATAAATATCATCATCATCATCATATGCCTTGAGCAGGGGTTGAATCTGAAACTATGCAAACTATGTGACCAGAGGATTGTGTCAGTGACAGAAAATAAACATAACATAGGAAGAGTAACCAAACCAAAACTAATGTCGTTAAAAGCACCAAAACCCTAAAGCTGGCCTTACACATTAGGGCTCATTCACAAGACCGTGATCAACCCAGGATACATGGTCTATGTGTAGGCCACATATTCCAGGCTGACTGAGGCTCCCCTGACCCGAACTGACTGTATCGTACTGTTTTATGATACAGTCAGTTTGTATGTGATCGTGGGGCTACAGCAGTGTACTGACATGATGATAGTGAGTAAACTGCAATAGCCCCGTAATCAGATAGAGACTGACTGTATCATAAATTACTAACTTTCGGTCAGAGGAGCAGTGGGTGGCCCGGAAATAAGACATATAAGGGTCCATTCTGTAGTGTATTGCGGATCCACAATACACTCAGCCGGCACCCCCCTAGAACTGCCTATTCTTGTCCGCAATTGCGGACAAGAATACGACATGTTCTATTTTTTTCCAGAGCCGCGGACCGGAAGATCGGGGGCGCGCTCCGGAAATGTGGATGCGGACAGCACACATAGAGAATTTGCGGAACGGATGCGGACCCATTCCACGGACGTGTGAATGGACCCTAATTGTGTTGAGTACACCAACTGGAAGTGTACTGTAACGGGTTGAGGAGCCAACCCGGAGGGAGGCCATTTTGGATTTGGTATTCACAAACGGGGATTCGGTATATGATGTCATTGTAGGCGAAACCTTGGGATCTAGTGATCACCAGTCAGTGTGGTTTAATATAAGAACTGTGAAAGAGTCCCACCACACAAAAACAAAAGTTTTAGATTTTAGAAAAACAGACTTTTCAAAAATGAAATTAGTCATAAATTAGTCCTTATCAGACTGGAACGGATTACATGGAGTCCAGGAGAAATGGGACTACTTAAAAGGTGCATTATTCAAGGCAACAGAAAATTGCATTAGACTCGTCAGTAAAAGCAAAAAAAGGAGGAGACCAATGTGGTACTCAGCAGAAGTGGCCCAAATCATTAAAAATAAAAAGCTAGCATTTTGTAATTATAAAAAAACCCAGAGCAATGAAGATAAGGAAATCTACAAGATTAGGCAGAGAGAGGCCAAGCAAGTTATAAGAACTTCTAAAGCGCAGGCAGAAGAAAAACTAGCTCAGTCTATGAAAAAAGGGGATAAGACATTCTTCAGATATATAAATGAAAAAAGGAAATTAAAACAAGGAATAACTAAATTAAAAACAAAGGACGGAAGGTATGTAGAAGAGAATAAAGGACTAGCCGACTGCCTTAATGAATACTTCTGTTCAGTTTTTACAAAAGAAAAAGGAGAAGGACCTCCACTAGAAAGAATGACTATTAAATCGTTTGATGCATGTATCTTTACAGAGGAAGATGTTCTAAGTTTGCTGTCTAAGGTGAAGACAGATAAGTCACAGGGGCCTGATGAGATACACCCAAAATTATTAAAAGAGCTTAGTGGTGAGCTGGCAAAACCGTTAACAGATTTATTTAACCAATCATTAGTAACAGGAGTCGTCCCGGAAGATTGGAAATTGGCAAATGTCGTGCCCATTCACAAGAAAGGTAGTAGGGAGGAATCGAGCAACTATAGACCAGTGAGTCTGACATCAATAGTAGGCAAATTAATGGAAACCCTATTAAAGGATAGGATTGTGGAACATCTAAAATCCCATGGATTGCAAGATGAAAAACAACATGGGTTTACTTCAGGGAGATCATGTCAAACAAATCTTATAGATTTTTTTGACTGGGTGAATAAAATAATAGACGGTGGAGGTGCAGTAGACATCGCATATCTAGATTTTAGTAAGGCTTTTGACACTGTCCCACATAGAAGACTTATCAATAAACTGCAGTCATTGAGCATGGACTCCCATATTGTTGAGTGGATTAGGCAGTGGCTGAGTGACAGACAACAGAGGGTTGTAGTCAATGGAGAACATTCAAAACAAGGTAATGTTACCAGTGGGGTTCCACAGGGATCTGTACTGGGACCGATTTTGTTTAATATCTTCATAAGTGATATTGCAAAAGGCCTCGCTGGTAAGGTTTGGCTTTTTGCTGATGACACAAAGATATGTAACAGGGTTGATGTTCCTGGAGGGAAACGCCAAATGGAAAAGGATTTAGGAAAACTAGAAGAATGGTCAGAACTCTGGAAACTGAAATTTAATGTGGATAAGTGCAAGATAATGCACCTGGGGCGTAAAAACCCAAGGGCAGAATATAGAATATTTGACACAGTCCTGACCTCAGTATCTGAGGAAAGGGATTTAGGAGTAATTATTTCAGAAGACTTAAAGGTGGGAAGACAATGTAATAGAGCAGCACGAAATGCCAGCAGAATGCTTGGATGTATAGGGAGAGGTATAAGCAGTAGAAAGAGTGAAGTGCTTATGCCGCTGTACAGAACACTGGTGAGACCTCACTTGGAGTATTGTGCGCAGTACTGGAGGCCATATCTCCAGAAGGATATAGATACTCTAGAGAGAGTTCAGAGAATAGCTACTAAACTAGTACATGGATTGCAGGATAAAACTTACCAGGAAAGGTTAAAGGACCTTAATATGTATAGCTTGGAAGAAAGAAGAGACAGAGGGGATATGATAGAAACTTTTAAATACATAAAGGGAATCAACTCGGTAAAGGAAGAGAGCATATTTAAAAGAAGAAAAACTACCACAAGAGGACACAGTTTTAAATTAGAGGGGCAAAGGTTTAAAAGTAATATAAGGAAGTATTACTTTACTGAGAGAGTAGTGGATGCATGGAATAGCCTTCCTGCAGAAGTGGTAGCTGCAAATACAGTGAAGGGGTTTAAGCATGCATGGGATAGGCATAAGGCCATCCTTCATATAAGATAGGGCCGGGGGCTATCCATAGTATTCAGTATATTGGGCAGACTAGATGGGCCAAATGGTTCTTATCTGCCGACACATTCTATGTTTCTATGTTTCTATGTACTGTGTGCCTGGAAAAGATGCTAAAGATGTTCTTTGTTTCGCCACCTCTGAATAATCTTCAGAAAGCAACACTTGTGAACCTCTGAATTTCAAAGGGTTCCTCCTAAGCTCTCAGGACCTGAACTTTGTCATTAAAGTTCTTGAATCACATTTTTACTTATGTTGGAACTCTGCGATTTTGGTTTTCTTTTGTGGTTGGCAAGTGGTTACCCTAAGGCACTCTAGTCAGGTACAGATCCGGACAATTCTATGAGCTTTCTCCATTCCACAGCAATGGACGAGTCCTAAGGTCTCTGGAAGCTATTTTTTTTTTTTACAGAGGTCAGCTTCTTTCACAGGATGCCAACCATCCTATGATTATTATATCTCGACCGGTTTTCAATGTCATTTATTTTGGCAAACAGACATTTATTTTGGCTCTGCCTCTTTCATGCAAAAGCCTGTTCATTGATGCCAGATCAAGGGCCAGAAATCTCAGGGACTCCAGCTGTTGAGAAACTACAACTCCCCTCCTGCACACTTGTTCTCAGAACCCCCAGAGAAGTGACTGCAGCATGTTGGGAGTTAGGAAGCCTGTATAGTTGTCTTGAATATGTTTATTTTAAATGTTTTTGAATGTTTTTAAATATGCTTCCCCGAGGCTCAAGATTCTGAAGACCAGGAGGTTTGTTGGACATATGTTTTTATGGTATGAGTAGGGTGATTATGTGTTGGCATCACTTTGTTCAACATTGCGTTGTCTCGACCACCACATGGGGACTGACGATATTTAACAGGTTAGGATCTGTAGCAAAAAGGTATGCTTGTGTGCCGACAGTTTGTAATGAGTCTTGGTTCTGTGTAGTATTGTTGGAATAGCATGGGCAGCAGTCCAAACAGGCAAGATAGTCTAGTTTTCTTCTGCCTTTTATTTCTATCTACAGTGGTGCAAGTACATGAATCTTGAGACCTCATCCAAGCCTGTCGGGGTCTAGAGCCTGTGGGGCTTGGGCAGAGAGATGCCATGGTGTCAGTAGTAAGTTATAAGGGAAAAAAAAGGAGCAGATCAAGGAGTGCTAGTTTTCCATAACTGGTTAAAAATACAGTAAGAATAACAGGTGCAATACGTTTTGCTGGTGGGCCTCCAGCTTCATGGTCCAGCTTCAGGTCTGTGTGTTCCAAGTCAAGCCTATTCCAAGGGGTTTCTGATATTGGTAGTACTACCTGACTACCTTGCTTACTTGGTTCCTCAACACCTCTCCTAGCCATGACCCTTGGCTAGATTCTAGACCACATTCCAATACGGCTCCTGTGTTAACCCTCCAGACTGTCTGTGTTTCTGGTGTCCCTGCTCCTGGTTCATTCCCTGGTGTCTTTTCTCCTAGCTTGTTCTGGTTCCATGCTCCACATCTTTTTCGTCCTTCTCTACTGCGTCCTGCTGCCTACTGATGACTATTTTGGAGACTTCAACCTGGGATCTTTCTGCAGCTCACTTTACGTTTCAGTAAGGAGGTTAAAACCTCTTAGACTGCTCACCCCAGTCTAGCTAGGGCCAAATCAGTTGCAGCTATAAGGATCCACACCTAGGTCTTGCAAATTACTGTATGTTGAAACCTGACCACTTGCTTGATTACTGTACCCTCTGTCGCAAATAAAGTAATGTCTCAGCATAAGGTTTCTTGCACACGGCCGTGTGTCCCCCGTGGCCGTATTGCGGCCCGCATACGGCGGGTCCGCAATACACGGGACACTGGCCGTGTGCATTCCGCATCACGGATGCGGACCCATTCACTTGAATGGGTCCGCAAATCCGGAGATGCGGTGCGGAACGGAAGCACAAAACGGAACCCCACGGAAGCACTACGGAGTGCTTACGGGGAGTTCCATTTCATGCCTCCGCACCGCAAAAAGATAGAACTTGCTCTATCTTTTTGCAGATCGGATGAATTGTGGTACCGATTCAAGTGAATGGGCCCCGATCCGCATGCGACTGGCCCACGGTTGGTGCCGCAATTTGCATTCCACAGAACGGGCACGGTGCCCTTACGTTTGTGTGAACAAGCCCTAACAAAAAGGACAGATTTGGTAGGTCAAGAGCTCTGCCTTCTGCACCTACACATCTCGGTACCAGAACCGGATGTCAGTCTGTACTAATTGATGTGACATCCCTTATCTACACCATAATGCACATAAATCATTGGGAAATTACCATTTCTACCACATGATCCATTGTTTACTGCTCCGACCTCAAGCCTTGCAGTGGTTCCCCACTATCACCATTCCATCACATTATTAAAACAATAACCTACATGGCCCCCTATACTCATATGTACAGGTCTTGTTTTTATTTTTGTATGTGGCTTCTACATGTCTCCTTTAGGCCTCATTAACACTTCAGTATTTGGTCAGTGATTTCCATCAGTGATTTGTGAGCTAAAACCAGATGCAGGTCAAAACCACAGAACAGGAGCAAATCTTTCCATTATACTTTATCTTTGTATAGGCTTCACTTCTGGTTTTGGCTCACAAATAACTGATGGAAAACCGTTGCTATGGCTCATCTGTCTCCGGCTAGGAAGACAGAGGGGCGGTCCTTCACACTGCATTCCTGCATTAGGCTTCAGAGTGAGGAGGCGTGTCTCTCAGTAATCCAATCTGATTGGCTGGCAGGAAGCTGCTGGCTACAGCAAGTTTGTATGTGACCTGAGGGAATACAGTTTTGGCCTCAGAGAACTGGCAGAGGAGCCATCTTGAGAAGATCCTCATAATGTAGAATTCTAAACAGCTGTAACTAAGGGGAAAACTCAGGGAAAACAGTGGTAAGTGAAAAAACTAAAGATTGCTTTATTCATAATGCTGCTGCTGCAGTAACATATGCTAAAATTGATTTTTTGATGAAAATATGACAGTTATCCTTAAAGATAGCCAAATCTTTGTTGGAATGATATAGTTTAGCCAAGGCTCTCCATCGCAGTTCCATCTAATTTGGCATCAAGAAAATAGCAATATTTTAACCGTCAAAACTACGGTAGCCCAATAGACCCCCATTACAAGTCAGTCGTATGATAGATCCAGCACTGTGTTGTGGATTCCATTAAAAACTGAGTTAACATGGCATATGTGCATCTAAGAGTACTTCCAGTTAGTCTCCACACAGGGCTGGCCTCTGTAAAGGGAAATTGGCCGCTCTAAAACACTCCCCAAACTATTGAAAGTGGTGTATAGTGCAAGTGATGCTGAGTCTGATTATCAAACCAGCAGTAAAATGCATTGAGTCCTCTCCATTATGTGCATGGGCACAGGAGTCCTCTCAATGCATTTTACTACTGCCATTCATTTCAATGGTTCCGCAAAAAAAACGGAATGTACTCCGTATGCATTCCGTTTCCGTATTTCCGTTTTTTCGTTCCGTTTTAACATAGAACATGTCCTATTATTGCCCGCAAATCACGTTCAGTGGCTCCATTCAAGTCAATGGGTCCGCAAAAAAAACGGAACACATACGGAAATGCATCCGTATGTCTTCCGTTTCCGTTCCGTTTTTTTCTGAACCATCTATTGAAAGTGTTATGCCCAGCCCAATTTTATCTATGTAATTACTGTATACTGTATATGCCATACGGAAAAACGGAACAGAAACAAAAAACGGAACAACGGATCCGTGAAAAACAGACCGCAAAACACTGAAAAAGCCATACGGTCGTGTGCAATAGGCCTTATTGACACTATACACTGCTTACTCTAGTTTAGGGGCTGTTTTGGAGCTGACAGATTCCCTTTAAGGAGATTCGGAAACCCTGCTTAAGCTTCTGCACTCAGCCAGCCAGAATACTACTCCGTAATGATGAGGGGCTAGTATCCTGAAACAGCTGTCTGCAGATGGGTATCTGGCTTGGCTATTTTCCCTTGTCAAGTCCTAAGGCTTGTTAAAGAGCAGGATTCTGACTCATAAGGAGCTACTTCCACAAGGTGGCTCTAGTGAGATGGTTCTCTTTTACCAGGAGATATCTCTTTGCCTACTTGTCAGAAGGTACCACTGTTTCCAGTGGAGAAGTGGCCATGCATTGTATCTCTACGATGAAAATGGTCACCTGAACCTACTGCTGAACCACCACTTATCTGTCCTTCAGACCTGTCAAAAGATATCATTGTAGAAACATCCCGTCATTTGTTGCAAAGCTCGTACAAACTAATTTAACCAGCCTCTATCATTTGAACTAGCAGCAAAGAGCACTGGACACCCAGGTCCCTGTCACTGTTTGTCCTTTTTTGCACACCTTTGGTAAGTACTAACCAAAGTATACCGAGGGCCTGCCAAGAAACCTGCAATAGAGACCCTCTGACCTATTCGTCTAGCCATCACAATCTGGCTCTTGTCAAAGTCACTAAGCTTGCCCATTTTTCCTGCTTCCAGCATCAACTTCAAGAACTGACTGCTCAGATGCTGCATAATATATCCCAGTGTTTTATTGGTATGGCTGATCGGTGTGTGTACAATGTAATGTGTTAACACAATTTTCCATAATGGGAGATTTTCTCTTTAAAGGATCCTTTTCACGTTCCAGTAGAAGCAATTATAATGTTGTTGGAAATAAGTTACAAATTTTCAACCAACAATAGAGAAATGGCTGGCACCACCCAAAGTAACCCAAAGCATGCAATACCAAAAACCAGAAGGTGTGTGATAATAACAGTGCTACCTGTAAATACCATACAAAACAGAAATGTGCAGACACCATCACCAAAAGATATACAGTACAGACCAAAAGTTTGGACACACCTTCTCATTCAAAGAGTTTTCTTTATTTTCATGACTATGAAAATTGTAGATTCACACTGAAGGCATCAAAACTATGAATTAACACATGTGGAATTATATACATAACAAACAAGTGTGAAACAACTGAAAATATGTCATATTCTAGGTTCTTCAAAGTAGCCACCTTTTGCTTTGATTACTGCTTTGCACACTCTTGGCATTCTCTTGATAAGCTTCAAGAGGTAGTCCCCTGAAATGGTTTTCACTTCACAGGTGTGCCCTGTCAGGTTTAATAAGTGGGATTTCTTGCCTTATAAATGGGGTTGGGACCATCAGTTGCATTGAGGAGAAGTCAGGTGGATACACAGCTCATAGTCCTACTGAATAGACTGTTATAATTGGTATTATGGCAAGAAAAAAGCACCTAAGTAAAGAAAAACGAGTGGCCATCATTACTTTAAGAAATGAAAGTCATTCAGTCAGCTGAAAAATTGGAAAAACGTTGAAAGTAAGGGCTATTTGACCATGAAGGAGAGTGATGGGGTGCTGCGCCAGATGACCTGGCCTCCACAGTCCCCGGACCTGAACCCAGTCGAGATGGTTTGCGGTGAGCTGGACCGCAGAGTGAAGGCAAAAGGGCCAACAAGTGCTAAGCATCTCTGGGAACTCCTTCAAGACTGTTGGAAGACCATTTCAGGGGACTACCTCTTAAAGCTCATCAAGAGAATGCCAAGAGTGTGCAAAGCGGTAATCAAAGCAAAAGGTGGCTACTTTGAAGAACCTAGAATATGACATATTTTCAGTTGTTTCACACTTGTTTGTTATGTATATAATTCCACATGTGTTAATTCATAGTTTTGATGCCTTTATAGTCATGAAAATAAAGAAAACTCTTTGAATGAGAAGGTGTGTCCAAACTTTTGGTCTGTACTGTATATACAGTAAAATGAGAGAGGATGCAGCAGATAGATAACCGCGGATGAGGCTGGACATTTACACATTCTACTGAATACTGAGGGGAGATGTAGACCCTATGTGTATCGCCATCAACTGAGGCTTCCTCTAGGGTTATAAATACACTGCTCAAAAAAATAAAGGGAACACTTAAACAACACAATGTAACTCCAAGTCAATCACACTTCTGTGAAATCAAACTGTCCACTTAGGAAGCAACACTGAGTGACAATCAATTTCACATGCTTTTGTGCAAATGGGATAGACAACAGGTGGAAATTATAGGCAATTAGCAAGACACCCCCAATAAAGGAGTGGTTCTGCAGGTGGTGAACACAGACCACTTCTCAGTTCCTATGCTTCCTGGCTGATGTTTTGGTCACTTTTGAATGCTGGCGGTGCTTTCACTCTAGTGGTAGCATGAGACGGAGTCTACAACCCACACAAGTGGCTCAGGTAGTGCAGCTTATCCAGGATGGCACATCAATGCGAGCTGTGGCAAGAAGGTTTGCTGTGTCTGTCAGCATAGTGTCCAGAGCATGGAGGCGCTCCCAGGAGACAGGCCAGTACATCAGGAGACGTGGAGGAGGCCGTAGGAGGGCAACAACACAGCAGCAGGACCATTGTGGAAGCGCTCATCTCCAAATTCATCTGTATCGCCGTCCTCAGGACAGCGATACAGATGAACGGTGTGGAGGAGCAAGAGAGAGGCGTCTCCCTTGCCTCTTCCTCTGATAGGCTACAGGCGCTAGGCCTGTAGCCTATCAGAGGCCAGTGCAGGCGATGCGATGACGTCATTGCGCCGCCTGAGCCGTACAGAGCGGGACACAGGCCAGAAGAGGCCTGCATCACATCGCTAACAGGAGCATAAGGTAAGTATATGTGTTTATTGTTTTTATTATTTATAGTATACTGTATAGAGGCAGGGCAGAGTGCTGGTTGCAGAGTGCTATTGCATTTGTGTTTTTGCGTTTGTATATGTATTTCGCCATAGCGATGTGCACCTGCATACAGGGTTGTGCTGACTGAATCCCCCACATTTTTTCTTTGTAGTATATATTGGAGGCGTGGCGATCTCCATACAGTCAAGCACACCTGACCAGTCAATCTGTCCTGGAGGCTGGTTTTAAAGTCAGTATAAAACTGAGTCTGCTTATATAGCACCTACCAGTAGCCATTTGGCTCCAGGAGAAGTATATAGTGGGCTTAGCATGCATGTTGGTACTTGCATCCCTGGATCCGATGAAAGCTGTCACGGCACCAGACGGGGTTAAAAGCAGAGTGTGCCTGGCGTGCAAGCTGTACCTGCGCTCCCTGGACTTTGTGTGGCTATCATGGCCCATAACAGGTAGGAACTAGTGTTAGGGACCACTCATAGAGGCGACCTTGACGTGGTGAGTGGCTTATTACGCTTTGGCCAAAATGTACACCAATGCCTCATTCAGCATCCAGCATAGAGGCAGGGCAGAGTGCTGGTTGCAGAGTGCTATTGCATTTGTGTTTTTGCGTTTGTATGTGTATTTCGCCATAGTGATGTGCACCTGCATACAGAGTTGTGCTGACTGAACCCCCCACATTTTTTCTTTATTTATAGTATACTGTGGCAAGAAGGGGGGTGGGGCCCCTATATACTGGCACAATATGGAGGGGCACTGTGGAGAAGAGGGGAAGCACTATGGGGGCCACTATGGAGAAGAGGGGAAGCACTATGGGGCCACTATGGAGAAGAGGGGAAGCACTATGGGGGCCCTATAGACTGGCACAATATGGAGGGGCACTATGGAGAAGAGGGGAAGCACTATGGGGGACACTATGGAGAAGAGGGGAAGCACGATGGGGGCCACTATGGAGAAGAGGGGAAGCACTATGGGGGCCCTATATACCTGCACAATATGGGGGGCACGATGGAGAAAAGGGGAAGCACTATGGGGGCTCTATATACTGGCACAATATGGAGGGGCACTATGGAGAAGAGGGGAAGCACTATGGGGGCCCTATATACTGCCAAAATATGGGGGGGGCACTATGGAGAAGAGGGGGAAGCACTATGGGGGCCCTATATACTGGCACAATATGGAGGGGCACTATGGAGAAGAGGGGAAGCACTATGGGGGCCCTATATACTGGCACAAATAAGGGGGGCACTATGGAGAAGAGGGAAAGCACTATGGGGACCCTATATACTGGCACAATATGGGGGGGCACTATGGAGAAGAGGGGACGCATCTACTGGGGGCCCTATATACTGGCACTCATTATGGGGGGCGTTATGGAGAAATGAGGGGTAAAGGAGCACTATGGGGGCATTTACTGGGGGCCCTATTTACTGGCACGCATTATGGGGGGGCACTATGGAGAAGTGGGGGAGAAGAGCACTATGGGGACATTATATAGTGGCATTTAATACTGGCAACCATTTTGGTGCCACTATGAGGAAGGGGGAGAGGAGCATTATGGGGGCATCTATGTGGGGCAGTCTATAGGGGCATTTTATACTGGCACATTATGGAGGACACTATGGGGATGGGGGAGGAGCACTATGGGGCATCTTCTGGGGGCACTATATAGGAGTATATTATACTGTCACAAATGATAGGGGTACTATGGGCACCTAAGCTCAACTGGGGGCACTAAGTGTTTTTTCTAGTGGCACACAGTACGGGTCACTGGAACACATGAGGGCATTCTGGGGACATTGGCTCTACTGGGGGCACTAAGAGATTTTTATTTATTTTTTACTGACACACAACGGGGCATTTTTTGCACTGGCGCACACTATAAATAGAATTATTACTACCAGGGGCATTATGGTGGGCTTTATTACAACTGGGGGACTATGGGAGCATTATTACTTATGGGACACAATTACTGTTGGGGGCACTGTAGGAGCACTATTACTACTAGGTGCACTATGGCACAGAATTATCACTATTGTTGGGATTTTTGGGAGCACTATTACTGTGGGGGCACCCTGGCACAGTATCAGCTTAGCACGGTTATTTTTGGGGGACATTATGGTTATACTATTAGGCCTCATGCACACGACCGCAAATTGTGCGTCCGCCAAAAAAAAACTGATGCGGCATCCTTTTTTTTTTGGAGGATCCGTTTTTTTTCACAGATCCCTTGTAATAAATGCCTATCCTTGTCCGCAAATGTGAAAAAAGTAGGACATGCGCTATTTTTTTTGCTGAAGGGAAACACGGACAACGGACGCGGAACACAAACGGATGAACTATCAGCCTTTTTTTGGTGACCCATTGAAATGAATGGGTCCCCATCCTATCCGCAAAAAAAACGGAACGGAGGCCGAGAAAAACAACTGTCGTGTGCATGAGGCCTTAGTGTCAGGGACACTATTTGCTTGGTGCAGTTATTTTTTAGAGCATTGTGTTCCAATAATTATTGAAGGGGGCACTATCTGTGTGTAACTAGTATTTTCATGGGGGTTATCAGTTTATGCAGTATGGTTTTGGGGGTACATGATGGGATGTTGAGAAGGTGGGTGGATGATGGAAAAGTAGGAAACTAAGATGTCTGTCAAACTCTGCAGGGAGAAGAGATGGCTGAAAGAAATCATCATGGCGGGGGGTGGTCTGAATGGAGAAGATAAAGAAAGAGAACATCTACATCACAGGAGACATCACTGGATGTAAGAGGTATATGGGGCTGTATTAGTCTACTGCCTGCCGGAATCACTAACGCAGTTGTGAAAGTAGCTTAATACACTGGATTCGGCACTGCAGACTGAATGCCCGCCACCCCCATCAACTACAATGGGGTACAGCGCTTTTTTGATGTTCGCCCTGTTGGTATATTTCCCTAGAAACTGCCTTGTATGCGATTACGGAGTGGGTCAGCACCCATGTAACTGATGCCAACTTCAACTTAATCCATAACGATAGCACTGTAGTCCCATCTCCTACAAAGTCAACGGAAATTTACACTTGTGTGACTGCTGAACCACCGGAGGACGACTCCGGCATCGACAAACAAAAAGCTGTCGAAACCCAATCTCGCTCGACTTGTCTTGACACTTTCACAGCAGGCTTCACAAAATATCAGGCGTCTTCTGGTTCTAACCTGAAGTCTATAATGGCCGATATGCAAAAGCAAAAAAACATTGTATACAGGATATAGTCATAAAACAAGAGCAACTACACAATCACACAAAAACTGGCAGATCAGTCAGAGCAAAATATTCGTTCAGAGGACAGGCAGCGTGCCCCCTATCATTCCCACCAATGATCCTTGATTCTTCCTGGTCGAAAGTGAAACTAGTAGAGAAAAGGCTAAGGTACAAGAATTAGCTAAGGAGTGTGGTGGGTTGGGGACATAGGGCAGCAGTGCCAGGGGGACTGGCATACAGCTGACACTTACCATGTCTTGCAGTGATCCTGGCAGCGAGGAGGAGAAGTAGTGCCTGTAGGTGTGTTACATGGTAGTAGTGAGAGAACAGCTGACACTGTTGTGCACTCTCTCAGTGACTGCCCGCCTTCCTGTCATCTCTTCCTCCCCCTCAGCTCCCAGGTTTCCTGCAGTTATCCACCCCTGGAGAGGAGGAGGGGTGCTGGAAATGGGGCTTTGTGTTTCTCTGCCACCAAACAGACAAAAGTTCCAGGCACGAATAAGTAGTCATTATCTGAGCTCTCCACACCCATATCACCCCGATTAGCTCGGTGTAATTACTGGCACTATCTCTCTCCCATGATGATGAGGCGAATTTAAAGCGTGAACAAAAAGTTACCCTAAATACCAATGGGGAATTGCTTGCAGGTCAATTCCCTAATTTACTTCTAGGAGGAATTTTCTTTGCCGGTGACTTCCCTGCTTTCTTATCGAAATGCTGATGTTGATAAATTACAATAACCGAAGTACTTTAAAGGGGTTCTCCGGGCTTTTAATATCGATACTATATCCTCAATATCAGATCGGCGGGGGTCCGACACCTGGCACCCCCCGCAGATGAGCCGTATGAAGGGAAGGCGCACGCAGTGTGCACGTGCCGTCTCTCTTCCTGCGCTCCATAGACATAGCGGCAGCGAGCAGAGAGACGGGAGACGACTGCTTCATTCAGCTGATCAGCGGGGGTGCCGGGTGTCGGACCACCACCGATCTGTTATTGATGACCTATCCTGAGGATAGGTCATCGATATTAAAATCCCAGAGAACCCCTTTAAGGAATTGCTGTATATACAATTCTCCGATATATAAGTATAGCCTTTACCCCCGACAACAGGTGTTCGGGGAGATAAGGATTATGCTGTTTTTTTTTTTTTTGCTCTCTACATTCAGGACACATGCATGTTTGGGCGAGCCGAGTGCGTATGGAGGGGTTGGCATAGATAGCGTTCAGTCAAACAAGCGGTCAGCCAACAGATGTCTAAAGAGACTCTGTCACCTAGTTTGACTCCATTTAACCCTTGGCAATGCTATGTAGTGCTGCTTTAAAGGGATTGTGTCGCTTTGGCAAAAAAACATTTATCATGTAGAGAAAGTTAATACAAGGCACTTACTAATGTATTGTGATTGTCCATATTGTCTCCTTTGCTGGCTGGATTCATTTTTCCATCAGCAGTGGCCATGCTTGCACACTATAGGAAAAAGCACCAGCCTATGTGAGCTCCCACAGACACGGCCAAGAGAGAGGCAGGCACATTTTCCTATAGTGCACGGCCACCACTGATGGATTGCTGGGTGGTCGTAACCCTGGAAACGAGCAGTGTATAATGTGATGGGAAAATGAATCTAGCCAGCAGAGGAAGAAATATGGACAATCCCAATACATTAGTAAGTGTGCTCAAGAACTTAAGCCCACCTCTGCCCCCTCCTCTGCATCCTCACAATCAGCATAGAACGCCTTCCACCTGGTCATCAACGCCACAGGGCTCAGCGCATGCACAGTAAGTAAAGTGAAGTCCACTCCCAGTGCAGGGAAGCCAATGCGCAAGCACAGACATTTCCCTATTCTGCGCTTGTGTGAGATTTTGCAGAGGGACACGATGACCAGGCGGGAGGAGTTCTATGCTGAATGGCGCAAGGGGAGGTACTGTCACGGCTTCTGTTGTGTGCGCCGTGACACGGTTGCCGTACATGCTGTTGCCTGCGGCAACGTGTTCTTGCAGCATGTAGGTGGCTCCTCCTTTCCCCTGGGTCCTTCCCTGTCAGGTGCCAGAGGGGTTAATTATCTGGCTGGTGTGGATTTAGGTGTGTCTTGGGTGTGGCCTCTTGGCTCTTTATATGTTGTGTTGTGAGCCTAAATACACACCAGCCAGATAGTTAACCCCTCCGGTACCTGACAGGAAAGGACCCAGGGGAAAGGAGGAGCCACCTACATGCTGCAACAACACAATGCCGCAGGCAACAGCATGCACGGCAACCGTGTCACGGCGCACACTACAGAGGCCGTGACAGGTACTTTGATCGAGTGAAGAGGCGGACTTGGGCTCTTCCTGGAGGCGGTCTTTGGCTCCTGGAACTGTTATCCACATCCCTGCTGAGCACTTTGAGGCCTCTTTAGCATACAAATCATAGTAACATAGTACATAAGGCCGAAAAAAGACATTTGTCCATCCAGTTAGGCCTGTCATCCTGCAAGTTGATCCAGAGGAAGGCAAAAAAAAAACTGTGAGGTAGAAGCCAATTTTCCTCACTTTAGGGGAATAAAAAATTCCTTCCCGACTCCAATCATGCAATCAGAATAACTCCCTGGATCAACGACCCCTCTCTAGTAGCTATAGCCTGTAATATTATTACGCTCCAGAAATACATCCAGGCCCCTCTTGAATTCCTTTATTGTACTCACCATCACCACCTCCTCAGGCAGAGAGCTCCATAGTCTCACTGCTCTTACCATAAAGAATCCTTTTCTATGTTTGTGTACAAACCTTCTTTCCTCCAGACGCAGAGGATGTCCCCTCGTCACAGTCACAGTCCTGGGGATAAATAGATGATGGGATAGATCTCTGTACTGACCCCTGATATATTTATACATATTAATTAGATCTCCCCTCAGTTGTCTTTTTTCTAAAGTGAATAACCCTAATTTTGATAATCTTTCAGGGTACTGTAGTTGCCCCATTCCAGTTATTACTTTAGTTGCCCTCCTCTGGACCTTCTCCAGCTCTGCTATGTCTGCCTTGTTCACAGGAGCCCAGGACTATACACAGTACTCCATGTGTGGTCTGACTAATGATTTGTAAAGTGGTAGGACTATGTTCTCATCACGGGCATCTATGCCCCTTCTGATGCAACCCATTATCTTATTGGCCTTGGCAGCAGCTGCCTGATACTGGTTTTTGCAGCTTAGTTTGCTGTTTATTAAAATTCCTAGATCCTTTTCCATGTCAGTGTTACCAAGTGTTTTACCATTTAGTATGTACGGGTGACTTGCATTATTCCTTCCCATGTGCATAACTTTACATTTGTCAGTGTTAAACCTCATCTGCCCAAGCCTGCAATCTATCCAGATCCCTCTGTGATTTCTGGAGTTCTAAACTAAGGATAATTCTAACAAAGGCATGGGTTTGATCATAGCATTGCCAAGGGTTAAATAGAGTCAAACTAGGTGACAGATTCCCTTTAAAGGCAATCAGCCAACCTTTCACCACGGCTGCCCTATAATCAGATCACCCCTGCTCGTACATTCCAGTGATAGAAATATATTGGGGAATTGTTATATAAGCAATTTCCTGCTGTAGAAAAGTGGATTGATGTAAGGGGGGCTGTACCTTGTGTAGTGTCATAGCCGGCACCAATGCTCTCGCTTATCTATATTTAGAGCCACCTGTCCGGATCACTAACCATTGGATGTCAGCTCCACCAGAGCTGGAGACATCACTCTCTGCCCATACGCTGTTTTCTTCTCTATTACAAAAGTCATTTGAAGTTATAAGATCTGGGAGCGGATAAGGGCAGGACTTTGCCGTTTAGTACAACAGTTGCCTATTCTGGCAGCACCAGAGATAAATTATTTTACTGTAAAACCTTGTTCACACTCTTTAAACTTACATCTCTTTGTAGTTGTAGGTTTTGCTGTGTTGTAAGGTAGGAGTGTTCTATGCCCTGAGTGACGTTGCTGCTCTGATGCCACCCATGTGCAGTGGCAGAGGCTACTGCATGCTACAAGGAGCAGCCTGCACATAGGAAAGTTGGTGCGGCAGTGCCAAATGCTGTGTACAGCCCCAGGGGTGCACCACTGAAAAAGAGCTGCAGACCAAGCCTGGCTAGCGATGTGGAGCTGCAGTGACCCAAAGATGATTGTGTGTGTACGTGACAGCCCACAGTGACGTAGTGTGAGACCTGTGATGTGAAGGGGCTGCCGGAGCTGTGGTATGAGAGGAGAGAGAGTCTCACTTCTTGTAGGTGTGCCACCAAAGCAGATGGGCACAGCAGGAGGAGTAAGTGTGAAAAGCTGATAATTTTGAGGAGACACTAAGCGAAGGCACTTGAGGTCAATTATCGCCCTGGATAAGGAGGATAATATAGACTATTGTGTATTCGGAGAGTGCTACCTGAGAACAGAGCCGCTTGTGTACCCTTTAGGAGACTGCAACCACTAAGAGTACTATGCCCTCTCACTGAGTGAAGTAACTGGTAAGCATATACAGTACAGACCAAAAGTTTGGACACACCTTCTCATTCAAAGAGTTTTCTTTATTTTCATGACTATAAAGGCATCAAAACTATGAATTAACACATGTGGAATTATATACATAACAAACAAGTGTGAAAAAACTAAAAATATGTCATATTCTAGGTTCTTCAAAGTAGCCACCTTTTGCTTTGATTACTGCTTTGCACACTCTTGGCATTCTCTTGATGAGCTTCAAGAGGTAGTCCCCTGACATAGTCTTCCATTAGTCTTGAAGGAGTTCCCAGAGATGCTTAGCACTTGTTGGCCCTTTTGCCTTCACTCTGCGGTCCAGCTCACCCCAAACCATCTCGATTGGGTTCAGGTCCGGTGACTGTGGAGGCCAGGTCATCTGGCGCAGCACCCCATCACTCTCCTTCATGGTCAAATAGCCCTTACTTTCAAAGTTTTCCCAATTTTTCGGCTGACTGACTGACCTTCATTTCTTAAAGTAATGATGACCACTCGTTTTTCTTTACTTAGCTGCTTTTTTCTTGCCATAATACAAATTCTAACAGTCTATTCAGTAGGACTATCAGCTGTGTATCCACCTGACTTCTCCTCAACGCAACTGATGGTCCCAACCCCATTTATAAGGCAAGAAATCCCACTTATTAAACCTGACAGGGCACACCTGTGAAGTGAAAACCATTTCAGGGGACTACCTCTTGAAGCTCATCAAGAGAATGCCAAGAGTGTGCAAAGCAGTAATCAAAGCAAAAGGTGGCTACTTTGAAGAACCTAGAATATGACATATTTTCTGTTGTTTCACACTTGTTTGTTATGCATATAATTCCACATGTGTTAATTCATAGTTTTGATGCCTTCAGTGTGAATCTACAATTTTCATAGTCATGAAAATAAAGAAAACTCTTTGAATGAGAAGGTGTGTCCAAACTTTTGGTCTGTACTGTATGTAGTACCCAGGGGAGGGTTGGCAATAGACTTCCTTTCTACTGCTGGCCAAGTAAGCTGTCAGTGGTAATTAATGCTGTGAGAATCAAGTACTCGTGTACCCAGGCCAGGGACCAGACATGCCCTCTAAAATTCAACTGGTGTGGCCCGCATCTCACCTCCTAGGCCACCTGCTCCGTATCTTAATCAGAAACAACTGGAGGAGTTCAGAAAATGGCTGAACTATGTTTCCAGATGATATTTCCAGCAAAGGAATGGATGGCAAATGGTTGACAAGGGACAGGGTGGTTCGCCCCCCTCTTGATAGGAGTGGGCCAGTCCTGCTTCCTGCCAGGAGGAGGAGTTCCTGTTGAGCTACAGACTAGAGAGGAGGCACACTACAGAGCTCCTGCTCCTAAAGAAGATTCTCCAAAGTAAATGACACTTATATACTGCCTCAAGTAAATCCTTGAGAAGACATACAGCGGAATGAACAGCTACATCCAGCATTTGAAGACACTGCTGACACCAAGGACATAACTAGGCCAGTACAACCTAAGTGCTCAAATTCAGCCATCCAACCTGCCTCCATATTTCTTATTGGTGCCAGAAGATTTCCCTCAAAATATAAATATGCTGCTACTGGATGTATTTCAAGTTCTATGTTGCACTTAGTAAAAAAAGATGATTAATTCTGGCCTTCTGCGATACCTCATTTCCACTGCACCAATCCCCAGGGAGCAGTGGCCTGAAGGGAGTACACTGTGACACAACACTTCATCAGGGCCACTACCACTCCCATTCTCTGCACCGCCTCCTTTAGGGCTTGCAAAATATAGGCTGTGATATGTTAGTGATACAGTGTTTTACACATATCATGCCCTCCCGTGGAGTATGGATACTTTTACACTAGCGTTGCCGGAACTTCCTGCCGGATCCGGAAAGCCATGTACAAACGAAAAAACTTTTTTTCCGAATCCGTTAGTCGGATCCGATGAAATACTGGATCCGTCTCATCCGGAATAACAGATCCGGTATTTAAAGATCAAAAGCAAAAATAGCTCCTCCTATGTCCCGGCGCATACGCAGACCGGAAAACCGGATCCGGCGATGCGGCAATTTCCGGAACACTTGGTACCGGATCCAATACATCTCTATGGAAATTAATGCCGGATCAAGCAAGTGCGGTAATGTTCCCGGATTTTGTACGGAAAAAATACCGCAGCATGCTGTGGTATTTTGTCCGGTTAAATACCGTACAAGGGACGGAACGTAAGACATCCTGATGCATACTGAACGGATTGCTTTCCATTCAGAATGCATTTGGACAAAACGGATGCGTTTTTATTTTGGTATTGAGACACTTTACCGGATTCAATACCGGAAAAGAATAACGCTAGTGTGAAAGTACCCTACGTTTGTGTAACATATTGTGCAGTAAAGTTCTGTGTTTGCTGCAGGTGCCTCTGTCTGCCTTATTCTGCGCTATTCAAAGAACCCGTAATTTTTTATGAAAGGGAAGTCCCCAAACTGATTTAATTACTTACATGACCAAAAGTAGTATTTTTTTTCTTATGACAAGAGCTGGTTCCAGGGTGGGAGGGAGTGATCTGAGGGTGCTTACTGTCAGTGATGAGTGCAGTGCCAGCTCTGACACTACACAGATGCCTCATGTTGTCCTGCCTGGAAATGCCAACTCAGACAATTGCTTTCCTAGAGAAATGTCAGCATTTCTGCTTAGAATTCACTCCCACATACAGCTGCATTGGAAAAACTATAGGAAGAGAACTTACATATACTGTACACTCCTCAACATTGAAATTGCAACACCAAGAACACAAGCCGTAAGGTTATGCAAACCGAGAAAATCGGGAAATAATTACATATTCAACTACCTGTGGCATCTTGGAGGGGCATAAAAGCCAGATTAAAAGCAAAGTTTTTTAGCCACGTGAAACCTCAGTAATTGAATCAAGTCATGTGGGATGATTGTGTGATGCCTCATGTTGTTCAGCGTGTCAGGTATCTCCACTTGTCGCAAACTGAGAGGGACAGAATCCTTAAACTAAGAGACCTAGTTCAGTTCATTACTGCGGCAGATTGCTACGTGTATAGGCTGAGATGACAGCACTGTTCAACGTTGTGTGTCCAGGTGGTTGGGAGAACAACGAAGAACTGGAATGACAGCAAGAGGTGGACAGAGGAGAACCTCTGCATGGACGGATCGTCTGATTAGAAGAATGGCGCGTCGTGATCCATTCTGTACGGCAAGTGAAAGTGGACGTCACATCCCAAGCCTAGGGCGGCAAACAGTGTCTACACAAACCATCAGGCATCTGCACGACATTGTCGCAAAGCTATCATGGTGTACAGTAAGACGGCAATGGAGGCTGGAATGGAGATCCTCTTCAGTGATGAGTCCCACTTTCGTCTCAGATGCAATGATAGCTGGAGATTCATCTGGAGACCACATGGGCAACATCATGAGAAGGCCTTCACAAGGGAACATCAAACAAGTCCTAGTCCCGGGATTATGGTGTGGGGTGGCATAATGTATGGTCGTCAGAACCCTCTAGTCATTTCAGGTACACTAACAGCTCACAAAGAAAAAGAGGGAGTTAGCACATCCCAGTGCGCAGATGCACATCACCATGGCTGAAAGCACAAAAGCAAAATTATTTTTGCCTGTCCACCAACGACAAGGTGATATTTTTAGGACAGGAACCTACACAAAATACTACCTCCTCTGGTGCCACTAACGGCGCATTGATTTGGTCATGGAATCAGTTTTACCGCCAATTCTCCAAAGTGTCCCAGGAGCCATTTTTCAACAGGACAATGCCAGGCCGCATGTTGCTTGTGCTACTGTGAGCAGCGTGTGGCCTAAACTGCTAGCCTGGCCTGCAGCATCTCTGGACTTGTCTTCTATCGAGCACATCTGGGACATCATCGGTTGGAAATTGCAAAAGGAGCTGCCAGCAGTGGATCTTGATGATTTGTGTGCCCAAGTACATTCAGCATGGAAGAACATTCCTCATACCACCATTTATAACCTCACTGATAGCATGCCAAGGAGTGTAAGTGTGTGTATTACTGTGCGTGGCGCTCATACTCAGTACTGAATAAATTGAGATATTTCGAATATTTTGTTTCCATTTGGATAGTATTATCATGTCTGTCCATCCTGTGATTTCCAGAATTCCTTGACTTTTCCTTCTTCTCCACTTTGAACAGCCCATCACAGGCTACAAAAAAAGAGTGATTTTGTAAATACTTTGCTTTACTTATCTAGTCCTGAATTTTCAGTAACATGAAGTTTTCTTCTTCGTTCACTTCAAAAGCTAAACTCTGCTGCCTTGTGGTTTACCATGACGCCGTGCATGATGGAAACTCCGATGACATTTTGGTTTTTTGGGTGGTGAAAAAAATGCAAAACGCGGTAACATTTTTTCTAAAAATGAGCCTTCAAAAAGTTGCAAGGCCCTATATTGTAACTTTTTAAAGACTAAATTCTGTAGCGCCGGTCTTGATAGATTTCCCCCTAGTGTCTAGCATAATGGCAGCGGTGTGTATATGTATTAATATTGATTTGACTGATGACTTGGTTTCACATAATGTCCCTATAACAAGTCTGAACAAAGTCCAGGGCACAAGCAGGAAGTGTTTTTAAGAAGGAAAAGGGGCTGAAGGCCTTCGATAAGTCTAATACTTGTCATATACATCAGATTTTGGCTTAAAGATCTCTCTCTCTCTCCTGACCCTCCCATACACATGCATGCTCAGTTCGGCCAAGCATGCATGTAAAAGGGCAGAAAGACGCCGTCAGACTCATCTAGCAGCAACTTACCCTCAAGAACAACAAACCGATCAGGCAATTGAAATCCAACTGCCTGATGAGGTCGGATGCAGACCCATTCATATCAACAGAGCTACAAAAATGCGGACAGCAGGCCGTGTGCGGTCCGTATCCGTATGTTCGTTCTGGCAAAAAGAAAGAACATGTCCTGTCCTATTGTTGTCCGTAAAAACATAGGGTGGGATGTGTGAAACGGAAAAATGCGGAACACACACAGCCGGTATTTGTGTTTTGCGGATCCGCGGCTTGCAAACTGCAAAACGGATACAGTGATGTGCATGGGGCCTTAAAGGGATTGTGCAGGCAGTATATGTTGATGACCTATCCACTGGATAGGTCATCAATATGCGATTAATGGTGGTCGAAAACCTGGCTCCATGCGAGCGCTGCTTCTTCTTCTTTACACGGTGTGTCGTCTTCCTTGTGGTGGCGGCGTAGTATGAATGGAGTGAGGACTAGTCATTACACTACACCGCCAAAACTTTCAAGATAAAGTGCAGTGTAATGAAGCAGTTCTCGCATGAAGCGCGGTCTCTTTTTCAAACAGCTGATCGGCAGGGGTGCCGCCCCCCCCCACCGATCAGATATTGATGACCTATCCTGACGATAGGTCATCAATATATACTAGCTGTACAATCAGTAGAAGGATTGTATCACATAATCTGCAGCCCTGGTGCCCTGTAGATTGGAATGACCACACACCATCTCACGAGCCATGCACTGGGCCTGTGTGGAGTGTGATGTGACACCATGTTCCTGCATAGGCCCAGGGTACTCCTACTAAATCCTAAGAAGGATTTGGAAAAGGGAAAAGCTTCTGCAGGTGGAATCTGTGAGGAGGGGGCTGCACGGCCCTGGAGGAGAAGGGCAAATTCCAATGTATGGAAGACACCTGTTACTGGGGAAAATATGGCCGAAAAACTGAGAACCTCAATGTTCTGCTCTCAGGAGCACAGGGGTCAATAACCGATTAAAAAGGGTTGTCCCACAAAAAATATTCTACAGTTTTTAAACCAGCACCTGGATCTGAATACTTTTGTAATTGCATGTAATTAAAAATTTTGCCTAGCCACTGAGTTATTCAATAAAATGTATCTGTATAGCGCCACCTGCTGTTTGTTTTTTTCTTATTTCTTCAAATTGCTCACTGAGATGGCCGCACATGCTCAGTTTCATCCTTCATCCACCTCCTGAGCTGTGATAGGCAGAGCATGGACACGCCTCCTTAGCTGCAGCAGAGAAGACACTCCCCTTGAGCTGCCAGCTTTATATAAATCTAGTAGCGCGATGAATGAGGAGATCTCTGGACCCATGTGAGGTACAGGGCTGGTTCTAGCTGTGTTAGAAAGAGGTTGTCATGAACCACCTGATGTCTGGTTTTCATTTTTTTACATTAGTCATGGGATAACCCCTTTAAAACATCTCTATGGTCACCAGAAGAATCACAGGAGAATATAGGAAAGAGGTCACCGCAAATCCGCAAATCCGCAAATCAAATCACACGGAAGCTGAACCAATTTAACTCTTTAATGCCAAGTAATTCCAGTTAAATTATAGAAGTTATAGAACAAACAGCTTCATATTCATTTATTTGAAGACAGATTTACAGGACTACAGCGGAGGCTAAAATCCCATGGCATCCCCTATATTCTGGTGTACAGCAGGAATGGTATTGTACAGTGCTTCCTGGCTGAGAATTATATTGCACATCCGCCCTCTGGTGTTTGGATTGAGTATTGCAAGTATATATTTTTTATTTTCACTTTCATATTAAATGGCGCTTCTTTTTTTTTATAGTCATATATATCTTTTATTAGATAATGACATGAAGGAAATCTCTGGGGCAAAATTGTATTTTTTAATTCTCCATTCCTAGTGCAGGAGTACTAAACCTATCCGTCAAGGAACCTAAAAGGAAAATGTATCTAATAATATTCAAATATATAGACATGAACTGGAAATAGTAAGTTTCTCTTGGCTGAGAACTAATTTTATTTTTCTCCATACTATAATTCATGTGCAGTAAATCCTCGATCCTGCAGAAAAATCAACTGTTGCTCTTAAAGGTGAGTCAGTTCTCCGGACATGTCTGTCTAAAGGTCCGTTCACACGTCCGCAAAATGGGTCCGCATCCGTTCCGCAATTTTGCGGACACATTCATTTTCAATGGGGCCAGAATGTGCTGTCCGCATCCGCACTTCCGGATCCGCACTTCCGTTTCGCAAAAAAATAGAACATGTCCTATTCTTGTCAGCAATTGCGGACAAGAAAAGGCGTTTTCCATGAGTGCGCCGGCGATGTGCAGTCCGCTAAATGCGGAACGCACATTGCCAGTGTCCGTGTTTTGCGGATCGCAAAACACATACGGACGTGTGAATGGACCCTTAGTGTGTGCTTGCATTACTCATAAAATAACAATGCTGGAACATCTTTGTTGTGATGTTGCTCTGTTATTCCTCCCTGAAATGAATAGATTGACAAATGGGTGTTACTGTTCCGCTTTTCAGAGGGATGTGTCCCTACAGTATTGAACGGCCCAATCAGTGCTGACAGAGAATGACAACACCCTCATTCAGACATTTTCCAGGAGGAATAACAGAGGGTCAAGCACAAGCATTTATTTACTAAAGCAGACATGTCAAGCAAAATTGTTTTAACAGTAGGTGGATTTACCTCTCAAGAACCTATAGGCACAGATTTCTGGCAGCTTAGACTCTTCATCTAGTGCCCTGGATGTCCTCCTGTAACTGCACATGGCAGGCATTAGCTATAATTCAGGGATGGCCAACCTGCGGCTTTCCAGCTGCTGTAAAACAACAACTCCCAGCATGCCCAGGCTGCCTACAGCTATCAGCCTACAGCAGGGCATGGTGGGAATTGTAGTTCTACAGCAGCTGGAGAGCTATATACACACCAGCAGGGTTGTCACCCTTCCCGACAACTGCTGCAGTGTCACACCACTTAGTCAATGTGAGATCGTGTATTTGAGCTGGAGTGAAAACACCGGTAAAGCACAATCACGTATCAAAAAGGAGAGAATCATGACAAAAATGTTCTCCGCTTGCATAGGCGCAGCCTGCTGATATAGCTCACACCGAAGAAATATACAAAAGGATGCTCGACCCGGCTATTAAAAAGACAAAAATAAAAAAAAAGCACTAAAATGTTACCGTATGCTCAGGCCGAGCTGCCAGAAAGGATGTTTAGGAGACATTTTTTTTTTTAAATCTGCCATTAAAGGTATTTTCCAGGTGTATAATATTGATGATCTGTCCTCAGGATAGGTCATCCATATCTACTTAGTGAGGGCATTGTGCTTGGTATTGCAGCTCAATCTCATTTACATGAATGGGACCGAACTACGCCTAGGCCACGTGACCGACCAGAGGCCTCTTCAAACGGTCAGACCCCCAGAGATCAGATATATTTATCACATGTCCTCAGCATAAGTCCTCTATATTATACTCCTAGAAGACCCCTTTAACATACATTTAGCTAAATTACATTCTTTTCGCATCAGTGATACATTTATTTTGTATGTACAAGCACAGGTCTTCCTCATCCCCACTGTGGTGTGACTTCCCTGTCCCCAATTGATGATCCACCATGACCAAGCAATCAATTTACACTAAAGAGGTCCAACTTTTATTATCCTATTGTTTTTAGGTCTAAAGTTCTGTGCAAACTAATTTCTTCATAGCGATTGGAGCCCTAAGTCCTGTGCATAGACTAAATACCTGTAGCCGCCACCAGAGGGAGCTTACTGAATACTGTGTTATTACTGTGATCAATATATATACAATATGCAGCCTGCTCCCCCTAGTGGTGGCTACAGGTAGTTAGCATATTCCTGCTTAAAGGGGTATCCCCATATAAGAAGTTACCCCCTGTTGGTGACAGTCTGATCACTGGGACCCCCACAATCACGAGAATGGAGGGAATAGATCGACTGGTTAAGCATGCCCCATGCTGCTCCATTCATTCTCTATGGATTAAGTATATCTCCAGCAGTCCCAAAGAGAATGAATGGAGCAGAAGTGCACATGCTCGACCTTGCTCCATCAGGACAGGGGTACAGGACCTCTATTCTCACGATCAGTGGGGGTTCCAGCAGTCGGACCTCCACCAATCCTTTAGTCATCTCCAGTGGATAGGGGATAAGAAGTTAGCGGAATACCCCTTTAATGGTTTGGTGACTGTAATATTACAATAGGTAGTAAAGCAATACATTATAAAAGGGCAATGGAGACGAGTAACAAAAAAACGTCTGCAGATAAGATTTAATAGTACCGTTTACAGATCACAGTGGAGGCCGCTATTTTGTAACGTCATGACATATGTCTAAGCTTATAGGGTAACTCTGGGCATTGTAGACTCTAGTCTCCCGGTCTGCTTGAAGCATAGTCATGACTTACCCCATACTCTGCATGAATAAATACTCCCTCTACTGGACAGATCAAGAGCCAGCAGGGCACGTCACATAGCCATTCCGTGGCCCTAATGCTTCACTTTAAACTACCACCTCCACTGTAAGCAAGCGCTGGCCGCCCCCAAAATCCAGGCAGCTTGGCACATTGCAAGAGCACAAAGGGTATTTGATCGGCTTAGCGATTTTCTGAAATTACAGAACATGGAAACTAGACATACATATAGACATGGCGGATATTAAAAACAGGATCCATTCATACACAGACAATTTATATCCCGTGGAGGGCGCACACAGTCGGTCACAATATCAGGATTCCTCGCCAGGGGTTCATTCGGGATCAGCACGAGTCTTCAGGGAAGGGATGAAGAAGAGCGTGGATATAGAGGATATCTATGTGGGGATGACCCCGGTGGCCAAGAGGATGATGAGCAGGACTATGACCCCAACAACGACGCAAATTATAGCGATCATCTTTGCGTTTTTCCACCAGTATTTCCTGGCAACTTTCTGCGATGTCGTCTTGAAGTGTTCAGACTGAAAAAAAAAAAAAAGGACAATAATAGGGATAAGAGACAATGAAGTAGATGATCTGGAGGGGAGAAGAGGCGCTCCACATATCCACACAAGCTGGCCACTTCATGGAAACCTCCTTCGAGGAGGATCCTACCATAAGGGTATGGCTGCACTGTGCGGCGAATTTTGCTGCGGATTTGCGGTGGATTTCAGCCTATCTGAGGAATATATGGACATACTGGGTCAATTTCTGCTGCAGAGGAGAGTGGGCAAGAATAAGATATGCCTACATCTCCAGCAATTCTGCTGAGGAAAACGCACAGTGTATACGCCATGTGTGGACGAACACTAAGGCCACCTGCACACGTTGCGGAATAGGTGCGAGCTTTCCACGCGGATTCATGTTCAGAAAAACCGCCGTGTGTTACAGTACCAGCAAAGTGTATAAGATTACACAGATCTCATGTACACTTTGCGGATATTTTCTGCGTGGAAAATCTGCAGCACGTCAATTAGGTTTGCGTTTTTCACCCTTTTTAGTAGAAGGGTGAGATCTCCAGCAAAACTGCATCTAATCCGCAATTAGAAATAAGGATTTTGGCGTGGATATGCTGCAGAAACGCACATATCTCTGCATGGAAATTCGTGTGGATCTTAAAGGCTACCTTCACACGGTTTACAGATTTTCGTGTGGATTTCTCTGTGTTTCCACACCAAATCCACATCTGTCGCTTGCGGATTTTCTTGCGGATTTGCCCCAATCTTACCCTTTGCAAAATGATGAAATTCACTTTAAAAATCCACACAAACAACTGACCTGCTGCAGGTTTTTAAATCAGCATGGTCGGTTAATTTCCAGATGGAAAAAGTAAGTGTACATGAGATTTAGCAAATCCCATTCACTTTGCTGCGTTTTTGTTGCACGAAAATCCGCAGGGAAAAAACACGCATAGTCTGCAAGGTGTGCAGAAACCCTGAAGCCACATGCACACAGTGCGTATTACGTGCAGAGTAACACAGTGCCAGATTTTCAAAGTATTATGTTCACAGGGTGGGAAAGTTGGTGGCGGAAGTTGGTCTGCGGTGCGGATTTTGAAATGTCAATCCTTTGTGCGGCCCTTCACAGCATATTTCACTCTCTGCAATGCAAAGGATGATATCTGGAGCAAATCAGAGTCAAAATCCGTAAGTAAGACATGCAGATACGGTGCGGAAATGCAGCGAATTCTGCATAAACTATACTGCCGTGTGCACGTAGCCTTAGTGTTGCCCAAGAGAGCAACTATAGGAACGCACCTGCTGCCCAGCCAAGCCCCCATGAGCTGCAGCAACTAGCCACCATACAGCTCTGCACCCACTGAATGGGTATTCTTATCTTCCTCTGGGAACCCCACCTAACCTGAAAAGGGGGGTCACTGTGTCCCCTTTATTGCTTTGCTCTGAACATCAGCGCCCTAACTACCTCCATGCAGAAACTGCAGCATGGGGCCGAGAACTCTGAAGGTGACCGGACACTAAACCAGCTCTGTGACCCCTTACTTTTCAGAATCTGTGGGGGTCTCAGAAATCAGACGCTTGTGACCATAGACTGATGGCCTACCCTGCCTGCTAGCTGGTATCACCACAGGTGACCTGAAGCGTACTGCCTACCCTATTTACTACTCCTGCAATAGCATCAAAAGCTTTTACTGCTGGGCCATGTGGTGCGGATCCTCGGAGGTCATGCATGTAGCTCTGCATGCTGGCTGGAATCACTCGGGGGTCCTATACGGAGAAGCATACTCACACTGGCCTCCAGGTCTTCCGTCACATTTCTCAAGTGGTCCAGGTTCTCCCCTCGAGCTAGGATTCGCTCCACATTTTGAGACATAATATTCTTCACACCCTCCACCTCACTCTGCAGGTCCCTCACGCGATCCGGGGCCACTTGGGCCGAAGCCCCTACTGTCTCCTGAAAATACAAAAATAAAGGAATGTTATTATACAGCATGACAGCAACCTGCAAGACCATTCCTTAGTTCTCGGGCACATCATATAGGTTATACTTACCCCGCTTCCCGGAACCCGCGTTGCTCCTGATGCCCGCACGGCCGCTGCAGCATCTCCCCGATGTGCGTATGAAAATATCCGGCCATGAGGGGGGGGAATGATGGGGGAATAGCAGGCCGCGATGGGAACAAGCCTCCCTAGCGTCACCCGCCATGCTAGGTAGGCTCGTCCGATCGCGGCCTGCGATTCGCTGACCAGAAAGCCTATACCACCCCCTCCACCCTTGTTGCTGGATGTTTTGATCCACGCAACGAGGAGATGCAGCAGCGGCCATGCGGGCATCAGGAGTGACGTGGGTTCCACTATAGCCATCAGACATTTTACAAGATGCATTTCAGGAAGACTTATCATCTGCACTTTTAATGCTAGTCTTGCACCTAAAGGTGTTGTCCCACGAAATACATAAAAAAAAAAAAAATAATAATAATGCACCTGGATCTGACTAGTTTTGTAATTGGATGTAATTAAAAACATTGTATGGCCACTGAGTAAATCTATCAAATCTATTTGTATAGCGCCACCTGCAGTTTTTTCTTTTCTTTATTTCTCTGTCCACCTGGCTGAGGTGGACGCACATGCTCAGTTCCATCATTCAATTGCTAAAAGTTACAGGGCGAGAGTGGCAGCAGAAAGGATGTGCCCCCTTGAGCGGTCAGCTTGATATAAATCTAGCAGAGCAATGAATGAGGAGATCTCTGGACCCATGTGAGGTACAGGGCTGGTTCTAGCTTTGTTAGAAAGAGATTGTCACGTACTATATGATGTCCGGGTTTTTTTTTTTTTTTACATGGGATAACTATAAAGTGTAACTCTGGACAAAGACTGAAAATTCATCTTTAGATCATATCCACGTTTCACATATCACATGTATGTGGTTATTCATTCAGATTCAGGTCTAGGCTTCAGCTGCGGCCTAGTAGAGGACAGTAGGTAATCTATGAAAAGGTTGAAATTCTGGTACAGAAAATTTTGAGGACTGACCCAAGCAGAGTTTACTAAGTGTTTAACGTGGCTGAGGTGCCGTGGACCTTCTTTAGTCATACGCCCTTCCCCTGAGGGGTATATCAGTGCATAAATGGAGAGCCATTCAGCTCTCAGAGATTGCTACCTGACGACCACTGTGAATTATAACCATACTATGGCCGGCCATGCACAGTCGTTCAGCCTACAGCTCTCTCTCCACACACATCCAAGTATGCAGAGAGGGGGAGAAAGAAAAAGCTTCAGGCAGGGGAAATTCAACATGCTCAATCCTCATCTCCCCCAAACCCCAAGCTGTCAGGGAAAAGTCAGGAGACCTCTCCCACACACTAGATCAGGCATCCTCAAACTGCGGCCCTCCAGCTGTTGTAAAACTACAACTCCCACAATGCCTTGCTGTAGGCTGATACCTGTAGGCTGTTCGGGCATGCTGGGAGTTGTAGTTTTGCAACAGCTGGAGGGCCGCAGTTTGAGGATGCCAGCTTTAGAGGGTTAGCAGATGCTGCCAAAAAAAACCCAAAAAAACGGAAGCCAATATTTATCTAAGAAACGTAGATAATTCAGGCATCAGATTTACTGTGCCTTTAACAGGACGGCGCGCGTCTGGTCGTATGAACCCAGCGCTGGCCTCAATAACCAAATCTATGTAAAATTTATTTTCTGAACATCTTGGAGGTTAGAGATCACAGAAGGAGGTTAGAGATCACAGAATATGTGGGGTGGGGGCGAGACTGAGGAAAAAAGAGGAAGGAACAAAAAATGTAAAAGGTCGTTAAGGATGTGGAAACCGCTTCTGTGAAAGATTTCAACCGAAGGCTTAAGACACAAATGGCGCCAAGTCATTAACGGCACACAGCCAAATGTGGTACTGCAGATTACAGGCAAACCCTCTGTAGCAATGGTATAAAATCAGCAGGAACATGAGGCAGTCTGTGTGCCGCCATATGGTACCTCCATAAAGCACTGCACCAATTCAGCATCCGTGAGAAGAAACCTCCATCTGCCTTCATTTTATTTCTTAGCAGATGCTCCTGGAACTGGATTAGAAATATCCCTGTAATTTTGTTCTGACAGTGGGCTGGAGCTTCAAATAAATGGGAACCGAGCGGCAGTACCTGGCATGGCCACTACACAGCGAGAGTGGAATTGCATGGCTGTGGTTACTTAGAAAGATTGTAAAGTGCGTTTAATGGGTTCTCTGGGCTTTTTCTATTGATGACCTATCCTTAGGATAGGTCATCAATATCAGATCGGCGGGGGTCCGACACCCAGCACCCGCCGCCAATCACCTTTACGGGAGGACGGTGCAGAGTACTGCGCACGTGCCATCTCCCTTCTCTCTTTCTGTCCGCCGCTACTGTCCCATAGACATACAGCGGAGGAGCAGGTAGAGAGAAGGGAGACAGCATGTGTGCACTGCATGCGCCGTCTCCCCGTACAGCTGGCGGGTGCTGGGTGTCGGACCCCCGTCATCAATAGAAAAAGCCCGGAGAACCTCAGAGACTCGGGGAGGACTACTACTAACATCATTGCTACTGCCTATACACAACTATTGGAACACGCCTACTCTGTCACATACTCCAGAACTGTGCCTTTGCTGCTGTATGAACTACTACTCCCATTATCTATTCAGTAAAGAGAGACTGGCCTGATCATTGACTTCATTAACCTTTTGCAGGCCCTGCACCTGCCCTCCTGCCTTGCACCCTACCAACCAACCATACACCATCAAAGACATCCCGACTAACACCAGGCAGGAGTCCCCAAAAGGCCCAGGGTGTGCCCCAAGGAACTCCGGCGTGTGTCCTCCATTCACTGCTGCACGGCCCCATGGAGCGCCAGTGTCAGGACAGCTACAGCGAACCACTACTACTCCTATCTGTGCCATTACTCCCACACCCATCCTCCTCATAGCTCTGCATGAGAAATGTTAGGTCTGTACAGCTCTTCAAACTCTGGTTACAAGTAAGAATGATTTACATTCACTGACGGCAATCAGGTGGAGAATGGCGAGTCTTTTCATTATACAATGAATATTCACATAAAAAAAAAGATCTAAAAAACTAAAGCACCAGCAGAAAACATCATAAAGTACACATGGCTACTCGTAGTCCTGGGAACTCATACAGGCCTTGGAATTTTGAAAAAACATGTGTTGGGTCCATGAGGTATTGGCAGGGGTGTAACAAGTAACTGCGATTACGGGCGACCCCCTCATCACTATTCGGCCAATGTCGTGCGACAATTTTTCATATGTCGTCGTGTAGACCTAGCCTTAATTTCATCAGCAGCTTCAGAGCATGAAAAGCACAAAATTATTTATTCTTGATGTAGACCATGATGTCACGGCACAGGGACAATACACACAGTGATGTCACGGCACAGGGACAATACACACAGTGATGTCACGGCACAGGGACAATACACACAGTGATGTCACGGCACAGGGACAATACACACAGTGATGTCACGGCACAGGGACAATACACACAGTGATGTCACGGCACAGGGACAATACACACAGTGATGTCACGGCACATGGATGATACACGCAGTGATGTCACAGCACAGGAATAATACACGCAGTGATGTCACGACACGGGGATAACACACACAATGGGGGAGATGTATCATGATCTATGTTTGCTAGCTCAGTCTATATATCTCCTGCGTCACCGGAGGATGCACTTGAGTTATGGCGAGGGGCACAACTAATTACACATTAAGCTTATCCTCTGACAGACTGTGCGCCCTTATTGAAAACGATGCCAACTTGTAGCTGGTGCAGACTTCATTCATCATTTACTCCAGAAAACTGGCATAAATTACGATACATGTGGTGGGGTGACAACGGCCCTGCCCATACCATGCCCTCGCCACGTCCACTTTTCAGAAAGGGTGCTATAGAAATGCCAATTGTGGCTAAATTTAGTCAAAATGCAGTCCAAAAATTCACAAACCCGGGTTTTGCAAATTATGGGGGAAGATAAATCTCACCCAGTGATTTCGTAGCACAGGAGGTGACCAAAGGTTACCTGTGACCTCACAGCATAAAAAATAACGATGTCACTGGCAGGTATAACGCACTCATGATGTCACAGTGCAGGAGTAATGAAGATGTAACGCTGTAGAGAAGGGATCATTCATACATCATTTGTCACAGAGGGGCCCCAAAATAACAATAGATTGGAACGTGCTTATATCCTATGGGAATGGAGAGAGGTTGAGGCCATACTTGGAAGCCACTCAGACAGCAGCATTGAGAAGTCTTTCTTTCCTATCAAAGTAATTAAACAGAAAAATCTTCATTCTTCAAGGGATTTTCTGCTCCTTACACAGAGTCCTTTATTCAGAGGTTTTCTTTCACCACCCAAGATCTGGTGTCCCGAGCATGCCAGCAGTGCACCCAACCCTAGCCACGGACTAATGATTTCTATGGAGCTCAATATTTATTTGCTCTTGTGGTTACTTGTAATGACAAAACACCTCAAGTCTTCACATCTACATGATTACATCGGCTTCAAGAAGCTCACAAGGAAATGCTCCTAGTTTTTTTTTCAACTGGGGAAATGTACCTAAATCTACACTATACCGAGTGCATAAAAAAAATCAAGCACACAGTCATGCAACCTCCATAGGTAAACACAGGGGTGCACCACCAATGAGGCCAGGTGAGGCAATCACCTCAGGCAGCACCAGGTAGGGGCAAGAGGGGAGGCAGCCGAAGGGAAGGGGTTAGGTTAAGAAATTGACATGGGAGGGGGTTTTTTCGTCTTAGGCAGCTGAAAGGCTAGGTGCACCCCTGGGTAGGGCTGTAACAATTAATCGATGTAATCGAGAATTCGTTTTGATCATGTGACCATGGAGCATGAGTGAAGTGAAGCCCATCACTCACCGCTCCGTCGCCTCCCGTCGGCACCGCGCTGCACTGTCCTGGGCCTGGCATGCACACATCGTCAGGTCCCAGTGCATGTTGGGAAGAAGAAGATGCTGTGGTCCTTCTCCTGGGGACTCCATACCAGCCAGCCATGCACTCTGCCAGGAAAGGTAAGTATTACAGGGGGGGAGGGGCATGGAGGGGCTGATGGCAGTGGGGGACATGGCATGGAGGGGCTGATGGCAGTGGGGGACATGATGGCATGGAGGGGCTGATGGCAGTGGGGGAGATGATGGCATGGAGGGGCTGATGGCAGTGGGGACATGATGGCATGGAGGGGCTGATGGCAGTGGGGGACATGATGGCATAGAGGGGCTGATGGCAGTGGGGGACATGATGGCATAGAGGGGCTGATGGCAGTGGGGGACATGATGGCATAGAGGGGCTGATGGCAGTGGGGGACATGATGGCATAGAGGGGCTGATGGCAGTGGGGGACATGATGGCATAGAGGGGCTGATGGCAGTGGGGGACATGATGGCATAGAGGGGCTGATGGCAGTGGGGGACATGATGGCATAGAGGGGCTGATGGCAGTGGGGGACATGATGGCATAGAGGGGCTGATGGCAGTGGGGGACATGATGGCATAGAGGGGCTGATGGCAGTGGGGGACATGATGGCATAGAGGGGCTGATGGCAGTGGGGGACATGATGGCATAGAGGGGCTGATGGCAGTGGGGGACATGATGGCATAGAGGGGCTGATGGCAGTGGGGGACATGATGGCATAGAGGGGCTGATGGCAGTGGGGCACATGGCATAGAGGGGCTGATGGCAGTGGGGCACCTGGCATAGAGGGGCTGATGGCAGTGGGGCACCTGGCATAGAGGGGCTGATGGCAGTGGGGCACCTGGCATAGAGGGGCTGATGGCAGTGGGGCACCTGGCATAGAGGGGCTGATGGCAGTGGGGCACATGGCATAGAGGGGCTGATGGCAGTGAGGCACCTGGCATAGAGGGGCTGATGGCAGTGGGGCACCTGGCATAGAGGGGCTGATGGCAGTGGGGCACATGGCATAGAGGGTCTGATGGCAGTGGGGCACATGGCATAGAGGGGCTGATGGCACTGCGGGGAGCTAATGATGGCACGGGGGGGGGGCCTGATGAGTTTTTATAAAGGAAAATGTGCTTTTAATTCATTTTTATTCTTATTAGAGTACTCGATTAATCGTTGGATTAATTGATAGAATACTTGATTACTAAAATAATCGATAGTTGCATCTCTACCCCTGAGCAAACACTGTTAGTAGCAAGCGCTATACTGAAGAACTCATCTTATGCCACAACGCTTGGAACATTTGTGATGTGCTCGATCTGCAGTATCCTAAAACAAGGACACCTCAAAAGGTTGATTGTTCTAATGTTGTATTGCTAAGTGAAATGTTGTGACTTATTGCATTTGTATGCCGAATAACAGTCAGGGTTAACTCCTTGACTAAACACCTTTGAGGTTACTAGAAGATGGACCTGGGTCCACCCCCCCTCCCCCCTCTAGTTAGTGGAAAGTCTATTCTAGCTGTGCTACTAAGAGGACACAGGATTAGGGCTAAGTCCAAGAGAATGATCATCTCTGAAACACTTACAGCTAAGAAGAAGTTAGAAGGTCAAGAATCTGCACCTTGTGGCCTGGGAATTGCAGAAATGGTTAACGAAAACAGAATTGCATGCCTGTAGTTATTTGGGAAGATTGCAAAGCGAACTTAAGGGCTCATGTACACGAGCGTACTGGCTCCGTGCCCGTATTGCGGACTGCAAACAGCCGATCCGCAATATACAGACACTGGCCGTGTGAACTCCATGTTGCGGATGTGGACCCAATGACTTCAATGGGTCCACAATCTGCCAGATACGACCAAAGATAGGACTTCACCTATCTTTTGCGGAGTGGAGATACAGGTCAGAAACACTCTGTGCCTCCGCACCGCACAAAGATAGAACATGCTCTATCTTTGACCGCATCTTGCGGATCACGGACCCATTCAAGTCAATGGGTCCACATCCGTATACAAAGTGCACACCTCCAGTGCCCGTGCATTGCAGACCATTATTTGCGGTCCGCAGCACAAGCACTGAGCCATTACGCTTGTGTGTATGAGCCCTAAGAGTGAGACTCAGGGAAGACTACTACTACCATCATTGTTGCCATTTATACACAGATATTGGGAAAAGACTACACTGTAATGTACTTTGGGACTTTGCCTATTGCTAGTACTCAGAATTACTTAAAATAGATATAGTGGATATATAACATGTATTAATAAATTAGAAAATTCATGAGGAGTTTGAACGTGCTTCTAAAATTACCTTTAAAAGGGAGTCTGTCAGCACATTTACCCCTTTTTAACAGTTCCCATAGCGCTGTAGCCGCAACACAGATGATTAAAACGGTACCTTTATATGCTTTTGTGGACTTGTAAAACTGCCAAAAACAAACTTTGATGCATATGTAAATGAGGGGTCGCAAGTGCCCAGGGGCGGCGTCCACCGCGTTGGTGCCCAGGCAGCTCTGCCTTTTCGGCTCTTATCTCCGCCCAGCCTCTTCCTCTGCCCGCCAATCTGTTTTCTCTCCCCCTCAGCGAGATCCCACGCCTGCGCGCTGACTTCCTTGGCCGGGGCATGCACACTGCGATGCCCATTGCTGGCACGGCATCGCAGTAGCTTATGCGCATGCGCCGGCTAACGGATCAAAGAGATGAATGTACCTCTGTTGGCTCTCTGTCTGCAGTGACAGCTGCTCGCTCTGCTTTCCTCCTCTTCTCCTGCGCCGATGGACCGCCTCCTTTCTGCAGTTTTTGCGCCTTTAGCCGGCGCATACGCATAAGCTACTGCAATGCCGTGCCAGCAATGGGCATCGCAGTGCGCATGCCCCGGCCAAGGAAGTCAGCGCACAGGCACGGGATCTCGCTGAGGGGGAGAGAAAACAGATGGGCGGGCAGAGGAAGAGGCTGGGCGGGGATAAGAGCCGAAGTGGCAGAGCTGCCTGGGCACCAACGCAGTGGACGCCGCCCCTGGGCACCAACACGGTGGACGCCGCCCCTGGGCACTTGCGAGCCCTCATTTACATATGTATCAAAGTTCGTTTTTATCAGTTTTACAAGTCCACAAAAGCATATAAAGATACCGTTTTAATCATCTGTGTTGCGGCTACAGCGCTATGGGAACTGTTAAAAAGGGGTAAATGTGCTCACAGACTCCCTTTAACTAGACATGGGGTAAAGGGCAGATGCCCTAATGATAAAAATAAAGAGGTGCTCACCCATCAGCTACACTATCTCACTATCTAACCTACACTGACTATCTGTATTAAATATATGAGCTAACTAACTAACTAACTATCTGTATTATACAGTATATATGAGCTAACTAACTAATGTAATTGGATAAGGAATAGGATCCAGATGAAAGCACAGAGCACAGCAATGTCACTGCTCTCTCTCTCAGAACAGCAGAAAATGGCTGCTGGGGAGTTTCTTATATAGTAAGGGGTAGGCAGCTTTCCTATTGGTTGCTAGGGGTGTTGCTAAGCTCTGACAAAGATATTGCAGCCTTCTCATTGGCCCACATGCAAGAAGGGAGGGTACTGATGAAAAAAAAAAAAAAAAAAAAAAAAAAGCTAGAATATTCGCGATTACAAATATATAGCACAAAATTCTACATCTTCGCGAATTCTCGAAGTAGAATATTCACGATCAACACTATTGTGCACCCGCCATGGCTTCCCTACTGCCCTGTACAATATATAATGGTGGAAGTCTCAGCAGTGACCGACACAAAGCCGACAGACTCCGGCAGTATCGGTTATGCAGGCAGAACGAGTTCTATGACTGACGGTGTCATCCAGTGTCGCAATGTAAGCTGAGGATTGTGCTGGCCAACCCTTGTCTCCACATCACTGCACAAAAGCAATTAAAGCGGCTCATGCAGGTTTTATGAAAAATGCTCTTAGAACAGTTTATAGTTCAGTCTATGGGACTACAAGTGCTTAAAGGGAACCGGTCACCGGGATTTTGGGTATAGAGCTGAGGACATGGGTTGCTAGATGGCCGCTAGCACATCCGCAATATCCAGTCCCCATAGCTCTGTATGCTTTTATTGTGTAAAAAAAAAAACGATTTGATACATATGCAAATTACCCTGAGATGAGTCCTGTACGTGAGAGGAGTCAGGGACAGGACTCATCTCAGGTTAATTTGCATATGTATCAAATCGTTTTTTTTTACACAATAAAAGCACACAAAGCTATGGGGACTGGGTATTGCAGATGTGCTAGCGGCCATCTAGCAAACCATGTCCTCAGCTCTATACACAAAATCCAGGTGACAGGTTCCCTTTAAGTAGCTGGTGTACTTTACATTGAGGCTATAGGTCACAGCAACTGTGGACAGGGTCGTACAGCAGTTACACATAAGTAATGACTGTGCCTTTTAGGCTCCATTCACACGTCCGCAATGTGTTTTGCGGATACACGGAGTCACGGATCCGCAAAACACGGAAAGCGGCAATGTGCGTTCCGCATTTTGCGGACCGCACATTGCCGACATAATAGAATATGCCTGTTCTTGTCCGCAATTGCGGACAAGAATAGGACATGTTCTATTTTTTTGTGGAAACGGAAGCACGGATGCGGAAGTGCGGATCCGCAAATGTGGATGCGGACAGCACATTCCGTCCCCATAGAGAATGAATGGGTCCGCACCCTTTCCGCAAAATTGCGGAAAGGATGCGGACACATTTTGCGGACGTGTGAATGGAGCCTAAATCAGCAGGCACCGTACAGGCTGTTCCAGGGCACATTCGCTTGCACAAGTGAATTCCTTTGTGCGCAGTATAGGACACCAGGGAGCACAGCAAATAAACTTTCCTACGGAGACGGCCGCATTGATTTTTAGCATGTGTGCCATCATGTACGTGTGTAGACCCGCTGCGCCTATATGCACACTGCCAGTATATTTAACCCATTCCGGTGCCCGAGAGGCACACAGCTCTTGACGTCCCCGTCATGAAAGCTTAGATAAATGTTATGGAACAGATTTGTAAAAATTACACAATTCTTAGCTCCATTAGGGTCATTGATGGCATGGGCCCCGCTCCACCAGGACCATCGTTTCCCTTCCCCTGGTCTCCGTATTTGATTTTTCACTCTCCCCTTCCCATCTTGCTAGGATATGCCATTGCCTTATGATCAGTGGGGGTCCGACCTCTGCAAGCTCCACCAATCTGAATAACGAAGAGGCTACAGAGCCGCCCGCTAGGTGGGGTACTGAAGCGTGGCCTCATTCAAGTGAACCTTAAAGGGGTTAGGGTACTTTCACACTAGCGTTTATCTTTTCCGGCACTGAGTTCCGTCCTAGGGGCTCAATACCGGAAAAGAACTGATCAGTTTCATCCCCATGCATTCTAAATGGAGAGTAATCCGTTCAGGATGCATCAGGATGTCTTCAGTTCAGTCACTGAACAGCGTTTTGGACGGAGGAAATACCACAGCACAGCGTCCAAAATTCCGGATTAGTTGCCGGAATGCCGGATTTACATTGAAATGTATTAAAAATACCGGAATGCCAGATCTGTCCTTCCGGTCTGCGCAGACTGGTAGAAATGTGAAAAAAAAATAGAAACGGATCCGTTTGTCCGTATGACAAATGGAGAGAGACGGATCCGTTATTGCAATGCATTTGTGAGACGGAACTGCTCGCCGGATCACTCTGCCACAAGTGTGAAAGTAGCCTAATCTGCCATTTATTTAATTTTTTAGTGCCGCCCCCTTTAACGGATTAAGCGCTTTAACAGTGATAAGGTTGAAAATGTTCCTACCAGGCCAAAGCTGAGCTCCCTGTGCTCCCCGGTGTATTTAGGTGGTAGGCACTTCCTGGACCACGTGCCATACATTCGGCATGCGATCCTAGCCTGGTTACAACATGGGTTGCACCTGCGCAGTCAAGCAGCTTCTGGAGCTGTGAGCAGTCAGTGCCCGAGGCTGCCTGACTGCGCAGACGCAACCCATGTAGATCACTGGTTGTAACCAGGCTAGGATCACATGCCGAATGTATGGCACATGATCCAGGAACTGCCCACTACCTAAATACACCGGGGAGCGCAGGGTGCTCAGCACTGGCCCCATAGGAATATTTTCAAGCTTATCACTGTTAGGGCTCACGCACATGACCATATGTGTTTTGTGGTCCGCAAAACACGGATCTGCAAAAATAAAAACGGATAACATCCGGGTGACATCCGTATTGCATCAGTTTTTTGTTTTTTTTTTGCAAATCCATTGTAACAATGCCATAGGACATGTGGACATACGAAAACGGAATGCACACGTAATTTCTGGGTTTTTTTGCGGACCCATTGAAGTGAATGTGTTCTGTTTTCTTACAGACCCGTATGCGGAACCAAACGGAAAAAAATATGTTTGTGTGCCTGAGCCCTTAAAGTGCTTAGCAACAAAAACTAAACTTTCCCTTAGTACTGGATGTGGTGTTTTTACACAAAAAATGATAATTACTAATGTCCTAAGGACTAAATTACACCTATTAATCCAGCACCTACTTATATGCCTAGTACTTAACTTTTATTGGTATGCTTCTAATAGTGCTGCTTCTAACTTAAAGGGTTTCTATCACTTCGTTTCACCTATTTAGCTTTCAGACACTAGCGATCCGCTAGTGTCTGCTTTATCTAACCATCCTAATATAAGAGCTTATTGTCCTGCCGTTTAGCTAAAAAAATAACTTATATAGATATGCAAATGAGCCTCTAGGTGCTATGTGGGCGTGATTAGCACCTAGAGGCTCCGTCTACCTTAACAAACTGCCGCCGCCCAGCACGTCCCTCCAGCCCGCCCATCTCCTCCGGAATGCGATGCTCCTTGTGCGCGTCTGTATTCGGCGCATGCGCAGTTAATGTCTGACCGCTTCCCTGCTCAGACATCTCCACTGCGCCTGTTCCTCGGAGCACTATGACGTCATCGGCGCAGGCGCAGTGGAGATGTCTGAGCAGGGAAGCGATCAGACATTCACTGCGCATGCGCCGAATACGAGGAGCATCGCATTCCGGAGGAGATGGGCGGGCTGGAGGGACGCGCTGGGCGGCGGCAGTTTGTTAAGGTAGACGGAGCCTCTAGGTGCTAATCACGCCCCCATAGCACCTAGAGGCTCATTTGCATATCTATATAAGTTATTTTTTTAGCTAAACGGCAGGACAATAAGCTCTTATATTAGGATGGTTAGATAAAGCAGACACTAGCGGATCGCTAGTGTCTGAAAGCTAAATAGGTGAAACGAAGTGATAGAAACCCTTTAACTACATATTTAAAATTCCAGTGCATCGCAGACCTTTCTCGTCTATTCAATTTGCTATTGGGTATTGCGCCACCAGATTTATTAGTGCAGGGTTCGATCACTACTGCTTAACTGGCTGCGCGCTGCCAGTATAGTGTGAGCTCAGTGTGTCGATTCCCCCTGTGCTAGTTAGGCTGCAACGATGTACTGCATTAAAACTGAAGCTTCACGCTGCCCCCCGACATGTTTCACCGTGAACCGGCGTCTTCAGGGGTTAGGGCAGAGTGTGAGCGTGTCTCCTTCCGAATGGGCTCTTGCACACAACTGTATCCATTTTTGAGATCTGCAAATCCTAGAGATTTACAGCCATCTCCAAGCCTTAACACTGGGTTCAGACCTGAGCGTATTTGATATGCGCGTTTTTGTCGTGCGTATTTGTCGCGCGTTTTTGTCCATAGTCAACGTGCGTATTACGCGCGTTTGTGTGATTGACAGCAGTGTCCTATGGCCGCAAACGCACGACAAAACGCCCCAAAGAAGCTCAAGAACTTGTTTATGCGTCGGGCGTTTTTCAGCGCGTTCGAACGCGCTGTAAAACGCGAAAATGTGAACCAGTCCCATGGGGAAGCATTGGTTTGCATCGGTTATGCGTTTTACAGCGCGTTCGAACGCGCTGTAAAACGCGCAAGTGTGAACTTAGGGTTAAAGGGGTTATCAAACCAATAACACTGATCCACAGAAGGAAGGATAATTGTTTAATCTCTGTTGGTTCAGACACTGTGACCTCCAGTGATCACGAGAGGAGGGGTCCACAAGGGCCACATGTGAATGTGCATTACCGCTACATTTACATCTATGGGAGTGGCGAATACATGACTCTCATAGAAGTAAATGGAGTAGCGGTCACACATGTGCACTATTGCTCCATTCACCTGGAAGACATCATCATGAATACAACATGACTGTACAAAACAAGCATGAAATAATTTTCTATAGGTGACAACAAGGCACAAAACTACAAAAACAACCCTATAAATGTATATGTCATCTAACACCCCGACTACTGGGACTGGGAATTTAGGCTTCTGACTTCAATTTCTAGGCAATATTCAGATTAAAGAGGACCTTTCACCTGAAAATGAAAGTTAAACTAAAGATATAGCCTTACTTACATGCCCCAGGTATTGCTTATTCAGTCATTCATTTTTCAATCAGTGCCCCCATTTGTCCGCGCTGCCCCCTGGAATATTTGCCGCCTTGTATGCTAATGAGCCAATTTATTAAAGGCTATGTACACCTTTGGAGGCATTTTTTTTTATGATTGTATTTTACTCATTTTTGGCTAAAAATCATATTTTCAATTGGCTTTTATTAAAAAATATTGAGCCATTCTGTCACAAAGGGATAACTGTTTAGCTAGCTGTGTGACTGGTACTTTCACTTTGTGCCGGTCATCTAATAAACCTTATCTCTAAACTACTGAGAGGTCATAAACACTTATTTAAGCCACATTCTTATCAGTAAGAGAAGGATTGAGCTAGAATGAGTGTTTATAAGGTCAGAGAGCAGAGATAAGGAGCCTGTCTGCTCCCCAGATGACGGGGGAAAAAACATATTTTTAATAAAGAGCCATTGAAAAAATGATTTTAGCTCAAAATAAGTATTGCAATAATAATAAAAAATTGCCCCCAAAAAGTGTACACAGCCTTTAAAGAGAATCTGTCATCAGCGACCTCCAGGGGCGGATTGGCCATAAACCTTACAGGGAAAGTTCCCGGAGGGCTGATGCCCAGGGGGCCGCATAGGCCCTCCTCAAGGCTGGCCAGTGAAAGTTTTTGGGGATGTATTTTGTGCTGCTGGTGGCAGTATTTTGTGATGAACTATATAAAACCTCCGATACGTTGCCAGGACTCAAAATGCTGCAGGTCCCAAAAAGTGACGTGGGTCAAATTCACACAGTAGAATAATGCGTTTTGTGCTTGTCGTGTTGGGGGAAGGAAGCATATTGGTGGAGACTGAGTGTCTTCTAGGTCTACATCTGCTGATGAAAATCCTGTGATATAAAGAAGGTCTCTGGTAATCCTGTAGTAGCACGGTCCTATCTAAAACGCAGTATTTTTCTGATGGACTGTGGCATTTGGCTCTGTTGGGGTGGTATAATGTGCCAAGATATGGTATTGCTGGCCCTGCCTTCCATCAATTTGGACCCGACTACAAAACTTTTAGTACTTTTAGTATTTTATCCAGGGCCACTTTAAGTCCCCAGTCCGTCCCTGGTGACCTCCCTATCAAATTGTTTGCATAGACACATAGCTGTGGTTCACCAAATGCTGTTTTTCTTTTGCTCTTAATATGCAAATTAGGCCTTTGGTGCAATGAGGGTGTCGCCATTGCTCTCGCTGCAGCCAAGCATCACTCCTTTCTGTGCCTCCCTCACTGTTTTGACACTGCCTGGCCTTGTCAAGCAAAGCATCAAGGGAGGAGCTGGCTACAGAACGGAGTGGTGCTGGTGTGTAACAAGAGCAATGGTGACGCCCTTATTGCACCAAAGATTTAATCTGCATATTAAGAAAAAGTATCATAACTCAGGAACGGAGCCTCGGATCAACAAAAGAAAAACTGAGTTTTAATCAGGTGAACTACAGCTATGTGTCTATGCAAACAGTTGGATAGGGAGGTCGCTGGTGACAGATTCCCTGTGACAATATTTGTGACTTTTCTACTAAAGAAAACTGGCAAAGTTAGCACATGACCCCCCCTATCATATGGATCCTGAATACTATTGTATCATAAAACTAAAAGCTGAGTGGAGTGTTTATTAATAGGGGTCCCATCTCATGGCCCCAAAAATATAATCTTGTCATGTCTGTTTCTTTGGACGTGTTTTAAAGGTGCATGTACTATTTAAACAATGCCATTATTGTCATTTTGTGGAGGAGGATTCTAAATTTACTACATACTTCTGTATGGTTCTTTAGTATACTTCTCAAGGACAAAGATTCAGTTACAGTAATCTGGAGGTGTAATTACATCCAGGCCAAGGGAAATAAAAAGCAGGATATATAGGGCCTCAAGTATACAAGCCCTCATGAGGTGCAACACAAAATTGTGGAGGTATTAAACCCAGCTATTGAGGGTATATGGGCACTCTTACAAGGGGCTCTCCCATGATTAATGTTAAAACTGAAAATCAGACATCATATAGTACATGACAATCTCTTTGTAACAAAGCTAGAACCAGCCCTGCACCTCACATGGATCCAGAGATCTCCCCATTCATTGCTCCAATTAACTCTGCTAGATTTATTTTAAGCTGGCTGCTTGGGGATGGGGGTGTCCTTATAGCGACAGCTCAGGGGGAGTGTCCTTTTTGCTGCACCTCTTTTCCTATCACAGCTCAGGGGCTGCCTTTTCAGCTGCTGCTCTCTCACCATCACAGCTCATGGGCTGCCTTTCCTGCTGCTGCTCTCTCACCATCACAGCTCATGGGCTGCCTTTCCTGCTGCTGCTCTCTCCCTATCACAGCTCAGGGGCTGCCTTTTCTGCTGCTGCTCTCTCACCATCACAGCTCAGGGGATGCCTTTCCTGCTGCTGCTCTCTCCCTATCACAGCTCAGGGGCTGCCTTTTCTGCTGCTGCTCTCTCACCATCACAGCTCATGGGCTGCCTTTCCTGCTGCTGCTCTCTCCCTATCACAGCTCAGGGGCTGCCTTTTCAGCTGCTGCTCTCTCCCTATCACAGCTCAGGGGCTGCCTTTTCAGCTGCTGCTCTCTCCCTATCACAGCTCAGGGGCTGCCTTTTCTGCTGCTGCTCTCTCACCATCACAGCTCAGGGGCTGCCTTTTCTGCTGCTGCTCTCTCCCTATCACAGCTCAGGGGCTGCCTTTTCTGCTGCTGCTCTCTCCCTATCACAGCTCAGGGGCTGCCTTTTCTGCTGCTGCTCTCTCACCATCACAGCTCATGGGCTGCCTTTCCTGCTGCTGCTCTCTCCCTATCACAGCTCAGGGGCTGCCTTTTCAGCTGCTGCTCTCTCCCTATCACAGCTCAGGGGCTGCCTTTTCAGCTGCTGCTCTCTCCCTATCACAGCTCAGGGGCTGCCTTTTCTGCTGCTGCTCTCTCACCATCACAGCTCAGGGGCTGCCTTTTCTGCTGCTGCTCTCTCCCTATCACAACTCAGGGGCTGCCTTTTCTGCTGCTGCTCTCTCCCTATCACACTTCAGGGGCTGCCTTTTCTGCTGCTGCTCTCTCACCATCACAGCTCAAGGGCTGCCTTTTCTGCTGCTGCTCTCTCCCCATCACAGCTCAGGGGCTGCCTTTCCTGTTGCTGCTCTCTCCCTATCACTGGTAAGAGAGCATGTCCATTCTCAGGGGGGCGTATCCTTTCTGTTGCAGCTCTCTCCCTATCACAGCTCAGGGAACGTATCCTTTCTGCTCCAGTCCTTAGCCTGTAAATGTCACAACTTCTAACAGTAGATACGGCAGGTAACAGTCCAAGGATGGAACTGAGCATGTGTATCCATCTAAACAAGGTGGACAAAGAAATAAGGAAACGATAAACAGCAGGTGGCGCTATAAAGATACATTTTATTGAATACCTCAGTGGCTATACAAAATTCTTAATTCCATGCAATTACAAAAAGGTGTCAGATCCAGGTGCTGGTTTGAAAAATGTAGAATATTATATGATGGGACAACCTCTTTACGTTCCTATGCTTTTTTTTTACTCCACAGAAGTTGTATTTAAGGTAAGACTGCATATGCTGTTACTATGCCTATTGTCTTTAAATATGACGATAGAAAAGTTAAGGCAGCCAAACCTCTCATGTCCGCCCTAGTGACTTAGTAAAGTAGAAGAGAGACATAAGTGCATGTAGTTCAGTCATAAATGCCTGCCTATGAGTGTGCTGAGACTGACATGTTAATCATGGTGCCGTCCACGTGCCATGAATATTTATATCTGCACGACAGTACACTCTCCAGCACATGGCTGTAATATGGCTCCATAAACCCCTATAGGAATGTACCATACCTCCATAAGCCTCTTTTTATTAGTTGGTGTACTACATTGAATGTCTCTCCCTCGGAAACACTATTTGTCAAAGGAAAGATCTGCAAAATACGGTGCCTTAAGGAGCGCCATATGGCGGCACATGTTATGCCTACAGTTCCATTCTGTGGAGGTAGTTCAATCAACAAGGACATAAATTTACACAGGTAAGTGATCTAGCAGGGACAAGTAGACAGAGGACGCTGCTGACATTGTTTTCCGTGACGTTTTCAGACACCCCCATAGTTAAGGCTCCAATGTCCTCTCATTCGCCCTGCATAACACTGGTCAACATTCACTAATCAATGGGACTGAGCTGCAATACCAGGCAAGGCCTTATGGACAAGAGTGGCGCTGTTTCAGTGAAAAAAAATAGACCCTTTTTTCCCCTCTAACCCCAGTATTTTGCTACTCTATTGTATTATTGTATAGTGTTACCTTTATCTGAATTAGCCAGGATCCCTGTTTACTCAGAAAATGATCTCCGCGTGGCCTGCCCTATGCTGGAATTTACTCTGAAAGCTAAACCCACATGTGACGTCACTGCCATGCAGGGTAAATAGCCCGCCCTGCCACCTGCCAATAACTGGTATGTCTAATAAACCGATTATTACCACCAGGTAACACAATTTACTTTTATTATACACAAAACAGCTTTCTTCGAGAACCACACCCTAATAACAGTATACCGCACCATGGAGCCCGTGTGCCCCACAACGTACTGGACATATTTTTGCGGCATAGTTTTCACCTTTGGGTGGGGGCGGCGGACAAAAGCATCATGTGGCTTTGATAGCAGTGGAAGTTTTTACAGATGATATTGGCAAATTGCCAAAATGGATCAAAAACTGGAACCACTGTGTGAATGAGGCCTCAAGCAACAGTGCAGCCTTTAGGGGAGGTTTAAAATTGGAGCTAGGGCTGAAATGATTACTCGATTGAGTAATTCCACACAAAAAATCCTCGATGCATCGAGGATTTGTTTGTGTTATGTGACCACGGAGCAGGAGAGAAGTGCTTGCTACTACTCACCGCTCCGTGGTCACCCGCCGGCCCGCGCGCTGCACTGCCCTCCTGACACATCAGGTCATAGTGCCCGCATGCGTGCCCTATGTCCTGATGATGTGTCAGGAGGACAGTGCAGCGCGCGGAGAAGAAGACAGAGGAGTTGTGGAGGGGCGCCCCTACAGGAGAGGTAAGTATTAAAGGGCTGCTGGAGACTAGGAGCGGAGATGGTGGCACTGGGGGAGCTGAGGGCACGCTGGCATCGGAGGGGATGATGGCACAGAGGGCTCATGGCATTGGGGACAGATGGCACATAGAGCTGATGGCACTGGGGGGTGATGGCACAGAGGATTGATGGCACTGGGGGGGGTGATGGCACAGAGGACTGATGGCACTGAGGGGGTGATGGCACAGAGGACTGATGGCATGAGGTGAGCTGATGGCACAAATGATTGATGGCACTGGGGGGGGGGGGCTGATATTTTATAAAGGAAAAAGTTCTTTATTAGTTTTTTAATAGAGTACTCGATTAATCGTTGGATTAATTGATAGATTACTTGATTACTAAAATAATCAATAGCTCGCAGCCCTAATTGGAGCTAAGGAAAACTGGCTTAGTTGCCCATAGCAACCAGACTGATCCTTTCATTTTCCAAAGGAGCTTTGAAAAATGAAAGGTGGAATCTGGTTGCTATGGTGAGCTCACCATCAGCGATGCAGGCTCCCATCAGCTTTCCAAGGACAGCGCCGTACATTGTATAGTGGCAGTGCTTGGTATTGCAGCTCAGCCCCATTGACTTAAATGGGGCTGAGCTGCAACTAGGCCATGTGATCGATGTACAGTGATGTCACTGGCCTAGGAAAAAGCTGCAGCCCTCTGCTAACAGCTAATTGGCGGGGGTCCCCAGTGTCGCACCCCCACAGATCTGATACTGATGACCTATCAGGAGGATAAGTCATAAATATATTTTCCTGGATAATCCCTTTAACTGTGCTACCTAGGAGAGTAACCCCCAACACTAGTGTGGCTGCTGCTGGTACTGCAGCTCGGCACACGTCGCATGCGCTGGTGGTAGGACCCCTAAAAGGGATAAGCTATCAGTTGAAAATCCTGGACAACCCCTTTGAAAGTTTTAGTTTTCTTTTTATCCAAGGAATTTTTTAGCTTTTTAAAGAGAATGAAAACCTAATGGACTTCTATTCCATTTTGCATCAGTTATCCTATCCATTTTGTATATCTTAAGGGGGTCTGTCAGCAGAAATTCACTGATAGGCCTAGTTCACAGTATTAGGGCTCATGCACATGACCGTATGCGTTTTGTGGTCCGCAAAAAATACGGATGACATCTGTGTGCATTCCATATTTTGCAGAATGGAACAGCTGGCCCCTAATAGAACAGTCCTATCCTTGTCCATTATGCGGACAATAATAGGACATGTTCTATTTTTTTGCAGAAACGGACATACGGAAACGGAATGCGCACGGAGTAACTTCTTTTTGCGAACCATTGAAATTAATAGTTCCGCATACAGTCCGCAAAAATAAAACGGAACGGACGCGGAATATGTTTGTGTGCATGAGCCATTAGTCAGTGTTTGGTAAGGGATTGTGAGCCAAAACCAAGAGTGAAGGCTACACAGAGATAAGGTATAATGGAGGGATTGTCACCATTTCTGTGTATTTGACCCATATCTGGTTTTGTCTCACAATCCCTGATGAAAATCACTGACCGAACACCGACTGTGTGAACTAGGCCTTAAACCAGGCACAATAGGGGGCCATTTACTGTAGCTCCACACCAGTTTTTCTGGCATAGAAAAGTCACAAAATTTGTTGGAAGTGCCGTTTGGCTACAAAGTTTGTGACTTTTTAGTCTTTTCCAACACTCTCGCCATTTTTCCAAAAAGTGGTTAGGTCATGGGTGAGAGCTCTGCAGCCAGACTCGTTACACAAAAAAATCTAGCTAGCCCTACAAGGCACTGTGCCTGGTTTAAGAATCTAGCTAGCCCTACAAGGCACTGTGCCTGGTTTAAGAATCTAGCTAGCCCTACAAGGCACTGTGCCTGGTTTAAGAATCTAGCTAGCCCTACAAGGCACTGTGCCTGGTTTAAGAATCTAGCTAGCCCTACAAGGCACTGTGCCTGGTTTAAGAATCTAGCTAGCCCTACAAGGCACTGTGCCTGGTTTAAGCTACATGGACACAACCTTATCCATTTTGTGGTTCACAAACTGCGGATATCTGTCGTATGTATGCCACATTTTTCTATTAGAACTGGCTATTCTTGTCTGAAAAATGTTCTTTATTTTGCTGAACGGCCACGTGGATGTTGACCACACATGGATGACATCTGTCCGCAAAAAAAACCAGACCGGACGTGGACCCAAATTATAGTCGTGTGCATGAAGCCTTAACAGGGAACTCCCTTCAATTAAAAAACTAAAAAACTACCCCCTCAGAGTGTCAACCAAAAAAATAAATAAAAAAATATATAAAAACTACCCGCCCCAAGTGTCAACCAAGCCTAAAGATATAATGGGAGGCAATACATATTTGTTGCCTGCTTATGTATGGTGGTTACATACTAGGTGGCTATATTTTTCAACTAAAAATACAATATCCTTGTTGCCAGCAGCTTTGCACCTAAAGCATAGGCGGACAGGTATGACGTCACGGCTATTTACAGACAGATGTGGCATGTGACAGGTATGCACTGCGTGATCAGAACATGTGTCACCAGACAAGACTGATCACTAAAGACTCTTTTAAACTGGCCGATACCCAGGCAATTATCGAGAATCAACCGAAGGTTCCTGATGACTGACTGTTCGTGAGCGGAAGTGAGAGCTGCATTTACATACAGCAATCACCTCCACTGCATGAGGGAAAAACATAGAAGCAGCGTTCACTCATCCCCATATACATTCATTGTTTCTGGGCAGCAGATCCCTCTTTACATAGAAACAATTGCAGTGCCCCAGACCTGGAAGTATCTGCAATTGTTATATTAGGTTATATGATGTTCTGCCGTGTACTCCATCGGAGGAGGGATGGTTGGCAGGAACATGGCTAACCATCCTGTTACTCCCCTCTTGGTAGGAGTGGCCTGATTCTACTTCCTGCCAGGAGCGAGAGTTCAAGTCCAGACCAAGTAGGGAAAGGTAGCACATGCTTGAGCTCCTTCTTCAAGGGACTGTATCCAGTTCCCCTGTGAGACCTTTAATCCAGAGAGATTGCCAAAATCGAGAACACTACTTTCCAAAAAGCTACAGCACCCAAAGTGAGCAGCAACCACAGCTTTACAAACCCTGCTGCAGGTGAGGGACTACGGCTCGGACATCCATCACCTGGCAAACATCCAGGCCACACTAACTTCAAGCCTGTATCATGGAGTGGACACTTATATCCACAAGTTCCTACAAATTTTATTTAATTGCCACACAACCAGCCACCATACCTCCTCATCTGGTGCCAGAAACTGCACTTTGTACTTAATCCTGCTGGATGTACCACAAGTTAAATTTTGGACTAAGTAGAAAGAAACTGTTCTACTTTTACTTCTTGTCTAATTCTTCAAACCACCGATCCCCCAGGGAGCAAAGGCCTGAAGGAGTACACAGTGACCCAACCACTCCCATCCTCTGCGTCGGCTCCTCAGGGACTCGCTGCACAATGTTTTTGGGTACCACATCAATGATGCTTTCCCCCAGCAAATGATTGTTCATCAAGTGACCAGCGGCACATATTCACAGGGCAATTATTGGGAACAAGCGTTCATTCCTGATAATGTGCTCCTGTAAAAGGGTCCTAAATCATCAATACCATGTATAAACTGCTCATCTAGATAACCCTCCTTCAAGACTGTTAAATGCTTATCTGGTTTATCAGGATAAGAAACCTTGTGTCATACGTCAGATGAGACATCATGAGAGGGCGAGAGTTGGCAGGGCGGAAATGAGAAAAGATGGTAACATACATTTGCACATTTTCCAAGCCCTTCTGGATGAGCATGACATGTTCTTACCAGCGTTGTATGACCAGTAAGCAATACCACTGGTGGTGCATGTACTGGTCACATTTTATCTAATGTCTATGGAAGCCTGGGATAAACTGTGGTCTCACTTTAAGCAGTTCATACACTTTAGATATCCTTCGATTAAAGGGGTTATGTCGTGATTGATGTAAAAAATGAAAATCAGACATCATATAAAACATGACAATACCTTTCTAACAAAGTTAGAAACAGTCCTGTAGCTCACATGGATCCAGAAATCTCCTCATTCACTGCTTCAATTGCTTTCCTACATTATCCTTGGCTTGGCAGTTCAGGGGGCATGTCCTTTCTGCTGCAGCTCTTTCCCTGTAACTGCTACAGCTTCTTACAGAACATATGGCTGGTGAAAGTTAAAAGATTTAAACTGAGCACGTTCGACCAGCTCAGTGAGACGGACATAAAATAAGGAAAAGAACAAACAGCAGGTGGCGCTATACAGATACATTTTATTGAATAGCGCACTGGCTATACTAAATTTATAAATACATGCAATTACAAAAGTATTCAAATCCAGGTGCTGGTTTGAAAAATATAGAATATGTTTCGTGACTCTACCCCCAACCTGTTTAACCCCTTCCCACCCATTGCCGGCCACTGAACGGGTCTTTAAAGATGGGAGACATCTGGGGTTTTAAAACCCAATACACCGCAGACCAAAGGATGGATGTTCAAAAAAAAAAATGGATGGAAAAGGCTGAAAAAATGCCATTTAATGGTGCAGTGTATCAGACCTATCATGGCACCAAACAATGATGAAATTATCATTCAAAACACGACTGCAGACCTCAGAAGGCAAAAAAAAAAAAAAATTTACTTTTTTGCATTTTTTATTGCACCATATGAATACAGCCTAACGAATTGTAAACCAATCATCGTGCAGTAAGATGGATCATAATGATTAGATCGGAAACGTCCTTGCCCTTTGTCCTGCTATATATAAGCAGCAGGAAGACTCCCTGTGACTCACACTTCTCGGATTTCACGGGTTCCATGCAAATTGACCTAGCACAGAAAATGTCCGGCCCAGGTCAAGAGTCCACAGTGACATAACACGCTATAATTATTGCACATTTTATTCCATGCGCCATTTCTTTCATGCCTCTTCTAATCTCTAATGCCAATTGTCGCAGAGCCCCTAAATATGCATCGTTTAAAGGGGTTTTCCAGGGTTTGGTCTCTTTTAAATCAAGAATCACACTCACCTGCTCACTGCCGCTCCGATCCGGCATCCTGGCTCCATCGGTGATCTTCGGATTCCTGGCTGGAAACATGTGCGCCGATGCAGGTAATGACTGGCCTCAGTGGTGACTAGTGTTGAGCGAAGCGAGCTTCGGATACTTCATCCGAAGTCGCTTTGTTCAAAACTTCGGAATAAGGGTCCATTCACACATCCGCAATTTCGGTCTGCATTTTGCGGAACGGAATTGCAGACCCATTCATTTCTATGGGGCAGCACGATGTGCTGCCCGGATCCGGAGTTGCGGATCCGCACTTCCGGGTCCACAATTCCGATCCCGAAAAAAATAGAACATGTCCTATTCTTGTCCGCAATTGCGGACAAGAAAAGGCATTTTCTATGAGAATGCCGGCAATGTGCGGTCCGCAAAATGCGGGACGCACATCGCCGATGTCCGTGTTTTGCGGATCCACAGATTCGTGGATCCGCAAAACACACACGGACGTGTGAATGGACCCTAATACTGTACGGAGATCCGTCTCCATACATTATTAGAATGTATGGGCTTCTACTTTAAACATCAACTACTGAAGTTTTTCGAAGAAGTCTCGCGCGACTTCGCTAATAACTTACTTCGGCTCATCGGAGCCCATACATTCTAATACAGTACAGTATTATTCCAAAGTTTTGAACAAAGCGACTGCGGATGAAGCATCTAAAGCTAGTGGTGACATATCCCCCAAGCGATAGGTCACTACTGGGGACAGCGATTGGCTGCAGCGGCACACGTGACCCTGTCCATACCCTGGCTGGAAGTAAACAAGCCAGGGACTGGGAGATGACCGAACAGAGCAGCAGGGAGAAGAGTTAGGGCGCATGCACACGACCGTATGTATTTTGGGGTCCACAAAACACGGATTCGCATAAAATACAGATGACGTCCATGTGCATTCCGTATTTTGCGGTGCCTAATAGAACAGTCCTATCCTTGTCCATAATACGGACAATAATAGCACATGTTCTATTTTTTTGTGGAATAGACATACGGAAACGGATCGCACACAAAGTAACTTCCATTTTTTTTTGCTGCCTCATTAAGTATGATTCTTTAATTAAGTACCACATACTAGGGGGGCTTAATTAAAAAGGGACCAAATCCTGGAAAACCCCTTTAGGGCTCGTTCACACGAACGTGTGCTGCCCGTTGCCGTATTGTGGAGCGCATTTGCGGATCTGCAATACACGGGCACCGTTCCGTGTGCATTCCGCATTACGGATGTGGACCCATTCACTTCAATGGCTCCGGAAATCCGGAGATGCTGAACGGAAGCACGAAAAAGAACACTACGGAACATGCTCTATCTTTTTGCGGAACGGAGGGATCAAGTGAATGGGTCCACGATCCCCATGCAGCTTGGCCAAGGTCGGTGCCCGTGCACTGCGGACCACAATTTGCGTTCCACAACACGGGCTTCACACAGTCGTGTGAATGAGCCCTTCGGCTACCTGAATACGTTGCAGATTACGTGCGTTTTCTCCACGCAGATTTTCGTGTGGAAAAAGCATAACGTAGTACAGTACCAGCAAGGTGAATGACATTTGCCAAATGTAATGTATACTTTTTTTTTGCAGAAATTAAACTGCCTTATAAACTAGGTTACTATGTTTGTGTGATTCTGCACCTTCTATAGTGGTTTCCCCATAGACTTTAATGGGGCTGTTAACAAACAGAAAAATCCTCAATAAATAGTGCACATTTCCATGCGTTTTTTGTGGATTTTCCGCTTACAAATCCACTACGTGTGCAGGTAGCCTTAGGTCCCTTTCACACGAGCGAGTTTTCCGCGCGGGTGCAATGCGTGACATGAACGCATAGCATCCGCACTGAATCCTGACCCATTCATTTCAATGGGTCTGTGTACATGAGCGGTGATTTTCACGCATCAGTTCTGCGTTGCGTGAAAATCGCAGCATGTTCTATATTCTGCGTTTTTCACGCAGCCCTGGCCCCATAGAAGTGAATGGTGCTTCAGTGAAAACCGCATTATACCCGCAAGCAAGTGCGGGTGCGATGCGTTTTTCACTGATGGTTGCTAAGAGATGTTGTTTGTAAACATTCAGTATTTTATCACGCGCTTGAAAAACGCATCAAAACGCATTGCACCTGCGCAGAAAAAACTGAACAACTGAACGCAACCGCAGACAAAACTGACTGAACTTGCTTGCAAAATAGTGCGAGTTTCACTGAACGCACTCTGAACGCATCCGGCCCCAATCCGCAACGCCCGTGTGAAACCGGCCTTAGGCCTCTTTCACAAGGGCGTTGCGTGTGAGGGCCGGATAGGATGCCGGTGCGTCGCGGAAAAATCGTGTGATTTTGCCTGTGAGTGGGGTGAGTTTGTATGCGATTGCGTTGCGTTCTTCAGTTTTTTTCGCGCGAGTGCAATGCATTTTGCACGCGCGTGAGAAAAAAATGAATTTGACCCAAACCCGGACTTCTTCACTGAAGTTAAGGTTTGGGTTAGGTATTCTGTAGATTTTAATATTTTCCCTTATAAGGCCTCTTTCACACTTGCGTTGTTGGGATCCGGCATGCACTTCCGTTGCCGGAGGTGCCCGCCGGATCCGGAAAAACGCAAGTGTACTGAAAGCATTTGAAGACGGAACCGTCTTCCAAATGCTTTCAGTGTTACTATGGCAGCCAGGACGCTATTAAAGTCCTGGTTGCCATAGTAGGAGCGGGGGAGCGGTATACTTACAGTCCGTGCGGCTCCCGGGGCGCTCCAGAATGACGTCAGAGCGCCCCATGCGCATGGATGACGTGATCCATGCGCTTGGGGCGCCCTGACGTCACTCTGGAGCGCCCGGGGAGCCGCACGTAGCTGCGTCCCGGCAGCCATGGTAACCACTCGGAAAAAGCTAAATGTCGGCTCCGGCAATGCGCCGAAACGACGTTTAGCTTAAGGCCGGATCCGGATCAATGCCTTCCAATGGGCATTCATTCCGGATCCGGCCTTGCGGCAAGTGTTCCGGATTTTTGGCCGGAGCAAAAAGCGCAGCATGCTGCGGTATTTTCTCCGGCCAAAAAACGTTCCGTTCCGGAACTGAAGACATCCTGATGCATCCTGAACGGATTTCTCTCCATTCAGAATGCATTAGGATAATCCTGATCAGGATTCTTCCGGCATAGAGCCCCGGCGACGGAACTCTATGCCGGAAGACAAGAACGCAGGTGTGAAAGAGCCCTAACATGGTTATAAGGGAAAATAATAGCATTCTTAATACAGAATGCTAAGTAAATTAGGGATGGAGGGGTTACATTTTTTTTAACTCACCTCATCCACTTTTTCGCGCAGCCCGGCTCGTCTTCTTTCTTCTTCTTTGAGGACCTGGGGAAAAAGGACCTTTGCTGACGTCACTGCACTCATCACATGGTCCATGGTGATGGACCATGTGATGAGCGCAGTGACATCACCAAAGGTCCTTTTCCCCCAGGTCCTCAAAGAAGAAGAAAGAAGACGAGCCGGGCTGCGCGAACAAGTGTATGAGGCGAGTTTTTTTGTTTTTTTTAACCCCTCCACCCCTCCATCCCTAATTTACTAAGCATTCTGTATTAAGAATGCTATTATTTTCCCTTATAACCATTTGATAAAAGGAAAATAATAAAGATCGGGTCCCCATCCCGATCGTCACCTAGCAACCATGCATGAAAATCGCACCGCATCCGCACTTGCTTGTGATTTTCACGCAGCCCCATTCACTTCTATGGGGCCTGCGTTGCGTGTTAAAAAAACGCACAATATAGAGCATGCTGCGATTTTCAAGCAACGCACAAGTAATGCGTGAAAATCACCGCTCATGTGCACAGCCCCATTAAAGTGAATGGGTCCGGATTCAGTGCGGGTGCAATGCGTTCGCCTCACGCATTGCACCCGCGCGGAATTCTCATCTGTGTGAAAGGGGCCTTAGACTGAAGTTAGCATCTGCATCCACATGTGAATTATTGTGATGCAGTTTGCACTGCAATCTTACGTGGTATCGCATTGAAGAAAATTGCAAGTTATTTTACCTGAGACTTAAGCCTAATTCACACGTCCGTGGAACGCGGTCCGTGAGATACCGGACCGGCATCCTGCTTAGTGCAGGAGCGCACGGCGTCATTGGTTGCTATGACGCCATGCGCTTTGTGCCACCGCCGCAGTACAGTAATACACTGGTATGATCTATACAAGTGTATTACCGTACAGCAGTGGCGGCGGCGCGAAGTGCACAGCTTCATAGCAACCGATGACGCCGTGCCAGTCCGGTATCTCACAGACCGTGTTCCACAGACGTGTGAATTAGGCTGTAGGGTCAGAGCCTTGTTTTTGTTGAAAAAAGTAACAAGCACATAGGGGATCCTACCACTGGAACCTCCACCAATCATGTGAACAGGTACCCCGTACCCCCTGCTGCTCCCCTGAAATAACTATAGTGGCCGGCCACACGTGCAGGCAGCTACTCCATTCATTTCTCCATAAGAAGATATAGCATCTCCCAAATCCTGGAGCCTTTGTAGTACTTCTTCTCTCTACCCTAAAAGCGACCGTCTGTTCCAGAAGAAAATAAATTCACATTAACTGGGGAATGAACAGAACATTTACCAGGTGCCCTCCTTTTCCTCTTCTATGCTGCAGATCTGCCAGTTCCTGGGCTCCTCTTGTACCATCCAAGATGGCTGCCCTTGGATTGGCCACCACTGCTCACGTGTAAAGTGCTGGCCAATCCAGGAGCAGGACTGGACAAGTAGGAAGTGTCATGTGCCACCAAACGCACAGTGTGTACTGGGTGGTCCGAGAAGCGGTGTGGGCATCTTGGGTGACAGCAGAGGATCCCAGGAACTGGCAGATCGGCAACTAAAAAGATTGAAAGGAGGGCATCTGGTAAATGTTCTGTTCCTACCCTAGATAATGTGAACGTTTGTTTTTTTGAACAGGAGGTTCACTTTAAAGAGGTTGTGTCAAGATAAAAACTTGATAGGGGATAAGTATCTGATCCTTGGGGGGTCCAACCACTGAGACCTCCACCAATCACAAGATCAGGGGCCCCATGACCTCCTATGAAAGAAGCAGCAGGCCGAGCATGGGAAAACCTTCTGATATGAACTACGGTTTATGCAGTATTACATATAAGGGAAACTCTCCAAAAGATTTCATTGTACTAAAAAAAAAATCCGAAAAAAACACATGTACACGAGCCCATATGTATCTATAGGATGTAGTCATGGCAAAAGCAGTGACTTCACATAACTCATGTGTTATACAGGCCTCCACACCTCTGAATTATCTCATACAATGACGGAGACATTTTGGCCGTATCGTCGCCCCTTCTCAGTCACCAAACTGGTTCTTCAGTACTCACATTACTCATCTTGCAAGAAGTCGGAAACAGGAAGCAGATAAGAGAGCAACGCCAGGTAGAAATCTGGAAATTTTTGCATTTTGCAAGACTTAGGCCTTATTCACACGTCCGTTGTTTCTTTCCTGATCTGTTCCGTTTTTTGCGGAACAGATCTGGACCCATTCATTTTTAATGGGTCCTGAAAAAAAACGGACAGCTCAATGTCAGATTTTTTTTCAGGAAACATTGAAAATGAATGGGTCCAGATCTGGTCCAGATCTGTTCCGCAAAAAACGGAACAGATCAGGAAAGAAACAACGGACGTGTGAATAAGGCCTAATGGCGGATTTACGTTGCCTAGCAGATTATCGGGGATGAACGTTATCACGAATGCTTGTTGCCGATGATCTGCCCACGTAAAGGTGCGGCCGGTCAACAGATGGATGATCAAAAAGCCTCAGTCGTCGCTCCTGGGCAGCAGATCTTGCTGTGTGAACAGCGACCTGCTGCCCAGAAACAACGCACCAGTATGTGGACAAGCGATGCTGGTCCCCACAAAGCGGAGGAGATTGCTGCATGTAAATGCAGCTCTTACCTCCACTGACGAGCAGGTAATTATCAGGAAGGAAGGCTTCCTTCCTGATAATTGCCTGTTTATCGGCACAGTGAGAAAGCACATCAAGGCCCCTTTCACACGAGCGAGTTCTACGCGTGGGTGCAATGCGTGACGGGTTGCGTGAAAATCGCAAGCATCCGCAATCAAGTGCGGATGCGGTGCGATTTTCGCGCATGGTTGCTAGGAGACGATCGGGATGGAGACCCGATCACTATTATTTTCCCTTATAACATGGTTATCAGGGAAAATAATAGCATTCTGAATACAGAATGCATAGTAAAATAGCGCTGGAGGGGTTAAAAAATAAATAAATAATAATTTAACTCACCTTAACCCACTTGCTCGCGCTGCTGGCATCTCCTTCTGTCTCCTTTGCTGAACAGGACCTGTGGTGACGTCACTCCGGTCATCACATGATCTTTTACCATGGTGATGGATCATGTGATGACCGGAGTGACATCACCACAGGTCCTGTTTAGCAAAGGAGACAGAAGAGATGCCGGGCTGCGCGAGCAAGTGGATTAAGGCGAGTTAAATTTTTATTTTTATTTTAACCCCTCCAGCGCTATTTTACTATGCATTCTGTATTCAGAATGCTATTATTTTCCCTTATAACCATGTTATAAGGGGAAATAATACAATCTACAGAACACTGATCCCAAGCCCGAACTTCTGTGAAGAAGTTCGGGTTTGGGTACCAAACATGCGCGATTTTTCTCACGCGAGTGCAAAACGCATTACAATGTTTTGCACTCGCGCGGAAAAATCGCGGGTGTTCCCGTAACGCTCCCGCAACGCCCGAGTGAAAGAGGCCTTAGGGTCTCGTCTCAGTATTTTTCCATGCCATTATCTGGGCTAAGATAAAAACGCGAAAAAAAAAAACGGAATTCGACTTACCGGTAATTCGGTTTCCATCAGATCACCATGACGGCCACACGGAATAACGGGCCGTCATAATGATGATATGGAAAGTTTTTTTTTGTAGCGTTTTTTGATGTGTTTTTGCATATATAGTGTGTTTTGACTAGAGGAATCGATGTGCCCACCTGTTTGTCCTACGGTTAATATTTTCAATAGACTTCCATGCAATATCTGGAACTGGTGTGTTTTTTTGCGGAAAAAAAAAAGCTGCAACAAACACAAGCCAAAAAAGATGAACCAAAACCACAAAAACATAAAAAATAAAATAAAAACTTGTGTGTGACACTTGAGCCGATTAGGCTTCTATCACACACATCTTTTTTTCTTACAAGCATTTTTGGTTTGCTTTTTTTTGGTCCCACATCTTTGACACCGTTTTTTCTGGTGTTTATTGGGAATTGGTTTTAAAAAAAATAATAACTGCTGCTTTTGAAAAAAAAAAAATAATATAAATAAATTAACAGCACAGACCCCCAAAAAAGGATCAAAAGTGAGAAGAAGAAAAAAGCCATAATAATGTAGTGTTTGTGGTGTGTTGTAACTCCCCACTGGCCTTCCACAAACATCTGGTGGTGTGGTGTGTTTTTTTGTTGTTGTTGTGAAAAATGCTGTGCGTGTGACACCCCCAATTATGGCTTGGATTATTTTTTTTTGGGGGGGGGGTAATTCGGAATCTACATCAGTTTTTTTCTGCCATGTTTTTCAATGCAATTTTGGTTGTGGTTTCGGCAAGGATTTTCATTCCTCGCCATTTTGGCCGATTGCAGATGAGCAACTTGCACACTCCGGACTTGCAGTGCGAGTATAAGACAGCTCCCGTCCTGACCTCCCAGCACTACCGGGGTCACATAGCATTATATTGATTTATTATGCTATGTAATGTAACCCTTACAGCTCTGAAATGTATTGTATAACACTGACAGCATTATGTCAGTGTTATCCAATACATTCCAGACTAAGGGTTACATAGCATCATAAATCAATATAATGCTATGTGACCCCGGCAGTGCTGGAAGTTCAGGACGGGAACTGTCTTATACTCACGGAGGGAGTCCGGAGTGTGCAATTCGCTCGTCTGAAAGCGGCCTTTCAATGGAGTTCTGGATGCGGATTCTGCACGGAATTCGCATCAAGAATGAACAGGACATTTCTTTATTTTACGGTCCGTTTTATAAAACTGCATGCAGAAAAAAAATGCACCGTATGGTTCAACATGCAGATTCCTCATTGAAATCAATGGGAAAGTTCTGCAAGCTGTTTTGGCAAGGATTTTCGGCTTGTGATCCATGCAAAAATCTTCGCCCCAAAATACTCCATGGGATTGGGAACCTAGCTTTGCAGTAAAATACGTCCCACCTACAGGTCCCTGTCCATAATAAAAATACCACAAAAATCAACGAGCATGTGAAAAGGAAATATTTATTTTAAAATGACAGTACAGAGAAGCATTAGTGTGAACAGAGTCTAAAGGGTCCTACACCGTCATGGTTCAGCGCAAGAACAAGTGTAAGGTCTCAAGCACATGGCCGTTGCCTGGCCATGCCCATATTGCCGCCCGCAAACAGCAGGTCCGCAATATACAGACCCCAGCAGTTTGTGCACCGCATCACAGATGTGGACCTATTCACTTCAATGGGTCCGGAATGTGCGGTGCGGACTGGAGGTATGGAACCCCATGTAGTTTTCTCTCCGTGCCTCCACACCGCAAACAGATAGAACATGTTCTATTTTTTTGTGGTGTGGACGGATCACGGACCCATACAAGTTGAATGGGTCTACATTCATCTGCAGAAACCTCACAGATGTTGCCCCTGCATTGGGGACCGTGTGCACGAGTCCTAAAGAACATGTCCTCAATGTCAAGACACAGACGAACAACCCCTGGACATGGTAGTATAGGTATAAATTCTCTTGAGATTTATCAAAACTAGTGTGAAGTGAAGTAGTTGCCCATAGCAACCAATCCCAACTCACTTCCAAACAGCCTATTAAAAAATGAAAGCTGGGATTTGATTGGTTGTCATGGGCAACTGCTCCACTTCTCCCAGAGTTTCTGTGGGAAACATGGAGGCCCTAGAAGTAAACCAAGTGTGGAATATCTACACGATGGGGCGAATTTATCAAAATCGGTGCACAGGAAAAAAGTGGTGCAGTTACCTATAGCACCCAATCAGTTCGCTGCCTCCTTTGCCAAAGGACCTCTAAAAACATGGAATCCGATTAGGTGCTACTGGCAACAACGGCCCTTTGCTGTGCAATAGTTTAGATATATCACCATGATCCAAAAAAGGAATTAGGCCTCAAGCACACAACCTATACACATTTTTTTCTGAATTCCACAAATTACATCCTATTCTGGTCCACATTGTGGGTGAAAAAAATATGGAATTCCCAGTGAGTTAGCACTTATTTTATGGGGGAGCTTTATCAAACTGGTATAAAGTAAAACTGGCTCAGTTGCCCATAGCAACCAATCAGATTCCACCTTTCATTTTTCAGAGCTCCTTTGGAAAATGAAAGGTGGGATCTGATTGGTTGCTATGGGCAACTACTTTACACCAGTTTGATAAATCACTCCCTATGTTTTCCAGCCTTTCTGAGTCCCCTGCCACCATTTTTTTTTAGTGTGCCAGAAGACCATTTTAATGGTTTAAATAGATTTATGTTTAAACTGTTTTTATTCAGTTCAATTTTCATACATTTATCATGTCCACATTTCATCTAATGGTGCACATAGTTTACATATGTATCAACATGAATACATGCCAGCAAAAATATCTCTGCAATGTGATACGTTAGTATGACGTGGGGGACTAACCCCAGCTCTTTCTTTGAAAAGATAACACTAAGCATATGAGAAAAGAACTAACAAGAGAAGGAGGAAAAAGTGAAGATAAAGAGAAAAAAGAGGAGAGGAGCAAAAGGGGGGAGGGGAAGGAAGAAGACAGGAGGGGGAGTATATGACGAGAGTGCCAGTTGCTTACGATGTGAGTATTGATAAAAGTTCTGGGGATTCCTGAAAGTCGATCCATTGCGACTAGTGTTGAGCGAACTTCTGTTTTAAGTTCGGCGTCTAAAGTTCGGCTTCCGGTTAGCGGAGAATCCCGATATGGATTACCGAATTCCGTTGTGGTCCATGGTAGCGGAATCAATAATGGCCGATTATTGATTCCGCTACCACGGACCACAATGGAATTCGGAATCCATATCGGGATTCTCCGCTAACCGGAAGCCGAACTTTAGACGCCGAACTTAAAACAGAAGTTCGCTCAACACTAATTGCGACCACACCTTATGGAATTTGCTTGATAGGCCGGAGGCCTCAGCAGAGATCTCCTCCATTCTATTTATATGCAACATTTCTTGATACCATTCTCTAATGTTAGGCGCATGTATGGTGCGCCAATGTCTAGGGATCACAGACCTAGCCACAGAGATATAAAATCTCAATATGTTACGCTTCTGAGATGCAATGGAGCCTGGTAAGATGGAGAGGAGCGCCACTTGAGGTGTGTTTTCTATTGACTTCTCAGTCATCTTTCTATATATATCGAAGACTTTGTCCCAAAAAGGTTTTACCTTACCACAACCCCACCAAATATGCAGCATAGTTCCATTCTCTGTACCACATCTCCAACAGGATTCTGGGACCGAAGGAAATATCCTATGTAGTCTGACTGGATACCTGTACCACCGAGCCATAATCTTATAGTTTTTTTCCTGTGCTGAACAGGCCATTGATAATTTGTGAGAGAATATAAACGCTTTCTGTTGGTCCTCTTTTGTTATAGAGGTACCTAATTCCTGTTCCCAACCCAAAATAAAACTCGGTTTGCCCTTATGTGTGTCTTCTATCAGATTCCTATATAGCGAAGAGATCAGTTGAGTCGGCGGAGATGGCAACACAAATAATTTTTCAGTTTCAGATAAGGACGTCTCAAAGGAACATTTCTCTCCCTTTGAGGAAATATAGGATTTCACTTGTTCATATTCCAACCAAGAGATATACGAACATTTCGTTTTTTTGCGGCGAAGTCATGAAAAGACGGCAAAGGAGCTCCTGATAAGAGGTGATAAAAGCGCGGATCTGCAGAAGCCTGCAACCCCAGAAAAGAATCTCTGCTGGTAGGTTTAAATAGATTTAAAGGGGATGTCCTGTGTCAGAAAAATATGGCTTCTTTCTTTTACAAACAGCACACCAACTGTTCACAGGTTGTATGTGGTATTGCAGCTCAGTCCCATTCACTTCAATAGAGCTGAGCACGAATACTAAACGCATGGACAGGTGCGAGGCTGTATCTGGAAGTAAACAGCCATATTTTTCTAATCCTGGACGACCCCTTTAGGCCTCATGCACACGGCCGTGTTCCGCGGCCGAGAGCGGTCCGTGGTAAACCGGCCGGGATTCCTGCTGACAGCAGGAGCGCATGGCGTCATTGGTTGCTATGACGCCGTGCGCTTCATGCAGCCGCTGCTGTACAGTAATACACTGGTATGATCTACACGAGTGTATTACTGTACAGCAGCGGCTGCATGAAGCGCACGGCGTCATAGCAACCAAAGACGCCGTGCGCTCCTGCTGTCAGCAGGAATCCCGGCCGGGTTACCACGGACCGCTCTCGGCCGCGGAACATGGCCGTGTGCATGAGGCCTTAAGCTCATGTTTCCAACACAGAAAAATACAGTAATCTGACAACCCGGCTGAGCCTTCATATGCATGCCCTCGTATCTCCACACGATTGCTGTTTAGGAATCTGGGAAAGATGGGTGACAACTAGTGTTAAAGGGAACTTGTCACCATGATTTTGCGCATAGAGCTGGGGACATGGGCTGCTAGATGGCCACTAGCACATCTGCAGTACCCAGGTCCCATAGCTCTCTGCGCTTTTATTGTGTTAAAAAAAAACGTTTTGAGTGATATGCAAATTACCTGATATGAGTCCTGTAGCCGGAGAGGAGTCAAGCGTCAAGGAGCCCAGCACCGCCCCGCGTCCTCCGAATCTACTCCTTGCCGGCTGACGTCACAGAGCTGGAGCACCGAAATCTCGCGATGCGCGAGCTAGCGCATGCGCAGTGTCGGCATCATGTTCATTCCCTGTGCTGGCATCAGCACAGGGAACGAACTACGCATGCGCTAGCTCGCGCATCGCGAGATTTCGGCGCTCCAGCTCTGTGACGTCAGCCGGCAAGGAGTAGATTCGGAGGACGCGGGGCGGTGCTGGGCTCCTTGACGCTTGACTCATCTCCGGCTACAGGACTCATATCAGGTAATTTGCATATAACTCAAAACGTTTTTTTAACACAATAAAAGCGCAGAGAGCTATGGGACCTGGGTACTGCAGATGTGCTAGTGGCCATCTAGCAGCCCATGTCCCCAGCTCTATGCGCAAAATCATGGTGACAGGTTCGCTTTAAGCGAACTTGTGTTCTAAGTTCGGCGTCCAAAGTTCGGGTTATCGAAAAATCCTGTTATGGATTCCGAATTCCGTTAAGGTATGTGGTAGTGGAATCCATAAAGGGATTCTTTGATAACCCAAACCCGAACTTTGGACACCGAACTTAAAACACAAGTTCGCTCAACACCTATGTTCGCTGTAACAAAAAAAAATTAAAAAAATTTAAAGGAATATTATAAGCCTCACATAACAGGTGTTATATACAGGGGAAAACTGGGATGTCAAACCGGCGGTCTTACCAATCTTTCCTATAGGCCTGAATGGTGATCCACCTCGTTATGCAGCAATATAGGGATATATTAGGGTTGTACTGGTTGTCAACCAGCTTTCCCAGAAACAGATAAAAAAATACTATTCACCCTTTTTTATAGTTATTATAACAGCAGCAGAGCGGTGGATCATTAGACCCTTTCGTAGTGACTGGTTAGCACTAAATAAGTTACCTATGGATCCTTGGCTGTTTATTAGTTTTATCTCAGGTCAAAGGACAATGTTTTCTACCATCTATGACAGTCAAAATATCAGTCACATAGCAGCAGATGTCGGCTCTGATTAGAGGGGTGTTCGGTGATGGTTCATGGCTGGCTTACATAAATAATATTAATATATAGTAATAAAACAGATGAAGCTAAGAGGCGGCTGAATAAAACATTTCTTGACAGCGGATCTATTAATCTATAGCGTCTCCTCTAAAACATTTCTGGTCATGAAGGGGTGGCGGGCCACTGCTTGCCCTATGTGTCACTGTCAAATAACCTGACGTCATTGCACGCACACACCTAATCTGTGTCCTGGAAAGTCTACAGTCCTTTAGCCGCCACATAAAGGAGAGTTAACTCTCTCATTGCCAGGCTTTTGATGTGGAGACAAAGGCAAGACGTAATTACATATAATGCTCCCTATAGAAACGATTTCCATCGCTCCTGTGAAGGAATCTGCCCCCTCGGTGTTACACGACTGACAATCGGGGCGTACAGCAGCTGTGTCCCTGACAACATAATACCGCCTGCCCATACACAGTACCTCTGTGTGCTCTACAAGAGCTGGAAACAGACAAAGTCCAACAAGAGTTCCTGGTGTCTGATATCGTCCAAGCACCATGACCAGGAACTATAAGTCCCAGCACACCAACTCTACTCGTCTAGTTCCAAGTTGGCTTGGAGCCACGACTGCCGGCAATCCTCCGTGTTTCATTAGGAGGCTTCTTTACTCAGCATTCCAACAGAACTAAAATTCTCAAAATCTTGGACTACCTATTACTAGTTCCTCCTAAGGCATCAGCGTTTAAAAATTTCCTCTGAGCGGAAACCTAGCGGACCCCATTATAGTCTATGTGGTCCGTAGGCCCCATTCTGCTCAGTTATGTGCCTAAGGCTACTTTCACATTAGCGTTTTTTTGCGGATCCGTCATGGATCTGCAAAAAAAACCGCTTCCGTTACCATAATACAACCGCAATGCATCCGTCATGAACGGATCCGGTTGTATTATGTCTTCTATAGCCATGACAGATCCGTCATGAACACCATTGAAAGTCAATGGGGAACGGATCTGTTTTCTATTGTGCCAGAGAAAACAGATCCGTCCCTATTGACTTACATTGTGTGACAGGACGGATCCGTTTTGCTCCGCACCACATCGCGGACAGAAAAACGCTGCTTGATGGGAGCGCAACCAAACGGAACGGAATGCATTTTGGTGCGTTCCGTTTCATTCAGTTTTGTCCCCATTGAGAAGGAATGGGGACAAAACAGAAGCATTTTCTTCAGCTGTTGAGATCCTAATTGCAGATCTCAATAGCGGAATTAAAACCGCTAATGTGAAAGTAGCGTAATCCATCCTTTCCGGAGAGGCTGAACGCTGATGTGAACTCGGCAATCCCAGACCTGCTTAAGATTCTGAGGAGCTTCAAGATCTTGTGGTTCCACAAACGTTAGGTCAGGGTCAAGATCTTGAAGATTGTAGTTCCATTTGTAGGTCCCCCAGTCTCATCAGCTTTGGCAGTTCTATCACTAGGCTTGTTCTTTGGCTTTAGTAGAACTACAAGTCCCATCTTGGTAGACCCTACATACCACCTCAGTGAGATACAATGTTGATTTGCACACATCACATTCAGCATTATACTTAGGTTTGGCAATGTTCTCTACAGGGAAGCCTTCTCATCAAGCTCCATGACAGACAACCCTCCCCCAGGTCTTATTTAAGGTTTCTTTTAAAACTCACACCTGCCTCACAAGTATTTCAGTCCTTCTAGTTTATCTGCCTGCCACCCCCCTTTATTCTTCTACCCCCAGCCTTGTGTAGCACTCACCGGCCTCCTGTCCATGACTGGTCCTCTAGCTCTCTCTGAGTTCCTCTGTGAGTTTGCTGCAGTCTCTTCCTGTTGTGTGAGAGTTATGAAACTAGCCCTTCCTGTTCTACACTTGTCTTCCCTCCTCCCTTCTTCACAAGAGGGAGTGGTGTGAGGAGCTCACCTTCCTTCAGGTAAAGCTTCAAGGAGCATTCCATCTCTCCATCTGTCTCTGTTATTACCGGAATGTAGTCACCGAATGTGTGTTTATTTTGCATTAACCCCTTAAGGACCCTGGGATTTTCCATTTTTGCGTTTTCATTTTTCACTCCCCTCCTTCCCATAGTCCTAACTTTTTTATTTTTCCATTCACATAGCCTTATGAGGGCTTATTTTTTGTGGGACAAGTTGTGCTTTCTAATGGCACCATTTACGGTTGCATACCATGTAGTAGGGAGCGGAGAAAAATTTCCAAATGGGAAAGAATTGGGAAAAAACGCAATTCTGATAAAGGTTTTTATTTTTATTTTTTACACTGTACACTATGCGGTAAAATTGACCTGTTATCTTCATTCTCCAGGTCAGTACGGTTCCAACCATACCACACTTGTATAATTTATCTTGCGTTTTAATACTGAAAAATAAATTAAAACCTTTGAGGAAAAAAAGATATTTTTTTTCATAACCATATTCTGACTCCTATAACTTTTTTGTAGCTATGTGTATGGGGCTGTGTAAGGGCTCATTTTTTTGGGGACGATCTGTTCTTTTCAGTGATACCAATTTTAAGTGTGTGCGACTTTTCGATCACTGTTTATAAAAAAATTATTGGGTAGTTGAAGTGACAAAAAATGGCAAATTGGCTGTTTTTATATTTTTTCCTGCTACGCCATTTGCCGTATGCCATTAATAATGTTATATTTTAATAGTATGGGCATTTTCTCACGCGGCGATGCCCATGATGTTTTTTTTTTATTGGTTAAAGGGAATCTGTCACCTGCTTTTACCATTTTAAGCTGTCACCATCGCCATGTTCACTAAAGTACCTTATTTCCTGCAGTCTTCTTTTTACTTTATTTCGTTTGTCCTTTTGATATAAAAGCCCTTTTTATGATATGCTAATGAGGCTCCAAGGTGCCCAGAGGGGCGTTTTTTTCCTCTCCGGTGCCCAGTGACGCCCCCCTGCAGTGCCCAAGAACGCCTCCTGATCCTCAAATAACCTCCCACCGCCCCGCCAAACGGTTCCACCCCCTCCCCACGTTATCGTCTACCTTCTAGAAATGCCCCGTCCTTCTTCCTGTCGGCGGCCAGAAAACTCGCGCAGGCGCAGTATGTCCTGCGGCCTGAGCCTGCGCGATCATCAAGCTCCTGAGGGCAACAGCCTCAAAAGTCTCACTGGGCATGCGCCGAGCCCAGTGATGTAACCTGAGCGCTGTTGCCCTGAGGAGGTTGATGATCGCGCAGGCCGCAGGCGGTACTGCGCCTGCGCGAGTTTTCTGGCCGCCGACAGGAAGAAGGACGGGGCATTTCTAGAAGGTATACGATGACGTGGGGAGGGGGTGGAACAGTTTGCCGGGGCTGTCGGAGGTTATTTCAGGATCAGGAGGCGTTCTTGGGCACTGCAGGGTGGCGTCACTGGGCACCGGAGAGGGAAAAAAACGCCCCTCTGGGCACCTTGGAGCCTCATTAGCATATCATAAAAAGGACTTTTATATCAAAAGGACAAAACGAAATAAAATAAAAAGAAGACTGCTGGAAATAAGGTACTTTAGTGAACATAGCGATGGTGACAGCTTAAAATGGTAAAAGCAGGTGACAGATTCCCTTTAAGTATTTTTATTCTTATTTTAAGGAAAGGGGGGTGATTTGAACTTTTTTTTTTTTTTTTTATATTTGTAAAAACTTTTTTTTTACTCTTTTTTAAGCCACCTTGGGTGACAATAACTGGCAATCATTCGATTGCCCATAGTATTCAGTGATGGCTAAATAGCCATCACTGAAGACTTCATTTGCACTATCAATACAAGGCTGCCACCTAGTGGCCTGTATTGATATATACATCTAATTGACTCTGAAGCCTGCTTGATGCTTCGGTCAATTAGCGCAAGGTAACAGATTCCCAGATCTCAGCCGGGGAAAGCTGTTGCGCGACTTCCGGTTCCGGTCTGCAGAGACGCCATGGTCACATTTGACTACGGCATCTGAAGGGTAAGATGTATGCGATCAGCCTTATGGCTGATCGCATACATGTGCTGCGGGTCTCTGCGAGCGGGCGACATGTTTAGGGATCGGACCCATGACGTACAGGTACATTATGGGTCCTTAAAGGGCAGTGAATACATATCTTTGCATGCACTAACAAATTTGTCTTAGGCCTCTTGCACACGAATGTTGTGCATCCATTCCGTGTATTGGAGACTGCAATTTGCGGTCCCCAATGCACGGGCAACGTCCGTGCGGCGGCCGGGACGGATAGAGACCCATTTAACTTGAATGGGTCCGTGATCCGTCCACACCGCAAAAAAATTAAATAAGTTATATTTTTTTGCAGTGCAGAGGCACGGACAGAAACACCACGGAAGCACTCCATAGTGCTTCCGTGGGGTTCCGATCCGTGCTTCCGTTCCGCATCTCCGTGATTGACTTGAATGGGTCCACATCCGTGATGCGAAGTGCACACGGGCGGGTCCACAATACGGCCACGGGCACACAACATTTGTGTGCAAGAGGCCTAAGGCCTCATGCACACGGCCGTTGCCTGGCCGTGGCCGTATTGCAGCCTCGATCTCGATCCGTCCCGGCGCCGCATGGATCTATTTTTTTATGCTGCGGACGGATCATGGAACCATTCAAGTTGAATGGGTCTCGATCCGTCCCGGCTGCCGCACGGATGTTGCCCGTGCATTGGGGACTGCATGGAACTGCTGCAAAACGCCGTTTAGCGGCATCGGTCACCATAGGGTTCCATTGTAAAAAATATATAAAAAATGTGCCCGTTAGAGCTCATGCACACGAGTGTATGTATTTTGTGGTCCGCAAAACATGAATCCGCAAAAGTTACGAATGACGTCCGTGTGCATTCTGTATTTTGTGGAAAGGAACAGCTGACTCCTAATAGAACAGTACTATCCTCATTCATTATGCGAACAATAATAGGACATGTTCTATTTTTTTGCGGAACAGACATGCGAACATACGGAATGCACATGGAGCAACTTCCATTTTTTTGGGGACCCATTGAAATGAATGGTTCCGCATACGGTCCACAAAAAAAACTGAACGGACATGGAAAGGAAATACATTCATGTGCATGCGAAGCGGACATACGGAAACGGAATGAGTCACTTCTGTCTTTTTTGCGGACCCGTTAAAATGAATGGTTCCGCATACGGTCCACAAAAAAACGGAACAGACACAGAAAGAAAATATGGTCGTGTTTAATCTGTACGTTTTTTGTTGGACTCTGCAGGATAAAAAAGCACAACTTCGTACACTTTTGTATCCTTTTCTATCCCAGTGTATATGTTATCCCCTTCCCGCACATTATCCTACATATATGGCACAGGGCAGGTCTTAAAAGATGGCACACGCTTGCTTGCGAGCAATGTAGGGGCCATAGCCGCTAGGCTATAATGATCATGTCGATTGCATACATTTAACCCCTCAGATGCCAAGGTCAAACGTTCTACAGCATCTGGGAGCGCAAAAACCCGGAAGCACGCGCTTCCGGTTGTGTACCTGCTCCCCCTAGAGGGGCTCATAGTCAGTGCGGGTGCCTCCGTCCTCCTGAATTATCCGAGGGTGCCGCACCTAAGGTAATCCTCATAGATCAGCGATGCCCAACCTGTGGCCCTCCAGCTTTTGCAAAACTATAACTCCCAGCATTCCCTGACAGCAGGCCCAGGATTGTGTGAGGCGAGCTGAGCCGCTGCAGCTGCCAGGTCAGGTTCCGGAGCGTGGAGGAGGAGCTTAGGGGCACAGGCGCAGCCTCCAAGTGCTGCGCCTTCACAGAGAGCCGCGGAAGGATCCACTAAATGTGTGACAGGGAGGGAGCAGAAGACTTTAAATAGTGAGTACCTGTTCTTGTTTTTCTTTTTTTTTTTTAACCAAATATCCTTTATTAAATGGGGCCAGGGTCTAATTAAGCGGGGCAGGGGACTGGATAAGGGTGACAGACACTGGGTATGATTAGGGGGAAGGGGACTGGATAAGGGTGACACTGGGTATGATTAACCCCTTAAGGACCGGGCTCATTTTCACCTTAAGGACCAGGCCATTTTTTGGAAATCTGACCAGTGTCACTTTAAGTGCTAATAACTTTAAAACGCTTTGACTTATCCAGGCCATTCTGAGATTGTTTTTTCGTCACATATTGTACTTCATGACACTGGTAAAATGAAGTCAAAAAAATTATTTTTTTTCCACAAAAAAATACCTAATTTACCAAAAATTTGGAAAAATTTGCAAATTTCAAAGTTTCAGTTTCTCTACTTCTGTAATACATAGTAATACCCCAAAAAATTGTGATGACTTTACATTCCCCATATGTCTACTTCATGTGTGAATTGTTTTGGGAATGATATTTTATTTTTTGGGGATGTTATAAGGCTTAGAAGTTTAGAAGCAAATCTTGAAATTTTTCAGAAATTTACAAAAACTAAATTTTTAGGGACCAGTTCAGGTCTGAAGTCGATTTGCGAGGCTTACATAATAGAAACCACCCAAAAATGACCCCATCTAAGAAACTACACCCCTCAAGGTATTCAAAACTGATTTTGCATACATTATTAACCCTTTAGGTGTTGCACAAGAGTTATTGGCAAATGGGGAGGAAATTTGAGAATTTAATTTTTTTGTCTAATTTTTCATTTTAACCCATTTTTTCCACTAACAAAGCAAGGGTTAACAGCCAAACAAGACTGTATCTTTATTGCCCTGACTCTGCCGTTTACAGAAACACCCAATATGTGGCCGTAAACTACTGTACGGCCACACAGCGGGGCGTAGAGGGAAAGGTGCGCCGTATGGTTTTTGGAAGGCTGATTTTTATGGACTGGTTTTTTGACACCATGTCCCATTTGAAGCCCCCTGATGCACCCCTAGAGGAGAAACTCCCTAAAAGTGACCCCATCTAAGAAACTACACCCCTCAAGGTATTCAAAACTGATTTCACATACGTCGTTAACCCTTTAGGTGTTGCACAAGAGTTATTGGCAAATGGGGATGAAATTTGAGAATTTCATTTTTTTGCCTAATTTTCAATTTTAACCCATTTTTTCCACTAACAAAGCAAGGGTTAACAGCCAAACAAGACTGTATCTTTATTGCCCTGACTCTGCTGTTTACAGAAACACCCCATATGTGGCCGTAAACTACTGTACGGGCACACAGTAGGGCGTAGAGTGAAAGGTGCGCCGTTTGGTTTTTGGAAGGCTGATTTTGCTGGACTGTTTTTTTGACACCATGTCCCATTTGAAGCCCCCCTGATGCACCCCTAGATTATAAACTCCATAAAAGTGACCCCATCTAAGAAACTACACCCCTCAAGGTATTCAAAACTGATTTTACAAACGTTGTTAACCCTTTAGGTGTTGCACAAGATTTAATGGAAAATAGAGACACAATTTCAAAATTTCAAATTTTTGGCAGATTTTCCATTTTAATATTTTTTTTCCAGTTACAAAGCAAGGGTTAACAGCCAAACAAAACTCATTATTTATGGCCCTGATTCTGTAGTTTACAGAAACACCCCATATGTGGTCGTAAACTGCTGTACGGGCACACGGCAGGGCGCAGAAGGAAAGGAATGCCATACGGTTTTTGGAAGGCAGATTTTGCTGGACTGGTTTTTTTGACACCATGTCCCATTTGAAGCCCCCCTGATGCACCCCTAGAGTGGAAACTCCAAAAAAGTGACTCCATTTTAGAAACTACGGGATAGGGTGGCAGTTTTGTTGGTACTAGTTTAGGGTACATATGATTTTTGGTTGCTCTATATTACACTTTTTGTGCAGCAAGGTAACAAGAAATAGCTTTTTTGGCACGTTTTTTTTTTTGTTATTTACAACATTCATCTGACAGGTTAGATCATGGGGTAATTTTATAGAGCAGGTTGTCACGGACGCGGCGATACCTAATATGTATACATTTTTTTTTATTTATGTAAGTTTTATACAATGATTTCATTTTTAAAACCAAAAAAATGTTTTTTGTCTCCATAGTCTAAGAGCCATAGTTTTTTCAGTTTTTGGGCGATTATCTTGAGTAGGGTCTCATTTTTTGCGGGATGAGATGACTGTTTGATTGGCACTATTTTGGGGTGCATATGACTTTTTGATCGCTTGCTATTACACTTTTTGTGACGTAAGATGGCAAAAAATGGCTTTTTTTACACTGTTTTTATTTTTATTTTTTTACGGTGGTCATCTGAGGGGTTAGGTCATGTGATATTTTTATAGAGCCGGTCGATACGGACGCGGCGATACCTAATATGTATACTTTTTTTTTATTTATGTAAGTTTTACACAATGATTTCATTTTTGAAACAAAAAAAAATCATGTTTTAGTGTTTCCATAGTCTAAGAGCCATAGTTTTTTCAGCTTTTGGGCTATTATCTTGAGTAGGGTCTCATTTTTTGCGGGATGAGATGACGGTTTGATTGGTACTATTTTGGCGTACATGCGACTTTTTTGATCACTTTTATTACCTTTTTTGGGAAGTAAGGTGGGCAAAATTTCAATTTTCTCATAGTTTTTATTTTTTTATTTTTATGGCGTTCACCGTGCGGGGAAAGTAACATGACCATTTTATAGATCAGGTCGTTACGGACGCGGCGATACCTAATATGTGTAGTTTATTTTATTTTTTTAATTTTTATTCAGTGATAAATGTTTTTTTTTTTATCTTAACTTTTTTCACTTTTTTTTTTACATTTTTTTGACCCAGACCCGCTTGGTTCTTGAAGATCCAGTGGGTCTGATGTCTGTATAATACAGTACAGAACAATATATATTGTTCTGTACTGTATTTTACTTACACTGAACAGATCTATGCTTTCAGCATAGATCTGTTCAGCACCATGGACAGCAGGACGCCTGAGCAGGCGTCCTGTTGCCATGGGAACCCTCCCCGTCTGCTCAGAACTTCGCAGACGGGGAAGGGTAAGCACGGGGCTAAGGGGTGCTCTCTGGGTGCTCTCTCCCTCTCCATCGGGGGGCTGCAAAGGCACAGCAGCCCCCCGATGGAGAGGGAGGGAGCTCCCTGACCGATGACAGATAACTTTTTCCATACAGCGGTCCGTACGGACCGCGGTATGGAAAGGGTTAAACGGCTGACATCTTCACAGATGTCAGCCGTTTATACCAGGGTGCCAGCAATGTGCTGGCACCCTGGTACAACCACTAGACACCAACGATCGTTCATGGGGAGGCGGGCGGGGGATCGCGATCCCGCCTGCCGCACCGCCCGCCTCCCGCAACGCCCCCACCGCCTGCGACACCCCCCCCGCACCACCCGCCGGCATCAAATCATGCAGGGGTGCAGGGGGGGGTGAAAAATAAAGATTATAGGCACTCAAAAGTTTCTGATCCCCGCGGTCAGGGACCGCGGGCATCAGAAACTGCAAAAAGCGCAGCAAACCGCAGGTCTGAATTGACCTGCAGTTTGCTGCGATCGCCGACACGGGGGGGTCACATCACCCCCCCTGGCGTTGTCACAGGATGCCGGCTGAAGGATTTCAGCCGAAATCCCGTTCCGTTTAACCCCTCGGGCGCCGGAATCCCGATTTAAAAGTCAGGACGTACCGGTACGTCCTTGGTCCTTAAGGACTCGGGAAATAGGGCGTACCGGTACGTCCTATGTCCTTAAGGGGTTAAGGGGCAGGGGACTGGCTTTGGTTGACACTGGGTATGATTAAGGGGAGCAGGGTCTAATTGAGGGGGCAGGGGACTGGGTAAGGGTGACACTGGGTATGATTAAGAAGGGCAGGGGACTGGGTAAAGGTGACAGGGTATGATTAAGGGGGCAGGGGACTGGCTCTATGTGACACTGGGTATGATTAAGGGGGGCAGGGGACTGGGCAAAGGTGACAGGGTATGATTAAGGGGGGCAGGAGACTGGCTATGGGTGACACTGGGTATGATTAGGGCCCTTAATCATACCCAGTCCCCTGCCCCCCTTAATCATACCCTGTCACCTTTACCCAGTCCCCTGCCCTTCTTAATCATACCCAGTGTCACCCTTACCCAGTCCCCCAGTATGATTAAGGGGAGCAGGGGACTGGGCAAAGGTGACAGGGTATGATTAAGGGGGGCAGGAGACTGGCTATGGGTGACACTGGGTATGATTGTACGTGTTTGCACTTGCACTTAAATTATCTGTACTGTATTTTTCGCCCTATAAGACGCACCGGCCCATAAGACGCACCTAGGTTTTTGAGGCGGAAAATAATAAAAAAAAAATTTTTAACCAAAAGGTGTGCTTTTGGTGGGTTTTGAACTAATGGTGGTCTGTGGATAACACTATTATGGGGGATCTGTGGATGACGCACTGTTATGGGGGTCTGTGGATGGCGCACTGTTATGGAGTATCTGTGGGTGACACTGTTATGGGGGATCTGTGGGTGACACTGTTATGGGGGATCTGTGGGTGACACTGTTATGGGGGATCTGTGGGTGACACTGTTATGGGGGATCTGTTGGTGACACTTATGGGGGATCTGTGGGTGACACTGTTATGGGTGGCATCTGTGGATGACACATATATAGCATCTTATGCTATGTGTCATCCACAGATCCCCCCCCCCCCCCATAATAGTGTTACTGCGGTGTGAATGACCCCCAATACAGGGGGTGGGGGTTGCATCTGGTTTTATAATGACAGCGGGGCCCATGCAGTGACTGTATTCTACTACACGGGCCCCGCTCACTGTATATAATCTTATCTATAATTGTAGGCATTGTTAATATATAAAATATATATAAAAGTTCAGGGTAATCAGCGCCTGTATACTTACAAGCGCTCGTAGCAGAGAGGAGGGAGGAGGCAGGCCGGGAGGACGGGCGCTGGCAGCGTGAGTCACTACGTCATGCGCCCACGCCGCCTGCTTCATTCATAAAGTGGGCGGCGCAGGCGCGTGACGTAGTCACTCACACTGCCAGCGCCCGTCCTCCCGGCCTGCCTCCTCCCTCCTCTCTGCTACGAGCACTTGTAAGTATACAGGCGCTGATTACCCTGAACTATATTAACAATGCCTACAAATATAGATAAGATTATATACAGTGAGCGGGGCCCGTGTAGTAGAATACAGTCACTGCATGGCATCGCGGCGCAGCGTATCATTAAAAATTCGGAAAAATGCAGCATTCGCCCCATAAGACGCACTGCTATTTCCCCCCAACACTTTTGGGGGGGAGGGGGGGAAAGTGCGTCTTATAGGGCGAAAAATACGGTAATTTAAAAAAACTGTTTGTTACAAAGATTGTTTTCCTCTTTGTGTATGTTTAGGTAAACAGGGTGCCTGATTAGCTCGCACAGGGCGCCTGAATACCTAAGGCCAGCCCTGCCTGACAGCCTACAGCAGAGCATGATGGGAGTTGTAGTTTTATAACAGCTGGGGGGCCGCAGGTTGAGCGTCCCTGTCATAGATGAATGCATTAGGGTCTATGAGAGAAGCAATCTTATGATTGCTTGTTAAAGTTCCCTGTGGGAGCTATAAAAAAGTGTAAAAAAAAAAATGCTTTAGAAAAAAATAATCTAATCACCCACTTTCCCCACAATAAAAATAAAAATATATACGGGTATCACCGTGTGCAAAAACGTCTGTACTATTAAAATATAAAAATATTTATACCATATGGCAAACTGCAAAATGGAAAAGTAAAAATGGCCGATTTACTGTTTTTTGGTGACTTCAGCTCCCGCAACAAAATTTAATAAAAAGTGATCAAAAAGTCATACACACCCCAAAATGGTATCAATGAAATTGCCCAGATTGCCGTGCAAAAAAATGAGCTCCGTACACATATGGGTCAGAATATGGCGATGAAAAGAAAAATCTAATTATATATATTTTTTTTCAGTATTAAGGCTAGGGCTACACGGTGACGAAAGTGGGTACAACTACATTGCAACATTGATAGTCTATAGTGTCATACTGTGACATGCTGCGATTGTGATGCGAGAGTTGCACAAAAACCCAACTTGGATGGACTCTTTGTGACTTTCGCAGCATGTCGCAATGCGACACCATTGGCTATCACTATAAAAAATGTGGCGCGACACATGCCGCTGCGTGGCCCTAGCCTAAAACACAAGAAAAATAATACAAATGTGGTATTGCCGTAATTGTACTTACCCCGGAGAATGAAAGTAACAGGTCAGTTTTACTGCAAAGATAATGCTGTAAAAACAAAACCCATAAAAATGTGGCGGAACTGTATTTTTTTTCCAATTTCACCCAATTTGGATTTTTTTTTTCCAGCTCCCCACTACTTCATATGCAATATTAAATGGAGTCATTAGAAAGTACAACTTGTCCCGCAAAAAAAACAAGCCTCAATACGGCTATGTGAACGGGAAAATAAAAAAAGTTATGGATCCGAAAAGGCGGGGAGTAAAAAATGAGACCGCAATAATAAAAAAACCTCCGGGGGTCAAAGGGTTAAACGTGGGGCAAAAATATGATGTGAACAGCCCCTAAGCCATTACATTTTTTTCCTGTTGTTTTTTTGTGGCACTTTTTTTTCCAGCTGTTTATTCTGTTTATTTTTCCTATCGAGAAGTCTATAAGAAAATACCTGAAAAAAGCCATACCCACAGCATGCTGCAAAATATTTAAACTAAAAATAAAAAACAGCTCAGGGGGACCGCAATGGGTAGCCCCTGTGCGCCCAGTTATGCAAATCTCCTCCTGGGCTGGCGGGAAGACAATATCGTCTTCAATGAACCGTGCGAACGATGGACTCCCCATATCTTATTTTGGGGGCGATACATCGATGATATCCTGATCTTGTGGGATGGGTCTGTCGAATTATTTAAGGCATTTATTCAGCAACTTAATATTAACGACATAGGCCTTAGGTTCACCCACGAGATCAATAGTCGATGTATCGCCTTCCTTGATATCCTCATTACCAAGAAAAATGGAGAATTATGTACTGAGACTTACCGCAAACCTACATCCACCAACAGCCTCTTAAGGTGGGATAGTTATCACTCCCTAAGTTTGAAAAAAGGCATACCGAAGGGTCAATACCTTCGTATACGAAGGAATTGTTCTTCACTGCAAACTTTTAAGACACAAGCAGGGGACCTTCGGACTCGTTTCTCCCAACGTGGTTATCCATCAGAAACCCTCAGGGACGCCTTTCACCATTCCCCGGACAGAGATGGACACACCCTGTTGCATAATATCCCAAGTGTAAAACGTGAGGATGACGACTTGCGTATCAATTATACATTTGATGAGCAAAACTGTCGGGTACAGGGCATTTTGAAACGATATTGGGGGATTCTGCGATCGGACCCTGATATCGGAGATCTCATCCCTCCACGACCACTGATTACATACAGGAGAGGGAGATCGATTGGTGACCGGCTTATGCATAGCCACTATGTGAGACCACGCCCAAGTGGTACCTGGCTGGACCGCAAACCCCTTGGGACCTTCAAATGTGGCAATGGGTGTACTTGCTGTCCTTTTATTCGTAAATCATCTACTTTTTGCAGTGTCTCTACTAATAAAATTTATCAAATTAGGGACTTTGCAAACTGTAAGACACAGGGTGTGGTCTATCTCTGTACATGTACCTGTCCGCTCAACTATGTTGGGAAGACGAAAAGGGAACTTCGACGGAGGGTGGGCGACCATTTGAGCGACATCAATCATAAACGGGATAAACCTATTGCTCGACATGTTACTGAATTCCATCAGGGAGACCCCAGAGCTATTGTTTTTCAAGTCATTGAGGTTGTACGTAAATCCGCTCGTGGCGGTGACTGGGACAAACAAATTCTACGTAAAGAGGCTCAATGGATCCACCGTCTCAAAACGGTGTCTCCCTCTGGTCTAAATGAACAAATATCTTTTGCCTGCTTTCTCTGAGAAGACACCTCTGCGTAACTACTTAGGTGTTTCATTTATCTTGCCTCTTTTGTATATTTATCTACGCAAATTCATCTGCCTTTTTCATCAGACCAAAATAGGTCTAGTGCGTTTTATTGTCATCTATGGGGATTCGTGGGTTATTGGTTATTACATCCTTGGCCCCCGTTTATATTATCCTCTTTCTATACATGCATACCTTCTGTGTTAATTGTCCCTCTGGCCCCTATTATAGGTTGTCCAATTGAATCATAATAATCTAACTAATAATGATATTGACTCCATACTACATGCCTCAGCCCCGCAGGTCATGGTATATACTTTGTGCAATGTTGCGCCTTTAATTTGAGTAGTAATTCCTTTTGCTGATGCGCAGTGCCTGTGGAGCGCTATTTGCGTTCCACATACCGGAAGTACGTCAGTGGTGGAACGCATTTTGCGTTCCAAATACCGGAAGTGATGTATCGTCACTTTCGTTTTTTTGATTTTTGAGCGGCGGCACCTGGAAAGTGGCGTTTGTATAAAGCTATGGTCAGTTTGGACATTCCTTGCACCTCTTATCATCTAGGCGGCCAGTATCTGGGACATCACTACCAGTTTATTACTTGTCCCCTGGGGAACCATCGCTACCTGTTGGGGGAAACTCGTCGGGACGTTATTTAATATCCATGTGGTCTTTTTTTAGGGACATACAGGGCACATTAGGGTGAGCCGCCGATTGAGTGGGGTCGCCCTTTTCGGGGCGAGTGCTCCACAGTTAGGTAGGGAGACCCCTAGGGATACTGAGGGATATACCTTACCAGACCTTCACTCAGCTGGCTTCAACTATACCACCTCCGCATCTTTTTAGTTATTACCGGCATCCAGGTGAAAAATAATTTCTTATCATCGACTATTGACATCTTTCCACCCGTGATCACCACTAATCCATACCTGGTACCGTGAGTAAACTAGCACATGGCTGCCAAACAGTTATATCTATTCTGTTAAAGAGGACCTTTCACTACTGTAGAAACTAAAAACTAACTAGATCAGTGGGCAGAGCGGCGCCCAGGGGTCCCCCTGCACTTACTAGTATGTCTGGGCGCCGCTCCGTTCGCCCGGTATAGGCTCCGGTGTCTGCACTCCCTCTGACTGATTTCTTGTATGAGGCGTGTCCCTTGCTGCAGCGCTGGCCAATCGCAGCGCACAGCTCATAACCAGACACCGGAGCCTATACCAGGCGTCATCTTTGTCACTGGGCATGCGCCGAGCCCAGTGACGTCAGATGCTCGCTCTTCCCTCAGTCAGCCTGGTGAGGAAGCGCAGAGGATTGCCGATCGGCTGCTGCACCCTGCGTTTTCTCCAGCCTGCCTGCCTGCCATAGTGAAGCCAGCCAGCGATTTCCTTCCCCACCCTCCCTCCTGGAAAGAAATCCTTATTTTTTTGGAGAAAATAGGTATTATTATACGCAGGGTACAGCAGCCGATCGGCAATCCTATGCGCTTCCTCACCAGGCTGACTGAGGGAAGAGCGAGCATCTGACGTCACTGGGCTCGGCGCATGCCCAGTGACGAGGATGAAGCTCCTGCCCTCAGTCTCCTGCAGATCGCACTGGCGCAGCCCTCAGTGGGTACTGCGCCTGCGCGAGAGTACGTTCGGCCGTGAGGGAGGGGGAGGAGAGGGATGAGAGGCTGTGGGCGGTTAGGCAGTCGGAAGGAAGGCGTTTTGTGCACCGAATGAGGGGCGGTACTGGGCACACTAAAGCAAACATAACGCCCCTCTGGGCACCTTCAGGGACAATTTACATAAACATAAAAGTCATTTTTATCATAAACTACTGGACGGATTACAAGATATAAGCTGTGCTGCATGACTGCTTTAAAATCGGATTTTCGGTTAGGGGAGGTGACAGAATCCCTTTAAGTATGTTTAGTCGTCTGTTACTATAGGTTATTAATTCCTAACATCAGGTATCTGGTTGTTTTGTTACTGGTGCCCTGTGCCCCCTATCCATTCAAATGTGTTTCTATGTATCTAGCTATCATTGTTAGAGATACCTTTGGATTGATTACTAAATCACGCCTATCTTTATATCTGCACACATATATGCACTATTTGTTTTGAGGGAATATCTATTTTATTATCGTATTTAATAAAAATGATATTTTAAGGGTAATTTACTTCTGTGACCTTCTACTTATTTGCCCTAATTAGTGGAATAAAAATAAAAAAGCCAAAGGGCAAAAAAAGCTAGGGAACTATTAAAACACCAAAAAACTTAGTGGGGGAGATTTATCAAGGTTTTAATGCCATAATAGTGGTGTTAAAAAGTCACAGGTTGTGACCATATTTGCGTCATAATTTGCGACTATGTAAGCTTTTCACTACTTTTTAAAAGTGCAGAGGAAGGATGTGGGGCTTAGTGGGAGGACATGGCCTACTGGATTTATTATAATTAGTATAATTCCCGTGCTGTTTGTAGGGCATTTTATATTTTTATATTGCTCAACATGTAACATGTGGAGGCAGTGGCTTGTACAGGTGAAGCTCTTGATTTCAATGGGCTTTCACCCATACAAGCCATGTGGCCTAGATGCGGTTTTACCATGCAGTCCAAAAAGTCCAATGTATATATACCCTTAGGCCTCATGCACATTTTCCTTTTACGTTCCGTTTTTTGCGTTCCGTATACGGACCGTATACAGAACTATTTATTTAATGGGTCCGCAAAAAAAAAAGCAATGTACTCCTTATGCATTCTGTTTCCGTATTTCCGTTACGTTCAAAGATATAGAACATGTCCTATTATTGTCCGCATAACGGACAAGGATAGTACTGTTCTATTAGAGGCCAGATGTTCCGTTCCGCAAAAAATTTAATGCACACAGATGTCAACCGTATTTTTTGCGGATCCGTTTTTTGTCGGACCGCTAAACACTGAAAAAGCCATACGGTCGTGTGCAATAAGCCTTACTCCAGTAGTGGACAAACTGGACAGCATTTCTAGACAATGGAGGGAATGTATTAATTTCATACTCCAGTCTTAAAAAAAAAATAATACTTTTACTGGAGCAAAATGCACCAAATTTATTACAGGGCATCTGTCAGCAGATTTGTACCTATAAAACTGGCTGACCTGTTACATGTGCACTTGGCAGCTGAAGACATCTGTGTTGGTCCCATCTTCATATGTGCCCGCATTACTGAGAAATATGATGCTTTGATATATGCAAATGAGCCTCTAGGAGCAACGGGGGCGTTGTCATTACACTTAGAGGCTCTGCTCCCCCTCTGCAACTGCTGCACCTTATCCACTTTGGTTGACAGGACCAGGCAGTGAAAACGTTATCACACCTGACCCTGTCAATCAAAGTGCAGAGGGCTCGGCAGTTGCAGACAGATGCCCTTTTAGATACTGATACGTCTCACTGATATCGGGAGGTCCATGCACCAGAAAAGGAAATCGATGCCAGCTGGGAGATGGCATAGATTTCAGCTGTAATTTCTGCCAGTTTCCTGTTATAAATATTGGTAAATCTGTGGGGAGTATTAGGCCCCACCGTTTCTGGCCACACCTCACCCTTTAAAAAAAAATAAGTGACACAGTGTAAGCGCTCATGCACACAAACCTATTTTCTTTCTGCTTCCGTTCGTTTTTTTTTTAGGCGGACCATATGCGGAACCATTCACTTCAATGGGGCTGTAGAAAATACAGAAGTTACTTCGTGTGCATTCTGTTTCCGTTTGTCCGCATGGCCGTTCTGCAAAAAAGTAGTGCATGTCCTATTATTCAAATCAAATACGGAAACCATACGGATATGTTTTGTGCAATAACGGAACGGAAGAGGACTTAAATCAGAGGGGAAGAAAACCTCAGATACGGAACAACGGATCAGTGAAAAAGGGACCGCAAAACAACGTCGTGTGCATGAGCCCTAAAAGTCACACATTTTTGTGCAATTCCCTTTTTGCCTCCACTACTCTGGTGCAGGGTCTTGATAAATTCCCCCCTTATTAAAGGGGTGGTTCACCTTTTTTTTTTTGGGGGGGGGGGGGGGGTGGGAGTGGGTAGAGCCCAATCCCTCCTGGCCAGACTTGCAAAAGGGAGGCATATTGGCTCCCCGCCCCTTGGTTTCGGCTTCGGGTGTCCTGCTGCCTCACTCAGGTCAATGACTGGCCACAGAGGTGACCTGGCCCCTGCTGGCCTCCATTCATACCTATGGGTGCGCACAGTTATTTTCAGCAGTCCCATTGAAATATTGTGAAGTGCACTGCACAAGCACGGCCACCGCTCCGTTCACTTCTATCGGCTATTTTCGTTGATCCCATAGGAATGAAAGGACGACAGCTGCACATGCGCTGTGCACCCTCCTTGACTTTGAGGGCTCCGTTCTAAAGAGGTGGGACCTATCAGACATTGGGGGCATATCCTGGCAATATGCCCCCAATGTATCAGGTGAGACCACCCCTTTACGACCTAAAACAGGCTGGTCACTAAGGGGTTACAGACAACAAAGCTACAGAAGAGCGGCTGGGACTGATATCACTGAGACTGAGGGAAGTGTGCAGCCCTCCAGACCTAGGGGTATCTGTAATTGTATATACTGTAGTTATGTATTGTTTTTATTATGTACTCCCATGTACTGGCCGTGTATTCCAGTCGGAGGAGGTATGATTGGCAATGGTTGGCAGGAACAGGGCTTGAGCCACTTGAGAAGGCCATCGGCATTGCAATCCCAAATACGTTGGCAGTGACTATTCTCTGTATCTTTTCCATAGCATTCTCCTTATGTTGTAAATCCTTAGCATGCCACCTACTCCAGTCAGCAAGGAATACGACCAGTGGACAATGGCAACTCACCCATCTTGGAGGAATGACTACATCAGGAGTCTCAAACTAGACCGGATATATGGGCCGCACATACAGTTGCAAGAAATAGTATGTGAACCCTTTGCAATGATATGGATTTCTGCACAAATTGGTCATAAAATGTGATCTGATCTTTATCTAAGTCACAACAATAGACAATCACAGTCTGCTTAAACTAATAACACACAAAGAATTAAATGTTACCATGTTTTTATTGAACACACCATGTAAACATTCACAGTGCAGGTGGAAAAAGTATGTGAACCCCTAGACTAATGACATCTCCAAGAGCTAATTGGAGTGAGGTGTCAGCCAACTGGAGTCCAATCAATGAGATGAGATTGGAGGTGTTGGTTACAGCTGTCCTGCACTATAAAAAACACACACCAGTTCTGGGTTTGCTTTTCACAAGAAGCATTGTCTGATGTGAATGATGCCTCGCACAAAAGAGCTCTCAGAAGACCTACGATTAAGAATGGTTGAAATGCATAAAGCTGGAAAAGGTTATAAAAGTATCTCCAAAAGCCTTGCTGTTCATCAGTCCACGGTAAGACAAATTGTCTATAAATGGAGAAAGTTCAGCACTGCTGATACTCTCCCAAGGAGTGGCCGTCCTGTAAAGATGACTGCAAGAGCACAGCGCAGACTGCTCAATGAGGTGAAGAAGAATCCTAGAGTGTCAGCTAAAGACTTACAAAAGTCTCTGGCATATGCTAACATCCCTGTTAGCGAATCTCCGATACCATGGGAGGATACCACAGAGGAAGCCACTGCTGTCCAAAAAAAACATTGCTGCACGTTTACAGTTTGCACAAGAGCACCTGGATGTTCTACAGCAGTACTGGCAAAATATTCTGTGGACAGATGAAACCAAAGTTGAGTTGTTTGGAAGAAACACACAACACTATGTGTGGAGATAAAGAGGCACAGCACACCAACATCAAAACCTCATCCCAACTGTGATGTATGGTGGTGGGGGCATCATGGTTTGGGGCTGCTTTGCTGCATCAGGGCCTGGACGGATTGCTATCATTGAAGGAAAAATGAATTCCCAAGTTTATCAAGACATTTTGCAGGAGAACTTAAGGTCATCTGTCCACCACCTGAAGCTCAACAGAAGATGGGTGTTGCAACAGGACAACGACCCAAAGCATAGAAGTAAATCAACAACAGAATGGCTTAAACAGAAGAAAATACGCCTTCTGGAGTGGCCCAGTCAGAGTCCTGACCTCAACCCGATTGAGATGCTGTGGCATGACCTCAAGAAAGCGATTCACACCAGACATCCCAAGAATATTGCTGAACTGAAACAGTTCTGTAAAGAGGAATGGTCAAGAATTACTCCTGACCGTTGTGCACGTCTGATCTGCAACTACAGGAAAAGTTTGGTTGAAGTTATTGCTGCCAAAGGAGGTTCAACCAGTTATTAAATCCAAGGGTTCACATACTTTTTCCACCTGCACTGTGAATGTTTACATTATGTGTCCAATAAAAACATGGTAACATTTAATTCTTTGTGTGTTATTAGTTTTAGCAGACTGTGATTGTCTATTGTTGTGACTTAGATGAAGATCAGATCACATTTTATGGATTTCTGCACAAATTGGTCATATCATTCCAAAGGGTTCACATACTTTTTCTTGCAACTGTAGAAGACATTTCCAGTTGATGGGCCGCGTTCATTTCAAATACAATACAGATGTATACACAGCGGTGAAGTGCTGTACTCACAGCCCACACAGGATCCCCGCTGTTCAGTATTACAGGCATGTTTTGTGTGTACTGCTGTAGCTTCTATACTGCGCTGTTGACTAATGAGAAGCGCTCATTACTACAGGACACGGAGCGGTGAGTATGTTATCACTAGCAATGCGCTCGTTTTACTCACCGCTCCCTGCACCTCCTGTCCTGTAGTAATGAGCACTTCTCATTAGTCAACAGAGCAGTATAGAAGCTGCGCAAGAGTGCACCTTCTATGCGAACACTAGTGGGCCGCAGATAACGCATACAACCCGCGGGCCACGTGTTTGATACCCCAGGACTAGATCCTTGCTAAAGGGGTCGTCTGCTTTTGCTATATTGATGACCTAGCTTCAGAATAGGTAATTAATATCAGTTCGGCGGGGACTCGACAGCCACCAGCACCCCTGCTGATCAGCTGTATGAGGACATGGTAGCCTTGGTACAGTTGCTGCCTCCTCTTCATTGTTTACCTGCTCACCACTGACATTGCCGCGGCAAGCGGTAATTACAGCTCCAACGTCCCATTCACTTTAATTGAATGGCTCCCTCTGATTCACTTGAACAGGAAGGATCCATCACACTGAAGTGAATGGGATGGCGTAGTTGTAATTACAGATATTGACGAGGATAGGTCATCAATATAGCATTATAGCAAAAGCAGACAACCCCTTTAAATCTCTCATAGCTGTGTTTTTCCTGCCTAAATTTCTCCCAGTGTTGTTGGGTCAGTTTATTTTTCGCTGCCAATGGCAATGCGTTCTGCCCAGTTAGGGTGGGCTCATTGGGCCCTGTCAGTTATATGACCCATGGTTCAGGCACAAATTATGGGTCCCTTGGGAATGAGTTTCTGGGACCCACCAAATGCCTCCAGCTTTTTGAATTGAAAATACTCATTTTATATTGACTTGACCATCGGATACGTCACACATATATTTGAGTAGACAATGCTGGCATCCTAAAGCTTGAGCTGATGGCTGAGATGTTCTGATTTAAAGTGTTATTCATTAGTAAAATGTGCTAAGTCGCATATATTGCATGTATATATTATTAATAATTATTATTGCACTGTGTTGTGCCCCCCTACAGGGCTGTGAGAACCATCTTCTTTAGGCTTTACATCCACTGCCACTTTAACCATGAGGCATGCTAGACTTGGCACAAGTGACTTAGTGGAGTAGAGGGGTAGAGCAGGGCAGCTTCCCACCTAATGGTTCTGCATTTTCCCCAGATGATGAGGCCCACTGAACAGTGATGGTACTGGAGCGGAGCAGCAACAAGCCCATACCCTGTTGGCAGAGAACCAGTCCAGATAGTGAGTAGAAGGAACCTGCTACCACAGCTGTTATGTTCAAACCTTGTACCTCTGCAAGTCATTTCAGAAACTGTTGAGTGTACACCTCTGCCTGTCATATGAGAAACTGTTATGATTGTATGCCTTTGCTTCTTAGATGAGAAACTGTTATGATTGTATGCCTCTGCTTGTCAGATGAGAAACTGTTGTACTTATGTGCCAGTAAAGTGGGAAGATAGATATACCATATGATGCTCAAATAGCATGTAGTATTTAAATAATGTTCCCATTAAAGGCTCACATTAAGGTGCATTTACATGGGGCATTTTTGACTGCATGGCTGACTCTGCATCAGTTGAACTCCCAACTTGTGCCTAGAAATGAAAGGGTCCATATTCGATCCGCAAAAAATGCAGATCGGAAGCAGGCTGAAAATACGATTGTCTGCATGAGGCCTCACAGTGGGAGAGCAGCCATCACTGCCTGTATCTTGCCACATCCTAATCTTCATGCATGTACGTGGAACTTGTTATGAAGTCAATAGGAAAACCTCAGAACTGGGATGGATTGGGCAAAACATAATTTTAAACTGAATAGTGTAAATTGGATTTCTCTCTAGAGTCATCAAAACCACAGTGAGTGGTAAGTGTGAATCCCTAGGACCCGTAGACAAGGGGAGAAATGGAATTATGTCATACCACTACCAACCACTAGATGGCTCTTCTTACAACACTACTCCATCTTCAAAGGGACCTTGCTTGACTTTTTTCAACACAGTCAAAACCTGTAACAAGCTGCACCAAATATAAAAAGAGTAAAGAAATTGTATTTCTTTCAAGCTCGCAGTGGATGACTCAAATTCAGCAGCAGGTTTCTCTGAAATCCACCACCGCAAAAAACGATATCTGCACTAGAAGGCCAAAGGTTGGCCATCCCTGTTTACGCCATATGGGAACATACCCCAACACTGTCACAGTTAAAATTCATATCAGTTGTGATGTACACAGTGCACACTTCCATCCTTAGCCGTGCAATGTGTGTTGCAGTGAAAGTTGCCATGTAGCCCCATCCTTAACCCCTGCAGCCACAATGACGTATCTGTATTTCATTGTGGCTGCAGGGTATGTATGCCTGCTTCAGACATGGTGGATGCCGGCTGTATAATACAGTAGGCATCCGGCCGCAAAGACCGGAATCGGCAATGACGCCGATCCTGGTAATTAAACCTCTCAGATGCCGCAGTCAATAGCAATTGCGACATCTGTGGGGTAAGTCAGAAGGAGGGGCCTCCCTCTGCCTTGCGATCGGAGGCCTTGCAGCAAAATCAAGGGTCGAAAATCGGATACCATGACAGCCTTGGGCCTGCTTAAAGGGAACCTGTCAAGTTGAACATGGTGTCTGAGCAGACAGCAGGATTTTATAGAGCAGGATGAGCTGAACAGATTAATATATAGTTTTATGGGAAAAGATTCAATATAACTTGTAATTTATACATTTATATTCTTGCTCATTCTGGGCTTTGCAGTCCAGGAGGCGGTCCTATCAGTGATTGACAGCCTTCCCTCTATGACTGTGTATACCGATAGCTGTCAATCACTGATAGGACCACCTCCTGGACTGCAAAGCTCAGAATGAGCAGAAATATAAATGAGTAAAATACACGTTATACTGAATGTTTTCCTATCAAAAATCTGCTCAGCTCCTCTTGTTTTATAATATGCTGCCTGTAGATTACTTAGCATTTTCATGGTAACAGGTTTCCTTTAAGATCATCAGGGCTGTCATGGTTAACTGCCTCTAAATCTGTGTGCGAGGCACGGCTCAGCAGGCAGTGTCAGAATCCCATACACCATAATAGTTCTCCTTCAGACCTCGTCCACATTTCTGTGTCATTTTCAAGTCCATGAAAAAAGCGTCATTGTTTTATCCGTGAAGATGTCCGTGTGTCCAATCTTACTATCCGTATGTCATCCGTAATCCACGGACATTGCTCAGCTGAAAATTAATTTCCAGAGCATCTCCTACCAGTCTTCAGTGAAAAACAGACACTACATAACTGGTACAGATGTAAGACAGCTTCCTTGCTGGCGTAGATTTAGACCATTTTCTACGCCTAAAACAGGTGTAGAAAATGATGACTGAGACATCCCCTTCCCTGCCCACTTTTTTTTAGATCTGGTGTGAGCGGGGAAAAGTCGCAGATTGTAGCGCAAATAACCTTTGCTCCACAAGCTGCGCCAGAAATACGCCTAATATAGGCGCATTTCTGATTGTAAATTACCCCCTATATGTATTTGGTATTGCTGTAATCGTATTGACCAGAGAGTAAACTTATTGTGTTATTTAAGCCAAAATATGAACGCCGCAAAAACATAAAAACTCCTTGGCAGTATTGCTGTTTCCCCCCATCCCCCTACCAGAAAGAATTAATAAAAGTTAATCAGTAAATTATGTGTACCCTAAAATGGCACCATTAAAAACTACAAAAAACAAGCCCTCATACAGCTACATAGACAGATAGGTCTTGGAATGAAAAAATCTTTTGCTCGGGAAAGCCCAAAACAGGCTGGTCATTTTAGGGGTTAAAGAAATGTTGAATAACTAGGTGCCATTTCCTTTTATTTTTACTTTTCGGAAAAGTAACCTAAGGCTTACATGCGTATTAATAATAATAATAATAATACCTTATATTGTTTTATTCTTACAATCTTTATGGCAGAATTGGAAGTCTGAATAAGTGATCCCATAGAGTAGTGTTGGATGTTTTGTGACTCGCACTGTGATCCTGTTAACTTCTATGGGATCACTGCTAATCCGCGATCCTGGCTGGGACCGCTGGCGCTCTGTAGCCATAGTCTAAAGCAGTGTTTCCCAACCAGTGTGCCTCCAGCTGTTGCAAAACTACAACTCCCAGCATGCCCGGAACCAGTGTGCCTCCAGCTGTTGCAAAACTACAACTCCCAGCATGCCCGCACAGCCAAGGGCTGTCCGTCCGGGCATGCTGGGAGTTGTAGTTTTGCAACAGCTGGAGGCACACTGGTTGGGAAACACTGGTCTAAAGGACGTCAATAATGGAAGGAAGACTTAATTTGAGTCATCATCCCTTATTATATATATATATATATATATTGAAGAAAAATCCAACGGGAGCACCATCCAGAGAGCGGGTGCAATGTCCAACAATGGGTTTCAGCAATACCCAATATTATTGAGGAAGGCTCATGTGAGCCGAAACGTCGCAAGTTTGCCACAATATGGGTGAATAAAGTTTTATTGTTTTCACTACAATTCAGGAGTGCAGTCCAACTTTCTTCTTTTTTATATATATATATTGTATCCATTCTAAGTAACTTTTTGTTATGTTGTGGCCTTGTGCTAAAATAAAAAAAAGTTAAATTTTTTCCCCATCATTCTGCACTAAATGCCCCATAAGGAAAAAGTGAAAACCTAATGTTAGAAATCTTTGCTAATTTATTGAAAAAGAAAAACTAAAATCTTGCATTGACATAAGTATTCAGACCCTTTACTCAGGACTTAGTTGAAGCCCCTTTGGCAGTGATTTCAGCCTCCAGTCTTCTTGGGTATGATGCTTTAAGGTTTGAACACCTGGATTTCAGGATTTTCTGCCATTCTTCTCTGCAGATCCTCTCAAGCTCCATCAGGTTGGATGGGGACTGTCGGTGGACAGCCATTTTCAGGTCTCTCCATCAATGTTCGATTGGGTCAGGGATCTGGCAGGGCAACTCAAGGACTTTCACAGAGTTGTCCCTAAGCCTCTCCTGTGATGTCATTGTTTTGTTGGAAGATGGCCCTTCTGCCCAGTCTGAGGTCCAGAGCACTCTGGATGGAGTTTTCATTAAGAATATCTCTGTACTTTGCTCCATTCAGCTTTCCCTCAACCCTGACCAGTCTCAGTGTCCCATCTGCTGAAACTGTAGGGACAGTATTGGGCAGGTGATGAGCAGTGCACGGTTTCCACCAGACATGACGCTTTGAAATGAGGCTAAAAACTTTAATCTTGAATGTTTTCGGGCCTATGGTCAGTAGTTAAACATAGAACCCGTAAAAATCCTTCACATTTCAGGCTACAGTAGCCCTTTTTCAAAGCAAGACCAAAATGATAAATTTGTGAGCCAACAGAAACAGACATAGAAATGTCATTAATAGGAAATGCCCTGCTAAATTAACCCTTGATATAATCAGATGGAATTTTTATACAAGTGAATGACCACATATCAATGTGTTCTAATGCAGGTCCCTGACAGAATGCAAAACACAAAAGAAAATCAGTACTCTTAAAGGGGTTGTGAAAGAATGGGGGGGGGGGGGGGGTTTCAAACCTACGCACTTTACTGAACCTGTAAAGGGAAGCTTACTTACTTGCTTCCCGCCCCTTTTCCTCCGCCTAGTGGTTTGGTGGGACAGCAGCTCTAGGAAGAGTTTTGGTTGTTCCATACTTCCTCCATTTAACAATGATGGAGGCCATTGTGTTCTTGGGAACTTTTAGTGCAGCAGACATTTTTTGTCCCCTTCTCCAGATCTGTGCATTCACACAATCATGTCTCTGAGCTCTACAGGCAGTTCATTTCTCCTCATGGCTTGGTGTTTGCTCTGATATGCATTGTCAGCTGTCAGACCTCATATAGACAGGGCTGAGTCTTTCCAAATCATGTCCTATCAACTGAATTTCCACGGGTGGACTCCTGTGAAGTTGTAGAAACATCTCAAAGATGATGAAAAGAAATGGGAGCCCCCCAGAGCTTCACTTTAAATTTCAAGTGTCATAGCAAAGGGTCTGAATACTTTCAAAATTTACTTGATTTTTTTTATTTATTTAGAACCCAAAATACCTTTATGGAATATCTGGTAGAAGGTAATTATTTTTTATTTGAAAATAATAATAATTGATGATCATTAATGTTAGATAATGAGTAACTGGCGACAGTACGGTGTTACTGATCCCCACTAACCAGCTAATGATTGCTGATCCTAGTGAATCCTGGGGCATCCCTTTAAAACGCCAATTTCCAATTGGCCAACATATAACACCTGGCTGCAGCGTGTTATACTAAAAAAAAAAAAAAAAAAGACATGTGGGAGATTTATTACGCCAGTTTCTTGCCATAGAAAAGTTGCATATTTTGTCACGTATTCTTTTTCAAAAAGTGGGTGGGACCTCTGGGGCACATGTTGCTCCAGAAAAATAGCTGGAGTAGATTTCTGTTCTGGTGCAGGGGTGACATCATGTGACAATCAATGACTTCAGTGGTGCATCTGACGAGCATCGTGATTGGCTGCTGCGGTCATGTGCTCCGTAGAACCTGACAGATCTGCAGGCCAGGATCAATTAATCTGAATGCAGCGGTGACATTATGTCACTGCTACAGCCAATCAATGACTTCAGTGGTGCAGCCCACGAGCATAGTGATTGGCTGCGGCGGTGTTGTCGACCACTGAGCCCGACCCCGAGCAGCGGTGTGGGATCTGCCATGTAAGTACTTACCAATTGTTTATTGCAGGCAGATCCCGGTGGCTTCCAGTTTCCTCCTAAAACTGGACAACCCCTTTAATAAGTCTCCCTCATAGTGTGAAACCACCTCAAGGGCACACAAATGTATTTTCTTTCCGTGTCCGTTCAGTTTTTTTTTTTTAGACCATATGCAGAACCATTCATTTTAATAGGTCCCCAAAAAACGGAAATTACTCCGTGTGGATTCCACAAAACAATAGAACCTGTCCTATTATTGTCTGCATTACAGACAAGGATAGGACTGTTCTATTAGGGGCCGGCTGTTCCGTCCTGCAAAATACGGAATGCACACGGACGTCATCCGTAAAATACATACCGAGGTGAGCCCTAATATTGCAGATTATTTTCAGCAACCTGATGTAACATTTTAGCCAATCCTTTTCACACTATGGTGCCATAGATGGGGCGCTCTCTGCATGGTACTTAGCAGACTCTCTCTAGGGTGGACTTCTCACAGAGGGGGGTCTCCAGGACGAAGCAGCCGGAGCCGCACGTATCAGGCGCCTCACCCTCCGCTCCCCCGGGGACCAGGTAAACACGGGTTACACAACCACATACTTGGCGAGTACCAGCCAGCGCTCTGAGCTGGCCACGCCCTCGTCAGAAAGTCAACCAATCAGAGAAAAGTTACACTCTAATCTCTAGCGAGGCTTGGAACGCTGCCGGAAAGATTCGGACCGTCTGCGCATGCGCGTCAAGTGGGACACGGTGGTGCCTTAGTGGCACTTTTTGGGAGAGGAGTTGCAACCTGGCAGCAATGGAGCGGGGAAGAGGAGCAGGTAAAGCGATCTGTCTGCAGATGGTGAGGCCGGGGCGGGCATGGCACACTGCACCTTGATGTGGGTGCAAGAGGGAGACAGGGTGTCATCACTGGAGATGTATTATTCATGGGTGTCAGTCAGTAGTCCTCATTATTATTTATATTAAAGCACCATTATTTCAAGGTGCTGTACATCCAGCCGGGGTTAGACATATAAAAATACAAAAGGCAAGAAACAGACTGGTACAGAGGGGTAGAGGACCCTGCCCCCAAGAGCTTACAATCTATATACTGTCAGGAGCCAAGCAGAGCACATCAGTAGTCGCTTCCTCTGCGGCTCCAAGACTGGGGCAAATCCATTGAAAGCCATAAAATTGGTGGGAAAATGTATTAAAAATGTCAAAATCTCTGGGTTGTGATTGCAGTGTGATGGATTGTGGGTAAAATGGGGCAATAATGAGAAGGCGCATTACACGTGAAGTGTGTATTAATATATCCGTAATAGGTTCCGTTCACACGTCTGATGACATCCGTGACAAGATGGTTCATGCATGAAAATGCCACTAAAGAACGCCATGTTTGGTCCGCGTGTCCGTTTTTTGCCCTCTGTGTGCCATGTTTGGCTTATCTGTCCCCCATGATGTTCACAGTCCCATAGGCTATAATGTGAATCAGGGATCCGTAATCACCGGCAAAATAGGGCTTGCGTCCGTCCGTGGTGTCAGCACTGATGTGTGAATGTACACTTTAAAGGTAATGGATATGTGAGCGGTCCAGGGAGACCGCGAACCGCATACGTCCACGATTCACTGACATCTGAATGAGGTCATGATTATGTCTGATTCTGAGAGAGCAGAGTGCCAACCAATATGTCTGCCTTATTATGTGCATCCTGAACAGTAAGGCCCCATTCACATGGACGTATGTATTTTGCCATCCACAAAACGCAGTTCCGCAAAAAATACAGATGATGTCTGTGTGACTTCCGTTTTGTTTGCGGACCTGTTGTAACAATGCCTATCCTTGTGTGCGTAATGGACACGAATAGGACATGTTCTATCTTTTTTGCGGGACTGCGGAACGAACATTTTTTGCGGCTTTATTGAAATGAATGGGTCTGCATCTGTTGCAGAGAAAAAATAGTGTGACGGAGGCCTAAATTGCTTGGCCGGGTTGTAATGGGGGATTAGGGGATCTGTTGCTGTATCACTAGGTAGATTTACCATTCTGGAGTCTGGGAAAGCTGAGTGACAGTGAGTCATGCTCACTATGATTTCCAAAAGACACAGATGTTGACACCATGATGCTCACTACCTGGAATCATGGCGGATGGAAGGTATGTGTCACCGAGGTTCCTGGCCTCGGTGAAGTAAGAGCCGGTATTTTATGTGTCAGTGGCAGCTATTGCTCATTGACACCTTGAGATTTAGCATGGCTGTCATAGCTGATCTGGGATGGCTCTTACTGGGAGTAGTCAAAGTGCTGGGTGGGTGACTACTCCCCATGTTCCAATAGCGTAAGGAGAAGGAACTTGCACTCCTAGTACTTGAGCGAGGTGCTGTGGTATACGGCAGAGCCCTTGTATATTTGTAGAGAAAACCATTCACACTCTTGAGAGTTTAGATATGCCAGGTGGATTTATTGTGAATCGTACACTCCAAAATGTGAAATAGGTGCCAGCAACATTTGCAACGATGGGCAAGAAAATAATTCTGCTGGTAAGATTACAAGATACTGCCCCAATCGGGCATTTATTGCTCTGATATTAGAAACTTGTGTCGCGCCGTGAGTAGTATGGAGAGCTGCGATGTTTCAAGACGTTTTGGTCATATGGGACCTTTATCAATAGATCGCAGGCACAGAGAACTTGACGGCTACACGTTTTAATGCGTTTTGCACACGTGTGAGAAAATTCGGCATGTTTGGTACCCAGACCCGAACCCGGACTTCTTCACAGAAGTTCGGGTTTGGGTTAGGTGTTGTGTAAATTTTATTATTTTCCCTTATAACATGGTTATAAGGGAAAATAATAGCATTCTTAATACAGAATGTAAAGTAAATTAGGGGTGGAGGGGTTTAAAAAAAAAAATAAAAAATTAAACTCACCTCATCCACTTGTTAGCGCTGCCCGGCTCGTCTTCTTTCTTCTTCTTTGAGGACCTGGGAGGAAAAGGACCTTTGGTGATGTTACTGCGCTCATCACATGGTCCATCACCATGGTGATGGACCATGTGATAAGCGCAGTGACATCACTACAGGTCCTTTTCCTCCCAGGTCATCAAAGAAGAAGAAGAAAGAAGACAAGCCGGGCAGCGCTAACAAGTGAATGAGGTGAGTTTAATTATTATTATTTTTTTTTAAACCCCTCCATCCCTAATTTACTTTACATTCTGTAAACCATGTTATAAGGGAAAATAATAAAGATCGGGTCCCCATCCCGATCGTCACCTAGAAACCATGTGTGAAAATCGCACCGCATCCACACTTGCTTGCGGATGCTTGCGATTTTCGCGCAGCCCCATTCACTTCTATGGGGCCTGCGTTGCGTGAAAAACGCACAATATAGAGCATGCTGCGATTTTCACGCAACGCACAAGTGATGCGTGAAAATCACCGCTCATGTGCACAGCCCTATAGAAATGAATAGGTCCGGATTCAGTGCGGGTGCAATGCGTTCACCTCACGCATTGCACCCGCGCGGAAAACTCGCCCGTGTGAAAGGGGCCTAAAGGCGAACAGGCCGCCTATGGACTTGATGAGGCTGAACTGCTAACAGGGTGTGAATTAACACCCAGGAGAAAAGGTGACTTTTATTGTTTATGGACTTTCCTTGTGTGTGAACAGACACCAAGCCTCCTGCGTTTTGTGATACACCAATGTGTGAATAAACACCGCTGTTTGATTCAAGAACTGTGTACTTTGCCTCTACACTGCATCCGCTAGTCCTGTCTAGCAGAGCGAATCCCCACAGTATATTGACATCATATAGGCCCTATATGGGGAACACCCCCCATCCCAACAAGAGCTGCCTGACCCAGCTGTCTATGTATTACATGGTTTCCATTCATTTGCATTGCTCTCTCCCCCCTCCCCTTCCCAGTTCATCATTGGGGTTTCTAAAGCTAGACCCGGGGATCATCAGCCAACTTCACTTTTGAGAGTTGGCAATGTGAGAGGAGCCCTTTAAAGGCAAATTTTCTAAGAACAGTGGCTGCATTCTAAATCCTAAAATTCTGCTCCCCTCATCCGCACGTCGTGGCGAGGGCACGGGGACACTGGGGGCATTCTTTAGTACCTGTCAGGTTTTTACACTTGTGTGTTTTCAAGCATTAGGATTCATGTAGCCATCCCGGCAGTGCAGAAGGGGGCTCCTGTAAAGAGGGGGTCTCAACGATATCGGGAACGTAAACTACAACCGATCATATTAAGCAGTAGATTACGGTTTTATTTCTATGTGGAGTGAAATTCCTTTAATCCAGCATTTAATAATCCAGAAATTATCTATGTCTGATTTCAAGCGCAAAACTGCGGTGTAAGTATACGAGCGCCCACTACTGAACAGTGGGGTTTAATTAGAGCACGCCGCAACTCATACAGCCACCTCTGGATCCAGCACCCATCCAGAATGGGGCCCTTTTTAAGAGCGCAGCATTCTCCATTTACTTCTATGGAAGGTTGAAAAACAGCCGAGCACGCTTAGGCTGTGTTCACATCTCTGTTTTGGAGATCTTGCGCAAATGCCGGCTGTCGGCAGGACAAAAAAACGTTGCATGCAACAGTTTTTGTCCGTCCGGATTACCGACGGACATCATTGCAGTTAGTGGTGATCTGGCCGTGAAGTAGAGGATCTGCTCTGTACCGAAACAGCCTGCCGGAGATGTGAATGGAACGCCTATAGAAGTGAATGGAGATAGCTGCGCATGCGCCACCAACTCTCTGTGCAGCGGCTTTGAAACAGGCTCCAGTTTTCAAGGTAGGTGTGAATTACAGAAATGCAACTGGCATCTGTTGGTCATCTATGATATATACTGTGGATACCCTTTAAATGTCCAGACGTGAATATCCCTTTAATTAGTCATTTTGTCAAGGAAAGTTAGGTGAGCAGTAATGTTGTCAACCAGTTTTCCCGTGGGCAGATGTAACTAGGAGTCTGATGTAATTATCTTAATTTTCTTAAATTTTTCATGCAGTGAACGCCTATATTTTTTTTTTCTTGTCTTCCAGCAACCATGAAATCAGAGGCTTCCCAGCTGAGACAGCGCAAAAGTCGCAATGTTACGTCTGCGCCAGAGCGGCCCAAACCGCGAGCACGTCAAGAGAAAGGCGGTTTCATGCGACGGGTGTTTGGTTTTGATTGGTCAGATCTCTCCAGTTGGCATCGGTTTGTGAGTCTGATGAACCGACCCACTGACCCCGCTGGCCTTGGGGTCTTCCGCTTCCTCTTTGGTGAGTTCTTCAACATGAATGTTGTGGACGGTAATCTCGCTCTGTCCTGTGCCGGCCTTTCATCATTCCAGTGCGGGGCTGGCCATTTTCCACAGCACATCCTTAGGAAATCCTCCTCTTGTTATTTGCTTCACTAGTTTCTTTTTTTTTATATAAAATGTATATTAGAAAATCAGAAGAGAAGACCTGGAAAACGTTGTGTGATTGAGCTGGGACTAACAAAGTATAAACCGCTGGTGGTGCTCAGTCAATGATCACACAACCAAGGTGGTGCCCCCTTGACTTTGGGTTCTGCAGGAGGGTATATGATGAGGCAGGGTCTTATTAATACGTGTTGTCATCTCCTCTTGCTGTCATACAAGCTGTCTCTCTGGCATGGTAAGGGTCATACAGGTGCTGGATATCCTCCTGTGGTATGTTCTTTGACCCATAGTTCAACCAAGGTAGTTCTTGGCTGCTGTCCATGGAAGATCATTGCCCCATCCAATCCCAGTCCTTCTCAATGGGTGGAGATCAGGCAATCAAGCTGGCCATGGCAGCTGCTGGATACCCTGAAGAGCAGTGGAAATGATTCCACGATGTCCTGGAGATACCAAAGGCTGATCAATGTTCGCTCCACAAGTGCCAGACGGGAAAAGCTATGACAGGTAATGGTGTCCCACATCATGGCACATGGTGTGGTCCTGTGTGTCTCCGCAATAGGCATGATGGCAGTAGGTGCTCTCCAGGTCTCCTGCCAACTCTGATGCAGCCATCTTTAGTACCACAGAACCTGCTGAATGTTATCGTTTGCCAATGGGCTCTCTCCTGGCACCAGTGCAGGCGATCTTGGCGATGATGAGAGGTCAGTGGCAAACAAGCTAGGGGTGTGTGTGAATGGAGTACTTGCCATATGGTAAAATAGACTTTTATCTGACCTCTTTTTTTTTTCTTCCGGTAGTGACATTGCGGATACATTAAGGCTGCTTCGTGGTAGTCCTCTACCATGACTGATAATTACTTCATGGTAGCCTAGACTTTTGACGGATCCTTCATTTACACCTGTGCTTTACAAGACGTTTGATTTTGCAGTTTGAGCTTTTGCCTGTATGGCCGCCCAGGAACAGATGAGCTGTCTACACAATGGACCAGAGGTCATCCCCCTCCTCATCCTCTATCCTGTGTGTGTTTGGGGGGTGGGGGGGGGGGATTACTATTGTGCAATGATAACCTAACCTTTCATCCGTTTACACAGTGCGCCCTTATGGAGGCACTCTGCCAATCTCAGACGACACTGATGAGAAATATTTACCTAATGACCAGCGTCCACCAGATCGGTTTACTCTCCGTGCCCTCACCGCTCTACCGGATCACATGAGCACTTTTATCTGATCTGGACGAGATACTGATGTTTGAACATTCATTTCATTTATGCTTTCTTTATTTTATATTTTCACTGTAGGCATTTATGGCATATCCATTTACCTGGGCAGATTATCTGGAATGAACGCTTGTTCTTGATAATCGCACATGTGCCACCGATCACCCGACACACGAGCGAGATGCTCATTAGTGGAATGATCCCTTCCATTTCTGGCAGCACATTACAGTAGCGATCATTCATCCCATACAGTGGAAATAATTACTACATGTAAATGCAGTGATCGGGAACAAACGCTCGTCCTCAATCATCGCCCTGTTTAAATGGTCCCTTGGGGACTCCGGTTCTGCCACCTATAAGGCATTTATGGCAGATCCGGTGGTTATGTCCAAGATGTTTTTTTTTTTTATCAAATCATTTTTATTGATTTTCTTGGTTTTATACATAAACAAGAAATAAAAAAAGACAGTAGCACATTGTCATTTGTAAAGATAAATATATACCCAGTTGGGTACAGCAATTGTCAAAGACAGAACTTATACAAGAAGCTAACCCAAACCCTCCCTCCCCTGAACCGCACCATACCACACCCATACCATCTCCCCTACTTTTCCGACCTGGAATAATATAACAAAATAGCAAAGACAGGTGCACGCTGCGGTCTTACTAAACCCTCAAACTGGTTTTAAAATTGAGAGATTAGTCAACATGTCCTACGGTGTAGAACATGTCTAAGCCCGGGCACCACGCCAAGGTTTCTCAAGTAGCCCGGGACCTAACACTCTCCTAACTGGGCCGTGTGGGCAATACCAGGAGCCAGTGCGCAAATTACAGGAGCATGAATAATATACAGCCTGCCACAATCCAACCAAGCTAGAATATCACCAATTACCTACTAGTACTCCCCCCCCCCTATTTGAAAGGAAAAAGGCGTCTGGGTGGCAGTCCTGGTACCATCAACCACGGTCCCCATATGGAGTCAAACTTTTTACTAGTGCCTCTTTTATAGTATACTCCTCTCTCTAGCCCTGTTATCACATTCATACCTGCTATGAACTCCTCTTTGGTTGGCACGGTGTTACTAATCCAATATTTGACTATTAATTTCCTAGCCTGATATAGTAGTCTACTTATGCCAATGCTAGGTCCCTCTGAGGAATCATCTTGTGGTAGGCCCAGTATACATATTAACGGCTCAGCCGAAAGTCTTATTTTATATACCTCAAAAATAACACCCAGTACTGCACTCCAGAAAATGCCCAGGGCAGTACATTCCCAAAACCTATGCATTATGTGCACCTCAGGAATACCACATTTAGGGCAGTTAGATGTGTCACGTATACCCAACCTATAAAGGAACATGGGCATCTTATAGACTCTATGTATCAAATATAGTTGTGATAGTCTGTGCTTCTCACACAATGATAACAAGGGGCTCATAAATGGCTTCTCCGACCATTGGGAATCAGTTAAGGGACCCAGATCTCGAGACCACTTCTCCCGTACTGATAATGGGAAACGTTCCTGGTGAAATGACAGCAGTAGTTTATAAAAAGCAGAGATCGCCCCTTTAGTTTCTCCCCCTCTTCTAATTTGTTCTGCCAACATAGAAGTATGTATGGTAAGGTCAGTTACCTGAGGGTCCATTCACACGTCCGTGGCACGGACCCCCCATAAAACTGCCTATTCTTGTCCGCAATTGCGGACAAGAACAGGACATGTTCTATTTTTTTGCGGCCCGGATGTTCGGGGCCGCGCTCCGGAAATGCAGATGCGGAGAGCATATAGTGTGCTCTCCGCATCCCGTTCTGCCCCATTGAGAATGAATGGGTCTGCACCCGTTCCCGATATTGCGGACCCATTTGCGGACGTCTGAATAGAGCCTTAGTGTGCTTCCCGTTGCCGTATGGCGGACCGCATTTGCGGATCCGCAATACACGGGCGCCGTTCCGTGGCCATTACACATCACGGATGCGGACCCATTCACTTCACTAGGTCCGCAAATCCGGAGATGCGGAACGGAAGCACGGAACGGACCCTACGGGAGCACTGCCGAGTGCTTCCGTGGGGTTTCATCCCGTACTTCCGTTCCGCAAAAAGATAGAACATGTCCTATCTTTTTGCGGAACGGCCAGATTGCGGACCCATTAAAGTGAATGTGTCCGCGATCCGCTGCGGCTGCCCCGCGGGCGCTGTTCGTGCATTGCAGCCCGCATTTTGCGGGCCGCAGCACGACCACGGTGCGCACACGTTCGTGTGCAGGGGGCCTTTAATTCTGATAAGTTTGGATTATTCCAGAGTGGAGTAAGGACATGACATTCAGAAAGTTTTGTGATGTCTTTCAATTTCTGCCAAACTTTGCAGAGGAGATCTATACTTGGGATATTGTCTGGGGGACGTATTACCGAGCCAATTTCTAGTATATATCCAGGTGGCCTCCCTCCCATCAAATAAGACACCAACTCGCCCACCGGACCCAGGCTGTCCAGTTGACCTCAAGTTTTACACTGTTGGGCTTGTGCCGCTAGAAAGTACAACCATGAGTTAGGAATCGCTAACCCCCCATTGTCCTTATCTCTTTGTAGAGTTTCTAAACTGATTCTCAGAGATTTTTTTTGTTCCATATCGGGGATCTAAATTGACCTGGAATTTTATAAAAATGGCACATAGGAATCCCCCTAGTACTATTAGGCTACATTCACACGTCCGCAACGTGTTTTGCGGATCCGCAAAACACGGAAAGCGGCAATGTGCGTTCCGCATTTTGCGGACCGCACATTGCCAGCACTAATAGAATATGCCTATTCTTGTCCGCAATTGCGGACAAGAATAGGACATGTTCTATTTTTTTGCGGGAACGGAAGTGCGGACCCGGAAGTGCAGATCCGCAATTCCGTGTCCGGGCAGCACATCGTGCTGCCCCATAGGAATGAATGGGTCCGCAATTCCGTTCCGCAAAATGCGGAACGAAATTGTGGACGTGTGAATGGAGCCTTATGCAGTATGTAGAGGAACTGTGGCATCAGCACCATCTTAACTAAGTTAGCTCGTCCTATGACTGAGAGCGGCAGTTTACACCAACTGGCTACTTTCTCAGTGCTTCTGTCAAGTAATGGAAGCGACCCCCCCCTTCCCCCCCATCTCACTTCTAGACGTCTGCAGATTGAGATATAGTCTCCTGATATTAATGGCTGTAGACTTACTCGGCATAAAGCCACTTTGATCACCATGAACCAAGTTAAGGATCACTCTCACTAATTTATTAGCCAAGACTTTGGCCAAAAGTTTGTCATCTGTACATAGCAAGGATATGGGCCGATAGGCAACACTATTATTATTGCCTCTTCCATGGAGTCACGTAATTTGCCTATTGTTTCTGCCTGTTCAAATACTGCCAAAAGTTGTGGCAATACAAAATCCTTCTATTTCTTTAGGAATTCCCCTGGTATGCCATCCGACCCTGGAGTCTTCTCATTTGGAAGTCCCTTCACCCCCTCCTCAAGCTCTTCTAAGCTTAGCGGTTCTTCAAGGCTTGCTCTCTGTTCCTCTCGCCTTCTGAGAGGCGCGAGAAAGTTCTGGATCTCACTTTCACTACGCTGCAATCTAGTGGAATATAATAGTTTATATAGTAATCACTGAATACCTTCAGTATGCCTGGACTTGTATCTCGGATACACCCTATATAGGAAGAACTCTGTTGAGCCCTAATATTAGTAGCCAGCATGTGCCCCACACTTTCTCCCTCCTCAAAGTACTTTTGTTTCCAAAAGAACCTCTTGCGATCTGCTACCTCCAACTGATGTTCTCTATACAGCTGTTGTGCCTCGACCCCATTAGACCGATTTACTTCTGTGGGGTTTTCTATATGTTTACACTTAGTGACGGTGACTCTGGACTGCCGCTCCTGCAACAGGTCCCTAGTTTTAGATTTGTGCCTTTGAATACGTTCAATGACCCCCCCTCCCCCCCCTAACAAAAGCTTTAAAGGCATCCCAGACTAGTATCAGGGATGTCGACCCAATATTAAAGGACATCAATTCCTGCATTTCTGCCATTACTCCCAAAGGATCCTGCAAGATTGTCAGCCAGAAAGGGTTTAACCTCCATAGGCCTCGGTTTCTCACGGATTTAGGATTTAGGCTTAATTCTACCCTTATAGGAGAGTGGTCAGAGATACTTCTGGGTAAATACTCAATTGTTTGCACAAGTCTCATTACCTGCTGGTTGCCTACTGCTAGGTCAATTCGGGACAGTGTGTTATGGGAAGTAGACTAGCAGGAGAATTGTCTGACTTTAGGATTACGCATCCTCCGTATGTCTCTGAGCTCTGCTTCCATGAGTATTTTTGCCATGCTTGATGACAGCACCTCTTCCATGCCCATAGATTCCTTTTGTCATATGTGTTTCTGATAAGCATACAATGGCAGGTCGGAATTGCCGCATCGAATTAAGTACAGCATGTCTCTTGGATGCGTCCCCGAGACCCCTCACATTCCAGGCTTACACATTAACCCCCATCATCAAAACCTAGAAATAAATTTTCCCTAACGCTCCCCCTATCTCCCATATCCTTCTGTTTTGGCACGTAACTATGGAACATTCCCGTAGCAGAAGAATAGATACTGGTGCGGTCGTGATGCGGTTCCCCAGAACATACAAACAGAATACAATCAAAGAAGCACTTTCCCCTTTCCCCTGCAATTGTGGGTTCAGTTATGTCTTGTGCTGGTACTGCAGTATTGGCTCCCTAAGCAGCCGCCATATTTATTGTGGCCTCTCCATCTGCCACTTGGCCCCCTGTACTTTCTGGACTGTTATTGCAGTTGGTAAGAAGGGGATGCACCAAATGTCCAGTGTCTCCCCTCTGTGATTTCTCAGGGACACTTGGGGCATCTGCAGGAGCCACTCGAGCAAACTGCTCCACCTCCGCTGCCCTTATCTCCGCTCCAGCGCCATCTTGCCTTGCCCGCACTGCAGGTCCGCTCTCCCTCCCCTCCTTCTCCTTCTTACTCTGACGCGTCATACTTCTCGTTTCTGGCTGCTCCGGTCTCCCGTACTCAATATCGTCGTTCAGGGGACTTGTTCTGTACGATGTTGTATGGATGCAGGAGGATTTGCAGGATTCTCGTCCGGGAGCGCGAGTACCTGCGTCCTCTTACATGTCGCGCCAGGCCACGCGCCCCTCCAAAATGTTCAAAAATTAGCTTTATAATCTAGTCACCTGATGTTCCTTCATATCATGGCCTCCCCAGCCCCACCAACAGCCGATCGTACGGGTGCTGTGAATTGGACTCCCGCCTGCCTAATATTGATGGCCTATCCCTGTGATGGCTAACCTCCGGCACTCCAGTTGTGGTAAAACTACGACTCCCAAGATGCACACTTGCTTGGCTGTTCTCAGAACTCCACAGAAATGAATGGAGCATGCTGGGAGTGGTAGTTTCACCACAGCTGGAGTGCCAGAGGTTAGCCATCACTGGCCGGGCCTATCCTGAGGATAGGCCATCAAAATCAGAATCCCAGATAAATGATTTTCTTTGCATGTATTCAGTTTGCTCTAAATTCAGTAATCCCCCTTGTCTCTCCCAGGCCTGCTTATGTTTTTGGACATCCCCCAAGAACGAGGCCTCAGCTATCTGGACCACAAGTATCTGGATGGGCTGGATGTTTGCAGATTCCCTCTCTTCAACTCCCTGAAACCTCTGCCTCTGGACTGGATGTATCTAACCTATGTCATCATGTTACTGGGTGAGTGCCTAAACTGATGTAGACTTGTAAATTCACCCCTCTATTATATTTTAGACTCTTGCAAAGATGTATGTCCGTATGTTTTTGGAGTGTTGAATGTCAGCATTAATATAAAATACTCCATGCAGAAGGGGTTGGGTTTGAACCCCCCCCCATGCTATAAGACATGGTTGTTAATATACTTGCTTCTTGTCCCCATCAACCTGTAGTGTCTCTCTCCTCCAGGTGCCCTCGGTATAACTCTTGGGTGCTTTTACCGCCTCAGCTGTCTATGTTTCCTCCTGCCATATTGGTATGTGTTCTTCCTGGATAAGACCACCTGGAATAACCACTCTTATCTCTATGGACTGATCGGCTTCCAGTTCACCTTGATCAATGCCAATCGCTACTGGTAAGACTTGCTGCGGTCTTGTCTGTTCTGCTTCTTGTACCTGCTGATTGCATGCAGAGGTGCGTCTAGCCCAGGGGTCTGCAACCTTTAAGACATAAAGTGCCACTTGGACCCGTTTCCGAAGGAAAAAAAAAAAACTGGGAGCCGCAAAACCATTGCGACATTTAAAACAAATATAACACTGCATATATTGTTTCTTACCTTAATGCTATATACAGGATCGTGCAGTCAGCTGTCAATCTGAAGAAAAAAAGGACTTTTTCACTTAACAATGTAAAATATATTTTTGCAAATTAATAGCCAATTAAAATATTTAATTTACCTTTACCAGACCCCCACCAATCATGTGCCAGTAATACCAGACCCCCACCAATCATGTGCCAGTAATACCAGACCCCCCCAATCATGTGCCAGTAATACCAGACCCCCCCAATCATGTGCCAGTAATACCAGACCCCCCTCCAATCATGTGCCAGTAATACCAGACCCCCCCCCCAATCATGTGCCAGTAATACCAGACCCCCAATCATGTCCCAGTAATACCAGACCCCCCCAATCATGTGCCAGTAGTAATACCAGACCCCCCCAATCATGTGTCACTATACCAGACCCCCCCAATCATGTGCCAGTAGTAATACCAGACCCCCCCCAATCATGTGCCAGTAGTAATACCAGACCCCCCCAATCATGTGCCTGTAGTAATACCAGACCCCCCCCAATCATGTGCCAGTAGTAATACCAGACCCCCCCAATCATGTGCCAGTAATACCAGACCCCCCCAATCATGTGCCAGTAATACCAGACCCCCCTCCAGTCATGTGCCAGTAGTAATACCAGACCCCCCCAATCATGTGCCAGTAATACCAGACCCCCCCCAATCATGTGCCAGTAGTAATACCAGACCCCCCCAATCATGTGTCACTATACCAGACCCCCCCAATCATGTGCCAGTAATACCAGACCCCCAATCATGTCCCAGTAATACCAGACCCCCCCAATCATGTGCCAGTAGTAATACCAGACCCCCCCAATCATGTGTCACTATACCAGACCCCCCCAATCATGTGCCAGTAGTAATACCAGACCCCCCCCAATCATGTGCCAGTAGTAATACCAGACCCCCCCAATCATGTACCAGTAATACCAGACCCCCCTCCAATCATGTGCCAGTAATACCAGACCCCCCTCCAATCATGTGTCACTATACCAGACCCCCCCAATCATGTGCCAGTAGTAATACCAGACCCCCCCAATCATGTGCCAGTAGTAATACCAGACCCCCCTCCAATCATGTGCCAGTAATACCAGACCCCCCTCCAATCATGTGCCAGTAATACCAGACCCCCCTCCAATCATGTGCCAGTAATACCAGACCCCCCCTCCAATCATGTGCCAGTAATACCAGACCCCCCCTCCAATCATGTGCCAGTAATACCAGACCCCCCAATCATGTGCCAGTAATACCAGACCCCCCCAATCATGTGCCAGTAATACCAGACCCCCCCAATCATGTGCCAGTAGTAATACCAGACCCCCCCCAATCATGTGCCAGTAATACCAGACCCCCCCAATCATGTGCCAGTAATACCAGACCCCCCCAATCATGTGCCAGGAATACCAGACCCCCCCCAATCATGTGCCAGTAGTAATACCAGACCCCCCCAATCATGTGTCACTATACCAGACCCCCCCAATCATGTGCCAGTAGTAATACCAGACCCCCCCCCCCCCCCAATCATGTGCCAGTAGTAATACCAGACCCCCCCCCCCCCCCCCCCCCCCAATCATGTGCCAGTAATTCCAGGGCTTCCCCAAATTCCCCAATCATGTGCCAGTATAATACCAGGGCCCCCCCATTATGTATACTATTAACCTACAAAAAGGCAGCTCTGTCAACTTAGACAGCTATAGTGACCACTTGTACCACATCCAGAGTAAACTAAAAGCCAAACAAGTGGAGTGTTATATCAAAAGATGTCATTTATTATAAAATATAAAAATTGGAGAACAACAGGATGTTATACAGTTACACGGAGAAGCACAGGGTAAGTCACATCAGAAACACCACCATGGAACTGCGCAAAATAAAGCACAGATAGGCGCGACCAAAAGATAAAGCTAAGGCTCTGGGAAACCAGATAGGTGTCACATATAATGGTCTCCCCATTAGGGGTATAGTACACAAGGTACCGCAGACCAAATGAGGTAAACCCAAATCCTTAGCTAGCATACACGGAATGATATGGGCACCACATTCAGCCAAAGGCAATAATATAATGAATGAAAATCACTTGGCTGATCTCAAAAATAACTGGCGTGCGCCTAAGTGCAAGGGACCCAGTGTGGATACATACAAGGGTGCCCCGCACGCAGAGTGGAACCGTGCTAGTACCAGGACGTACCTGAAGACATGGTGGTGGGATGAATGACAAGCCCTGGGCGCGAGACCTCGACGCGCGTTTCACCTCAGCGGCTTCGTCAGTGCCTCTTCCTGCCTGTGTCCCGACTCCAGCGCCGACTCTGATAGGCTGCCGGCTTAGTAGTGCCGGCAACCTATCAGAGGAACAGGAAAGGGACACACCTCCCTGCCCTGCTCCTCCGCACAGCCTTCTGTTTGTATCGCTGTCCTGAGGACGGTGATACAAACAGATCACTATGGAGATGAGCGCTTCGCTTCCACAATGGAAGCGCTCATCTCAGTGCCTGCCCCGCCGCGGCAAAGGTTCAAAAGAGCCGCATGCGGCTCCGGAGCCGCGGGTTGCCGACACCTGGTCTAGCCTATCTGCTGCCTGAGGCAAAAATTTAAACTGCACCCCTTCCCCCATGCCAAATTCTCAGCCTAACCCCTACCATCCAGCCCTACTGTTAAAGGGCTTCTATCATCATGGTTATTAAACTGGCTGACTTTAGACATGGCCTAATGCAGGGGTGTTACTAGGTCAAAACATTCGGGGCCTGGGCCCCTGATGTTTTGTCCCATGCCCCGAATGTACTGCCTGCCTGTTAGATATAACTGTATTGCCATCCTCAGGACGGCAATACAATTGAATCAAATGCACTGCAAGAGCTGAAGGACCTGTGATGACCTCACAGGTCATGTGATCAGTTCTAAATGCAGTTGCTGAAAAGGACCTGGGATGATGTCACCATCATGTGACCAGTGCAGGAGAGGACGGCTCAGCAGTGAAGAGAAGCCCTGGGAAGAGGCTGAGGTGAGGTCTGTACATGAGGAGAGGTAAGTGAAGATTACTCAGTGTGAGAGGCAGAGCAATGTTGGGAGTTGTAGTTATTTAACTGGGGCTGTATGTTAGGACTGAAGGTAGGGAAGTTATTTACATGGGACAGTGAGGTGGAGTGTTGTTAATTACATAGGACTGAAATTTGGAAGTGGCTGGGGTAGGGTGATGTTATTTACATGGGACTGTATGTTAAGGGGTAATGTTATTTACATGGGACTGCATGTTGAAGGCGCCTGGGGAGGGGGTGATGTTATTTACATGGGACTGTATATTGGAAGGGGCAGGAGAGATGGTGTGATGTTATTTACATGGGACTGTATATTGGAGGGGGCTGGAGAGATGGTGTGATGGTATTTATGTGGGACTCTATGGTGGAGGGAGGGAAATAGTGTTATTTACATGGGATTGTATTGGGAAAGGTGCTGAGGAATTATAATTTCTGAGGAGACTAAACTGAGGAATATAAGTACAGGGGGCACTGCAGGGGGCATTATAAATACTGGGGGCACTTCAGGGCGAGCATTATAACAGTAGGGGGCAGTATAAATACTGGGGGCACTGTGGAGGTATTATAAATCCAGGGGACATTAGGCGTTCTTATTACTACTGGGGGCTCTATAGGAGGGATCTGCATTATTTCTACTAAGAGCACTATGGGGGCCTTATTACTACTGAGGGGTCTGTAGAGAGCTTTATTACCACTGGGGGAACAATAGGGGACCTTATTTCTACTGGGGGCTCTGTGGGGGTATTATTAATACTGGAGGGCTCTTCTACTAATGGAGGCACTCTTGGGGAGCGTTATCACTGTTGGGTCCAGTAGGGGGCAGTATTACTAATGAGAGCATTCTAGAAGGGAATTACTATTGGTGGGACTATGAGGAGTACTGTTACTATGGGGGACACTCATTTTTCTTCAGGATACTATTTGGCGGTACAGAAAAGTAAGGAAGCTAAGATGTCTGTATGTCACACTCTGCAAAGACGAGGCGGCTGAGAGAAGTGTCCGGACCGAATGGAGAAGATGATGACAGAGAAAATCTACATCAGAGGAGGCCCTGGATGTGAGAGGTATGTGCTGCTGTATAGCAACTACAGTAAAATGTCTTCAGTGCTAGTGTTTGCAGGGGGGAGGGGATGCTGTTGTTCAACTTAGAGATAGGGATCGACCGATTATCGATTTTACCGATATTATCGGCCGATATTCAGGATTTTGACAGTTATCGGTATCAGCATCTATTTTGCAGATATTCCGATAACGTATTGGGAACACAGAACGCGCTGCTCTCAGCGCTCTCCGTCTTCCCTCCGCAGCACAGGGGAGAAGGAAGCAGTGTCTCCCTCCCCCTGTGCTGCTGCTGCCGCCAATGAAGAGACAGATGAGAAGAGGAGGGGAGGGGTTGTGGCCACTGCGCCACCAATGATGTTGACTTACTCATTCATTCAAATTGAACAGGAGGCGGGAGCTGGCTGCAGAATCACATAGCCGGCTCCCGACCTCTATGAGCGGTAGCTGCCATCCGCGGTAGTTAACCCCTTAGGTGCCACGGATCGCAGCTACCGCTCATAGAGGTCGGGAGCCGGCTATGTGATTCTGCAGCCAGCTCCCGCCTCCTGTATATGAATAAATTAGAGATTTATGTTCATTGGTGGCGCAGTGTGGCCCCCCAAGACCCCCAGTATTAATCATTGGTGGCGCAGTGCGCCCCCCACCCCCGTATTAAAAACATTGGTGGCGCAGTGCGCCCCCCACCCAAGCCCCCCCAGTTTTAATCATTGGTGGCAGTGGCCACAGGGTCCCCTCTCCCCTCCTCCTCCGATCGGAGCCCCAGCAGTGTAATCCTGGGGCTCTGATCAGTTACCATGGCAGCCAGGACGCTACTGAAGCCCTGGCTGCCATGTTCAGCTCCATGCTGCTGTGTGCACAAAGCACAGAGCAGCAGGGACAGTGTGAGCTCCTATTCACCCTGATAGAGATCTATCAGGGTGAATAGGACAAGGGTTCTAGTCCCTAAGGGGGTTAAAAGTTAGTAAAAAATAAACACCAAAATATTAAGTATAAATAAAAAAGAAAGATTTACATTTATGCAAATGAGCCTCTAGGAGCAATGGGAGTGTTGTCCCTACTCCTAGAGACTGTTCTCCTTCCTTTGGCTGCAGCTTCCTCATGTTGATTGACAGGGCCAGCAGTGTTCACCTCATCCTGCCTGGCCCTCTCAATCAACCTAAGGACGTGGCCAGAGGAGGGAGAACAGAGCCTTTAGGAGTAGGGACAACACACCCATTGCTACTAGAGACTCATTTACATAAAATAAGAGTTTTCACAAAAACAGAGGCACATATAAAGAAGGACTGTTCAGCTTCATCTGACATTAGGACATGTCTAAAGTCAGCCAGTTTAATAACCATGTTCCTGATGACAGAAGCTTTTTAAAGACATACTTGGAAAACATGACATACAGAGCTACAAAACATACAGGGTAATACAGCGCCACATATGTACCTCTTACACCAGTGATGTCTCCTCTGATGTAGACATTCTCTTTCCTCATCTTCTCCATTCGGACCAGACCACCATGATGATTTCTTTCAGCCATCTCTTGGCAGAGTTTGCCACACAGACATCTTAGTTTCCAACTTTTCCATCATCCTTCTACCTTCTAAATACCCCATCCTGCCACCCCCAATACTGTGCCTGCTGTGCTTCCCAATACTATACTGTAGAAACGGTCTCCCTGAAAATACTAGTACCACACAGATAGTGCGCCCTTCAGTGCACTAAAAAATAACTGCATCCAGCAAATAGTGTCCCTGTCAGTAATAGCGCCGTAAACAGTGTGCACCCAAAAAAATGTGCTAAGCAGGTACTGTGCAAGGGTGCCTCCACAGTAATAGTGCTCCCCAAGTACCACCAATAGTAATAATTCTCTGCCAGAGTGCACTTAGAGTAAATAGTGCCCCTACAGCGCCCCCAATAATAATGTCCCTCATTGTGCAACAGAAGTAATAATGCCCCCATAGTGCCCATACTTATCATGTTCCCCATACTCCCCCAGTAGTAATAAAGCGCTCCATAATGCCCCCAAGTAGTACTAATTTATTTCTTGTAATGTGTGCCAGCAGAAAAATGCTCCCTTATAATGTGTGCCAGTACAAAAACAACCCCTTAACATTTGTGCCAGTAGAAAAATGCCCCCTTACAATGTGTGCCAGTAGAAATAATACCCCTGTATAGTGTGTCAGTATTGCAAGTATTCCCTTAGGCTCCATTCACACATCCGTAATAATGGGTCCGCATCCGTTCCGCAAATTGCTGAACGGGTGCGGACACATTCGTTCTCTATGGGGACGGAATGGATGCGGAGAGCACACTATGTGCTCTCCGCATTTCCGGAGCGCGCCGTCGGCTCCAGAAAAAGATAGAACATGTTCTATTCTTGTCCTCAATTGCGGACTCATTAAGCATTTTCTATTATAGTGCCGGTGATGTGCGGTCGGCAAAATGCGGAACGCACATTACTGGTGTCCGTGTTTTGCGAATCTGTGGATCCACAAAACAGATACGGATGTGTGAATGGACCTTTTATAATGTGTGGCAGTATAAAAAACGCCCCCATATAATGTGTGCCTGTACAAAAATGCCCCGTGTCAGGGCGGACATACCGCCTGTGCAGCTGGTTCCAAGTGTTCGATATCTTGTCTAAGATGTAGTGGCTTAACATGTATGGTCTCTCATCTTTTAATGTTTCCTCTGGATTCTCTCATCAAAGTGATTTGGTTAGTGTGCATACCAACGGCTAGCTATCCATGTCCTCCAAACTTTTTGGAAATTTGTCATAGAAGGCTGTTGTGAGTAAAACATTTTGTCATACATACAGGTGGAGTTTACTAGAGTGATCACCTCAGACAGCGGAGGGGTATGAGAACTCCTCCAGTGTCGAGTGATGACCACTTTAGCCGCCATAAGTATGTGGGCAACCACTAGTCTATAAGGGGGCGCTATGTTATTAATGTCAATAAAAAGAAGAGCCATTTCTGGGGTCAACATTGAGTTGAGTGAGGTAAATTCGGCTATAGGTTTTTAACGCTATCCCATAATGGGGAAATTCTAGGACAAGCCCATAAAATGTGGAGGAGAGACCCTCTATTTCCGCAGTTCCTCCAACAATTGGGAGACGAGGTGGGAAACATTGTGTGAAGCCTGGTGGGCGTATAATACCATCTTAGGCTAGTCTTGAATATCGCTTACTGGTGTGTTACACAGCGGAAAGCATTAGTGACAGTTCGGAAGGCAGAATGCCATTGGTTCAATGTAAAGGTTTGTTGTAGGTCTATCTCCTACTTAAGTTGGGATTGTGTTTTATTCTGCTCCCTCTCCTGAACAAGGAAATTATAGAAGAGAGATATACCTCCTTTTTTGGGGAACCCGTCATGAAGGTATCGCAATATTGCTTTAGGGATACCTCTTGTTATTCTTTCCGTTTTACTCCATAGGGATCTAATTTGCAGGAATTTATAAAATTCCCTATGTGGGATTTAAAAGGTATCATGGAGATGCGAAAAGGACAATACATTGTCCCTATCCATCTTATCCTGTACCGTTTTAACACCTCTGGCCTTCCAGTTCTGAAGATCTAGTCCAGGGATGTGGTCTGTTAAACAAGCTATAGGTACAACAGAGGCAGGGACAGTCCCTTCATCCTTTGTCAACTCTAGGAATTTCTTCCAGGCCGCAGTGGAGATTTTTACTGCAGTTAGGGGGGATGCATGTGGACTAGGGCTGCACGATAAATCGAAAAAATAATCGAATCGCGATAATCTGCAAATGTGATATGGCGATTTGGCCGACCCGAAAATGCCGCGATTATATATGAAGGTGCCCCGCTCACATAACTGGCTTTGTGTGTAAAGTATTTTACTAGTGTGTAAAACAAGCTCTCTCCTATTGATAACATGGTCGCCTCTGTACTCACTGTCACGATGAATGCACTGCAGTGAGCGGGCCGGCCGGCGCGTGACTGACGTCACTTAGTAACGCTCCTGCTTCCTGAAGTGGGAGGAGCGTTACCAAGTGACGTCAGTCACGCGCCGGCCGGCCAGCTCGCTCCCGTTCGCTGTAGTGCATTCATAGTGACAGTGAGTACAGAGGCGGCCATGTTATCAATAGGAGAGAGATTGTTTTACACACTAGTAAAATACTTTACACACAAAGCCAGTTATGTGCACAGTTTAGGACACATGAGGGGACACATAGATAATGAGGGGGACCAGCATAAGATGCTATATGTCTTATGCTGCCCCCCCTCATGGCCCTATGTGTCATAGCACATATCCCCTATAACAGCGTCCTCCACAGATCCCCCACATAACAGCGTCCTCCACAGATCCACCCCATAACAGCGTCCTCCACGGATCCACCCCATAACAGCGTCCTTCACAGATCCACCCCATAACAGCGTCCTCCACAGATCCACCCCATAACAGCGTCCTCCACAGATCCACCCCATAACAGCGTCCTCCACAGATCCACCCCATAACAGCGTCCTCCACAGATCCACCCCATAACAGCGTCCTCCACAGATCCACCCCATAACAGCGTCATCCACAGATCCCCCGCAACACAGCGTCATCCACAGATCCCCCGCAACACAGCGTCATCCACAGATCCCCCGCAACACAGCGTCATCCACAGATCCCCCCGCAACACAGCGTCATCCACAGATCCCCCCGCAACACAGCGTCATCCACAGATCCCCCCGCAACACAGCGTCATCCACAGATCCCCCACAACACAGCGTCATCCACAGATCCCCCACAACACAGCGTCATCCACAGATCCCCCACAACACAGCGTCATCCACAGATCCCCCACAACACAGCGTCATCCACAGATCCCCCACAACACAGCGTCATCCACAGATCCCCCACAACACAGCGTCATCCACAGATCCCCCACAACACAGCGTCATCCACAGATCCCCCACAACACAGCGTCATCCACAGATCCCCCATAACTATGTCATACCCAGCCGCGTCAGCGGCTCATATGGGAAAATCCAAGCAAATAGACCTCTAGCACAATTCCCTTTAAAATATTGCATCGCATATCGTTATCGCAATTTTTAGGGCCCTAATCGCAATCACACAAAATTCCCATATCGTGCAGCTCTAATGTGGACCCAGTTTCCAGGCCATACCTATCAGCGAGGAGCGAAGAGTAGAGCGATGAAGTGAAGCCCTCTCCATCAAAACCCAGTGTTTGTCCGCTGAATCTTTCCACCAGTGGACTAATTGATCAAGAAGGCATGCTGTGTAGTAGTGTCTTAGATTTGGAACTCCCAGACTACCCTTGTTTTTGTGCATCGTTAGTATCGAATATGCTGTTCTAGGATGCCTGGAATTCCAAATTAAATTCATCATTTGTTTCTTGGCTCTGTGATTTGGATGGGGATAGTCCTAAAAAGGTAAAGGATCTTGAGCAAGAGTAGCATTTTGTATGCTGCCACTCTGCCAAACCAAGAAATCAGGCAGGATTTCATGCCCTTAATATCAGCTTGTAATTCATCCAATAAGGGTAGGAAATTAGTATGAAACGTTTTTGAGGTGGGATAAGTAAGTTGGATGCCTAAATACGCTATACTCTCCTGCTGCCAATCCAGAGGAAATAGGTGTTTAAGTCGCAGTAATTGATCATGGGAAAGGCTTTGAGATTTGTCGATATTCAGTTTGTAGTATGAAATTTTGCTAAAGTCATCTAGTATTGCAAATATTCTACTAAGGGAGGTTTTGGGATTGGTACTGATGACAATTATGTCATCTGCAAATAATGCAAGTTTGTGTTCTGTGGCTCCTATCGTGAGGCCTGATACATTTGGGTCTTGGCGGATCATTTCACTGTGCAGGCACTGACTGGGGTCAGTGAAATGGAGGTGGGAGGAGGAGGGCAAGATCAGGACTTTCAGGTCAGCAGTTGGGTTAATGTAGGAAGAAGGGGTAGAGGGAAAAGTGCCAGGGAGGCTAGACCTGAGCTGGAACACCCTAGTAAATATGCCTGTTTGGCTGATATTAGGGATGAACCCAGGACCAGCAACACTGCAGCAGGGCGTTTCTCCTAGCAACCAGGAGGATGACCGCTGCAGGAAGGATAGGAAAAGGAGTGCAGCAAAGGTCAGGCAGATGCTGGTGGTAGGGGACTCTATTATTAGGAGGACAGACAGGGTCATCTGTCGCTGAGACCATGAATGCCGAACAGTGTGTTGTCTGCCGGGTGCTCGGGTTCGGCATATTGCGGATCGGATTGACAGATTTCTGGGTGGGGCTGGGGAAGACCGGCGGTCATGGTACACATTGGCACCAATGACAAAGTCAGGGGGAGATGGAAGGTACTTAAATTATTTTGTGGAACTAGGAGAGAAGCTCAAGTCCAGGACCTCCAAGGTAGTGTTTTCAGAAATACTACCAGTGCCACGAGCGTCACCAGAGAGACAACCGGAGCTTAGGGAGTTAAATAAGTGGCTCGGAAGCTGGTGCAGGAAGAAAGGGTTTGGGTTCATGGAGAACTGGGCCGACTTCTCTGTCGGTTACAGACTCTACAGTAGGGACGGCTGCACCATAATGGGGAGGGTGAAACCGCCCTGAGGGAAAAATGGTTAGATGGCTGGAGGAGCTTATAAACTAGGATCTGGGGGAGGGTGGGGGGTCATATTAATAAGGGGGTAGATAGTGTAGATAGAGATTGGGATATAGAAGGGGACAGTGGGGATTTAGTAGGGGCTGAGGTTAGCGAGGAAAGTAGGGAGAAGACTGGGCAGAACTATACACCGATGAAAAAATACAGCTGCTGGTAACAAGAACCTGTTACATACAAACATCAACCAAGGTAACCCAAAAATCCCAGATATTCACTTTACAGGTAATAGTAATTTAAAATGTATTTTCACAAATTGCAGACGTCTACCTAGCAAAATGGGGGAACTGGAGGCTATGGTACTAGAAGAACACATAGATGTCGTTGGTGTGGCTGAGACGTGGTTGGATTCTATACATGACTGGGCTGTTGATATTGAGGGTTTTACACTATTTAGGAAAGACAGGGTCAATAGAAAAGGCAGTGGTGTGTGCCTGTATGTGAGGAGTGATCTGAAGACAAGTGTGAAAGAGGCAATTGTGGGTGAGGATGGTGAGGATGTGGAAACCTTATGGGTGGAAGTTCAAAGGGATATAAACACTGAAAAAATAATAATACTTGGTGTAATCTATAGACCCCCTAACATCACAGAGGAGATAGAAATGTAACTGTATAACCAAATAGAGCGGGCGGCACAGGCTGATACAGTGGTCATAATGGGAGAATTTAACTTCCCAGACATTGACTGGGGTCATGATTCTGCCTCAACCGCAAAGGGGAGAAGATTCCTCAACATTCTGCAGGACCACTTTATGGGCCAGTTTGTAGAAGCTCCCACTAGGGGTAATTGTCTGTTGGATCTGGTAATTTCTAATGATGCAGAGCTTGTTGGTAATGTTACTGTTTGAGAAACACTAGGTAATGGTGACCACAATATAATTATATTCCCCCTAAACTATAAGAAGCAAACTCTGTCAGGCAGAGCAAAGACACAGAATTTCTAAAAGGCTAATTTCCCTGGGTTGAGGGCAGCATTTCAAGGCATAGACTGGGAGCAGCTACTGTCACATAATACTGAGGATAAATGGGAGAGCTTTAAATCCACATTGAGTAATTGCACAATTTTTTTAATTCCTTTAGGTAACAAGTATAATCGGCTAAAATGAAACCCCTCATGGCTTACAGCTACTGTAAAAAGGGCAATAAAAGACAAAAAAGGGGCATTTAAAAATACAAATCTGAGGGGTCAGCTGGAGCATTTGAAGATTACAAGGGGCTTAATAAAATCTGTAAAAAGGAGATAAAATTTGCAAAAATACAAAACGAACAGCAGATGGAAAGAGAGCAAAACAAATCCCAAAAAATTATTTAAATATATAAATGCTAAAAAACCAAGGTCTGAGCAGGTAGGTTCCCTAAATAATGGTAAGGGGTAGTCACTGAAGATAAGGAAAAGGCAGAGTTACTAAATGTTTTTTTTTAGCTCTGTATATACAAAAGAAGAGAAAGGAGCTGATATCAGTGGTGCTGGGGCTGTTAGTACATCCAGTAATATACGCAATTGGCTAACTGTAGATATGGTCCAAGATAAGTTATATAAGGTAAATGTGAACATGGCTCCGGGTCCAGATAGAATACACCCAAGAGTGCTTAAAGAGCTCAGTTCAGTCATTGCTCTGCCCCTGTTTATAATTTTTAAAGATTCTCTAGGTACTGGTACAGTGCCTTGTGATTGGCGCAAGGCAAACATGGTGCCTATATTTAAAAAAGGATCAAGGTCCTCCACAGGTAATTATAGACCAGTTAGTTTAACTTCTGTTGTGGGAAAAATGTTTGAAGGACTCTTGGGTCCATTCACACATCCGTAGAATGGGTCCGCATCCGTTCCGCAATTATGCAGAACGGGTGCGGACCCATTCATTCTCTGTGGGGCCGGAAGAGATGCGGACAGCACACAGTGTGCTGTCCGCATTTCCGGAGAGTGCCCCCGATCTTCCGGTCCGCAGCTCCGGAAAAAAATAGAGTATGTCCTATTATTGTCTGCAATTGCGGACAAGAATAGGCATTTCTATGGGGGTGCCGGCCGGGTGTATTGCGGATCCGCAATGCACTACGGACGTGTGAATGGACCCTTAAAGGACTATATACAGGAGTATGTGACTGTAAATACTGTATTTTTTGCCCCATAAGATGCAGTTGTCCCCCCCCCCCCCCCCCCCCCAAAGTGGGGGAAAATGTCCCTGCGTCTTATGGAGTGAATACTAATGAGCGCTTCCATTATGGAAGCAGTGAAGGCTTTGTACTCACCGATTCCTGGTCCTCGGCTGTGCACAGCGTGCAGGCGCTCTGTGACCTCACGCTGTGCGCGCCGGTGCACAGACAGAAGCAGGAGGAAGAAGAGCGCGGGCGTGAGTAGCGGGGTCCATGAGCAGGAGAGCTAAGTGAGATAAGTGTTTTTTTTACTTTGTCATCTGAGGCAATGGGGGCTGATATGAGACTGGGGGTCTGATCTGAGGTCTGTATGGGGTCTTATTTATATTGGGGCTCATATCTGCAGTCTGATTGGGGGTCATTAACTTTTGGGTGTGAGCTGAGGTCTTATTGGGGTCTTAACATTGGGGATCTGATTGTAGCTGAGGTCTGAGTAACATTGGGGGTCTGATTGCTGGTCTGACCTGAGGTCTAATGAAAAATATATTTTCTCATTGTCCTCCTCTAAAACCTAGGGGTGTCTTATGGGCCAGTGCGTCTTTTATAGGGTGAAAAATACGGTAATAAGTGATAACCAACATGGGTTACCAAGGACAGAAGTTGTCAGACTAACCTGATTTGTTTTTATGAGGAGGTGAGTAGTAGCCTGGACAGAGGGGCGGCTGTGGATGTAGTGTTTCTGGAGTTTGCAAAGGCTTTTGATACTGTCCCTCATAGACGTTTAATAGGTAAAGTAAGGTCTATAGGCTTGGAAAGTATCGTTTGTAATTGGATTGAAAACTGGCTGAAGGACCGTGTCCAGAGAGTTGTGGTCAATGATTCCTATTCAGAATGGTCCATGGGTTATAAGTGGTGTACCCCAAGGTTCTGTGCTGGGCCCTCTATTATTTAATTTATCTATTAATGATATTGAGGACGGGATTAATAGCACCGTTTCTATTTTTGCAGATGACACTAAGCTATGTAGTACTGTGCAGTCTATGGAAGATGTCCATAAACTACAAGCTGACTTGGACACTCTTAGTGATTGGGCATCAACTTGGCAAATGAGGTTCAATGTGGACAAATGTAAAGTTCTGCATCTTGGTAGTAATAATCTCTGTGCTTCATATGTCCGAGGTGATGTAACACTGGGGGATCATTTGTAGAGAAGGATTTGGGTGTCCTTGTAGATCATAGATTACATAACAGCATACAATGTCAATCAGCTGCTTCTAAGGCCACCAGGATATTGTCATGCATTAAACGAGGCATGGACTCCCGGGACAGGGATGTAATACTACCACTTTACAAAGCGTTGGTGCGGCCTCATCTGGAATACGCAGTTCAGTTCTGGACACCAGTCCATAGAAAGGACGCCCTGCAGCTGGAAAAAGTACAGAGGAGAGCGACTAAAATAATAAGTGGCATGGAGGGTCTTAGTTATAAAGAAAGAATAAAATAATTGAATTTATTTAGTCTTGAGAAGAGACGTCTAAGGCTACTTTCACACCTGCGTTAGGTGCGGATCCGTCTGGTATCTGCACAGACGGATCCGCACCTATAATGCAAACGCTTAGATCCGTTCAGAACGGATCCGTTTGCATTACCATGAACAAAAAAAATAATAATTTTTATTTATTTTTTGTTCATGATAATGCAAACGGATCCGTTTTGACTTTACATTGAAAGTCAATGGGGGACGGATCCGTTTGAAAACTGAGCCATATTGTGTCAACTTCAAACGGAACCGTCCCCATTGACTTACATTGTAAGTCTGGACGGACCCGTTTGCTTCCGCACGGCCAGGCGGACACCCGAACGCTGCAAGCTGTGTTCAGGGGTCCGCCTGCTGAGCGGAGCGGAGGACAAACTGTGCCAAACTGATGCATTCTGAGCGGATCCGCATCCACTCAGAATGCATTGGGGCAGTACGGATCCGTTCGGGGCCGCTTGTGAGAGCCTTCAAACGGAACTCACAAGCGGAGCCCCGAACGCTAGTGTGAAAGTAGCCTAAGGGGGGGGACATGATTAACCTATACAAATATATAAATGGGCCATACAAAAAATACGGTGAAAAACTGTTCCACTGCCTCCGACTGGAGAAGAAAAAGTTCAGTCTCCAGAAGTGTCAAAGCTTCTTTACTGTAAGAACTGTGAGGCTGTGGAATAGACTTCCTCAGGACGTGGTCACAGCAGGAACAGTGGACAGTTTAAAAAAAAAAAAGGGTTTAGATGAATTCTTAAAAGTAAATGACATTAATGCTTATGAAAACGTGTAGAAATCTGAGTCTCACTTCCTTATTGGATTTGCGTCCCCACCTATCCCTTGGTTTACCTTTATGGACTTATGTATTTTTTCAACCTTATCAACTATGTAACTATATCTCTTTGTGCATTGTATTTTTCTCTTGCAGGTCTATTGATGGGTTATTTAGTCCTCGGAAGCGCAACGCACATGTCCCACTATGGAATTACACTCTCCTCCGTACTCAGGTAATATTCTGGAAAGGCCAAATGAATATACCGGATCTCAGGAGTCCTGATCATCATGAACCCTCAGATCTCCCTAGCGCCCGTGGAGGAGTGACCACTCTTTTTTTCTGTAATGGCTATAAGAAGTAAGCCGCCAATCAGCGGCGGGGGAGGTGAGGAGCTCATGAATATCGGACTCCAAGCAGGTGTACTGAACGGATTGCAGCCGACATCTGGAGCTGCTCAGATACTGGGTTTATCGAAACGACTGGGTCAATAAAAGTAGGCGACCCAATGTTTTTCATCAGGGTCTCTCTCACCATTTTATGCTGCCCTCAAGGCAGAACAAAACTGATGACATAATCCCTTTAAAGGGGAGGTCTGCTGTAACCAGTACATGGTTATATGTGTGTGATAGAGGGGAGTCTCCTACCTAATTGATTAAAGCTGATCTATACTGTGTCGGTGGGTAATAATTCAATTAAAAATTATTAATTATGGTCATAAAAATAATTAATCATAAAAAATTTTTTTTTATAAAATTTGTCATAAATTCTTAAAATCATGACCTGGTGAATTGTAGACAACCTAATTGATAAAATTCACATCTGAGTCCGACTATTTCCTCAGATAAATAAGTTATTTTTGACGTGAGATGACGTTAATGATAAAATGTAGTTCTGCATTATACAATAATACACAGGTATTATAAAAATATGCAGATTTATTGGTTACAAGGTTATAAACATATATAAGTAAATGAACACAATGATACATGCAAATGAATATATATAGCATTAATATAAAGCATTACAAGCTTAACAATACATGTGAGTGGAAATAACTTGTCACATTATACACAAGCTATTATTAGGTTAGGACATCAAAATATGGACATAAGTTATATACATCACTTCTGTTCAGAGAAAACCTCATGATATAAAGATGGGCATGTCTAATCCTAGACATCAATATAGAATGCTAAATACATTCCGCCCCCCCCTAACCAACTACACATCATATGACTTCAGGCATGGGCAAATCCATCCAAGGATATAACTTAGAAGAGATAACTGTATCTTTCCGCCCCATCCTGGACTATTTTCACATACATAACTTTGGTAAGACTATTAAGACAAATAACAGGGATCTAGGATCTTAAATGGAAAGGATTTGACGTCTTTCCCGTGGGAATCCATCACTTAGCTTGGCGAAGAATGTTCTACCAATATCAATATATATATATATAAGCAATCATTTAATGCTTTGCTAGATTATGAGTCTAGATTCTTCTGCAGGTAGAATGAAGCCTCACAATATCCTAAGACTACATCTCAATATGGAGACGATCAATTAATTAAATCATTTATTTATTCGCCAATCTAGATGGTATAATTTCACCCACACTATCAAATTAGTCTTAATAAAATGAAATATCATTTCCTGTGTCTCTTACCAAGTCCTAGTAGGAATCTCACTTCTGCTCCTAGGAAAGCTGGGTGGTCCATCATAGCACATCTCATCATGGCTTTCATCTTGATAGACCTCAACTTCTCCTCTCCTTTCTCCTTCTCTCTTTCTTTTTTTCTTCTCCTTTTCTCTCCTTCCTGTGTATGGCTTATGATCCCAAACTTATCAGTTAGACACACCTTCCTAGTTTGGATCTTTCCAATCATTGTCGGATGGGCGTGATCATTGATAAAAAAATGTGACATCATAACCTTACCCAGAATGCACTTTTGCTACTGTTGTAATGTCACCTACTGATGCCTAGGTGGCACTGCTGTATAAGCTATCTGCATCATAGCATAAAGGGTTAACTTATATAAGTCTGAATATACATTTTGACCTTAGAAGCTTTAATTCAAAGCCATAGGGATTAATTCTGACACTTGTAGCAATTAGAGACAGACCTCTAGGCGTCTCTTTTGAATGTTTCTCACACTTAATTTATGGGTCGTAAATGCCCTTGTTTTCTCACAGAGATATCAGTATCTCCTCTGTCATACCAAAGATGTGATTAATTGTTACAAAACACACATCTTCACAGACACTCTTTTTTTTAGAGACAGATACTCCCAATGAGAAATATATACAATATACTAGATACATGTTGTCTTCATAACATATAACAATATAATATAAACAAATATATATATGTCCTACTGATTGTCTTATGCTAAGGACTAACTAAGGCTCAATAAATGAATACATACATATTATATATTTTGCTTCATTAATAAATGCCTAATTGTATAGGTAATTATCACCAGCTGCATCTTATCTTTTTCTCCCGTCATAAATTTAAGTAAGTAAACAAGGATGCCTCTTCTCAGACTGGTATATTCATGGGAAGGATAACACTGAAGAGTATAAACCTTTGTGTGACCTTAATTTGGCCTACTCAAGACATACAAAATTGCAACTATAGTCGAGCATGGCTCTTAAAGGCAATGAACATCCATTTTGACAATAATGAATTGGATATCAATGCATTTACCTATGAAAAGGCACAACAACTGGAAGATGCAGCCTGTCCGTATATTGCTCATTGATTTTGGAGAGTGTCCTCTAATGCTTCATGAGCTGGAGGCCGGGGAGGGGTCATCACCAGAGAACCAGTTATGTTGCTTCAAACAAATCTTAACCCCTTGATATAGCATATGTTTTGAATTTTTTGGTGTATTGTTTGTTATTTATGTTTTCATACTTTTGCACAATAAAAACATGTTTTATGGAAAATGGCATTTTTATGTCGCGGGATTCTGAAAGCCATAACTTTTTATTTTATTAGTGGGATGGGTTGCAATTTTTGGTGGCACTATTTTAGAATACATAATATCTATGACTTATATATATATTTTTTCTTTGTTTTGGTGGTGGGGGAGCCAAAAACCCTGCAGGAATTTCTCCCATTTTGGCATTTTGTTTGTTATTTTTCCCTTACTGTTTATTCCAGGGGTTGTTACAATTGCATTGGTACTAAATATGTACCGTATTTTTCGCCCTATAAGACGCGCCTAGGTTTTAGAGGAGGACAATAAGAAAAAAATATTTTTCATTAGACCTCAGATCAGGCCCCCAATGTTAATCAGACCTCAGCTCACAGCCCCAGTCAGACCCCAAATGTTAATAAGACCCTCAATCAGACCTCAGATTAGACCCCCAATGTTAATAATACCCCAAAAAAGACCTCAGATCAGCCCCCCATGCCTCAGATCAGCCCCCCATGCCATTTATCAAACCCCATGACCAGATTTTGCTGGAATGGTCTTTGGGCACCATATTGCATTTGAAGAGACCCTGAGGTACCGTCACAGTCAAAACCCCCAAAAAGTTACCACATTTTGTAAACTACACCACCCAAGGAATTTTTAAGGGGTGTATCGAGCACTTCTTCACTCAACAGGTGTTTCATAGAATTTTTAATACTTGGGTGTGAAAATGATTTTTTATTTTATTTTTTATTTTACAAGAAAATGGTGCTTTAGGCCCAAACTTTCTTTTTCACAAAAGATAACAGGAGAATATCCCCCCACAATCTGATTTTCAAAAATCTTCCTCTGAGCGGAAACCTAGCGGGACCCCATTATAGCCTATTCCGTTCGGCTCAGTTATGTGCCTAATCCGTCCTATAACGGAGCAGGAGACGGAAAGGCTGAACGCTGATGTGAACTCGGCCTTAGTCAGCCATGTCTGGGGGTGAGAGAAGCCTCAGTCAGTGTGGGGCTGCAGCTCACGTTCAGACCGCGCTGTGCTGCCGTCTGAGCGTAAGCTACTGAAAGGGTGGACATCCCTGCGTCCGTCCAGGCACTGCGCCAGACGGAGGACAGGGAGCCAGATAACTGGACTGTCCGGCATAAAACCTGACGTCTGCCCACCCTACTGACACCTAATAGGACTGTGAACGGTACACGTTCCAGTAAAGTGAATGAGCACACAATCAATGGGGGAGCCAAGTCTGAGCAGATAGAACATTATCATTACTGATTTCAGTGCTGTGCAAAATGGCTTGACAAGAAAGAAAAGTGTCTCTCAAGCGCCACCTATTGTTAGTGGGCCCCCCCCCCCCAAAAAAAAGCTCCAGATTTCTTGCATGTCCCTTTTTTTTTTTTTTTTGTCAAATCTTTATTTTATTTTCATCACATTACAGCAATTAATATGACATTGCTTAATGATAACAATTAACAATAACTGTTCCATCATCTATATTGGTCATACATAAGCAGAGAAATCATTGCTATATATAAAAATATATATCTAATATGACATGTTGATACGTTGTATCATTGCATAGCTAACATATAAATCTACCTCTGTACATGGGTGTTCCGCTGATGCAAACTGACCATATAGGCCATTCTAACCATCTTTGACATTACCGTTATGTTTCCCAATGTTGAAGCTTGAGGCCTATACCTAGTCTAACTTGACTTCATTTCCTTATGAGAATTCTATCATCCAGTATTCATCATCCCTTTCTGTTTTTACACCAATCAAACCATTTGTTCCACATTAGCAAAAATTTATCATGTGACAGCGACTCCCAGCTTGTTAGTTCCTCCAACTGACAAATTTCTTGTACCTTTTGAATCCATTCACCTTTACTAGGAACATCTATAGATAACCAATATTTTGGTATTAGTAGCTTAGCAGCTGCTATCAATTGTGCTATGAGCGAATATTTTGTTAATTTATAATTACTATCAGATAAGTTGAGAAGTGCTACCTGTGGCGTGATGGGTGAACTTATAGAACAAATGCCTTGAACTTCTTTAGAAATCATATCCCAAAATTTTTTAATCTTCGGGCACGACCACCATACATGGAACATGGTACCTCTAGATTCCCCGCATCTCCAGCAGTCTGCTGAATAAGAAGGTGTAATGGTATGCAGTTTGTCAGGGGTTCTATACCACCTTGTGATCAATTTGAAGGAATTTTCCTGGATTTTTATACACCTTGATAAGCCATGTGATTGAGCTAATATTCTGCCTATTGTGTCTTCTTCGAGGTGTTGACCTATCTCTTTACTCCATTGTTTCATATATGATGGTTTGCTATCCAAATTCTTCTCTAATAGTTTGTTATATATTTGTGAGATAACTCCTCTTTTGCTTGTAGTTTGATTCCAAATCTTATCATACCATGTGGGATTATAGCTACTTGGAGTGGTGTTTAAATACTGTGCACAGTATTTTTTCAATTGGGAGTAATGAGTCATACTCCAAGGAATATTACCCCATCTAGTTTTTAAGAATGTTATGTCAGGTACGCTTCTGTTTTCTACCAAATCACCTCTTGCATGTCCCTTTAACAACTGATGACTGAGCAAAATAACTTAAGAAATAGCGACTTTACACTGCTTGGATTGGGGTATCTAACATTCTTACTGGTGATCAATCTTCCAGATCTTCATTGTGTATTTTATCGCTGGTATCAAGAAGCTGGATGCGGACTGGGTGGAAGGGTATTCTATGGGCTCGCTGTCACGTCACTGGCTGTTTGATCCATTCAAGTAAGAAAATACTCTTTGAGTCTCTATCATATGCTCATGTATATACTGTATTATGTATATTCAGTTCTGGCATCTGATTTGCATTATGGATATGGATTTTTTTGTTTTTGTTTCTTTTTTCATATTGTATTCCAGTCATACTTACTCTCATTGACCAGCCTTAAAGGGGTTTTCTGACTTTTTTATACTGTCATCACAATCTGACTGGCAGGGGTCATACACCCGGGACCCCCACCGACCAGCTGTTTGAAGAGACCAGTGCGCCACAGCATTCTCACAGTTTAAAGGGGTTGTCTCATCATGGACAGTGGGGGCATATCGCTAGGATATGCCCCCATTGTCTTATAGGTGCGAGTCCCACCGCTGGGCCCCACACCTATATCGAGAACGGAGCCCCGCACAGTGGTGGCTGGAGGACTCCGGTCCGGCCACCACCAAGCCGGCTCCTCATAGAAGGGAATGGGAGCGTACCGCACATGCGCGGCCCCCGCTCCCATTCATTTCTATGAGGCCGACTGAAATAGCCGAGCCAGCGCTCGGTTATTTTCGCCTGCTCCATAGAAAATGAATAGAAGGCTGCTGCGCTTGCACAGTGTGCCCTCCTTCACTTTCGGGGCTCCGTTCCCGATATAGGTGTGGGACCCTCACCTATAAGACATTGGGGGCATATACTAGCGATATGCCCCCATTGTCCATGATGAGACAACCCCTTTAACCTAGGCCAGTGATGTCACATTCATCGGTAACGTGGCCCATGCGCAGCTCAGTCCCATTCAAATGAATGGTGATCTGATCTGCAATACCAAGCACAACCGCTATACAGTGTACTGCACTGTGCTTGGTAAGCTGTGAGGAGGCCGCAACACTCACTCAACCAGCGGATCGGCAGGGGTCTCAGGTGTCGGACCACCTTCGATCAGCTACTGATGACCTATCCTGAGGATAGTAATAAGAAGTAGTTGTAGAGCAGCACAAAATGGACCTGAGGATAGGTCATCAGTATAAAAAAAAGTTGGAAAGCTTCCTTAAAGGGGTTCTCTTGTTTCAAAATGATTTTTTTCCCTCTGCGTAGAGTTCTCCAAACACTGCACGTTGTTGCCCCATATACCTATTTTTCATGTCCGCAATGCATCACTGCATCCCGCCAGGAACTTGCTGACTTCTCCAGCTTCGTGTTGAGTTTTCTTACCAGTCCCAACCTGCTTTATTCAGAATGTTTGTCAGGGCTTGCTCCACTTAGCTAACATGGACAGGGGATTGGTTAGAAATCCCCACAGGTAGCTGATGAAAACAGGAAGTGCTGCTTGTAAACATCTTGCCAGGATGCACTGATGCTGAGAACAGGGGAAGGAAAGTATATGAAGCAAGAATATGCTGTGTTTTGGATGCTGCATGCAAATAAAAACATTTATTATGAAACTGGAGAACTCCTTTAAATATGCATCAAAAATACAGGCTGTTTTTGTTTTCAGGCTCCACAGACTACTATGACAAAAGGCTAAAACCCATGCTAAAATGTACGATTGAGTAATGTCGCACTAAAATGGGGTGGAGAACCACGCAGAGGTGCACCCACTAATCAGACAACACCCAGTCTGAAAATAGTGGATAATATAAATAATGGAAGTGGGGCACACTCTAAAAGTATAGGGATCTTTAATAACAATATTGATAATAACAATACAATACGATATCAGCAAGTATAAAATTGAATGTGAAGCAGCAGATAAAATGGTACCGACAATAGGATGGGTGGTGGAATAAATAGGGTAATAAATAGATATAGAATATAACTATATAAAATACATTAAATCAGACAATATATTCAATAAATGTGGATCCCAATATTAGTTGTTGGATATGAGTATTCAATATGATAATATAAGTAGTTCACTGGTTATGCTTTGTGAGATATTCCATATAGGATTTGTGCGGTAATATAGATTATCCTCTCCTGCAGACAGTCCTCTATCGCCACAATATCGATGGTCAAAGTCCCAAAGTCTCAAGCATATGCAGCCTAAATGTTTGGTTATACAATAGTCGGGCTGTTCATACGCACAGCGGCGTCCCGCTGTGCAAGAGCTTACCCGAGGGTCTTTTGATGCTGGATCGTGGGCTCTCGACTCGGTATGTCCGTCCTGTCTCCGGTCTCAAGAGCTAATATCCAGATTAGAATTTTGGCGCCAGTGAGGTTTGTTTGCTCCACGTGGTACAGTTACCTCTCGTGTAGTAGCAATGACTCACTTCGGCACTTCGCTGGTTAAAGTAGCAATTTGTCCAGGCTTCCTCGGTCTTGCAGGGTCTCTCCACTTGTTGGGGGGATAATACCAGACGCGTTTCGGGGATTTACAGAAGTGACCCCTTCCTCAGTGTAGTAAAAACTGGTATAATAATCAGAAAATTGTATCAAAATTATAAAAATACATATATGTATTTTTATAATTTTGATACAATTTTCTGATTATTATACCAGTTTTTACTACATCAGGCATATTCAGCTACCCCTTAATAAATATATTCATCCATACAACACAAATGTTTTGAGTGCCATCCCTCTACTTTCTTTCACTTTATCCCTACCACAAGCGTTGGGTACGCTTTGTCTGGATTGAGCACCTTACTCCATCTTTTTGGGTCATAGAGAGCCGCCTCATTCTTATACTGTAAAATAAAAACAACCCTAACATTTACTTTTGTAAATTGAGCCTCTTTATTCTTTTCTAGTCTCTTGTTATGCACAGAATGGTCACTAGATGGTGCTATTTAGTTCCTGCCTATATATAAACCTGGACTTTTGAGATATTGGCGTGGTCATGTCTCCACAGTGTGCCCTCTGTCTGCATATTATATAACAGGGTGGCTGATTTCCAGTCCTAGAGGCACAGAAATGACTGGCCCTTCTGGAGTCCACAATCACTTAACCATATAAACATGGTTGCCACAACTAAGGCTTGATAAAGGGTTGTTCCCATCTTGTAAAGTGATGGCATGTTGTCAGGATATGCCATCACTTTGACGGAAGGGAATCTGACCTCTGGGACCCCCACTCATCCTGGTAATGAAGGTGCAGCAGTGTTCCTATAGCTCTCCATCTGCTTCATTTTTTTTTTGGTTTCAAACATTTGTATTAGAGGGTATAGCAGACAAATAGTACAAATTGCGGTAACTGCACTGTCAAGTGAGCCCCACGCAGGGGGTGACGAAGAAGCCGATATGCAGTCCATTGAGAGTATTACAAAAGCAATGAATTCAAAGACAAAAAAACCCCGGTAATAATAATAACATTGGTCCCAGTAAAATAAAGAAAAGAGAGAAAAAAGGAAATATGAGATTCAGCGGCGTGGTGCGGTATTTCCAGGGATTGGTTAAATGTCGGTATCCAGCATCCTGTATGCGGTCAAACAGTTCCCCATTCACAGCATGACATAATTTAATCTATGTAGGGTATGGGAGGAGGACAGCCAAGGCTGCCAAAGTTTCAAATATGCCGCCATTGTGTCCGTTTGGATTGTGGTGATCTTCTTGCTTCATTTTTTTATGCACATTGGTGCCCTGGCCACCACTTTATGGGAAATGCAAGCTGGCCCTGTACATGTGAATTTCCCTGCTCAGATGTATGGGCATGTAGGGGGGCATGTAGTGCCATAGGGGGTGTGAGGAGACGTGTAGTCTGTCTGCATCAGCTGTACTCTGTATTAGTGGTTTAGTGCATGGAGTGGATTTGCAGGGTGTTTTCCCCCTTTTTAGGGGAGTCTCCTGGGCCTCTCCTCTGCACCCGGTTATGTTGTTATGCCCTCTTGCCAGTCAACTACGACCATATTTTGAGTTTAGGGGCAGTTGCCGTTATGGCCATTATATATATATATATTTTTTAGCAAACAAGGACTACAAGTAGCAGCACACTGCTTAAAGCACAAAGACGCTTGCAAACACTGGAAACATTGTATTACTGCTATACTTACTATATGAAAATTAGAAACTCTTTGTGCATTTTTGATCTAAATAGTGTTGGGCCCATCTACCAGAGACAAGGTGCCTTACAGCAGACGGGGCCTACACTGATCAGATTTGCCTCTACAATGCAAAAGAAAGTTACCCCAGTACCTCCAAACTATGGCTAAAAAGAGGAGGTGCATTGTACATTTGGGGGAGTGGCTGCCCCCTTTTGGATCATGAACTCCCGCCCATATGAGTATGATGTAGCTGTAGTCCACATTGCCCTTAAATTTGTAGGCAAAAAGCCCAGAAGAGGCAAGTCTGATAACGTAGGTCCCATCTGTTGGAAGAATGTGTGCTGCTACTTGTAGTCCCTGTTTGCGCTTACATTGCAGTCATGATGGCTTGCACTTGCACCTCTTTTTTTTTTTATACATAGTTTGGAGGGGCTTTTCTAACTTTCTTTTGTATTCTAGTTTTTTTTTTAGGTCAGAATGAAATAGAAAACATTCCTAAAGAGCTTTCTGTCCAATTGGTGAATTTTCAGTTTAGATGAAAGCAGGCAAATGGCTAAAGTGCTTTTCAGTACCTGCTGTACAATCACTTTGTGACCCCATCGTGGATGATGGGCCTTACAGGGCCCCCGGCAGTCGTGGTTATAGCACATAATTCAGATTGCGTTGTCTCATCCTCTCCATCCCCGAGCATAAAATACTTGTGATCTGTCCTTCTTTTAGGCTGTTTCTGTCGGAGGAGATGACGAACCTTGTCGTGGTGCACTGGGGGGGACTGATCCTCGACCTGACGGCCGGATACCTTCTCTTCTTTGATGTCACACGTCCCAGCGCCATGTTTTTTGTTTCTTACTTCCACTGCATGAACTCTCAGCTTTTCAGCATAGGTGAGTACTTTCCTTGTGTGTAACTGTCTGTAAATGGAGGGGGGTATGTAGACCCCCTATCTATCGTACCATACCCCTCCTCCTTCTGCACTATGACTCTAAATTCATGTGAAAGGGGTTTTTATTTGGCGCTTATATTAGGTTCCAGGTGTACAGCTGACACGGGCGGGGGGGGGGGGGGGTGACCGCACCACTGGGAACCCATGATCTGCTGTTAGTGTCATGGAAGCTGCAGTATAAATGCATTACTTGACTAGTGTTAAAGGGAAAGTATCATAAATATTTAAAAATTTCCAATTTTTTTTTTTATATTCTGAACATGATTATGGAGGTGGCCATCTTGCCTGCCCGTCAGCTATTGTGAATGGCGGATCCTGTGTTATCTGTCTAATCTATCACTGTAATCCTGCATGTGATGATAATTAGATGACTGCTGAGAAGTGATCTCCACAGAACAGGAAGGATTAGCGTATCGATCTGCAAAATACTGATAAGTTCCGTGTGCAGTCAGTATTTTTATTGGTCCCATCAATAGAAAGGACTACTCTCGTTTGCAGATAGGGACCAGAAAAGGACCTGCGCAGAGATTTTCAGATTGGGCAAAACAAGCAGATGTGGCCACATAGAAATGCAAGGGTCAATGAAAACCAACTGATGCCACAATAAAGATACATTTTTGCAGGATTATTACCTTTGTCCATGATTGCACTCCACCTGGTTTCTTACCCCCTGTCTTCCGTACTTACGGCCTCCTCACAGGCATGTTCTCATACACTATGTTGGCCACCAGCCCGCTGTTCTGCTATCCGGATTGGCCCCGACGACTGGTGTCTAAGTTACCCCGCTGTTTACACTGGGCACTTCCTCACACGCAGCCACCGCAGAAGAGCTCCGAATGTGTCTACCCAGGACAGAAGGGAAAGGGCTCGCCAGGCCTACGACAGAAACTAGGAGCCATCTTCACTGTTATCTACATAGCCGAACAGCTCTTCCTGCCCTACTCACATTTTGTCACCCAGGTGAGCGCTCACAGATGTCGCCGTTCTTACTGTCTGATAATGGTATCGCTAAAATATACCATAACACTATGATCCAACACGATGGAGGACAAAAGAGGGTCTGTTTGGCCTCCATTCGGGCTGATATTCACCGTTATACCTTTTTTTGTGTAGTACAGAAGTATACAGTAAAATATATTTATTTATCTACACATCCATCCTACACCTCCGAACAGGTTCTGTCTTCGTTAATTATATTCTGCATTGTGATTTAAAGGGTTACAATAACTGGACAAATGGCCTTTACGGTTACTCGTGGGATATGATGGTGCATTCACGCTCACACCAGCATGTGAAGATTACCTACAGAGATGGAGTCACTGGGGAAGTTGGATTTCTTAACCCAGGGGTGAGTATAGGATTTTAAGGATACCAGAAAAGTCTGGAAAATTGTGATACTTCAACAAGACCTCTAAAGCTCTGGTCTGCTCGGCCCCGACCTCTAAAGCTCTGGTCTGCTCGGCCCCGACCTCTAAAGCTCTGGTCTGCTCGGCCCCGACCTCTAAAGCTCTGGTCTGCTCGGCCCCGACCTCTAAAGCTCTGGTCTGCTCTGCCCCGACCTCTAAAGCTCTGGTCTGCTCTGCCCCGACCTCTAAAGCTCTGGTCTGCTCTGCCCCGACCTCTAAAGCTCTGGTCTGCTCTGCCCCGACCTCTAAAGCCCTGCGCGCTCGGCCCCGACCTCTAAAGCCCTGCGCGCTCGGCCCCGACCTCTAAAGCCCTGCGCGCTCGGCCCCGACCTCTAAAGCCCTGCGCGCTCGGCCCCGACCTCTAAAGCCCTGCGCGCTCGGCCCCGGACTCTAAAGCCCTGCGGGCTCTGCCCCGACCTCTAAAGCCCTGCGCGCTCGGCCCCGACCTCTAAAGCCCAGCGCGCTCGTCCCGCCCTGTGCTGACATAATTGTTCTTCAGGTTTTTACACAAACTCGACGCTGGAAGGATCATTCCGACATGCTGAAGCAGTATGCCACCTGCCTGCAAGGCCTGCTGGGAGCTTATAATATATCCGAGCCTGAAATATACTTTGATGTATGGGTGTCAATCAATGACCGCTTCCAGCAGAGGTAAGTACACTGGAGCAATATGGAGTAATATGACCTAAATAACTCCTGAACACAGTAGACATGTATGGATTCTCTGACAGGTTGTATGACCCCACGGTGGACGTTGTGAAAGCCGAATGGTCCCCCTTCCACAAAACTCCTTGGGTTAAACCGTTACTGGTAGATCTGTCACCGTGGAGAGCCAAATTCCAGGAAGTTGAGGACAGTTTGGATAATCAGACCGATGTGGTGTTCATTGCAGATTTCCCAGGTAATGTTGCAGGCCTTGGCACTTTGTTATGGTCCACCCACTGCTGGGGAGTGACACTGCCATAGTAAATACTCATCGCCCATTGTCACCGGGGCTTGCCCTTAGAATGCAGACATTGTCAGACTCTGGAGGGACACCCCCTGTTGACAAGGGGAATAGTACAACCAGTTTCCGCTTTAGCAATACATTTCCAGTAGGAATAACTGAGGAATTGCACAAATCAGAGTTCTAGAGTTATTATATAGTAGGTGATACAGGGATTTACTATAACAAACAGGAGATTTGACAGGCCATCTTTAATCGTACCCCCATTTTTTTCATGGTTTATTAGTTATGTCAAGTATTAATCTGTTTATTTCTATCCACTCTGGATGATAGGCCTTCACTTGGAGAATTTTGTGAGTGAGGATCTGGGTAACACCAGTATCCAGGTGCTGCAAGGTGAAGTCAATGTGGAGATTGTGAAGGACGCCAAGAACGTCACCCTGACACCGGGAGAGGGCATGCAGGTGAGCGCTGATTCGGGGTCTGCTTCCTTGCTTGTAAACTTGTGATACATGGTTGGACACTGTCTGCAGGGACTCCATTTTCTCTTCCTTGGTTCCTTATTGTAACTTAACATTCACTTTCGCCAGGGCCGTAGCTATAGGGGAAGCATGGGAAGCTGCAGCTTTGGGGCCCTGACCCAGAAGGGGCCCATCCAGGATGAGGAGGACTAAAAGATTTGGTCAGGGCCCCCTCAACAGTATTACACAATGAAAATATATACAGTGACATTATAGACGGTGTAGAAAACGGATGGAACAGCTGCCGGGCCTGGTCTGAGAGAACGATCTTTACTAGCCACACGAATGGGGGCGGCATGAAAGGAAGGGGTTGAGAACAAATTACTGGGAGAGGGGGGCCCAGTCATTTCTAGCTACGCTACTGACTCTCATTTTTTTCACAGTGTTAGAAATAGTCTAAATTTATAGTTTTTTTTATTGATTTTTTTTTATCACAAAAAAGCCGCCAAAGTTCCTGCCTCTCGAAGCACTATTCACTACAGCGCAGCCACGTATGTGGTGTACGGATACTGATTTGTATTACACTCTAATTGCTGCAGTGACTTCCACTGCCTGCGCCCTGCGAGGACAGACAGGAGCAGCGATGTTCTTACTGACCTGCGCAGGAACGTCTACCTAGGACATGACGGAGCCTAGCGGAGGGTATGGGCAGGAGATGTACTCCTGTCGGGACAGCGCTCACTTCAGCACATAGAATATAAATCAGTACATACATGGCTGCGTTGTACGGATTCTCTCTGCGCTGTGCGACACAGGAACTTTGGGGGGGCCTCTTTTTGTGATAAAATGAAAAAAAGCAATAACTAAACTAAGTTAGAAAAAGAAGCACATTTAAGTGAAGGTTTAGGTGCACTTTTGAGCTGGTCATGCACATAAAATGGCCGTCAGCCGAATGGTTGTACACATGCGTGCTCAATTTGGTCAAGCATGCATGTGCTCTAAATTGGGAGAGGGTAATTAGCCACTGCCAGGCACCTCTGGTGGCAGCTTCTCTCCCCTGAGATTCAGACATGTTGAAATCAAACAGCCCTGCCCGATCCTTCTCTCCCAGTGACATCCGCTGTTGGGGGGAGGCCCCAGCGCACATTAGATGCTCGGCTGGACCTGCTGGGTTTGGACATCTTTAATCTTCTGTATATAGCTAGCTTTGCGTTGCTTCTGTCAGGCTGATCGCTCACCAGCACGTTGGCAGAAGGGCAGAATTTGTATGTCCTTGACTTTGCCCTTGGTCAATATCCTTGGGCACCTTGCACTAGTAGTGGAATCTGTATCCAATGCCACCTTTCTGTCTTGCCAGTTGCCAGCAGGAGAATACCACAAGGTGTACACCGTGTCACCGGGGCCCTCCTGTTACATGTACCTTTATGTGAATACCACAGCGGTGACCCTGGAAAAGAACCTCACCCGACTGCAGGAGCTGAAGGAGAAGGTGGAGAATGGGAGTGGTGAGTGATCCCTATCGTTAGCGCTGAGGTATCGAATCTGTTTGTAAAACGCAAATCTCACATTAGCCGGAATGGTTGTTTCTTCCAGCTTTTTAGGATGTAGCTGACATTTTGCAGCATCCACCTTGTACTTTTGTATGGGTGGGGAGAGTTGCAGTGCAGCAGCGTACACTGCATTATACACATCGGAGTCACATTATTATGACCACTTCGCAGCGCATCGCTCATGAATGAAGTCCCGTGTGATAGGCGGTCTGCACATGTATCCCACGTTGGTGCCATGGGTAAAAGGAGTTGCAGTAAGGGATGGTTCTGCTTCTGTTCGGTGCTAATAAATATACGATTGGAGTGCTACAGTTTTTTCAAACATTTTGAGGGGTCCCTTGGGCTGGGGCCTGACACCGCGAGCACCGCTGCCAAATGATGGACTAACATACGTCAGTAAGTGGTGCTGTCCTTTCTCTATGCTTTCGAGTGGACAAATGGCACCATTGTGAATAAGCGAAGCGGAAACTGCGGAGACATTGATGTGAGAAGTGGATGTCCGCTATGAGGGTGGACTGACATGCTTCAGTGGAGCAGCTCACCACCAAAATGAACCAGGAGGCCACCTCTAACCCAACAGTGTAGTGAACCCTACTGCGTATGGGGCTCTGCAGCAGACGGATGGTCACTGCTCCTCTGCTAATGAAGTTGTATCAGCAGAAAAGGCTTTAGTTTTCTGGGCAGTATCGGCATTGGAACTCCGCTGATTGGTAAACAGTTGTCTTCTCCAATGAGTCACATTTTCTGCTTCAGTGAACGGATGGACGTTGACGTGTCAGGTGAGAAACATCAGAGAACAAGCACCCTGCAACCATTGCTAGAAGAACACAAGCTGGTGGTGGCAGTGTTATGGTCTGAGGAATGTTTTTGGGGCATTGTCTGGGCCACTCATCCATGTGGAAGGCAATCACAACCGATTTGGGTATGAATCCATCCTTGCAGATCATGTACACCCATACATGCTGATTGGGATGGATGAATCTTCAAAAACAACGTGACATGTCACACAGCTAGAAAAGTCCGACCAAGACTTCCAAGTACTACCCTGCTCCGTAATCCCTTAGACTTGAACCCAATTGAGCATCTGTGGGACCACCTCGATCGTCGTGTTTGCTCTATGGATCCACCGCCACGCTTCCTTCAGCAGCTGTGGGATGGACTGCAGTCAGCATGGCTCCAGATACCTGTGACCACCTACCAGGACCTTACTGAGTCACTCCCAGCCCGTCTAGCTGCTGTCCGGGCTGCACGCGGCTGTTACTCTGGATATTAGCTGGTGGTCAGAATAACGTGACTCGACTGGGTATTATCCCAGCAAGGAGCAACATACTGTATTCTGAATGCAGCTCTGGACTATATACAGCATATATGTGTACATTAATGGGTTTTCTGAGACTTCGATATTGATGATTTGACTCCCGGCACCCTGACTGATCAGCTAAGGGTGTCAGTAGTTGGGCTCCCACTGATGGTCTATCCTACGGATTGGCCATCAGTGTCAGTCGCTGAGAACTCCTTTAGCCAAGACATACTGGGCTCTATGAGCATTATTGTTGAATCCACTTTTTCTTTGCTTTTCAGAAACCTCACCCCTGCCACCCGAATTACAGCCTCTCATCTCCGGAGCAGTGGAAGATCTCAACGTGTCGGATCCCCTGGTGCTCGTCTACCTACGCAGACAGAGGCGGATAGAAGAGTCAGAACGCAGGCGAAACACAACCGTAATCCAGAGATTTCAAAGATTTCTCAATAAAAAGTATTATCTCCTCCGACGAAGGTAGGTGTCTGCACTTCATGAACACTGCACCGCCATATAATAAAACCCCGTGTCCATGAATGGGAGTCTTAGGCTACTTTCACATCAGCGTTTTTTATGCAGCTTTTGAGATTCGACAGAGGATCTCAAAACCTGAATAAAACACTTCAGTTTCATTTAATACCTCCGGATGCATCCTTTTTGTCTGGATTTAACCCCTTACTGCCTCTTGTCATTGAGGCCGGCTTCCTAGTTTTATCTAAATAAATAAATAATAATAAAGGACATGTCCGTCCATACGGGTCCCCCTCCTCAGCCACACTCACATAGTTCCCAATACCGCCTCCGGGCCGTTTGGTTGATGATTCTCCACATGCGCAATCAAGTGACGGACCCCTGCAGGATCCAATCCGTCCTCCGGGGCCGTTTGGTTGCTGATTTTCCACCTGGGCAATCCAATGACGGACCGCTGCAGGATCCCAATCCGTCCTCCTGGGCCGTTTGGTTGATGATTCTCCACCTGCTCAATCCAGTGACGGACCACTGCAGGATCCCAATTCCGTCCTCCGGGGCCGTTTGGTTGATGATTCTCCACCTGCGAAATTCAATGAGGGACCACCGCAGGATCCCAATCCGTCCTCCGGGGCCGTTTGGTTGATCATTCTCCAACTGCACAACTCAGTGAAGGTTCTCTGCAGGATCCCAATCCGTCCTACGGGGCCGTTTGGTTAATAAATTCTCCACCTGCGCCATACAGTGGAGGATCTCTGGGATTCCCAATCCACCCTCCTGGTTGTTTGTTAATAATTCTCCACCTGCGCAATCCAGTGGGGTCCGCTGGAATCTCCCATCCACCCTCCGGGGTTCTTTGGTTGATAATGCACCGCCTTCGCAATCCGGTGGAGAGACTTCTGGGAGTTTCCGTTCCACCCTCGGGTGGTTTGGTTGATAAGTCCCCGCCTGCGCAGTCCACAACTGCCAGGGGCGAGATTCTGAAGGATAGCTCTACGCGCAAGCGAACCGCAGCAGGACAATTTTCTCCTCTGATATTTCCGCTCCCCTACTCTTCCTCCCTAAATCATGCTCAATCACACCCTCCCTCACTGGGGCGGGTCCGTCCAGGAAGAGGGGAGAATCTCTGATTCGGACCGTGACATGAGTCCGAAGCAATCTTCCAGAGATTGCGTCTAGGTGGCCAGCAGTACTGTCGTATGCATTACCCACTTCCTTTGGTGGTGTAACTGCACTACTTCAGGATACAGTGCCTGCCTTATACATTGTCCCCTGCCATAGCTGGACTAAGTACAATGACTTGGGGTTCGGGACCTGCCATATGCAGATTCATCGGTGGCGCGATGACATGTCACTGGTTACATTATGTGCTGTATGCATTACCCCCTTAGGTGCACTATTGCACTCCACGGGGTACAGGACTCGCCATATGCGCTAGTTCTCGCTGTAGGCATTTGCCCCCCTTCTTAGGTGGGGTATTCTTCCTACCACTGACCAGTACTTGCCGTATGCTCACACCTTCCTTAGGTAGCTAATTACTCTACCATTGAATACGGTTCCGACTGTCCGCTATCCTTTCAAAGGCGGATTGTTGCACATCACCGTGCTTCTGTCGCATTTCCCCCTTCCGCTAGTGATCCACTAGCGGGGAGTAACTAAACATCTACGGCTCTAGGTGCCTTCGCTTATTTCCAAGAGGGCGTGGCTACAGTTGATTCTCGCAGGCGCCCGACACTCTTACCCTAGTGTTTATATGGGTGCCACCAGTGGATACGGTGGCTATTCATCGTTGCATCCTTCTTTTGGTGCTGGTTTCGCGCCCGATTATAACATCCTCTGTCTTCCAGGGGGTTCCTAGCATCACTTGGGCCTCTGTTGCTCCTGTCGGTCCTGATATTGTCCGCATCAATACGTAATACATACTCTGTTGCACTTACCTAGTGAGTACGTTCCAGCGGGTCAACTCTTTTCGCTGACTCCGTATTCTCTATCCACCACTCCCCATTCTCTGGGGAAGTGGTTATGCTGGCGACTCTGATTTAGCTCCTACAGCTTGTTTTCCTCCACAGGTGCGGCTTGTCGCTAATGTTCGAGTTCATGGTCGCTGCAGTGGGACATCCCCCTCTGGTAGGGGTCCTACCCTGGAGCTAGCTTGGCAGTTGCGCCTGTTCAGCGCCCTTCCAGGTAGAATTTTTAGGGTTAGCTCCACGTAACTGGGGCAGTGTGGCACGTGGTTTCTACGGCTAGTATCTGGCCTCTCCCTCAGTTTTTGCGTTGCGGGGCAAGCGCTGGCTACCACTGTGGTAGCGGTATTATTTTCCCTACATGCTTGGGTTCTTACTGCACAGCCCTTCGCTAGGCAGTGGACTCTTTAGCACCGGATCGGTGGCTTCTACGGGTGTTCCCTCCTCTGCTGGGATATGGGGCTGGCATTGCAGTGTGACTTCCCTTGCCTGGCTTCCTTCTCGGGCGGAGTTCTTTTGGCACGGCCGCTTGATCTTTGGCTACTTATCTATAGCGTCGGTTTCTTACAGGGTAGGGGCTTAGACCTAGCCTATTGCTTCTCCTGTCTTTCCCCCTCTGGCTCATGGTTCATTGTCACCCCGTATGCCTTGGTAGTTCCTACATTGCTACCTTCCCTCACCTGCGTTGCATGGGGTATTCGTTTGGTGCCTTTCCATTCCAGACACTATCTGGTCCCAACTGGTGGGCTGTGACACCCTCCACATTCTTCCTCCTACAGGGACTCTTCCATTGGTCCGGGTGTGCTAACGGTATCTGCACAAGGGCTTCCGTCGTTCTCCTGGAGACGTCCCTTGGTCACTGCCACTCAGAGACGTCCTTCTTTCAAGGGGTTCAGTCTTACATGACCTTTTCAATGACTGCGTGGCTATTGAGACCGCCGTTCTAACGTGGAGAGGGTTTTTCGGCGGATATCTTCCGCACTATGATTCAGGACAGGAAGTCTGCATCGCCAGTATCTATTATGGGACCTGGAGGTCCTTCTGAGGCTTCTCTGAAGCCAAGACGTCCCCCTCACTTTGGGGGTTTTCTCTCTCCTTTCTACTTTAAGGGTTGGACCTTTGTTTAGCCCTTGTTTCCTTGATGGGTCAGGTGTTGGCGCTTCCGTCTTGGGCAGCCTTCCAGGTTCCCTGGTGCCCGTGGGAATCTTCTTTCAAGGAGCGGCACATATGGTTCCTCTGTACCGTCCTTACAGCCTTGGGATCTGAATATGGTTCTCAGCATTCCTTCTTCTCCCGAAGGTGGTCTCTGACTTCTATAGCACGTTCCCTTCCTTCGCACCCTACGGAAGGGAGTTACATTATGGACGTTGTCAGTGCTCTACTCATTATTAGCAGCCTCCAGTCCCTCTCGGCGTACGGATCCCCTTTTTCTCTCAGGAGGGTCCTCGCTGGGGATTGGCGGCCTCCAAAGGGCGATTGCACGTTGGATTCTGTCTGGAAGTGCTGCAGCTTACTGCGCTCGGAGCGAGGTTCCACCCTTAGGTGTCACGGCTCACTCCCCCAAAGCGGTGGGCGCTTCTTGGGCTAGGAGGAATCGCGCTTTGGCTGCACAGTAATGTAAGGTGGCTCCGGTCCTCCTTGCACATGTTCGCAAGAAGTTGCCAGGTGCATACTTATACATCGATGGTCGCTGCGTGGGCCGCGTGGTCTTGCAGGCGACAGTTCTTAGTTGACTGCACGGGCGCTTGCTTCATGGGTCTGTGGTTTTCCATCCCTGTGGACTGCTCTCGGACGTCCCATGGTCTCTGTGCCCCCCCAATGAATATGGGCGAGAAAATGAGATTTTGTAAAACTTACCAGTAAAATCTCTTTCTCGCTCTTCATTGGGGGACACAGCACCCACCCAGTATTGTTGTTCGGCCACAGTTGTGGCTGTTGCTGGTTAGAACCTGGTTCGGTTCTTGGCATTGTTGCTGTTCCACATTGTTTCGTTGGTTTACTTGCTTCTCACAAACTGAAGCTCTCTCTCCAGGCTGGAGGGGGTATAGCTGCCGGGGGAGGAGCTAACAGCTTTATCTAGTGTCAACGCCTCCTAGAGGACATAGCTATACCCATGGTCTCTGTGTCCCCCAATAAAGAGCGAGAAAGAGATTTTACTGATAAGTTTTACAAAATCTTGTTTTTATTATATGCAAATGAGCCTCTAGGAGCAGCGGGGACGTTGCTGTTACATCTAGAGGCTCCGCTCTCTCTGCAACTGCTGCGTCCTCTGCAGCAGTTGAGGCAGCAGTTAGTGAGAGCAGAGCCTCTAGGTGTAATGTCAACTCCCCCGTTGCTCCTAGAGGCTCACTTGCATATATTAAAATTTTTATTTTTCTCAGCAATGCGGGCAGATATGAACATGAGACCAATACAGATGTCTTCAGCTGCCAAGCACAGATGCCAGTTTCATAGGTACAAATCTGCTGCCTGATGCCCTTTAACCAGTCCAGGGTTTGGCTGATCATAGTACTTGGAGGTATTACATAATTCAGATGAATGGCACTCCAGCGGAGTGAGCACCGCTGGTAATCGCTGGCACTGTGGCTCATCTACGGCTGATAACGGAGAGCACCAGAATGCGCTCTGTCCCCCAATAAAGAGCGAGAAAGAGATTTTACTGATAAGTTTTACAAAATCTTGTTTTTATTATATGCAAATGAGCCTCTAGGAGCAGCGGGGACGTTGCTGTTACATCTAGAGGCTCCGCTCTCTCTGCAACTGCTGCGTCCTCTGCAGCAGTTGAGGCAGCAGTTAGTGAGAGCAGAGCCTCTAGGTGTAATGTCAACTCCCCCGTTGCTCCTAGAGGCTCACTTGCATATATTAAAATTTTTATTTTTCTCAGCAATGCGGGCAGATATGAACATGAGACCAATACAGATGTCTTCAGCTGCCAAGCACAGATGCCAGTTTCATAGGTACAAATCTGCTGCCTGATGCCCTTTAACCAGTCCAGGGTTTGGCTGATCATAGTACTTGGAGGTATTACATAATTCAGATGAATGGCACTCCAGCGGAGTGAGCACCGCTGGTAATCGCTGGCACTGTGGCTCATCTACGGCTGATAACTGAGAGCACCAGAATGCGCTCTGTCATTCCATGCATCTAATGTCGGCTAGAAATAGGGTGAGAGAGCGGAGCCGTATGACTAGTGGCTGCCGTTATCTCAGTATGTCTGTTCTGTGACTCCGTACATGTAAATAACATTCCTCTAGGCCTGGGAATGGGAATTAGTTTAGTCTGCACTGGCCGATCCTGCTGTAGGATCCCCACCCACAGAATACAGATGAGACCCCGGGTCACTGCTCACCCTGCAGAGGAGACTCCTTATCAAAGTATCAGACCAGAGGGAAGTGCAGCATTTCCTCACTGAGCAGCAGTGGATGAATGTGACTACAGCTTATAGAACAGCTCGAACGTCACCGGAGAGAATGTGAGTGTGTAACAGTGCTGCCATATCCTAGAGATGTGCCACTGATGTCCAGTCGCTGTAACTCCCAGCATGCATACTTGCTCTGCTCTTGTAAGAACTCTTATAGAAATGAATGGAGCATGCTGGGAGTTGTAGTTTCAGAACAGCTGCAGGGCCGAAGGTTGCTGACCCCTGTGCTAGAAGAATTCATGGCAGACCTTGAGGCTGAGCAGGCACGAGGTGAATGCTGGGGTCACAACAGTGATCGTCATGTCCCATCTGTTTACCAGGCACAGCTCTGGACATTGTGTAGTGGCTGTGCCTGGTACTAAAGCTTAGCTCCTTTCCAGTGCAGTACCAGGCACAGCCACTTCAAAATGTTTGGCGCTGTTCCCAGTACACAGTCACGAGGACAGGACCCAGAACATTCTGGAGTGCTGCAGCCTCTTCGTTCAGCTGATTGTGGGGTCGCTGGGAATCAGACTCCCACCGATCTGATATTGATGACCTAAAGAACTAAACGACCTCTATTATATAAATGATTATGATATCATTTATATGTGCTCCATTATTGACAGCTGGGGGGTTAACGGGGTTGGGTCATGGGAATGTGACAAAGATGGCGCTGGGCACTAATAGATGGTGATGGGGGGGGGGGGGGGCGCAGCTAACAGCAAGCGGCAATGGTGACCTGCTGCGCGGCCTGCTATTGGCTGCACCCCCCATCGCCGATGTTCTCTGCATGATGGGGAGATGCAGCAACAGCCATGGAGGGAGCCGGAAGGACACAGGTGTTGGGGACCAGGTAAGTATTCTCTGTATTAGGGCCTGGTCATTGTGTGTGATTGGGGGGGGGGGAATGGGGGTTACAGGTTTGGATAACCCCTTAAGAATACATTTTGTAGTATCTGTAAATGAGTTTAAACTAGTGCCACCATATTATTCTGTAGGTTTCTGGCATGTCACCCCAGTGTCATGACAACACGCCGAAAAAAAAATGCAGTTTATAATGATATTCCTTCCCACCATTTTCTTGTGACAAAATCCTGTAGTACCCAACAGCAACCACAAGGAGGAGCATTACAGGAAGGAATGTGCTGAGTTTGGATGGAGAGATAGGGCTAAACGTCCTACACTAAGCAGTGTCGCTGCACAGTAAAATTCTGCATGCCTGTATGGGATCTACTAAAATCATTCCTGCAGTATGAGACACATTGTGTTAGATCTGTGCATTGCCAGGTGAAAACTGGTCGATGTAAAAAAGTCCTTGTGCCTAGGAGCGTTGGAGCCGACCAAAGCAGGGGTTAAAGGGGGAGTCTGTTACCAAAATGCCGCTATTGACGCTACTTACATAATGCCGTAGCACAAATAAACATGATTTAAAATGGTACCTTTGTTCCTATGTTCATAAGCAGAAAAAACATGGTTTCAATAATATGCAAATGAGTGGATTCGGGCAGTAAGTGCCCATGCCCCTCTGCATGCATAACTCGTCCCTAACCCTTTGTGTCATCCAGTTGAGTGGCCGAGATCCCATGCTTGTGCAGTTCACCGCCGGGCCTGGGCATGCGCACTGTGCTGACCACTGTAAGCATCGGCATCGCTCCCAGCAGTGCACATGCGCAGGTGGCGCCAGGCCCGGCGGTGAACTGCACACACACGGGACCTCGGCCACTAAACAGGGTGACGCAAAGGGATTACAGGGCAGGCCAGACAAGGGGTTAGAGAGGAGTTATGCATGCAGAGGGGCCTGGGCACTTACTGCCCGAATGCCGCTCCTGGGCGCTTGCGAGCCCACCTTGCATATCATTAAAACAAAGTTTTTGCTGCTTATGAACATCTGAGGAAAAGAACAAAGGTACCATTTAAACCATGTTTATTTGAGCTACAGCGTTATGTAAGAGGCGCAGAAGGTGACATTTTGGTGACAGACTCCCCTTTAAAGATGCAAACAGTTCATCACTGTAGATAGTGTGCACCCACCAGGGTAGAGTACAGGGTCAAATATTTGCACATAAACCGCCATATGGTACAAGATAGGAGTGGAGGTAAATAGAATATGATGGTAGTAAAATTGATGTACACCGGGGGTACTTCTGCACCACCAGTTCTCCAATGTGCAGCTGACTGCTCGCTATCCTTCCCAACTCCCACATACACGGTCAGTGCAGCCAAACATGTATTCAATGGGGGAGAGAAGAAAGCCTCCCAGCAGAACAAAAGACTCGGGTGCAGATGTGCTTCTCTGCTGTCATCTGGCGGGAGCTCCTCACACCTTTGACCAGGCATGGCCGAACTGTGGCTCTCCAGCTGTTGTCAAACTACAACTCCCGCCATGCCCTGCTGCAGACTGCCCGGGCATGATGGGAGTTGTAGTTTTGCAACAGCTGGAGAGCCTCAGGTTGGCCATCCCTGCCTTAGACTCCTCCGGCACTCCAGCTGTTGTGAAACTACAATTCCCAGCATGCTTCATTCATTTCTGTGAGAGTTTGGAGAAGAGCAGAGCAAGTTGTAGTTTCACAACAGCTGGAGTGGCGGAGGCTGCCTACACTGTCTATGGCTAGCTTTAGGCCAGGACTACACAGCGACCTGTAATCACACATGATAAAAGTGCAGTCCTGGCCTACTTTCTGGTTACTGTTGCCCAATGTGTATGTAACATGACTGTATGGGATCTTTTCTACTTTTCATAAGGTATGTTCCCTCGTTTGCCAGGTCTTGTGTGTCCACCAAATGGCTGCTGATGGAGGGTTATGTGACCAGGCAAATCTCTCCCCCAGCCCCCCACCGCCCCCCCCCCCCCCCCCCCCCTCCTGTGCATACACTGCGCTTGTACTGTTGGGAGTTTGGTGCAGTGCTTAGTCACACACCCTCCATCCAGATATGGACAGGACCCCAATAAGGTGACATTGTTAATATTCTGTGCTCTTGCCTTATGAAATCTAGCAATGTACATATAGTCCTCTAACCTACACAGTGGTCACATGGAGCTGTTTTGTCTAATTAACTAGAAATAGTATATTACCACTGTGAAAAACTCACTTTATAGGTTTTCTCTTCTGCAGTTTTCTTATGACGACCATTTCTCTCCGGAATCTCGTAATTGGAAAGCCGCCCCTGGAGCAGCTGGCCGCAGAAGTGGCCTTTGCCAACATTAAGTATGAGGAGCAAAGACAGCAGGAAGGGAAGCAGCAAGACCACCCTCTGAGCGAACCTACAGAGCTGTGACCACCGCTTACCCTTCACTGCGTCGGACTGTTTGTGTTTTTATACAGAGTTTTAACTGATACTTTTCTACATGGATTTTACACTACATGATGCAGCAAAAATAAAGCTATTACTACTTTACCACAACTTGAGGAGCCTATATTACAGCTGGTGCATATTCATAACAGACTATGTCCTACACGTGTAATGGCCACCCCTCGCTCCTCTGACCTGAACTCACAGCATTATGACTTGGGAAGCTGCGAGTTCCTGACCGCGGTTGTACGCTTAGCATTGAGAGTCACAGCATCTCATCCAAGTGGGAAATTGAGTAAGAGGCCTAAGGCTGGGTTTACGTCTGTGCTTTAAACTCCAGCAGAGGTACAGACTGCTGGAGTTCACCAGATCCCCATTCACTTTAATGGGATCTGACTGCTTTCTAGCATATATGCCAGCTTTCAGCCAAAAGAAAAAAAAAAAGCTGATGTAAACCCAACTTAAGGGTTCAGCCACAGTCGGGTTTCCTGATGCCGTTTTGGAAGCCAAAATCAGAAGTAGATCATAAATGGGGGGGGGGGGGGGGGGAGTATAAAAGGACAAATACAACTTTTTTTTAATTCATGCCGTTTTGGCTTCCAAAACGGCATCAAGAAACCCGACTGTGAACCCTAAAGCTGTGCTCTCAATCTCAAATTCAGAATTTGATACACTAATCCACTGCAGAATCTAGAGCAATGGAGTAATAGGTCAAAGGAAGTTGTTTTTCAGTATGGTATGGGCTGAGCTGCCAGTTAGATGCATTAGGTGAAGGTCAGAATTGAGGTGCTGCATCTGTGCCTGAGCCTTCAACAAGTCCTATACACGTCCTCTGCATTCAGCTGTGGGTGTATTTTAGCACCCCTACTATAGAAGTAAAACCTGGCTAGCGGGTAGGCATAATGTATCAGAGCCCCATGATACCCTCTTACACCTACGCTGGGATGTCTGAATGAGGCCTGAGGTGCTATTATTGCCAACTGCTGTGCCGCACATACCATAGTACAGCATGGCATTCAGCAGTAATATAGTTACTGCAGCTCTGTCACATATGCAATACATAGGCCATTAATTCTGGAAGGTAGCCCTTACAATGCCAATCCAATTTCATAGGAACAACTCTGTGCCATCTGGCCCATGATTCAGAGTACATTACCAAGCAACTAGTCTTAACATGCAGACAGCTAGGAAGCCTCTACCACACAAGCTTAAAGGGGTTTGTGCTATTTCACCATTTGCACAGCAAGATGGAGTAAGCACCGGCTCCAGATGGGCAGGCTTAATGAAGCAGTCCCAGACATTTTGTATTCTGACCCATTAGAAAGTCACTGGTAAGACTAGCTTCACCAGTTTCCATTGTGTACCTATTTGTGAGTTAACCCCTCCCTTCTGATTCTCAGTCAACACCAACTCTCCAAACACAGCATCATGTTGACAAGAAGCCAATATCTCTATGGCAGCCTAAATGTCAGTCTCTTAGGAATGACTACAGAAGTAACCAACTTCCTACCCTAGTTACAGATCAGAGTGCTGGTCACATGACCGCAGAGGACCAGAAGGGAGGTTATAACACACAAAAGCTCTGATAAGATTACCTTCAGTAGAGATAATCGTTAATTTCTAACAATAATTTGTTTTCCCTTAGTCCTAACAGCAGCACAGATGGGGTTAACCACCCCCCATGGACTGGTAGGACCGGCGGAATTTTAATGAGCCCAAGTAATAATTAAACACTTAACCCTCCCCTATAAAGGAGGGAATCACCTCCAGCCCACTGTGTTATAGCAAGAAAAAAACTAGTCTTACTAGGGTGGGAAATTTGTGTGCTGCTGTTAGGACTAAGGGAAAACAAATTATCGTTAGAAATTAACGATTCCCTTACATCCTACCAGCAGCACAGATAGGGAGATAGCAAGAAGAACCCCTAGGGAGGGCCATCATGCCTGGCAGAACTAAGAATAGTCTTCCCAAAGGCCGAGTACTCAGCTAATCTGGCATCTAGTCTATAATGGGAGATGAATGTTGATTCAGAGCTCCAGGAGGCATATTTGAAAATCATGTCGAGCGGAAGAAGACTCCTCTCGGCAAAAGAAGTGGCTACAGCCCTCGTAGAATGGGCTTTACAAACCCCGGAGGGTCTAGAGATTGGGAAACAAAGGATTCCCTATTAGCCTCCTTAATCCATCGACTGATGGATGGTTTAGATGCCTTACGGCCTTTAAACTTACCGGCAAACAGGATTAGAAGATTTACATCTTTCCTGAACTCCTTGATCTATCCACATAGATCCAGAGGCATCTCAAGACATCCAAAGGATGTATAGCAGGTTCCTCGGAGGAGGTAGAAGGTCTAGAAAGAACCGGGAGGGATATCACCTGGTTGATATTCTGGAAAGAAGGAACCTTAGGCCTAAAGTACGGGAGAAATCTTAAAAGGACCCGGTCTTGCAACAAAATGGTATAGGGCTCGTGCGCTGATAGAGCTTGAAGCTCAGAGACCCTCTTGACCGAAGTCACAGCAAGGAGAAAAACAAGTTTCCATGTGACAAACTTGAAATCTACCTCCTCCAAAGGCTCAAAAGGGGGAGATGCTAACCCCTTGAGAACTACTGATAAATCCCATTGAGGGATGGGTTTCAGTACTGTAGGCTTTAATCTTTCAGCTCCTTTAAGGAACCGTTTGATGAGCGGGTCCTGCGAAAAAGTCTTGTTGAAACAAGCTGAAATGGCTGAAACTTGAACCCTCAAGGTAGATGGAGCAAGGCCTTTGTCACGGCCATCTTGCAGAAACTGAAGGATGATGGGGAGGGGCGGATCTGCAGACGCCGCCTCCTTTGAGGAACACCAAAAAGAGAATATCCTCATAATCTGTGAGTAGGCTCTCTTAGTAGAGTCTGCTCTTGAATGAGACTGTGTTCTCAGGACCAACTCTGAAAGCACTTCTATTCTGGGAAGGGACTGATCAACCTCCAGGCTGTTAGGTTGAACCTGTGCAGATCTGGCCAGAGGTGAGTGTCCCATGACACCAGGGTCTGCCGTGGGGGGAGCCTCCAATAATGTCCCCAACTCATCTGAATGAGCTGGGTAAACCAGGATCTCTTGGGCCAAAACGGTATGATGGCTATTACCGAGGCCTGATCCTGACAAATTTTCATCAATACCCTCGGTATCATGGAAAAGGGAGGGAAGATGTAAGCCAGCTTGAACCTCCAGGATATTGGCAGAACATCTATCGCCAGGGGGTTGTCCTCCCTGTAAAGGGAGCAAAACCTCTCCACCTTGGCGTTGAACCTTGTTGTCATAAGATCCACCTCTGGCATTCCCCACTTGAGGACTATCTGCTTGAATATCTCCGGATGTAAAGACAACTCCACTGTTGGAAGACTGCGGCTCAACCGATCCGCTATCATATTGAGGGAGCCTCGAATGTGGATCGCAGATAAGTGTGAAAGGTTCAATTCTGCCCAATCCAGAATCACCCCGATCTCTGATAAGAGGGTAAGTGATCTTGTGCCTCCCTGCTTGTTGATGTAAAGTACTGCAGTCATATTGTCTGACTGGACTTTCACCGCTTTGCCCCGGATCTGAGGGGCGAAGTGAAGGAGGGCTAGCCGGATAGCTTGAATCTCGCGGAGATTGGATGAGAGGAGCCGCTCCTGAGGAGACCAGGATCTGTGAACTGGAGAATCGTCTAGATGAGCACCCCAGCCTACTTGGGACGCATCTGTTGTCAATATGACCCAGGTTGGCTGGGTCATAGACTTCCCGTCTAAAAGATGGCTCCACCATCTGAAGGAATGCCAAGTTTGCCAAGACAGGGAGCACAGGGAGTTCAGCCCGGCGGGGCTGCCATTCCATTTGGAGAGAACCTCCGACTGCAGCAGCCGGAGGTGCCATAAAGCCCAAGGGACTGCTTACGCAGACGCTGACATGAGCCCCAACATCTTCATGAGAGTCCAAATTGGAACTCGCCAAGGCACGGATAGGAATTCTGCCATATTCTGTATTCGGGATCTTCTTTCTGGAGTCAACCAGAGAGATATCCCAACGGAGTCGATTATGAGGCCTAAATCTCTTACTGAAGTCGACGGGCTCACGTTCGACTTCTGCCAGTTGATGATCCACCTTAGGCGGAACAGAAAGGAAATCGCTACATGAAGATGGTGGGTCAGGACCACAAAGGAAGAGGCTTTTAAAAGCCAATTGTCCATATAAGGAATGATGGTCAGTCCTTGGAGTCTTAGAGCCGCCACCACAGAAACTACCACCTTGGTGAAAGTGTGAGGGGCAGAAGAAATGCCGAAGGGAAGGGCAACGAACTGAAGATGTCTGGTGACACCTGACACCTGGACCGCGATCCTGAGATATTTCCTGGAAGCAGGATGAATCGGGATGTGCAAATTTGCATCCTTGAGGTCCAGGGTTGCCATCAGGGTCATGGTTTTAGCCGCCAACTTCAGCTGTTGTTGCGCTGTATCAGACTGTATCAGACAGTAAATCCATCGCCAAGTTGACAGTCTTGAAAGCCGCCAGAATGTCGTCCCGAGACACCTTCTGATCCACATCCATCTGGATCTGGTTTAATCGAGACCGGAGGAAGGTAGAAACTTCTGTAGCAGCGATGGCCGTAGACGCGGAAGCTGCAGCTGCCGTATAACCTCTCCTGAGTGTGCACTCTGCTCTCCTGTCAAGGGGATCCTGCAGACTCGACCCATCGTCCACAGGATTCAGAGTGCGCTTGGACAGTTTGGCAATCGCCATGTCCACCTTGGGAATGGAACCCCACGATTCCACCAAGGGTTTAGCCATCGGAAACATGGTTCTGAATCCTTAGTTAGAATCGGACCTCTTTTGGGTTTCTTCCACTCTGTGCGCATGACAGAGAGGAGGGTCTCATCCGCTTTAAAGACACGAAGTGCCCGACTAGCGGGATCAGAGGGCTCCCCCAGGTCAACATCATGGTCCCCCGACCTGATGGACTTAAGTAAATTTTGCGTCCTATCAGGAGGAAAGAAGCATGAAGTAAGCTCCTCCTCATCCGAGGAGTAGGAACTCAAGGAGACTACGGAAGGTCTCTCTACTGGAGCCGAAGACTCCATAGGAGTCTGAGTAGGAAGCCTCTCATCCAGCAGGCTTATAACCCCTTTGATGGATCCATCAACATAGGTCTTCACCCACTGATACATATCCTGCATCGTAGGTTCGGTGGAAGGTTGGACCCTCGGACGGCAGCTGTCACACCTGGAGTAGGGACAGCTATCCTCCAAAAGCGCGCTACAATCATAGCACGATAAATGTTTCCGCTTGGAACCTGCCTTTCTGCCATTTAAATCCCGTGGAGGCGACATCACTGCGAGAAAAAAAGGATAAGTAAAACCTTTGTAAACAACCAATAAATGTTTCAGGAGAAAGGTAAAAGAAAGGCAGACCGGCGGAAGCTGAAAATGAGGACCAGAAAAAAGGCACCAATAAGTGGAGGAACACCAGCTTATAGGACTCTGGGAGCTAGCTTAAAATGCATGTGCAGCCAGAGAACGACCTGGTTCACAATGTTTTCTTAAATAGGGGAGGGAGTGGCGCAGAACAGAGTCCCTGCCCCCAGAGGAGAAAAACACATATCAGAAAATAAAGGTTTCCCCCCAGGAAGGAATACAATAGAACCTCCAACCGGAGGAAAAATCACGAATTATATATAAAAAAATCGCAATAATGACGCAAAATCACGTTGCAAGGAAAAATTCCGGAAGTGACGTCAGATTCCAACATCACTTCCGGAAGATGGCGGCGCCCAGCGGTAAGCTGCCGGACAAGCCATCTAGTAAAAGCGGAGGCAAAGCCCGCAGATAAAATGAAAAAAAGATTCCCCCCTAAGAGAGGGGGAATCACCGCCTAGTCCACCTGTCCAGAGGACAGAAAAAAACACAGTGGGCTGGAGGTGATTCCCTCCTTTATAGGGGAGGGTTAAGTGTTTAATTATTACTTGGGCTCATTAAAATTCCGCCGGTCCTACCAGTCCATGGGGGGTGGTTAACCCCATCTGTGCTGCTGGTAGGACGTAAGGGAACCTGTACCTTTTCAACTGGTCAAAAGTTTGTAGGGGTGTACTTTTAAGAGGGTTATATGGTTATTTTCTCCTCTCGTCTACAGTGGCAACAGTAGGATGATCATAATTTTTTTATCCTTACCGAGTGATCACTGCTCTCCTGGGGTAATTCTGTAGTTGGCACATGATCCTAGACTGGTTTCAACCCACAATGCTTGAGGGCTGCACATGTTTTCACACAGTTATGCTGCTGGAGTGCACAAACAACCATTGTAGTTTGAAACCAGGCTAGGATCATTCACCCAATGCAGTGCAGAATTACATTCTATTCTTGCAAGACTCACTGTGGCCAAGATGAAAATGATTGGATTACACTTACCGGTAATCGGTTTTCTTTGAGCCTATGACAGCGCCCCTGGAGAGACCGCCTCCACCTCCTCAGGACAGGAAACGGGAACCAGAACCGCCTTTTTAAAGGAGGGATCATCCCCTCTATCTCCATTTTTCTCAAGAACTAAGAACAAAACATCTTAGGCTACTTTCACACCTGCGTTTAGGTGCGGATCCGTCTGGTATCTGCACAGACGGATCCACACCTATAATGCAAACGCTGGTATCCGTTCAGAACGGATCCGTCTGCATTACTCTGTCAAAAAAAAGTCTAAGTGTAAGTCAAACGGATCCGTCCTGACTTACATTGAAAGTCAAAGGGGGACGGATCCATTTACAATTGCACCATATTGTATCAATGTAAACGGATCCGTCCCCATTGACTTACATTGTAAGTCAGGACGGATCAGTTTGGCTTCGCATCGCCAGAGTGGAATGGAGGCGGAACGGAGGCAAACTGATGGGGCTAAACTAATACGTTTTGGGGCCGCTTGTGAGAGCCTTGAAACGGATCTCACAGGCGGACCCAGAAACTGCAGTGTGAAAGTAGCCTTAACAACACACCTTAATGTCTATATATTTTTTTTGTTATAACTATGTGCATATATATATCTATATCCCTCTACAGAAACTATCTAGGCTTGGGAATTAACCTGGTGCTGTCATAGGCTCAAAGAAAACCGATTACTGGTAAGTGTAATCCAATCATTCTTTCTCGCCTATGACAGCACCCCTGGAGAATAGGCAAGAACATTTTCCCCCCTTACGTCCTAATCAGCAGCACAGATGGGGTATTCCACCCCCCGTGAACAGGTAGGACCGATGGAATTTTATTGAAAAATTAATTGAATAAACATGAAAACCACACCCACATAACCCCTATAAAGGAGGGGATCACCCTCAGCCCCTTGTTTTTTTTTCTGTCCTCCCGGACAGTAGGACTGATGGTGATTCCCTTCTGGGAATCCTTGCAGATGCGGTTCCTGCGCCCTCTCACTGTGCTCTGGGGAGTTCAGTTCGGGGCGCGGGTCTCTACTTCTGAGTTCCAGCGTCCCTTACCTCTATTGGCTCTGCGGCGCTGGCGGAGGTGGCGTGACGTCAATTCTCCCTGTGTCCGCCAGTCTGAGAATTCTGTTAGCAGCCTGGACCAAGAGGGGATTAGATCTCTTAACTTGCTTTGTAGGGGAAATTTCTTAAGATCTTGCAAGGCCGCTTTTTGGTCCCTTCTTGGTCCCTTCCCCTTTTGGGCGGAGCTTATTTCTGGCGCCAAGGCAGTCTATTTTAACCTCCCTTGGATGTTTCTGGGCCTCTGAGTGCAGCAGGTGGGTTTTTCCTCCCTTGCTGTTTCTTGAGATTCCTAGCTTTCTAGTACCTGCTATTTGTGTTAGATTATTTGGCTTTAGCCTCCAGTGTTTCCCGTTAGAGTGTACTTTCGTCTATCTCGGGTATAATTGGATCTGGATTAATCTAAATTTTTATATTAGAAATTTATTTTTTCTAATTTATTTTTTCTCCTCCTAGTATGTCTACTGGCGACGGGTCTGCCGAACGTGAAGTGGCCTTTAGAAAGACCTCGGCCAAAAGAAAGCACTTAATGTGCTATGATTGTGGCACTCCCTTGAAAGATTCATGAGTTTTCAAGATGCCTGAGCTATAGGGGAAAACTGCAGCCTCCAACCCAAGAGCCTACTGTACAGGATATGTACATTTGGATGAGGGATTATGTAGCCTCACGTATGTCAGCTATGAATGCTACTGTGAAGGATCTCAAGCTGTCCCTTACACGCAAGAGATCTAGACCCGCGTCCCCTCCAAGGGCCATGGACACGTCAGGGGATCCTGACGTCATCAGAGAGGAATCTACATCCTCTTCATCAGAAGAAGACGAGTTTTCTTACTTTTTTCCACTGGAAAAAACTCAGCGTTTGCTGAAGTCCATCCGGTTGGGGGACCAGGATCAGGACAGGGGGGAGCCTCAATTTCTGCCTCTAGGGGGCCTAGGGACTTCAAAGCAGATGATACCCTTCTCTCCATGATGAAAACGGAATGGAAGAAGCCTGAGAAGGGTCCGATTTTAACCAAAAGGTTCAAGTCAATGTTTCCTATCCGTGAAGACCAATTATCCTCCTGGGGCCTGTCCCCAAGGTCGACAAGCTGCCTAAAAGAACCGTAGTTCCTTCTGAGGACGGGTCAAGCTTGCAGGACCCTATGGATAGGAAGGCCGAGTGTGCTTTCAGGCAGTCCTATTCAGCAGCTTTGGCCGCAGCTTCCGTGGCAATATCCTCCTCGGAAGTGGCTAGTTTCCTTAAATTCCGTCTAAGCCAAATCCAGATGGACATAGACCAGGGGGTCTCTAGGTCTGATATATTGGCGTCTTTTAAGACGGCCAATTTGGCTATGGATTTTTTGTGTGACGATGCCCCCCAGCAGCTCAGACTGGCCTCCAAATCCATGGCCTTAGCCTCCGATGGCGGCCAACCTCTATGGTTGAAACCATGGAAGGCGGATACATCATCTAAACACAGCCTGTGCGCCCTTCCGTTTGAACCCGGCAAAATATTTGGCACAGAGCTTGACTGTATTATGGAGGGGCTGTCAGACAAGAAAGGTCTTCCCCAGCAGTTCTTTAGTGGGCGGGGCAGGCGCTTTGGGAGCAGATCCGCTTCCCACTCAATACCTCAAAGAGTTTGGGGTAATCAGCGCCTGGGTGCAAAACGCTCCGGAGGCTCCAGGGACAAAATATCGCTGACTTTTGGCCTCTACGAGGCTCTGGGATTCCAGCCGGTGTGACCCTGCCTTTTGCTCATCCTGCCCCCCTCTTGCCCGTAGGTGGCCGCCTACACCGCTTTCTAGACGCCTGGTCTCAACATATCCAGGATACCTGTGTTTTGAGAATAATTTCGGATGGTTATTTGATCGATCTCGAATCCATTCCTCCAGACAAATTTTTGAAGACAAGAGTACTTCCTCCTAGCAAGCAAAGTGCGCTAGAATCTTACATCCTGGAGTATATCCAGAAAAGGGCCTTAGAGGAAGTTCCTCTACCAGAACAGGGGGCAGGGATCTACTCCCCAGTATTCCTGGTACTAAAGGTGACAGGAGACTGGAGGATGATTATAGATCTGAGATTTTTCAATCAGTATGTAAAGCGCAAACGTTTTCGCATGGAAAGCATCCATTCTGTGGTGAACATCTTAGCGCAAGGAGATTACCTGGCTACCCTGGATTTAAAGGATGCGTATCTCCATATTCCCATCCTTCCTGCTTCCAGGAAATATTTAAGGATCGCGGTACAAGTAGGATTTTAAAACATTTTCAGTTTGTAGCCCTCCCGTTTGGTATTTCTTTGGCCCCACATACATTTACAAAGGTTGTGGTGGCAGTAGTTGCCGCTCTAAGACTTCAGAGGCTAAGCATTGTACCTTATCTGGACGACTGGCTCCTCAGAGCCCCGTCTCAAGCGATCCTATCCCAACATCTGCTGCTAGCTGTATCCTTCCTCCATTAGCTGGGATGGATAATCAGTTAGAGCAAATCCAATAATCTCCCAGCAACCTCAGTGAAGTTTCTTGGCTTTAATCGATTCAGTCAGGATGACTCTTCACCTCACTCCCGAGAGAAAATCTCGGGTCAGAGAATCGTCTCAGTCCCTTTCGGTCTCCCGAAGGGTAGCTTTTCGTCGTCTTATGCGGATGTTGGGAGTTATGTCCGCTACCGCAGATGCAGTTCCTTGGGCACTTTGGCATCTACGTCCTTTTCAAGCAGAAGTTCTTGCCAATTGGAATCACTGGCCCTCAGCCCTCAACAAGTGTCACTCCCTGTCTTATCCAACCCGATCCTCTCTGAGATGGTGGTCTCACCTAGAGGACGGCAAGTCTCTCATCCAATCCTCTTGGATCATACTTACTACCGACGCATCCCTTGTAGGTTGAGGAGTGCATCTTATGAACCTGACAGTACAGGGTTCTTAGTCTCCTCTGGAGAGGTTGGTAATCTCCTGGAGATCCATGCTATCTCTACTCAATTTTGCTCCCAATTCTAGGGAAGGCAGTGAAAATTCAAACCAACAGCATGACGACTTTCCTTTGCATCAACAAGCAGGGAGGCACTCAATCACAAAATCTCAGAGAGATTGGATTGGGCAGAGAGGAACCTCACCCATCTTATGGCAGTCCATATTCGATGATCTCTCAATATGATCGCCTGAGCAGAGGACTCCCCACAGGAGAGTGGGCTCTCCACTCGGACATATTCAAAGAAATTACGCTCAGGTGGGTGGTGCCAGAGATAGATCTCATGGCCACGAGGTTCAACATCAAGTTGGAGAGATTCTGCTCCCTTTACATAGAGGACAATCCGGTGGCAATAGATGCCCTGTCAATCCCATGGGGGTTCAGGCTGGCCTACATCTTCCCTCCAATTTCCTTGATTCCGAGGGTACTGATGAAAATAAGGCAAGACCAAGTATCTGTCATAGCCATAATCACGTTTTGGCCCAAAAGAGCTTGGTTCACCCAACTAGTTCAGATGAGTCGGGGACAATTCTGGAGGCTTCCCCCAGAGCATGCACTGGTGTCGAGGGACACTCACAGGTGCCCAAACCTTCAAACTGACAGCCTGGAGGTTGACCAATCCCTTCCTCAGTTAGAAGGGCTCTCTAGTGCGGTCTTGAGAACTATGTCCCACTCCAGGGCGGACTCTACTAACCAAGCTTATGCGAGAATCTGGAGAATATTCCAAAGCTGGTGTACCAGGAAGCAAGTGTCTGGTACGGAGCGTTTTAAATTTCTTTCAAGATGGGCTGAATAAGAAGCTATCCCCTTCCACCCTGAGGGTACAGACGTCAGCTATTTCGGCCTATCTCAATAGGTCCTTAGCTCAACACCCACTTATGAAAAGATTCTTGAGGGGTGCCTCAAGATTAAGACCTACAATTATCCAACCAGTTTCCACTTGGGATTTCTCTGTGTGCTCAAGGGGCGATCATCTACACCTATGGAGGACGTGGACATGAAGTATGTTACGACCAAAGTAACTTTCCTTCTGGCGATGACATACGCGAAAAGGATTAGGGAGCTCCAAGCTTTGTCAGCTTACGAGCCATATACCAAATTTCTACCGCACCGAGTCCTCTTAAGATTCTTACCTTCCTTTATCTCTAAGGTACCAACATTCCACAACTTTAATCAAGTTATTTCTCTACCGGTTTTACTTCCCCATGCGCCCTCTGAGGAAAATAGAGGCCTGCATTGCCTCGATATTTCAAGAGGTCTCCAGATCTACCTAGATAGATCTAAAGGAATTCAGGAAGGACGAAAATCGTATTATCTTTGCAGGGGCCCAGAAGGGGCACAAAACCTCCAAGCCTTCAATCAGTCGATGCGTTAAGGAAGCCATTCGAGAATCTATGGTTTCTCAGAATCTAGAGCCTCCTGAGTTCGTAAGAGCTCACTTGACCAGGTCTGTCTACCTTCTTTGTGGAAATAAATTTAGTTCCTCTGGAACATATTTGAAAATCTGCTTCATGGAGTTCCCACTCAACTTTCATCACCCACTACAGACTTCACTCCAGAGTGGCCGATTACTGTTCCTTTGGGCGTTCAGTGCTATCAGCTGCGAGGCATGAGGGCCCTCCCTTATAGCGTTTCTACTTGCCAAATCCCCATCTGTGCTGCTGGTTAGGGCATAAGGGAATTGTAATTTCTAACAATTTGTTTTCCCTTAGTCCTAACAGCGGCACACAAATATCCCTCCCTAAAGTTATTACTGTATTTGTTTTTTTTACTTTCTTCTTGTACATTACACAAGGGGCTGAGGGTGATCCCCTCCTCTATAGGGGTTATGTGGGTGTGGTTTTTACATTTATTCAATTTATTATTCAATAAAATTCCATCGGTCCTACCAGTTTGCAGGGGGTGGAATACCCCATCTGTGCTGCTGTTAGGACTAAGGAAAAACTAATTATCGTTAGAAATTAACGATTATTTTTTTTTCTAGGGTGGGACCACAGCCTGAAGTACTTTACGACCAAATGAAAGACCTTCATTAGAAGGTAACTGTAGTCTATAATGCCTAAAAAAAAAGTATTTGGAGAGCTCCAGGTAGCTGCCTTACAGATCTGCTCTATAAAGGCTGAAGCTCTCTGCCCATGATGTGGAGACTGATCTCGTAGAATAAGCCCCAAGGGCGGAATAACTCCCTTAGAAGAGTAGGCTAAGGAAATGGCTTGTCTAATCCACCTAGCAATAGTGTGAGAAGAGGCTACCGATCCTTTCCTTACTCCCTGAAACAAAATTAACAGACGTGAGGAGGATCTACATGGCTGAGTGACCTGTAGATATTGTACGATACACCTCCTAACAGTGGTATTCACGCATTTTTTGGGGAAGCACAGAAGGAAGGTAACACGATCTCCTGAGAACTATGAAAACATGAAGACTTTTGGTTAAAAAAAAAAAAAAAAGGGATCAGGCAAAATCACTACCCAATCCTCCAGGATCACCAAATACGGAGGGTCAACCGAGAGGGCAGCAATCTCACTGACCCTTCTAGCCGAGGTAATGGCCAGAAGAAAGGCAAGCTTAAGGCCTCAAACACGACCGTTACATTTTTTGCTGTCCACAAATTGCTGCCCGTGTACCTTCTGCAATTTGCGGAACGGAACAGGCCACCCATTGTAGAAAAGCCTATTCTTGTCCGCAAAACGGACACGAATAGGACATGTCATTTTTTTGCGGAGCAACGGATGCAGACAGCACACGGAGTGCTGGCACATCTTTTGCGGCCCCATTGAAGTGAATGGGTCCGCACCCGAGCAGCAAAAACTGCAGCTCGGATGCGGACCAGAACAGTCGTGTGCATGAGGCCTGAGGGTGAGCAACTTTGGGGAGATTTTTATCTATAGGCTCAAAAGTGAGAGCAGAGAGGACCAAGTTTAAATCCGGGGGGGGGGGGGGGGGGGAACGGACTATTTTTACATAACAGATAATTTAGACACTGCTGTTACAAATCTTTTAATCCAGGGGTGATCTGCCAACTTGAATTCAAACAAGGCACTTAAGGCAGAAATCTGGACCTTCAAAGTGCTAGGCCTGTTTTTAATTCAACCCCTCTTGTAGGAAATCTAACACAAGCGGGATGTCAGGCGTTTCTAGCACATCCACAGGCTTTTTGGCGAATCTGAAAAAAGATCCTCCAAACCCTAAGGTAGATCTTGGAAGTGACCCTTTTCCGACAGGCTAACAGTGTCTACTACCTCACCGAGACCCCTTTTCTTTAAAAATCTCCTTTCAATAACCAGGCAGTCAGGTGCAGATTTCTCACCTCTGGGTGAAAACTAGGCCCTGAGATAGATGCTCCTGGGATTCTGGAAGTACCCAAGGTGTTGCGATTGACATTTTGCGGAGCCAGGAAAACAACACCCTTCTCAGCGAAAAGGGAGCCATCACTATTACCGTGGCCACCTCTGATCTTCTTGAAGGCGCTTTAGTGGGGGAAAGGCATACAAAAGACCCTGCCACCAAGACTGGGCCAGAGCATCCACTGCTCTCAGATGTTCCTCCGGAGAAAGAAAAGAAGCCCTCTACTTTTCTATTTGACCTGGTGGCAAGGATTTGTCTCCAGAGTACCCCACAAAGTTGCTACTTTGTTGAAAATCCCCTGATCTAGAGACCACTCTCCCTGCTATAGCTAATGACTGAGGCAGTCTGAACCTTTTAGATAAACTGCAGAAAGAGATTAAAGAGAAGCTTCTGCTAGGCTGAAAATCTGATGAGTGAGAGACATTAAGCCCTGAGCCCTTGTCCCTCCCTGTCGGTTGATATAGGCCACTGCTGTCATGTTGTCCAAGTAAACTTAAGTTTCTTTCCCCCTGATGCCCGGAAGACTGTATCAAGGGTATCCTGATTGCATCCAACTCCCTGAAATTGTGTGACTGGGAAAGCTCTGCTGTCCCAATTGCCCTGCAACACCAGGGACCCCACATAGGTCCCATCCATGGTTAAGGGGAGAACCACCTCCCTGACCCAAGAAACTCCTCTCTAAGTCCTTTAAAGACCAAGTAATCTAAGGTCTAGGAGGACAGAGATATCTCCATGTCCAGAGAGAGGAGACTCAGGTCCCAGTGCTGTAGGATCTGTAGCTGAAAAGACCTTGAATGGTACTGGGCCCATTGCACTCCGGGAAGAGCAGATGTCATGAGACCCAGCACCAACACAGCCTCTCTTATGGTGACTGACAGACGAATTAAGAAGCTGAACTCTTAACTTGATCAGTAAGGCTTTCTGCAGGGGTAGTAGGCACTTCTGTGAAGTGGAGTCCATAATCATTCCCAGAAAACTGCAGCTCTGGCTTGTGCATAGATTGGATTTTTTCTAGGTTTATCTCCCATCCCCTCTAGAACTTCCCTCAACCAGGCAATCTGCCCCTGAAGACTCTGACCTGACCACCAGCAGAAAATCAAGGTATGGTATAATGATGTCCTGCTTCCTGACATGGGCCTTCAATTACAAAATAATATTTGTAAAGACCCTCGGATCCTGAGTGTCTATGGTAACGCTCAGCACTGAAGATGCAGAATCTCCTTCTCTAACTGGACCGCTACCCTCAGAAACCTCTGGAGGTTGGGATGAATGGGGACATGATCGTATGCATCTCAGGTCTACAGTGGCCATGAAACAGTCCAGGAAAAGATTGTTCACTACAGATTTGATCAACTCCATACAAAATCATTTGTACTGCAAAAATTGGTTTAAACACTTCAAGTTTATTATAGTTTGAAATAAGCCATTTGTTTTTTTGACCAAAAGAGTCACATAAAACCCCTTTGTCAATTCCTGCTCTGGGACTCTTACTAGAACAGTAATTACAAATTTTCTTACTGGAACACTCTGGAATTTTAGTTTTAGGCCTTCCCCTATCACTGACTTTAAACCTTGAATCTGGGACTGAATGCTGTGGCTTCTTATCCTTTAACCTCATTGTAGCCCTCCCAGACGAGAACTTTTACACCGCACGGGGTAACCCTCCACACCGTTTCAATAGCTGGGGCCCCTGTAGCTCTCTGCTAACTATTCTTCCAGTGGATCAGAGTTGCTCCTGCCCCTTAGGACACAATACAGAACTGGAGAAAGAGGGGATGACTGCTTCTTTAGAGAGGTGGTCTTCACTATATGTCATTGCTGGGAACCTTTGGAGCACAAAGAACCACAAGACACAGGTTTTTAAAGGGAGCACCTAATACTTTATTCATGAAATCTTGCTATGATTGTATTTTATTTTACCAGAACCAGACACATGGAATAGTTTAAAAAAGTGGTTAGTGTAACCTATTGCAGTCAGAGGATCCTCTCCAGGACCAGCATGTAAACAGCCAGTTTCTCTGTACAACACTGGTATTTGCGCAGACTCTTGCAGAGGACGCTCCAACTGAATGATAGACAGTAACACAAGCCAGGACCTCTGCAGGGGACAGCTAAGGTTTTTCTGTACTACACCTTAGCATGCCAGAGGTTGACTGGAGTTTTAGAACTGAAACAGCATAAAGTGTCAAAAAAAATAAAGATTTATATATAAAAGTTGCCTGCAGCACCGGCTACTCTGTACTTACGCCCGCACCTGGCAACACAATAAATAAAGCAGTTAACATTTGTTTTCAAGTAAGATCCTTTTACCCTCCCCTTGGCTGCTGCTGGTCGGGTGCCTCAACTCTGCGCCGAGCTGGTTTCTCTGTAGCCACACCAGCCAGCTGCAGAGGTGAATATAGGCAACATGGCACCAACTTGCAGAGGGATTACATACCAGACAGGGGGAGGCTTGTGCAGTGTGGCTGAGTGGAAAGGTTTTGTTGAAATAAATAGAGACTACAGGCACCAGAAGATAGCACTAAGAGACCAATTAAAAATTATTATTTTTTGGGAGGGGACGAAAAATGTGCACTGCTTAACAGCTATCGGAAATTACAAGTGTATGGTTTTGGCAAAGTGCTGAGTTGTATGCATAGGGAATTAAATGCACACAGAATGTCACAAGTTGACTAGCGAAAGGAACAGAAGCTGGGACCCATCAAGATCCATAGGAAATCTACTGGAGTATACAGAATAGTTGTGCACATGGCAGTGTACTGAAAGCCTGGGAATATACTATAACTTACTGGGGGGAAAAAAAAAATAACTTGTCTGCTACAAGTCCTCAGACAGATGACAGATGCAGGGGCAATGACCAGTGCAAACATGGTACCTGGTCTATAAGTAGCAGGACATGGCACTGGAGACTACACTGATCAACAGAATGACAGGAAACATTAACAAGGGCCTTTTCCTCCCTAGGAATCTGCAGGCTTCTCTGTATATAACACCAGCAGCTCAGAGGAGGAAAAGCCTAACAATTAATACTCCAGCTTTTTGGGCATTTCCCAAGGGAATCCCTCCCTACCAAAATGACCATAGGCTGCAGTCCTCTGATAAATTGGCTTCTTCAGATCCAGATCCCTGGAATATACAAGTTTGTTGGTTAATGTACAGATTAAGGATCAAACCTCTGTTAAATCAAATATATAAGCTATGGCAGGATCCTGCCCCGTGGCTTCTGTACAGGGAGGGCACTTACCCTGGGGACATCTTTGACACTATACTCACCAAAATAGACTGCCTACAGCAGGGTCCACCAGTGGCCTGAAACCCATGTCAATCTTCTCACTGGGTCAACAGTGCTCAGCATACACTGTAGGACAAGCCCTTATCGAGGTGACTAGGGAACTACACCTCCCCCCACCTCCTTGGTAAACAAAAGCAATGCTTGTGCCTACTTTACCTGACAATGACACCAGGGCGAAGGTCGAAGTTCTTCTGCACTATAGCCAGCAACTCCCTCTCGCTCTTTTGCGAGGTCCCGTAGTGGAAGATTGAAACAGACAGAGGATGGGCAACACCAATTGCATAGGAAACCTGTTTAAGAAATTAAGATCTAGAGTGTGAACATCACAGGCAATGGGCATGATAAAGATACTGAGCGGCCAGCATCCTGTTACACACAAGTAGAAACCTTAACACGAATTTTACATACCTGGACAAGGACTCGGCGGCAAAGGCCAGCCTTAATGAGGGATTTTGCCACCCAACGGGCAGCATAAGCAGCAGATCTGTCCACCTTTGTGTAGTCCTTGCCAGAGAAGGCGCCACCTCCATGAGCACCCCATCCACCATAAGTATCCACAATAATCTTGCGTCCAGTTAAACCAGCATCTCCCTGGAAAGACATGGTATTTAATCTCTAGGGACATAACAGCTAAACAGGTATCCAAGTAGAACGCAACTCCTTAAATTCAGTGTAAGAACAGACTGACCTGTGGCCCACCGATAACAAAGCGGCCACTGGGCTGCAGATGGTAGATTGTGTCATCATCCAGGTACTTGACCGGAACCACAGCCTTGACCACTTTCTCCTTCAGTGCGTCACGCATCTCGTCCAGGCAGATCTCTTCATCATGCTGTACGGAGACTACGATGGTGTGCACTCTAATGGGGATCACGGCGCCACGATCCTGCATGTACTGGACAGTCACCTGGCAAGAGGATCAAATATTTCAAGCTATGTTGCATCATGAAAAAGACTTGCATATAAACACAGATGAGCCGATCAAGTCTCTCACCTGGGTCTTTGAGTCAGGACGAAGCCAGGGCAGGGTGCCATCACGACGCAGCTCTGCCATTCTAGCATTCAGTTTGTGCGCCAGGATAATTGTGAGGGGCATGCACTCCTCTGTCTCATCTGAAGCATAGCCAAACATGAGGCCCTGCAAGGAGGAGGAATTCAGTACAACAGCCATGTTTCATGGGATTGATAAGCAAAGAGTGGCTTCAGCTCAGTTCTTACCTGATCCCCAGCGCCAACATCCACTTCATTCCTATCCAGGTGGACACCTTGGGCAATGTCTGGAGACTGCTGCTCAAGGGCAACCAACACATTGCAAGTCTTATAGTCGAAACCTAAAAAGAGCATACGTTAAGAGTTCATTTAATGGCCAGATCTTCCCACATCAGTAGAGGTACTCACAGGTCAATTCACTCACCTTTGGAGGAATCATCATAGCCGATATATTTGATTGTGTCCCGCACAATCTTCTGGTAGTCCACTACAGCCCTAGAAGTGATCTCCCCAGCAAGGAGAATCATCCCAGTCTTTGCCACAGTTTCTGCAGACACACAGGACAGTGTCAGACCCATACTCCAAGTCACCTCACCCCATAGACAATGCAATACAGGTAGTAAGCTTACCGCAGGCTACTTTAGCATCAGGGTCCTGTTTCAGATGGGCATCCAGGATTGCATCACTAATTTGGTCACAGATTTTGTCTGTAACGAAATAAAAGCCAAGAACCAAAACATGAGAAAACAGCAACGCAATTTACTTCTGGTACACAAGATCCATGTGGGGGCCGGCAATTATACACCAATTTCCAGAATAAAATGGGCTCTATAGATACTGTTTATATGACTTCAAGGGGTCATCCCACAAAATAAAAGTATTCAGTTTTCAAACCAGCACCAAGATCTGAACACTTGTGACTATACAATTACACATTTAGTATAGCCAATAAAAGGTCTACAGCGCCACCTGCTGTTTGATTTCTGTCCACCTCACTGAGGTGGTTACATGTGGTGTTCAGTTCCATCCTTTGACTGCCTCCTGAGCTGTGGGCACTGCCAGCCTGATAAACCAAGCACAGGGATGGACAACCTGCGGCTCTCCAGCTGTTGCAAAACTACAACTCCCAGCATGCCCAGACAGCCTACAGCAGTGCATGGTGGGAATTGTAGTTTTACAACAGCTGGAGAGCTGCAGCCCTGACCTAGCAGAACAAATGGAGATCTCTGGATCCACGTGAGGCAGGGCTGGTTCTAGTCATGAATTTGTCTTATTTTCATTTTTTTTTTAATCCCTTTAAAAGAGGGCCTAAAAGTACTGACACTGGTTTGTGAACTGTAGTCTCCCCTAAGTTACAGTTCTGGGGAATCTATTATGACTGCCCCACGCAACTGTATTGCTATCAGAAGTTAATGAACGGCTAACAGGGTCACCGTCTGATCCTACCCAATCAACACTGCCAGTTGGAGGCAGCAGGTACACACCTGACCAGTAGCAGCCAGTTAGCAATTCATACTTATTCTAGTAGGAATAATAGAGTAGTACCACAACTGCAAAGACATGTCAGGAGTGGCAACAGCCCCTTTTAACGTGTCCTTACACTTTCACCACCTGTGCTTTCTCACATGACCACTAGATCTTATGATCAGTGTGCACATACTGTCCATGGGGAATGAGCGGCTACCAAACACCTGGCAGCAGCTTCCCCTGAGAATGAATGGACAGTCAACATGCCCAATCTATATCCCTCAGAGTCACAGGCTTGTCCCACTAAGTGCTTTAGTCAGAAGCTCAGCAGTGCTGGGGGGGGCCTTTAATACACATGGTCTCACATTAGCCACAATGTCTCCCCTTTAAGCATTGAAAGTTGAGCCACTGACCCGCCCTCTCGGCAGTACAATTCAGAACGAGAACCACATGTCCTCCATATAAGGCGGCTTCACCCGACACCTGCTCCCCTTACACCGGGTAGGGGGTCAGGTTACCGTCTACGCTGATAAGCCCTACATGACCCCTGCCCCTCCTTAGAGACACTAAACCTAAATCCTAACTTGTCCCCATTTGCTTTCAGGTTAATCCATTACTCAGTTATCAGCTGACACTCCATTAACATTCCTTAATAGGACCGCTGGCAGAACCTGCCCCTCGTGGTTCCAAGCCTCAAGGACTTCCAGGAACACCGACATAGATATGGGTGACAGAGGCTCATCATAAGATGCGTCTCTAGACTGAGAAATAACCGTGCGTGACGTATCAAGCGCGTTAGCTACTCTAAGTACTGCACAAGACATGGGATCGCTAGAACGTTCATAGCAAACACCTGCTGTCAAAGCGGAGAAAGCCAGGCACAGGTCCAAGGAGCGAGTGGCCGAGCTCTGGTCCTAGCGCTCATGCCCTTCCCGATAAGCGCCAAATATAGAATACATAGGTAAACCCAAGCGTGCAGCTGTCCACGACCTGAAACCTGAACCGACTCAGCCGTTGGGCCATCCCCTCCCACACCCCCCGGGCAGGAGGGGACTACAGTCACAGGGCTGACGCACAAGATATATGACATCGCCTTCTGCCGCCATCAGGGCCGCACTGAAAGTAAAGGCGGTAAAAGACTAAACATTACAACCCCCCCCCCCCAATAACCAGTCACATGATGATTGCGAAGTTTAGCCAATCTGATCAGGAGCCACCATGGTTGTACAAGTGCCACCTTTTACAGACACCAGGTCACATCATGCTGGCAAAGGATTAACAAACCTAACCTGCTCTGTAATCCATGGCCACATCTACATAGACATAGTTGCCTGCAGGTAGGTATCTACGTGCTGATCACTCACAGGTAGGTGGCTTTATGTAAGCGATAGGTCAGAGCACGTCATGTGCCAGGAGCTCCGTTACCAGGCCAGCCGGGGACACAGGACGGGAGGGGGCGCCCAGGACCACGTGCTCTCCGCTGCATTGCGCAGCTCCGCACAGCAGGCGCGTCCACCGGCGGCACACAACGCCTTCGCACCTATTTTGCGCCTTCTCTCTTCCCGTAACGGTTAAAACAACTTTATCTACTCTAGAATGACAGCGAACAAATGACGTCACCAGCCCCTTCCCCTCCCCCGAGACAGCTCAGTATACTCACCAGGGTGCCCTTCCCCAACTGATTCAGAGGTAAAAAGAAAGCTGCCCTCTTCGATGAGAGAGTCATGGAAACCGTTCATCTGTCCGTTCATGGCTGAGTATTTGGAGAGGCGGTATCGGAACGTTAACGCAGGAACTGCTTCTACTTGGTCCTCACCGATTGGAATGCAAGAATGGCGCCAGCTACGGGGTTTTTATAGCGTCCCCGAATTGACGTCACGGATCCCGCGCGACGCCGTTCGGCCACTCCTCTCAGCCCCCACTTCACATGACGTCGTCGCTGGGGAGAGTGGGCCGAGCCAAATGGATTGTACCACTAGTCACCGCGCGGGGGTGGGGGGGTACAAGGCGAATAGCAGTGCTTAATAAAAAAAAAGTTATAAAAAAAAAAAAAAGTCGAGTCGGATAATATTGAATACTTTCAAAGTTGAAATGGATTACGCAGTGTCAAATAATTTTATGTTGAAACTAAGGCGTTTAATTCAATCAACTTGCGAATTGGTACAGTCCATGAGACAGGGGTTTAGAGCTAGTGGGCGGGACCTAGTCAGTCCGTCCTGGTTGTGAGAGGAGACGTATGGGGGGGGCGGGCCGAGTGTCAGTGGTGTGAAGCCCAGTCCATGGCTAAGAACTAACATATGGCACACTATTTACTATTCAATCTCATTTTTTGTACATAGTAATCCTATAAGTAATGGAGAAGATGCTCTTTTTAATGCAAGTTCCCTCCTCCATGCCGCAATAAAGGGATGGACCATATTAATATACAGCAGGCTACAAATTGCAGGGTCGTCCAGTGAAAATATTTGACTATAAAAAATAATTCCACTAGTAAAGTAGGGGTTAATGGCAATGTGAGGAGACAATATCTGTCATCTAATTTACCGTTATATTAATGTTCTGTACTTGGATGATTGTGCTGATGCGTCCGAAGACTAGTCTTCCCATGAAATGTTCCTCAATCCTACATCTGAAGAATGCATTGTCTGGTTTCTGGACTGCGAGCCGCGGTGAAGGTAGAGGGGAGGGGCCCCTCGGTGCTGAATCATTTCATCATACACCCACGAGGCGGCTGCTCAGGCTGGCTTCCCTCTTTTACATGCCTGTAAGGGCCCATTTACATAGGGGGGGGGGTCTTGGACCACATGGTTTGCAGCGCGGCTTGTACAGGTGAAGCTCATGATATTGATGGTATTTTTGTACAAGCTACCGAGCGAAAAACTGCAAACCGTGTAAGACTGCGCTTGCTTTTGGACCGTTAGTCGGTTTTCATCCATGTACCTCCTCTTCTTGCATCTAGTGAGGTCATTGTGCGCGGGCTCCGCAGCAGCCGCCACTACGTACAGGGGCGGACTGGCCATAGACCCTACAGGCAGGGGCGTAACTACCATAGCGGCAGACCATCCGACTGCTATGGGGCCCAGGGCAAGAGGGTGCTCATCCCCTCTTCTACGGGGGTGAAAACTTAGTCTGGACTCTACCCTCTAAAGCAGTCATGAAACTACAATTCCCAGCATGCTCCTTCCACTTGTGTGGGAGTTTAGAGAACAGCCAAGCAAGTGTGCATGATGGGAGATGTAGTTTTACGAACACCGGAGGTTGCTGACCCCTGATCTAAAGGAACACCTTTTAGCAAATGAGGCAGTGAAAAAAATGACCAAAGAGGTTTAGGCAGAAACCCTTCTGTCCTGTGTGGGGCGCCTGGTTTGATCCTTGCTGTGGGGCCCTTACTTCTCTATGTACGCCACTGCCTACAGGGAAATTTTCAGGTGTGCTGCCCGAACCCTCATTTCTGGTACATAATGATCTGATGCTCTCTATGTTAATTATGTAGGAGCATTAGGTACTTATACACCTGATCGACAGAGGCAGGTGCCCTCCTGAATTCAACTGTATCGCCATCCTCAGGACAGTAATACAGTTAAATACTGTAGCAGGGCTGACGGTATTTTGTGCGGTATTTTATGCTGCACTGTGGTATTTGGTTCTGCTGGGGCAGTATTTTGTGTTGCACTGTGGTATCTGGTTCTGCTGGGGTAGTATATTGTGCTGCACTGTGGTATCTGGTTCTGCTGGGGCAGTATTTTGTGCTGCACTGTGGTATCTGGTTCTGCTGGGGCAGTATTTTGTGCTGCACTGTGGTATCTGGTTCTGCTGGGGCAGTATTTTGTGCTGCACTGTGGTATCTGGTTCTGCTGGGGCAGTATTTTGTGCTGCCCTGTGGTATCTGGTTCTGCTGGGGCAGTATTTTGTGCTGCACTGTGGTATCTGGTTCTGCTGGGGCAGTATATTGTGCTGCACTGTGGTATTTGGTTCTGCTGGGGCAGTACTTTGTGCTGCACTGTGGTATCTGGTTCTGCTGGGGCAGTATTTTGTGCTGCACTGTGGTATCTGGTTCTGCTGGGGCAGTATTTTGTGCTGCACTGTGGTATCTGGTTCTGCTGGGGTAGTATATTGTGCTGCACTGTGGTATCTGGTTCTGCTGGGGCAGTATTTTGTGCTGCACTGTGGTATCTGGTTCTGCTGGGGCAGTATTTTGTGCTGCCCTGTGGTATCTGGTTCTGCTGGGGCAGTATTTTGTGCTGCACTGTGGTATCTGGTTCTGCTGGGGCAGTATATTGTGCTGCACTGTGGTATTTGGTTCTGCTGGGGCAGTACTTTGTGCTGCACTGTGGTATCTGGTTCTGCTGGGGCAGTATTTTGTGCTGCACTGTGGTATCTGGTTCTGCTGGGGCAGTATTTTGTGCTGCACTGTGGTATCTGGTTCTGCTGGGGCAGTATTTTGTGCTGCACTGTGGTATCTGGTTCTGCTGGGGCAGTATTTTGTGCTGCACTGTGGTATCTGGTTCTGCTGGGGCAGTATTTTGTGCTGCACTTTGGTATCTGGTTCTGCTGGGGCAGTATTTTGTGCTGCACTGTGGTATTTGGTTCTGCCAGGGCAGTATTTTGTGCTGCACTGTGGTATCTGGTTCTGCTGGGGCAGTATTTTGTGCTGCACTGTGGTATCTGGTTCTGCTGGGGCATTATTTTGTGCTGCACTGTGGTATCTGGTTCTGCTGGGGCAGTATTTTGTGCTGCACTGTGGTATCTGGTTCTGCTGGGGCAGTATTTTGTGCTGCACTGTGGTATCTGGTTCTGCTGGGGCAGTATTTTGTGCTGCACTGTGGTATCTGGTTCTGCTGGGGCATTATTTTGTGTTGAACTGTGGTATTTGGTTCTGCCAGGGCAGTATTTTGTGCTGCACTGTGGTATCTGGTTCTGCTGGGGCAGTATTTTGTGCTGCACTGTGGTATCTGGTTCTGCTGGGGCATTATTTTGTGCTGCACTGTGGTATCTGGTTCTGCTGGGGCAGTATTTTGTGCTGCACTGTGGTATCTGGTTGTGCTGGGGCAGTATTTTGTGCTGCACTGTGGTATCTGGTTCTGCTGGGGCAGTATTTTGTGCTGCACTGTGGTATCTGGTTCTGCTGGGGCATTATTTTGTGTTGCACTGTGGTATCTGGTTCTGCTGGGGCAGTATTTTGTGCTGCACTGTGGTATCTGGTTCTGCTGGGGCAGTATATTGTGCTGCACTGTGGTATTTGGTTCTGCTGGGGCAGTACTTTGTGCTGCACTGTGGTATCTGGTTCTGCTGGGGCATTATTTTGTGTTGCACTGTGGTATCTGGTTCTGCTGGGGCAGTATTTTGTGCTGCACTGTGGTATCTGGTTCTGCTGGGGCAGTATTTTGTGCTGCACTATGATCTTGCTGGCCCCAAGAACTTCTGTTGTCCCTACTTGAGTTCTGTACCTTCTGTAAATTTGGACTCTCCGACAACAGGGGGCCACAGTTTTCCCCCCAGTCCGTCTCTGCTCATGTGCAGTCACACTTGAAGTTCGTCCTCTAACAGGGTTCTCCGGGAATATAGTATGTGTGGGGAGCGTTATCCTCTCTCTGCAGGAAGTGTGCGCAGTCCCAGGATCTAGAATGTTCTTTATCATGCAAGTTCCCTCTGCAGAACCGTGGTCGTGTCCTCTATGTACAATCTAGGGAGATTACTCTGGTTTTTCCAAGAGTACTAGGGTCTAGGAAGTGGACCAGCCTAGGAGGATTAACCCGGATAATGCAATGAATACGTTATTGTCCGGGGAGGCTGGCGCTGTGCACTGCAGGTCTGTGATGGAAGAGGATAAGATGCGCTCACCATACGGCACGTAGCATGTTGTGTTCTGCTATGTGTAGGGTCAATAGAAAGAATGTGCTCTGCAGATCTCATGTAGGTTACTCCACGCTCTGCAGCAGGCCTGTGTCGTATATGGTGCACCATCGCTCCCCCCTCCTTCCTCTGCAGAATTTCCTTCTGCAGAATCACTGCTGATGAAACAAAGAGCTGGCACGTGGAATCCGAGCTACAGAGGGAGCCAGGAGCCATGACGCTGCAAATATTGTACAGCCCTGCATGTCTGCGCGCTAATGTTTAATAGTGTGTATGGAGGGGTTCGTTCACACCTATCAGTTAGGGCTCATGCACACGACCGTATGGCTTTTTCAGTGTTTTGCGAGCCATTATTAAAGGATCCATTTTTTCCGTTTTTTGTTTCAGTAGTGTTTCCGGTTCCATTCCGTTTTTCTTCCGTATGCCATATACAGTATACAGTAATTACATAGAAAAAATTGGGCTGGGCATAAAATTTCCAATATATGGTTCTGCAAAAACGGAATGGATACGGAAGACATACAGAGTACATTCCGTATATGTTCAGTTGGTTTTTTTTTGCGGACCCATTGACTTGAATGGAGCCACGGAATGTGATTTGCGGGCAATAATAGGACATGTTCTATCTTTTAACGGAACAGGGAAACGGAATGCACACAGAGACACCAGTTTTTTTTTGCTGACCCATTGAAATGAATGGTTCAGTATAAGTAACGCATACTGAACGCAAAAAACGTTCGTGTGCATGAGCCCTTATTGGGATTGTGCAGTGTTGTCAGCCATCGGAATATCATAAGGGAAAGGCCGAAAGATAATTTAGTGTTACATAAGAGGATAGAGGGGTGGGCAGGAGATGAAGAACAAGACAAGCAAGTTCGGCAGAGAAATGTTAGCAAGTGACTGTCCAGGGAGGGTCAGAGGAGTCAGGTAAAGCACAGGGAAAGACCAGCAATGGATTCTAGATGCTTTTAGGCTTCAGGATGTTTGGAACAAGGACTACAGAACAGAGTAATGTACATGCATCCACTAGGCTAAAAAGTGCTTTGTAAAACTGAGGGATTCCCGTGCCATTCATTTTGAGGCCTGCCAGAAAATAGTACTGAACACATAAGGGGCAACAAGAAGAGTTACAGATTTGGTGGCCTACACAGCCTGGAAGTTAGTGAGGTAAGGAGGACATCATGCAACTTATTGAGTGAAGCTGGCCATACACTTTCCATAGCTCTCTCGGCGTTCGGCCGCCAGCCATTCCTCTCATTTCCCATACACATGCACCCTCAGCCGAGCATGCATATGTTTTCAGAGAGAGAAGGCAATACGCCAGTGCCAGACTCCTCCGTCGGTGGCTTATCTTCCCTCATAACAAAAGCCACAATACAGATTAGATCAGGGATGGCCAACCTGCGGCTCTGCAGGTGTGGTAAAACTACAACTCCCACCATGCCCTGCTATAGTCTGATAGCTGTAGGCAGTCTGGGCATGCTAGGAGTTGTAGTTTTGCAACAGCTGGAGGGCCGCAGGTTGGCCATCCCTGCATTAGATGGTCAGCCAATACTGCAGAATTTAGATGTATGGCCAGCCTGAGGCAAGACGGTGCTGAGCCATAAGACTGTGGCACCGGGACGGCTGGGCTAGTGAGTGGGGTTAGCTGATAGGCAGTCGGGCTCAGCCGTGTCATTGTAGAGGGGCTCTAGATGTGCAGTGGGTTCCATTTTGCTTTCATCATGTATGACAGTAAATGGGATGGACTTACTACTCCTCATGGAGACTGCTGTGCAAAGTTATGATATAGCTAGCCAAGCAGGAGGTGTGCACCTTATGCTTACTACTGTAACACATGGACTAAGGGACTAAGAAGTGCTGCCTGTAGATATGCCAAATTTATGTGGTGGCGCAGGCCTCTACATAACTTTGGCGTTTCCTCCAGCAGGCCGTGCCAGCTACTAAAATCTACGCCTTCTCCCTTGCTAGCGTAGATTTAGGTAGATAAACAAGACAAGACGCTTCCCCACCCACATCACGCCACCTTTTCTCTGCATTTGGTAAAATTGGCATCAGTCGCAGATTTTGAGGCAGAAAAACGTTGCGACAGAAAGTGCGATATTAATATGCAAAAAAGTGACGTATAATTCATAATAAATGTCCCCCATTCTCTTTATTTTGCAGGTTGTCTGGGTTACAGTGCATGCATCACCACCATCTTGCAATGGTTGACCAATAATAATCCGACCTATGGTACGTCCACCAGTAATAATTGTGCCCCCCCCAGTATAAAACATGTCCCATAATGCCCCTGTAATGCCCCCTATAGTACCCACTACTGCTCCCTATAGTGTCCCCAGTAATTCCCTAGTGTCTCAAGTAATGCCCCAGTGGTAGACATGCCCCCAGTATTACATATAGTTCCCCCAGCAATACACCTATTGTCCCCAAGTAGCCAGGTATAAAAACATAATAATCTAATGTTCACCTGCCCCTCATCAGTGTAGAGCAGAGAGTATCCCCCAAATCCTCACTTAGGTTTCTCACCCAGTTAAGTCAGTACTCTCTGCTCTGCACTGATGAGGGGCAATCACCCCGAAACAGCTGTCTGCAGATGAGATGCTGGCTTAGTTATTATGTAAGTCATGTCTCAAGGCCTATTTAAAGGGTCAAACATTGACTTATATGATAGCTGCCTTACATCTGAGGCAGAGCTTATTAAGAGCTCATTTGCATTCCTTTCTTCCCATAATATCCTTCGGCAACCTATCCTAGAATGCCTCAAGGGAATTGTGCCACCATGGTCCCCCTAGAGTGCATAGTTTAGTGGACCATGGTGGAACATTTCCCTTGAGTCATTATTGTAATTTTTGGAATTTTTTGTGTACAGTATGCAGTATGTTCTGGATATTCATACGTCCCCCCTGCAAGTTCTCTCCTAGTGTTTTAGTGCCACTTACCATGAAGGCTCACCTGTAGGTCAATCTGTGCAGCTGTTATGGCCTGGTTCTGGTGTGTTCCACTGTGGCTTGTGCCATCCTGGTCCTCAGCCAATTGGCCACATGGGGTTAGGTCTCCCAGCCTCTTGCTGGGGGAATGTGGTCTCCTCTAAACTGATTATTAATGGTTATTATATTTTGATATTTTAGATTTAATATTTATTTAAATTGATTTAGAAGTTAGTGTTTGCCTTGTGTAACAATTAATAAACATTGAGGCCATTGATATTCCATGCAAGTGTTTGCCTTTTATTTGTTATTATTAATTTATGTTATATTGGTAATTGTTATGTTGTTATTGCATGGGGGAATAGTACGTGTGCCGCCATGTGACTAGGACGGGTAGCCGCCATTTGTACAGTTGCTTGGAAGGTGGGGGGGGGCTTTATTGTAGTGTACATTATTGCATCCCACAGAGGTATGTATCAGTGTGGCTGGTAGATGTTTAGAATATCCCCAAAACTAGAGGGACACTACCTTAAGTGAGGACCACCATATTCTCACACACCGACCAGCAGAGGAACATCTATCCCTCTGCAGCACTGTATCCCAACACCAGGGGTGACAGTCCAGAGGCTATTAGCAAATTTGTTAGAGCCCCCTCTTTTTTGGCTGCAGGGTCTTTTTACCCGCGGTCTCACATTTTGTATGTTCTTCCTATGTGTACCACCTTCCCCTGAGGAGTCGACACGACAGAAACGTGCCACGTCGGGAGGTCTGAAGGAACGTGTATTTTCCTAGTGCTAGTGATCAGGTCCCTAACTAGGGACAGGTATGCGGACAGGGTCGCCCTTTTCGGGGCGAGTGCTTTCTGTAGATAGGCAGTATGGGAGCAGTCCCCTTCCCCCTTTTTTGTTAGGGTGAGATAGGGCACAGTTCCATCATTGCCTCCTCTGACACCACGCCATCACGGGACGACGTCCGGTCCAGGCAATACCTTAGTCAAGCTGATCCTAGCCATCTGGTTGGTCGGGTAAGACTGCGTGCACCCACACAGGTGTAGCAGGTCAACTTACTTATTTTTTCACTACCAGCATTGGGGTACCTTGCTTGGACCCCTCATTTGTATGTTTGTTATGTTGATGCATCCTTGTGGTGTATTTTTATTGCACATCGTATTAACCACTTAAGGACCACAGGTTTATACCCCCCTAGTGACCAGGCCCTTTTTTACAAATCGGCACTCCACAACTTTAGCGGTTTATTGCTCGGTCATGCAACTTACCACCCAAATGAATTTTACCTCCTTTTCTTCTCACTAATAGAGATTTCATTCGGTGGTATTACATTGCTGCTGACATTTTTACTTTTTTTGTTATTAATCGAAATTTACCGATTTTTTTGCAAAAAAATTACATTTTTCACTTTTAGTTGTAAAAGTTTGCAAAAAAAACGACATCCATATATAAATTTTTCTCAAAATGTATTGTTCTACATGTCTTTGATAAAAAAAAAATGTTTGGGTAAAAAAAAAAATGGTTTAGGTAAAAGCTATAGCGTTTACAAACTATGGTACAAAAATGTGAATTTCCGCTTTTTGAAGCAGCTCTGACTTTCTGAGCACCTGTCATGTTTCCTGAGGTTCTACAATGCCCAGACAGTAGAAAAAACCCACAAATGACCCCATTTCGGAAAGTAGACACCCTAAGGTATTCGCTGATGGGCATAGTGAGTTCATAGAACTTTTTATTTTTTGTCACAAGTTAGCGGAAAATGATGATTTTTATTTTATTTATTTTTTTCCTTACAAAGTCTCATATTCCACTAACTTGTGACAAAAAATAAAAACTTCCATGAACTCACTATGCCCATCACGAAATACCTTGGGGTGTCTTCTTTCCAAAATGGGGTCACTTGTGGGGTAGTTATACTGCCCTGGCATTCTAGGGGCCCTTATGTGTGCTAGGTAGTTTGAAATCAAAATCTGTATTTTGTCACCGGCCATTTTTTACACATTTTGATTTCAAACTACTTCGCACACATTTGGGCCCCTAGAATGCCAGTGCAGTATAACTACCCCACAAGTGACCCCATTTTGGAAAGAAGACACCCCAAGGTATTCCGTGAGGGGCATGGCGAGTTCCTAGAATTTTTTATTTTTTGTCACAAGTTAGCGGAAAATTATGATTTTTTATTTTTTTTTCTTACAAAGTCTCATATTCCACTAACTTGTGACAAAAAATAAAAATTTCCATGAACTCACTATGCCCATCACGAAATACCTGGGGGTGTCTTCTTTCCAAAATGGGGTCACTTGTGGGGTAGTTATACTGCCCTGGCATTTTAGGGGCCCTAATGTGTGGTAAGTTGTTTGAAATCAAAATCTGTAAAAAATGGCCGTTGAAATCCGAAAGGTGCTCTTTGGAATGTGGGCCCCTTTGCCCACCTAGGCTGCAAAAAAGTGTCACACATCTGGTATCGCCGTACTCAGGAGAAGTAGGGCAATGTGTTTTGGGGTGTCATTTTCCATATACCCATGCTGGGTGAGATAAATATCTCGGCAAAAGACAACTTTTCCCATTTTTTTATACAAAGTTGGCATTTGACCGAGATATTTCTCTCACCCAGCATGGGTATATGTAAAATGACACCCCAAAACACATTCCCCAACTTCTCCTGAGTACGGAGATACCAGATGTGTGACACTTTTTTGCAGCCTAGATGCGCAAAGGGGCCCACATTCCTTTTAGGAGGGCATTTTTAGACATTTGGATCCCAGACTTCTTCTCACGCTTTAGGGCCCCTAAAATGCCAGGGCAGTATAAATACCCCACGTGACCCCATTTTGGAAAGAAGACACCCCAAGGTATTCAATGAGGGGCATGGCGAGTTCATAGAATTTTTTTTTTTTTGCCACAAGTTAGCGGAAATTGTTTTTTTTTTTTTTTTCTCAAAGTCTCCATTTCCGCTAACTTGGGACAAAAATTTCAATCTTTCATGGACTCAATATGCCCCTCACGGAATACCTTGGGGTGTCTTCTTTCCGAAATGGGGTCACATGTGGGGAATTTATACTGCCCTGGCATTTTAGGGGCCCTAAAGCGTGAGAAGAAGTCTGGAATATAAATGTCTAAAAAAATTTACGCATTTGGATTCCGTGAGGGGTATGGTGACTTCATGTGAGATTTTATTTTTTGACACAAGTTAGTGGAATATGAGACTTTGTAAGAAAAAAATAAAATAAAAAATTTCCGCTAACTTGGGCCAAAAAAATGTCTGAATGGAGCCTTACAGGGGGGTGATCAATGACAGGGGGGTGATCAGGGAGTCTATATGGGGTGATCACCCCCCTGTCATTGATCACCCCCCTGTAAGGCTCCATTCAGACGTCCGTATGTTTTTTACGGATCCACGGATACATGGATTGGATCCGCAAAACACATACGGACATCTGAATGGAGCCTTACAGGGGGGTGATCAATGACAGGGGGGTGATCAATGACAGGGGGGTGATCAGGGAGTCTATATGGGGTGATCACCCCCCTGTCATTGATCACCCCCCCTGTAAGGCTCCATTCAGACGTCCGTATGTTTTTTACGGATCCACGGATACATGGATCGGATCTGCAAAACACATACGGACATCTGAATGGAGCCTTACAGGGGGGTGATCAATGACAGGGGGGTGATCAGGGAGTCTATATGGGGTGATCACCCCCCTGTAAGGCTCCATTCAGATGTCCGTATGTGTTTTGCGGATCCGATCCATGTATCAGTGGATCCGTAAAAATCATACGGACGTCTGAATGGAGCCTTACAGGGGGGTGATCAATGACAGGGGGGTGATCAGGGAGTCTATATGGGGTGATCACCCCTGTCATTGATCACCCCCCTGTAAGGCTCCATTCAGACGTCCGTATGTGTTTTGCGGATCCGATCCATGTATCAGTGGATCCGTAAAAATCATACGGACATCTGAATGGAGCCTTACAGGGGGGTGATCAATGACAGGGGGGTGATCAATGACAGGGGGGTGATCAGGGAGTCTATATGGGGTGATCACCCCCGTCATTGATCACCCCCCTGTAAGGCTCCATTCAGACGTCCGTATGTGTTTTGCGGATCCGATCCATGTATCAGTGGATCCGTAAAAATCATACGGACATCTGAATGGAGCCTTACAGGGGGGTGATCAGGGAGTCTATATGGGGTGATCACCCCCCTGTAAGGCTCCATTCAGACGTCCGTATGTGTTTTGCGGATCCGATCCATGTATCTGTGGATCCGTAAAAATCATACGGACATCTGAATGGAGCCTTACAGGAGGGTGATCAATGACAGGGGGGTGATCAATGACAGGGGGGTGATCAGGGAGTCTATATGGGGTGATCACCCCCGTCATTGATCACCCCCCTGTAAGGCTCCATTCAGACGTCCGTATGTGTTTTGCGGATCCGATCCATATATCAGTGGATCCGTAAAAATCATACGGACGTCTGAATGGAGCCTTACAAGGGGGTGATCAATGACAGGGGGGTGATCAGGGAGTCTATATGGGGTGATCTGGGGTGATCAGGGGTTAATAAGGGGTTAATAAGTGACAGGGGGGGGTGTAGTGTAGTGGTGCTTGGTGCTACATATTACTGAGCTACCTGTGTCCTCTGGTGGTCGATCCAAACAAAGGGGACCACCAGAGGACCAGGTAGCAGGTATATTAGACGCTTTTATCAAAACAGCGTCTAATATACCTGTTAGGGGTTAAAAAAATCACATCTCCAGCCTGCCAGCGAACGATCGCCGCTGGCAGGCTGGAGATCCACTTGCTTACCTTCCGTTCCTGTGAACGCGCGCGCCTGTGTGCGCGCGTTCACAGGAAATTTCGGCTCACGCGAGATAACGCCAATCGGCGTTAGCGTAGCCTGGGAGAGCCGCCGCAATTACGCCTTTCGGCGTTACATGTGCGGCAAGCGGTTAAAAGTTAAATATTAATGAGCATATTTCCCCCCCCCCCCCCTTTTCTGGTGGGCCCCTACTCGCATTGCATCTCGGAATACTAGTGAGGCAGGTTTATCTGAGCCTCATTCATTACTTGCTGTTTTCTTCTGGCATGGCAGTATTCCTGGCAACAGGGTTTGACGCAGAGAATTGGCTACACGAGGCCAAAGACATTTTTTCTGATAAACAATTTCATCATAAAAAATATTTGCCTTCTTTTCACACAGCCTTTGTAACTATATCAAAAACAACATCGTCCCTAGGGGGCTGCGCATTTCTCTCCTCCCAGCAGCTCGCTCACGTCATCCTGGTTTTTTAACCAAATGGGAACAGGAAGCCACCAACCGTTCCCTTAGACTGATGAAGCTGCTGTTGGAGGAAGAAAAAAGCACATTAGCCACCCTCAATCATAAATTTACAGAGTATACGGAGGTAGTGCAGACCTTCTCTCAGGAGGTGGAATTTTAAAATAAAGAGAAACAGCTACAATTAACTCTGGAAAAATATCAATACCACCTGAAAGAGAGAAAACATCGGCATTTCATTAGAGATCTCTCTGATTTCAAAGAGAATCGCATATATTCATCCCTGAGCAACACTAAAAGGGAGGCGATACCAAGTAACTCAGAGAGATCCTCTACTGAAACTGAGCTGTCAGACTCTCTGATAAGTGAACAAGTACCCCAATAGGGGCAACTCCAGAAGAGGTAGAGCTCGGGGCTCCTACAGGGGACGGGATAACCGTTTTTTAGGGCAGTTCAACCAATCTCTAGAATACCCGTTGCGCAGCCGCACACAACAACCTCCAACATAGTTCTGGGACCACAAGTGATCAATTTATCTTCGCGCCTCCTCAGCCAGGATGAGATTAGGAGTTTGGAATTGGGTCTATCCTTTGTACCCACTCCCAAATTTGATAGATTTACATCTGTAAAGGACATTAACTTGTTCATTCGTAAACTGAGGTGGCATAAACACTTCAAACACATGGATCGGCGTCAGTGCCTTGAATTAGGGATCCCCACTGAATTATTGGGGGATGTACAACTTTTACATTCCCTCAACATGGAAGAGGGGTCCTTTCAGGGCAAGGGCCCTTTCACCAATCTGAAGTTGAAGAGTACAAAAATGCCACCTACTGCAAATGAACTGTCTTGCATTGACGTGTTTCTCAATATGGTCACCAGGGATCTGGAGGACCTCAGAGTGTCTGCACATTATTCCAACTGCGCTGAGTCTGTGACCACCGCCATCTCTACATTAGCAGATGATCCCCATATTGTCATTAAACCGGCTGACAAGGGGGGGAACATAGTGGTCATGGACTCAGGGCAGTATGAGAATATGTGTAGAAATCTATTATCTGATAAAGATACCTATGAAATTCGGGATAGGGACCCCACTGATGGCTACAAACGGGAACTGAAAACCATTCTGGACAACGCAAAGGCTGCTCAAATCATCACAGCGGATGAATATGCCTTTCTCTACCCGGCACATCCCCGTCGATCGACTTTTTATAGTCTCCCCAAAATCCACAAAGGGGTAACCCCCCTAAAAGGGAGACCTATAGTCTCTGGGGTGGATAATATCAATCAGAATTTGGGGGTGTATATTGACCGGGTACTAGCACCCTTTGTGGCGGCTCTCCCATTCCATGTCAGAGACACCACTGACCTCCTCAAGCGTTTAGAGGGTCTGACATTGGAGGAGACGTGCCTTCTCTCTAGTGTTGAGGTGGAGGCCTTATATTCCTCCATACCACACCAACTTGGCTTGACAGCTATTGAACATGTCCTCCGATCGCGAGGTTGTCAGTATCGTGCCCACAGCCAATTTGTCCTCCTCATTCTTGAATTCACATTAACTTGAAATTTCTACCACCAGCTCAGGGGTACTGCGATGGGGGGCCCCTGTGCCCCGTCGTATGCAAATCTATTCCTGGCCTGGTGGGAGGAGACCCTGGTCTTTAGGGACGACGAAGCGTTGGACACATCTGAAATTGGTCTGTGGGCGCGATACATCGATTATATTTTCATCCTCTGGAATGGTGACCAGACGGGCTTTGAGGCCTTTGTGCAGCATCTCAACCAGAATGAGATTGGGATGCACTTTACATGTGAATCGCACCCTACGAGTTTGCCCTTCCTGGACATTAGAATCACAAAGAATAACAGGGGTGAGCTTGATACCTCGATCTACAGGAAGGCCAACTCCACGAATTCCCTCCTGAGATGGGAGAGTAATCATCCTCTCCCACTCAGGAGAGGGATCCCGAGGGGGTCAATATCTTCGCTTAAGACGTAACTGTTCAGACACGCACGAGTTTGTCATGCAGGCAGCTGATCTGAGGAGGAGGTTTTTGTTAAGGGGATACCCTGACTACGTGTAGTGTACGGGGACGGTAATGCCCGTCACTACAAAAGGGTCACTTTGTGTGCTGTCGTGTCCCCTTATTTATGGGGAGGTTGGTTATAACATGTAATTGAATGTAATGCTATGTATTTCCCTGTTACTGTGAAATTTGCATGTACAGGCCTGCTAGGGGTGTCATTTCAGCTCTTAGTCGCTAGAGGGAGCTAGGGAGCCCTAGTTTATATAAGGCCCAGTCAGGGAAGGAAAGGTCAGTCTAGTGTCTAGTGTCTAGAGTCTAGTGTCTAGTGTCTAGTGTCTAGTGTCTAGAGTCTAGTGTCTAGTGTCTAGAGTCTAGTGTCTAGAGTCTAGAGTCTAGTGTCTAGAGTCTAGAGTCTAGTGTCTAGAGTCTAAAGTCTAAAGTTTGTTGTCTAGTCTAACCAGAGATTAGACAATGTCAGAGTCAAGTCCAGGCCTGAAGCCTGCAGACCAGGAGAGGGTAATGCAGTCCCTGTAACCAGGTTCCAGATCCAAGGAAAAGGTTCCCCTCCTGAATTCATATACGCAGAAGCAGGAACACCACAGCTAATCAGCCTGAGGACACTGAGAGAGAGACAGAGACAGAGGCAAGTCAAGAAAAGCAAGAGGTACTCAAGACAACAGAGGAGGTACTTGATAATTATAAAGCCAAGGATATATGCCAGAGCTAGGGTATTGGACCTTGGAGAAGAGTTTCTATGTTCCAGGATCAGACAGGAATAGAGTGCAAGTCGCCTGTACTGCAAGTCCTGTGTTTAACACTCTGAAGTCACCTTGCTATATACATATATATTGCCTGCATCAACTGTATTGAAAATCAACTGTCTTCAAAGGAACTGCGTTTCCGTCAATGTCCCTATATGATGACTACTAAAGTTTGAATCCTGTTTTAACATCACGTGGTTCCTCAGTTATTCCTGCTATCAGCAAACGGCGTGCCACCGTTTAATTGGCACTGGCGTCACGAACATTTCTCATCATCACCTTCCCTTGCAGAGAGTCAGCCGTCCCAGGTTAGTGTCTATTGCACTACAACACCCAGGAACATCTCTACACCTAACTTGAGTACGCTGCATACGTCCTCAGGACTACATACCAGGCCGCCTTGTCTCGTCCAAGATCCTCTCTGCTAACCCCGAATCAATCCTCCACCCCTGAGGCCAAAGTGTTGAGAATCATCACTAACTTTGACAGGGGGTCCAAACAGGTCAAACACATCATACAACGTCATTGGGAGGTCCTCAAAATGGACCCTGACCTGACCGATGTACTAGGTGACCAACCCTAAATCACCTATAGAAGGGGGTACAATCTGCGTGACAAACTCGTGCACAGCCATTTTTCCCCCAACGTGACACAATCCACCTGGTTGCGGTCTAAGGTGGTGGGCTGTCACAAGTGTGGCAACTGCATAGCGTGCAAATTCATACACACTACAAAATCATTTGTGAGCTCTGTGACGGGCAAACAATACTCCATCCCACATTTCATCAACTGCAGGTCCAGAGGGGTTGTATATCGCATCCAGTGTGAATGTGGGATGGAGTATATAGGGAAAACGATACGCGAATTCAGGAGGAGGATAGGGGAGCATCTGGGGGACATCTCACATAAACGGAATACCCCACTATCTAAGCATGTACACATAGCCCACAATGGTAGTGCCCAACTGAGATTTATGGGCATTGATCTCGTGAAGCCTCCCTTTAGGGGAGGTGACTGGGATAAGAATCTCCTCCAGTGTGAGTCACGCTGGATCTTCTGTCTGAAAACCTCCGCCCCCCTGGGTCTCAATGAGAGGCTTGACTTTGGCTGTTTCATTTAATACACTCTGGGGGTGATCGGAGTGTCAATTCCCTTAGTGCCATAAGTTTCATAAGGCATTTGGCCCATTTTGTAGCCTTTCCTGCGATTAACCTTGTCCCCTATGTCCATGCAATAAATGTCAGTATAATCTTGCTGCGATTTTGTGTCACAGCGTCAATATAGATGCGCTTGACAGCGAGCACTCTGTATGGCTGCCTACCTATTGTTATTGTTTCCTAGGCAACCCCCCTGACCGCCTCTCCGTGACTGTGACTGGCCGTCAGCATCACGTGGTGTCGGCGCCGACGCCTGACGTGTTAGCGCGCGGTGCATGCGTGTGACGTCAGACGCCGGTGCGGACGATCACAAGGCGTGATCGTCCGCGCATGGGCTCTATGGGCTCTATTTTAATCCCACAGAGGTATGTATCAGTGGGGCTGGTAGATGTTTAGGATATCCCAAAACTAGAGGGACACTACCTTAAGTGAGGACCACCATATTCTCACACACCGACCAGCAGAGGAACATCTATCCCTCTGCAGCACTGTATCCCAACACCAGGGGTGACAGTCCAGAGGCTATTAGCAAATTTGTTAGAGCCCCCTCTTTTTTGGCTGCAGGGTCTTTTTACCCGCGGTCTCACATTTTGTATGTTCTTCCTATGTGTACCACCTTCCCCTGAGGAGTCGACACGACAGAAACGTGCCACGTCGGGAGGTCTGAAGGAACGTGTATTTTCCTAGTGCTAGTGATCAGGTCCCTAACTAGGGACCGGTATCCGGACGGGGTCGCCCTTTTCGGGGCGAGTGCTCTCTGTAGGTAGGCAGTATGGGAGCAGTCCCCTTCCCCCTTTTTTGTTAGGGTGAGATAGGGCACAGTTCCATCATTGCCTCCTCTGACACCACGCCATCACGGGACGACGTCCGGTCCAGGCAATACCTTAGTCAAGCTGATCCTAGCCATCTGGTTGGTCGGGTAAGACTGCGTGCACCCACACAGGTGTAGCAGGTCAACTTACTTATTTTTTCACTACCAGCATTGGGGTACCTTGCTTGGACCCCTCATTTGTATGTTTGTTATGTTGATGCATCCTTGTGGTGTATTTTTTTTGCACATCGTATTAAAAGTTAAATATTAATGAGCATATTCCCCCCCCCCCTCTTTCACGGTGGGCCCCTACTCGCATTGTATCTCGAAATATTAGTGAGGCAGATTCACCTGAGCCTCATTCACTATTTACATTATTGCATCACAAAACTTTATAATTCCAAAATAGTGTATTTGGTTTGAGGTTACAGATAACAGAACTGGAAAGTTATCAAATGTCATGGAAAAATCAATGTCCAGAGATTGTTGACACCTATACGGTGGTATGTTTATTTACCTCTTGTATCTACCAAGGGCACAGACGGTCATTTTTAGAAAACAAAAAACTATGAGAACTTTTTATGTTTTTTAGCTTTTCTAAGCAAGAGTAATCCATGTGAGATATGCATAAAGCTTGAGCTTCTAGGAAGAGATCATGTGACATTGCAATTGGATCCCACTAGTTTCAATGGGATTGATTGTGATTGGTTAATGTAAAGTATACTGTATGTCCTGTAAATATATATATATATATATATATATATACAGTACAGACCAAAAGTTTGGACACACCTCATTCAAAGAGTTTTCTTTATTTTCATGACTATGAAAATTGTAGATTCACACTGAAGGCATCAAAACTATGAATTAACACATGTGGAATTATATACATAACAAACAAGTGTGAAACAACTGAAAATATGTCATATTCTAGGTTCTTCAAAGTAGCCACCTTTTGCTTTGATTACTGCTTTGCACACTCTTGGCATTCTCTTGATGAGCTTCAAGAGGTAGTCCCCTGAAATGGTTTTCACTTCACAGGTGTGCCCTGTCAGGTTTAATAAGTGGGATTTCTTGCCTTATAAATGGGGTTGGGACCATCAGTTGCGTTGAGGAGAAGTCAGGTGGATACACAGCTCATAGTCCTACTGAATAGACTGTTAGAATTTGTATTATGGCAAGAAAAAAGCAGCTAAGTAAAGAAAAACGAGTGGCCATCATTACTTTAAGAAATTAAGGTCAGTCAGTCAGCCGAAAAAATTGGGAAAACTTTGAAAGTAAGGGCTATTTGACCATGAAGGAGAGTGATGGGGTGCTGCGCCAGATGACCTGGCCTCCACAGTCACCGGACCTGAACCCAATCGAGATGGTTTGGGGTGAGCTGGACCGCAGAGTGAAGGCAAAAGGGCCAACAAGTGCTAAGCATCTCTGGGAACTCCTTCAAGGCTGTTGGAAGACCATTTCAGGGGACTACCTCTTGAAGCTCATCAAGAGAATGTCAAGAGAGTGCAAAGCAGTAATCAAAGCAAAAGGTGGCTACTTTGAAGAACCTAGAATATGACATATTTTCAGTTGTTTCACACTTGTTTGTTATGTATATAATTCCACATGTGTTAATTCATAGTTTTGATGCCTTCATAGTCATGAAAATAAAGAAAACTCTTTGAATGAGAAGGTGTGTCCAAACTTTTGGTCTGTACTGTATGTGTATATATATATATATATATATATATATATATATATATATATATATATATAAAAGAATCAAGACCTAATAGAATTGCTTATGTAATAAACAAGGTGGACATCCCAGTAACAGTAAATTTAGACAGCTTATTCACCCCAATTTGAGAATCAAGGTGTAATAGAATTGCTTATCCAGTATTCTAGTAAACAAGGTGGGCAGCCCAATAACTAGAACTAGACAGCTTATTCACCCCAATTTGAGAATGAAGGGTAATAGAATCGCTTATCTATTAAACAAGGTGGACACTGTTCAATTAGATAGCTCTGTGGCCTACACAGGGATTGATGCAAACTGCACTGTCTCCTATGGATCCCTTCAGCTTCAGATTAGTCCCTGCAGTCTCCCTATGCTCTCCCCACAGTGTATGCAAACCCTCCCTATGATCTCCCAACACTGTCCCTGCACTGTCCCTGCGTATACTCTCCATCAAGCATGTATCTTTGTAGTGAGAGGTAAGGAAGACTTGACAGAGGACCACCTGGCTGCCCATGTAACATCAAATGAGGCCCTGGAAGTGCAAATATGTCAGACAGGTAATACTTCTAGAAATCAGGACTCAGAAAATGCTGCCCCACTAAAAGGCCGGCTACTGGGCCATCGCCCGCACTAGTCCATATCTCACCTGCATAATTATGGATGTGTCATGATGTGTATTATTGCTTTACAAACACATTTTTATTATTCTCCTTCACAGAGAAAGTCGTTTATAGCATTACTGTGTCTAGGTGAAGGGATTGCGGTACAGTAAGTCGTGAAGGACATGCTTTACATAAGAAGAAAGTGTTCCGATTCTTTAGAGCAAAGTTCTTGAAATAGTATCGCTTAGATAATGTCTCAGTAAAGTGACCGCTATCTGACCATATCTCTCTTTCTTCTATTCTGCATCACGTTGTCTGTCAAATGATAACGATTAACTATTTTAGGCTACTTACACACTAGCGTTTGGGCTTTCCGTTTGGTGAGATCCGTCATGGGCTCTCAGAAGCGGTCCAAAACTGATCAGTTTTGCCCTAAATCATTCTGAATGGAAAAGGATCTGCTCAGAATGCATCAGTTTGCCTCCGTTCAGTCACCATTCTGCTCTGGAGGTGGACATGCAATAGAGCCGGGGCGTGGTACGGTTAGGCGGACGCCAAAATATTCAATGGGTCCGGATATGGGTATAGTTTTGTTCGTGACGCCAATTGCAACGTGCACAGGGTACAGTCTCAGGGCCCTTTAAGGTGTTGCAATTCACCGTACCAGGTTAGGAATGCCAGAGTGGTGTAATGTCTCTGTGTGGTAGTAGGTATAGTGTCAACGGTGTCTCCTACCTTGGTACGGCTGGACTCCTGGATCCTGGCTCACTTGCAATAAATGAGTGTGTTGCTAGTAGGAGTAATTGAGGGTTTTGGTAGCAATAAATGAGATCCAGACTTGGGATATAATTCAACTTGTCTTTACTGGAGGCAGCATTAATCCATATGAGGTACAGCAATAGTCTTGGGTCCCAGCATGTATTGGCAATATATGGCAGGGATTACTATCTCTTCTTCTTCTATCATGCGCCTGGGGAATATGGCAGGAATCTGTCTTCTGCTCTGTCTATCTTCTGCTATGTATGGGACTGACTAGCTGAGGAGGAATTTGGCTTCTCCTGGTCTCTGGATGTTACTCACAGTTATGCTCACAGGGAATGGTTCGTCCTGGAGATCTAGAGGTGCTGCTTGCTTGTCACCAGTTGAGGCTGAAGGGCTCAGACTGGGATGAAGATCTTTGGTCTCAACTGAGACAAGATCCTGGGTTGGGATCCCTAGAACCGGGAGCTCCTACCAGCACAGCCTTCCCCTAGCCGGGGTGGCTGGCACACTCACACTAACTTCCTTTCCTCCCCATGAAGCAGGATGTGGGAACATTCCACACCTCCTCAAAAAGGGGGGAGCTAAACTGGAATGTACTATTCCAGTCTAGATATGCTAAACTGTTACTAAGGCCCTGGTAACACATTGCTGCCACCTGCTGGTGTACATGGAAATTACAGCAAATTACCTGTAACAGGCTTAGAAAATGCACATTTGTGAGGGATATTAAATAAAATCACATTAGATGACAAGGCACATGTTACCAACAAATAGTAGCGGGGAAAAAGAGTTTAGTAACATAACTCTGGGATGTTACATTACCCCTTACTTTGAATCAAGCAGTCCTCGGCTTGTGCTTGGAAGGTAGAGGAACCAGCTCTGGGGTACCCAATAAATACAAAGTGCTGCATGAATTACATATAAAGACATACAAAGACAAAACATGAAATGGCTTTCCTCAGGTTCCTGCCCGCTAGAGTAAGGTGTCCAACACACAGTTTCCTTCTCTTGGTATAACCAGGTAACCTAACTACTGCACAAATCAAACATTACTGACTGACCTTGACGTGTTCTGAGCTCTGTAAACACCAAAGAAAGCATGGGGGTGTCTTTACTCTGTAGTCCCACCATGGTGTAATGAAATGCCCGCAAATGAAAGGGTGGCTTTATCCTGTATTCCCTTTCCTGCACCAAAGCCTGAGAAATTTGGCTTAAAGCACGATCACTATGGTGACTATGGGGTAGCTAAATGTGGCTCTAAAGTTTGAGGCCCCTTACCTTAGGCAAAAAGGCTCAGAAGGGGAGGAATTACCGTTTCCATGCACTTCTGGCAATGTCACAGGAGGAGGGTAGTATAATCCCATGGATTTCCTGGAAATAAGACACCTCAGGATGGGAACAATCCTGAACATGAAACAAGCGGGAAGGAGCAGTCTAGGACTTCTAACGATTCCCGAAGCAGCGGGGGTACCTGTGTAGTTACTGGACCTGCCAGGACTTACCACTTGGTCCTACCCTGGGTACCTATGGGTATATATCACCAGGTGTAGGCCATTCGTTTTCAGCGTCCATATGAAGGCAGTCCGTATAAAGGAAGGAGAGAACAAGAGCTGTCAAATACGGCATACTTAGTAAGTTGCTACATTGTTTGTTAAGTGCAATGTTAAGTGCAATTGTCACAAATAGTGCATAACGGTCACATTGCGGCACCTAGGAGAGAATATACACACAATGGGCATGTTATCTTAAACTTTAAATAACCTGTAAACTTGAAATGAAGTTAGTGCAAAAACATTATGCAAATATCAATGCAATAATACGTTCAAATATGACTTGAGTCCTTATTCTTGAAGTGCTTGACTGTGGACAGGAACAAAAAGTCCATAAGTCACTTGTAATCCACAGGAAATAAACAAAAGTCACTTGTAATCCAATGGGCAACAATAGAGTTAATTGTAATCCACACAAGGTAGTGGGTAATTGGCACAGTGGGTAGTTTTCCTCACAGGAAAGTCTGGAAATCTTCCTCCTGGATCCCATATTTGAGGATGCAAAAGTTCTTCTTTAACCTGGGTGCTCTCTGCAGCTGTAATGGTGCACCACTGCCCTCTTGTGGTGTCTTTTGGAATTGGCCGAGCAGTAAGCCTGGTGAATGCACCTGTGACAGGCTGCAAGCCGGGATCCCTAGCCGGTGCAGAGGTGGACAAAACCTCCGGCTGAAGGGGCTCTGGTAGGCAAACTGAGGGTGCCTGGGACAGCTTCCAGGGCAGTACCTAGGGTTGCACTCTAGGATTGAAAGTCAGGACAGAGTTATCTATTTGCCCCACCTGTAGAGCTGGAGCCGCAGGGATTTCAGGGATCACTATGGGGACCTCAGGATTGAGGCATCCTGCTCTGGAGGTGTTGATTCTGGGCGGCGGAGTGGAAGTTCCAGCCGCCTGCGCCGCACCACTATGTGTGCATGGCGGAGCAGGCTTGGGCCTATCAGGGTTATCGGGACCCACAGGGAGCGGTGCAGGGGCAGCTTCGGACCGGGCCTGGGCCTCAGGGAGCGCGTCTGCTCCTACCTGATGTCGCAGCCGGTTCCGGTGCCTCCTGGTGGTGCGCTGTGACCTCCATGGTAGGTGACGTCATCGCGACTGTCTCCGAAACTGTAGATGCCGTTGTCGATGCAGGTATTTCGGGGCCTGGGCAGCTTGGCTGGCGGTGGTATCCACAGGAGCAGGTTCAGCGTCGGCGGCCATCTTGGGGGACGTCTTGTCTGTGCATTCGGCCATCGCGGAGGGATCCACAGCCTCCGGGGTCCGGACTGGAGATAGGACGTATTCATCCACGGGAGCAGGTTCCGGAACGGTGGCTATCTTTGTTTGAGCAGCGGCTACCGTCTCACCACCAGTTGAGGAACTCACAGCCTCCGGGGCCACTCCAAAAGTGCTGGGGCCAGCTCTCTTCACAAGCTGGGAGACCCGGATTTCTGGTGGGTGAGCCTCGTACCGTGGTTCTTCTGGTATCACCATCTGGTCCCACTTTGGCTTTGGGGGCTGCGCCATCTTCCTCTGCTCCTTTGTCACAATCAGTGCAGGACATGAGGGTGGAGCCCAAAGGGAGGAGTCTGCACTCCCTTGGCTCGCATTGCAAAGTTCTTGGTGGGCAGGCTTTAGAGTTCCTGCTTCTAGGGGGGCGTAGTCATAATTTTCGCGCTCTTGAAAGCCATGAAGACACTGCGCCATGAGGGAAAAATGGCTGATTAACCCTTGCAGTGCTGACGCGCACAATGCAGCATTTCCGGGTCCCGCAATGAAAGTAATAAAGTCAATTTTCAGGGTTTTTGTACAATCTGTAGATCTTGCAGTACTGTGAAACACACAATTTGATCCAGTTAAGCACACTATTGGATCCGGTTCTGTTGTAGCACACAATTCAGTTCTGTTTGCACACAGCTCGATCCTGTTCGTGACACCACTTATGCAATGAGCCGGGGCGTGGTACGGTTAGGCGGATGCCAAAATATGCAATGTATAATAATCTATGTTTTTGTTCGTGACGCCAATTGCAGCGTGCGCAGGGTAAAATCTCAGGGCCCTTTAAGGTGTTGCAACTCACATACCAGGTTAGGAATGCCAGAGCGGTGTAATGTCTCTGTGTGGTAGTAGGTATAGTGTCAATGGTGTCTCCTACCTGGGTACGGCTGGGCTCCTGGATCCTGGCTCACTTGCAATAAATGAGTGTGTTGCTAGTAGGAGTAATTGAGGGTTTTGGTAGCAATAAATGAGATCCAGACTTGGGATATAATTGGATGATTTTACTAATTTATGACGTAAAGTCATGATTTTATTAAAGACACGGAGGCGAGTATTGCTATATCTTCCTTTACTACAAAACCACAGCAGCAAAGAAAAGAACTTAAGAGATTAGCATATCTCCATGGTAACAAACCCCTCCCACATGGTCCCCTATATATAGTCTCTGTCACAGGAAACCCTCCTCTTTCTTGGCGGATGCCAGTCCAACTCTTCAGGAACCTTGGAAAACAGAATTCGAGAAACCGGAGGAACTGGAACTGCGATGCTGTAACTGGAAACTAGGAACGTAGATCATATGTAATCCAGCCAATAAAGATGATTAAGTCACACTGGAAGAAAGAACAGAAACAGGAAATCACATAGAGGGGATACTAGTCTCCTTTAAAATAAAATATGTATGCAAAGCAGTAAACAACATAATAAATAGTAAGCATAAAGTAATCAATACAAAAGCAAAATAGTAAGATAAATATATTAATTAATGTGACAAGGGAGGGAAATAAGAAAATGAGGGGGGGGGGGGGCAATACTCGCCTCCGTGTCTTTAATAAAATCATGACTTTACGTCATAAATTAGTAAAATCATCCAATTTTATTTCAAGCCACAGAGGCTCCTATTGCGAGTTTAAAGCTGTCCAATAACAGAAGAAAATACATGTTCAGTAGGACGAAAGTAAAATTCTCTGAAAGTTGATACCCTGGACCAGTCTGCAATTTTTATAACGTCTTCCAGACGAGCACCTGCTGCCAGCATAGAAGTGGAAGACGCGCTCCGAGTAGAATGAGCAGTGAATACGGAAGTGTCAACGCCTGCCAAAGACATGAGCCATTTCACCCACCTGGCCAAAGTCGTGGTGGAGACCGGGGCGAACGGATGGCCATAAGAAAGGAACAATTGAGGGACCTCGTTGGAACGATGAGATAAGGTTCGAGACTCATATTCCCGTAAACAAGATACCGGACAGAGAGCGGGAACCGCCGGAAAACAAGGAAAAGAAACGGAGCGAATCTGGGCCTTAGTTCGACGAGAAATGTCAAAAGTGACTCCTTCAGGAGAGAAAAATCTGGCGTCATAATCTAAAGCTCTCACGTCAGAATCTCTCTTGCAAGAGATAAGACAGAACAAAGTGACTAGCTTAGCCGACAATTGACGTAATGAAAGTTCGGAGTTGGAAGGCCAGGAAGAGAAGAAATTTAAAACCAAAGAAACGTCCCATGTGGCAGAAAAAACGTGGTCTGGGAGGACGGGACATCCTGGAACCCTTGAGTAAGCGACAGACCAATGGGTGTTGTCCAGCTGGACGGCCTTCGAAACCCTGGTGAAAAGAGGAAATGGCGGATCTGAAAAGATTTATAGTCCGATAGGCCTTACCATCCTCGAATAGGGAGGTAAGAAAACTCAAGATGTCCACTACAGGGGCCGAAACGGGATCCAGACTCCGGTCCACGCACCAACTAGACCAAGATCTCCAGGCTGCTTTATAAACCCGTCTGGTGCTGGGAGCCCAAGACTCCTCCAGTAATCTCTAAGTTGCTTCCGAAAGGTCGCGGCCTTCGTGGGAACGCCTGATACTCTGCAAGCTAGTAGTCGAAGAGAACCCTCCAGAAGAAGAGGGTGTTGAACGTCTCCCAGACCTAAGAGAAGATCTGGACAATCTGGCAAGAGAAAAGGAGGAAGGATGAGAAGCTCCAAAAGGTTGGGAAACCACGACTGAGTGGTCCAGAACGGAACAATCAAGATGATCTCTGCTGATTGGAAACGAACTTGACTCAGGGTTCTCGGGATCATTGAGAACGGCGGAAACGCGTAGTGGAGGTCTTCGGACCAGTCCTGAAGGAATGCGTCCACAGCTTCCGCTTCCGGGTCCGGGCGCCAACTGAAGAATCTCGGTAGTTGTTTGTTCAAACGGGAAGCAAAGAGGTCGATGTAAACAGGACCCCAGACTGAGGAGATGGCAGAGAACACCTGCGAGTTTAATCTGCAATCGCTGGCATCCCTGAGATAGCGTGAGCTCCAGTCCGCCTGAACGTTGTGTAATCCTGGAATATATTCCGCCACCACTGTAAGTTCCCGGCTCAGACAGAAAGACCAGAATTCCCTGGCCAAATGAGAAAGCATGGGAGAGTGTGTACCGCCCATGGCATTGACATAACGGACAGCGGAGACGTTGTCCATGCGTAGTCGAATGCAAGTTCTGATCATGTCTTTCGCAAAACTGCGAATGGCGAATGAGCCCGCCAGGAGCTCCAAAGCATTGATGTGCAGAGGAGATTCCTCCATCGACCAAGGACCTCCGGTATAAATGCCTTCGCAGTGGGCCCCCCAGCCGAGGAGGCTGGCATCGGAATCCACTGTAAAATCCGGACGAGGACCGCAAATCGCCTTCCCATTCCAGGCTTGGAGATTGCAGATCCACCAACGGATTTCGTCCCAAGTTTCGTCGTCTAGACAAATAAGATCCGTGTAGGTGGCTCCCCTGTGTAAATGGGCCGTCTTCAGGCGTTGAAGGGCCCGGTAATGTAAAGGGGCTGGAAAAACTGCCTGGATGGAGGAGGATAGGAGGCCGATGATCCGAGCCAGATGTCGAAGGTATTGTGGTATTTCCAGTGTTCTGCGTAATTCCTTGCAAATCTCCTTGATCTTTGTTGTCGGAAGACTGAGGGTTTCTGCTACCGAATTCACAGAAAACCCTAGGAATTCCATTGTCCGTGCTGGGGTCAAAACGGACTTGTCGTAATTGATGAGGAATCCTAACCCGGTTAACAGGTTCGAAGTGAGTTCCAGATGTGATAGAAGGGTATGTCTGTCCTGGGCCAACAAAAGGATGTCGTCCAGGTAGATAATTAGTCGAATTCCTCAACTGCGAAGCCATGCTACTACCGGCCGCATGAGTTTGGTGAAACACCATGGAGCCGACGAGAGGCCGAAGGGGAGGCAAGTGAAGCGCCAAGTTTCTCCCTTCCACAGAAACCGAAGTAGGTCTCTGGAGGATTCTTCTACTGGGACAGTGAGGTATGCGTCCTTTAGGTCGAGTTTTACCATCCAATCCCCTTTTAGTAGAAGATCCCTGAGAAGATGGACGCATTTGGCCACCCTTCTTGTGTACCAGAAAGATAGTACTCAGGACACCCCCAGGGAAATTTGGTGCACGTTCGATCGCTTCCTTTCTGAGCAGGTCCATCAGCTCCCTGTCTATATGAAATAGGGTGTCTGATGGGGTGATCATAGGGTGGGGAGGGAAGGGGAGACTCGGAAGACTTACCAACTCTATTTGGAAACCAAGAATTGTGGAGAGCACCCAAGTGTCCGTGGTGATGGTGGACCAAAGACGAGAAAAATGTCGGAGTCTGCCCCCTACACAAATTGGAGAAGAAAGAAATGGAGGTACACTTACCGAAAGGGCGACGGGAGCTGGAGCCTCCATGGAAGCCTCTACAATTGGGAGCACCTCGTGATGGGAAGAAACCCGATGGTTGTTTGGAATCCTGGAATGAGGATCTTTCAGAGAAGGAGCGGTGGTTGTAGGAACCTCGACCCGAGCCCCGGGTCTGGAATGAGGAGCGGCCGGACAGACGGCCCCTGGAACTGCCGGCCCTGTGTGAAAAACGAGGATGGAAAACCCTCTTTATAGAGGATTGGGCCTTGTCAAGGGCCGTAAATGCTCCAACATATTTGCTCATATCTTTTATAAATGAGTCGCCAAAAAGGAGACCTTGTGCCTCACTACCTGCTTCGGATAGGGCCAGATTAGATAATTTTGGCTCGATCTTAAATAAGATCGCCTTACGTCTCTCGATTGAAAGGGAAGTGTTAACATTCCCAGCTATACAAATGGCACGTTGTGTCCAACCACGGAGGACCTCAGGGTCCACAAATTCATTAGCCGCTCTAGCGGTCTCGGCCAATTCGAAAATCTTGGCTAGGGGCCCAAAGACGTCCAGGAGCTTGTCCTGGCACGCCCGAAGAGCAGAATCTAGGCCTCTCCTAGGATTCCAGCCAGTTTTGGAAAGAAATTGGACCATCTTAGTGTCTACTGCTGGTGTATCGCAAACTTTGTTTGCTATTAAAGGCCGCGGGCATTCGGCTTTGAGCTTTGTACGTGCCTCCTTACTGAGAGGGCAGCGGACTCTGGATTCCAGATATTGGGCTACATGATTCAGCGGTAGCCATTCAGCCGATCTTGGATGGTGTAGTGAGTCGGGGTCAAATAATGGCTCCCCAGAGGGGTCGGTCAAAGGGCCCGATGAACCTGATGCAGCTTGAGATTTAGACGGTCCTGCCGCAGTAGCGGAACTATTAATGGGCCGAGCAGATGGGGAGTCAGACAGGTCTGCATCTGGGAATTCCTCATCCTCGAACCTAACCTCCTCGTAGTCGGAACCAATTTCGGATCCTGAATCTGACTCTAGTTGTGCTCTGGCACATTTCCAGCTCCTCGCCTTTTCTGCCTGGCGGGAATAGGCTCTTTTGCGCGATTCTGGCGCGCTATCATGGGTGGCTTTGGACACACCAATCAATTCGGTTCTGGAGGTTGGATGGGAAGCAGTACCTGATTGGGTGTCAACCCTGGGTGGGGGGGGGTTGAACTATGAGTGCATCAGCAATTGACCTGGATAGGGAATGGGACATGGATCCCATTGCCGCCATAATAGCCTCTGACACAGAGCGTTGTAGGATATCCACATGGGAAGGTTCTAACATTAAAGGGGCTCCACTAAATGTAGGAGCTGTAGCAGGGGAGTGAAATTCTACCTCAAAATCCTCTGCCATAGACTGTTTAGATGGGGTATGAGCCATAATAGCCTATGTAGGATACAGTATAAATGAATAATTAATGGACCTGGGTTTAGTGATAAATGTCACTATTATAAACTATAAAGTATGGGGTAGCTGAAAGAAAAGGCACACAAATAAACGGGGTGAGTTACCCCACAAGACGCAGAGCAGTTCTATCTGAAGCGATGCAGGGAATAAATTCACCTCAGAAAAAAGAGGGGCGTGGCTTAGTGGAAACGCACGTTCAAAGGAAAGATAAGTGACAGGTGATAAAATGGCCGCCGAGAAGTGAACCAAACGGAAGACGGAAACCCTGTCAGGTACGGCGAAAGTGGAAGTGCGGTTGCGGGGTAATATCTGAGAGCCGATAGAAGAGTAAGACAATAGGGAAGCATTATGAAGAAAAACCTAATGGGCGCAATGTAGATAAAAAAAATTAAACTACCTGGGCAAATAAACCAGAGAAAAACAATAAACTGACAGAAATTAAGTTAGTGAATAAAGAAGAGTGCGCCCTGTAATGTAAAGAAATATATATATCTACTATGCATAACATTAGAAAAAATGACACAGTGAAGTACTTAGCTGTGGCAGCAGCAAAGAAAGAGGAGGGTTTCCGGTGACAGAGACTATATATAGGGGACCATGTGGGAGGGGTTTGTTACCATGGAGATATGCTAATCTCTTAAGTTTTTTTCTTTGCTGCTGTGGTTTTGTAGTAAAGGAAGATATAGCAATAGGAGCCTCCGTGGCTTGAAATAAAATTCAACTTGTCTTTACTGGAGGCAGCATTAGTCCATATGAGATACAGTAATAGTCTTGGGTCCCAGCAGGTTTTGGCAATGTATGGCAGGGATCAATATCTCTTCTGCTCCTATCATGTGCCTGGAGAATATGGCAGGAATCTATATCTTCTGCTCTGTCTATCTTCTGCTGTGTATGGGACTGACTAGCTGAGGAGGAATTTGGCTTCTCCTGGTCTCTGGATGTTACTCACAGTTATGCTCACAGGGAATGGCTCTTCCTGGAGATCTGGAGGTGCTGCTTGCTTGTCACCAGTTGAGGCTGAAGGGCTCAGACTGGGATGAAGATCATTATGCTCAAATGTGGTGACAGACTCCCTTTAAACATGATAAACACTAATAAGAGATATGAACATATTTTATATAAGCAAAGAAATAGCGAGACAAAATGGCTTAGAATTTGGGGAAATTTACAGCCCTTAGAGCTTCCTCCGCTCTCTTTAGCTCTCTAGTCCTCTTCATCTCTCCCCCGTCTTGTTACGGGGCGGAGGCGGTGAGGGAGGACGCACCATGGGAGGGGACTGGGAGGGACTGGGAGGTTACTTTTGTTTGGAAAAATTTTTAAGATTTATATATTTTTATTTTATTGTTGTTAAGATTTGAAATACAATAAAGAAAGTAAAAAAATAAAATAAAAAAAAAGACTTCATATTCTATTTAGCCATTTCTAAGTTATCTTGATCTCCTCCGTCGGTAAAGATACTCATAGCAATGGATAATGGGGACAATTACTATGACCAAGGGCTCCCAGACTCCAAAAGACCCTCAATGCCGTACAATTCTACATTCCATGGCAAGTCAGATTTATACACCTTTCATGCTGGGTAACAGGCGTTGAGTACTGTAATAGCAGTTGTTAGTGATGTATCCATTTGAATAATTTGTTAGACCAAGATAAGTCAGAAATGAGTGGAAAATAGTCCATAATACCGGACATTTGAGGATTGTATACGATAGCATAGTAATACATTTACAGTAGTTAATGTATAATAGAATAGTACATAATACATTTGAGAATTGTATCTCAATTGTTTTGTTTTTTTACTTTAAAGGGGTTGGCACATCTTGTACATTGGGGGAATACAGTATCGCTGGGATATGCCCCCAATGTTTGATAGGTGCAGGTCCCACCTATACTTGGAACCCGCAGAGTGAAGGAGGGGGCACGTGCGGCCGCCCTCCATTCATTTATATGGGTTGCTGAAAACGGCTAATCAGCCTGCTCGGCTGTTTTCAGAAGTCCCATTGAAGTGAATGGGAAGTGCACTGTGCAAGTGCAGCCACCGCTCCATTCACTTCTGTTGGGCTAACGGAAATAGCCAAGCCAGAGCTCAGCTGTATTCAGCGGTCCCATAGAGATGATTGGACAGCGGCCGCTCATGCACGATGCCCCCTCTTTCAATTTGCAGTCTCCGTTCTAAAGATAGGTGTGGGTCCTAGCAATATGCCCCCATTGTACTGCAATGACCGGGAATGGCGATTCCACCCATGACATAGTCAATATCAATCATCTATGGGGTCAGACAGAGGGAGGGAGCTCCATTTGCCTTCCAATTGAAGCCTCAGGGGCAACATCTTGGGGCTCCAATTGGTTGCCACTACAACCTGGGGCCTTGGAAAATTCATGTCTACATGAAGAAGCCAGTCACAACTTTTGAGCTCCTCATGGGGTGGATTCAGCACCGATGCAACTTTTGCCACCAACTCACCATTTACAAAGCTCCTCCCATACAATGGGTCAGTACAGAGATCTATCCCATCATCTATTTATCCCCAGGACTGTGACTGTGACGAGGGGACATCCTCTGCGTCTGGAGGAAAGAAGGTTTGTACACAAACATAAAAGAGGATTCTTTACGGTAAGAGCAGTGAGACTATGGAACTCTCTGCCTGAGGAGGTGGTGATGGTGAGTACAATAAAGGAATTTAAGAGGGGCCTGGATGTATTTCTGGAGCGTAATAATATTACGAGGGGTCGTTGATCCAGGGAGTTATTCTGATTGGAGTTGGGAAGGAATTTTTTATTCCCTAAAGTGAGGAAAATTGGCTTCTACCTCACAGTTTTTTTTTTTTTGCCTTCCTCTGGATCAACTTGCAGGATGACAGGCCAAACTGGATGGACAAATGCCTTTTTTCGGCCTTATGTACTATGTTACTACACTGCTCAAAAAAATAAAGGGAACACAAAAATAACACATCCTAGATCTGAATTAATTAAATATTCTTCTGAAATACTTTGTTCTTTACATAGTTGAATGTGCTGACAACAAAATCACACAAAAATTTAAAAATGGAAATCAAATTTTTCAACCCATGGAGGTCTGGATTTGGAGTCACACTCAAAAGTAAAGTGGAAAAACACACTACAGGCTGATCCAACTTTGATGTAATGTCCTTAAAACAAGTCAAAATGAGTCTCAGTAGTGTGTGTAGCCTCCACGTGCCTGTATGACCTCCCTACAACGCCTGTGCATGCTCCTGATGAGGTGGCGGACGGTCTCCTGAGGGATCTCCTCCCAGACCTGGACTAAAGCATCTGCCAACTCCTGGACAGTCTGTGGTGCAATGTTACGTTGGTGGATAGAGCGAGACATGATGTCCCACATGTGCTCAATTGGATTCAGGTCTGGGGAACGGGCGGGCCAGTCCATAGCATCAATGCCTTCGTCTTGCAGGAACTGCTGACACACTCCAGCCACATGAGGTCTAGCATTGTCTTGCATTAGGAGGAACCCAGGGCAAACCGCACCAGCATATGGTCTCACATGGGGTCTGAGGATCTCATCTCGGTACCTAATGGCAGTCAGGCTACCTCTGGCGAGCACATGGAGGGCTGTGCGGCCCTCCAAAGAAATGCCACCCCACACCATTACTGACCCAATGCCAAACCGGTCATGCTGGAGGATGTTGCAGGCAGCAGAACGTTCTCCACGGCATCTCAAGACTCTGTCACGTCTGTCACATGTGCTCAGTGTGAACCTGCTTTCATCTGTGAAGAGCACAGGGCGCCAGTGGCGAATTTGCCTATGTTGGTGTTCTCTGGCAAATGCCAAACGTCCTGTACGGTGTTGGGCTGTAAGCACAACCCCCACCTGTGGACGTCAGGCCCTCATATCACCCTCATGGAGTCTGTTTCTGACTGTTTGAGCAGACACATGCACATTTGTGGCCTGCTGGAGGTCATTTTGCAGGGCTCTGGCAGTGCTCCTCCTGTTCCTCCTTGCACAAAGGCGGAGGTAGCGGTCCTGCTGCTGGATTGTTGCCCTCCTACGGCCTCCTTCACGTCTCCTGATGTACTGGCCTGTCTTCTGGTAGCGCCTCCATGCTCTGGACACTATGCTGACAGACACAGCAAACCTTCTTGCCACAACTCGCATTGATGTGCCATCCTGGATAAGCTGCACTACCTGAGCCACTTGTGTGGGTTGTAGACTCCGTCTCATGCTACCACTAGAGTGAAAGCACCGCCAGCATTCAAAAGTGACCAAAACATCAGCCAGGAAGCATAGGAACTGAGAAGTGGTCTGTGTTCACCACCTGCAGAACCACTCCTTTATTGGGGGTGTCTTGCTAATTGCCTATAATTTCCACCTGTTGTCTATCCCATTTGCACAACAGCATGTGAAATTGATTGTCACTCAGTGTTGCTTCCTAAGTGGACAGTTTGATTTCACAGAAGTGTGATTGACTTGGAGTTACATTGTGTTGTTTAAGTGTTCCCTTTATTTTTTTGAGCAGTGTATGTTACAATGCATCTCTAGTTAAGCTGGATAGACTGGATGCATTAGAAGTAGAAGCAGTGTTGTTAGACCTCGTTGACTGGTAAGAATCAGATGGTGATAAGTGTATGCCGCAGTTATATTTTGCATCCACATTGCTCAGTCTGCTCCAGTCTGAAAAAGAAAAGAGAGTGTAAAGTATATTTAACAATGTATAGAATCAGGTCATAGCCCTATTCCATAATGTAAGGAAAATTCACAATTTTTATGGCCAAAAACCACTGCCAGAAACTGACCACCAAACATACAGTTGCAAGAAAAAGTATGTGAACCCTTTTGAATAATATGGATTTCTGCACAAATTGGTCATAAAATGTGATCTGATCTTCATCTAAGTCACAACAATAGACAATCACAGTCTGCTTAAACTAATAACACACAAAGAATTAAATGTTACCATGTTTTTATTGAACACACCATGTAAACATTCACAGTGCAGGTGGAAAAAGTATGTGAACCCCTAGACTAATGACATCTCCAAGAGCTAATTGGAGTGAGGTGTCAGCCAACTGGAGTCCAGTCAATAAGATGAGATTGGAGGTGTTGGTTACAGCTGCCCTGCCCTATAAAAAAAAACACACACCAGTTCTGGGTTTGCTTTTCACAAGAAGCATTGCCTGATGTGAATGATGCCTCGCACAAAAGAGCTCTCAGAAGACCTACGATTAAGAATTGTTGACTTGCATAAAGCTGGAAAGGTTTATAAAAGTATCTCCAAAAGCCTTGCTGTTCATCAGTCCACGATAAGACAAATTGTCTATGAATAGAGAAAGTTCAGTACTGCTGCTACTCTCCCTAGGAGTGGCTGTCTTGTAAAGATGACTGCAAGAGCACAGCGCAGACTGCTCAATGTGGTGAAGAAGAATCCTAGAGTGTCAGCTAAAGACTTACAAAAGTCTCTGGCATATGCTAACATCCCTGTTAGCGAATCTACGATACGTAAAACACTAAACAAGAATGGATTTTATGGGAGGATACCACAGAGGAAGTCACTGCTGTCCAAAAAAAACATTGCTGCACGTTTACAGTTTGCACTAGAGCACCTGGATGTACCACAGCAGTACTTGTAAAATATTCTGTGGACAGATGAAACCAAAGTTGAGTTGTTTGGAAGAAACACACAACACTATGTGTGGAGAAAACGAGGCACAGCACACCAACCTCAAAACCTCATCTCAACTGTGAAGTATGGTGGTGGGGGGATCATGGTTTGGGGCTGCTTTGCTGCATCAGGGCCTTGACGGATTGCTATCATCGAAAGAAAAATTAATTCCCAAGTTTATCAAGATATTTTGCAGGAGAACTTAAGGCCATCTGTCCACCAGCTGAAGCTCAACAGAAGATGGGTGTTGCAACAGGACAACGACCCAAAGCATAGAAGTAAATCAACAACAGAATGGCTTAAACAGAAGAAAATACGCCTTCTGGAGTGGCCCAGTCAGAGTCCTGACCTCAACCCGATTGAGATGCTGTGGCATGACCTCAAGAAAGCGATTCACACCAGACATCCCAAGAATATTGCTGAACTGAAACTGTTCTGTAAAGAGGAATGGTCAAGATTAGAATTACCCCTGACCATTGTGCACGTCTGATCTGCAACTACAGGAAACGTTTGGTTAAAGTTATTGCTGCCAAAGGAGGTCCAACCAGTTATTAAATCCAAGGGTTCACATACTTTTTCCACCTGCACTGTGAATGTTTACATGGTGTGTTCAATAAAAACATGGTAACATTTAATTCTTTGTGTGTTATTAGTTTAAGCAGACTGTGATTGTCTATTGTTGTGACTTAGATGAAGATCAGATCACATTTTATGACCAATTTGTGCAGAAATCCATATCATTCCAAAGGATCCACACACTTTTTCTTGCAACTGTATAATATTTCATTGGAATGATATATGGAAGTGGTATGTCACTTTTAGGGTTCAGACGTGTTGGAATATTTCCGCTGCGGATCTTGCTGCAAATCCTTGGTGATTGCGCGGCAAAATTTATATATATTACTTGCGGATTCATATATATTCGTCAGATCTGAATTAGCCCAAGCAGAGAGTTGCCATCAAAGAGGCACTCTATTACTACATTTCCCCTGTAATGATGCTGCAGGGGAATTGTATGGCCAGCAAGAACAGCTCATCACCAACAGTTTTTAGTAATGAACCAGCGAACATCAGGTAATCACCAAGTTGCCTGTAACTTGAAATGGGGTTGTGTCATGTGACACAATGGAGCACCTATCATAGAGGCGGACCGCATGTCTGCTATTGGGTTTCGAGAAGGGGGGCCCAGCGCTGAACTGCATTTTCATCAGCTTCCACCAGGGTGAGCTCAGTGCAAATAGATCATTTACAGCTTCCAGTAAAGTCAATGGTAACTGTATGAATTTATATGCACTGAACTCCCCCTAGTGGTGACTTTACATAATATACTGTGCGAAGGAGAGCACTTTTGTAAGTGTATTTATGCCGGTTGTCTGGTGTAAATCCATTAACAAATATGGTGTTCAGAATGAGCGAAGTACTTATCATGAACCCGCTCTACATTTTCCAACATCGGGTCAGGTGGGTGAGGCATAGGACAATTTTGTTTTATTACAATTTTCGTTTTCTGTATTAAAAATGTTTTCTTTTTTTAAATAAAAAAAAATGTGAAAATTCTTCAGCATTCTAGAGAGTCACACTTTTTATTCTGCGATGCCTGGGATTGTTTTCTGCAAGCATAGTAAGAAACCTGGTGGGGCAGGGGGGCCCCTACTAAGCAGTGCAGCGACTTTTATGCTCTTCACTGTTATTACTTCAGTACAACGTTCCTTGCATTGTGTTTGTCTTCTGCCATACTGATTTGTCAACTTCTGTAAAATGAAATATTTTTATCCTGGTTCCATTGAAAGACAGCACCCACCCAACCGCCAACTTCTTCTGACTGATGCCACACACAGAGGCAGTAACATCAGAAGCCCCGGAGGCCCCTATACGAATAATCTGAGCGCTGAAACACCTGTTCCCCAATGTACTCCTCTATCCAATATACTATCATTGCTTCACTTTCATGCTCTGTAACGACTGTCAAGCATGTATGCTGTAGTGCTGCACCGAACTATAGTGCTGACAATGGATAGAATTATATAAGACCATCTCCTGTGTGCTGTGAGGGAAAGTGACCAGCGAATGACCATCTTCTGCAAGAAATTAGTGTAGAACATGAAAAGCTTAGGCTACTTTCACACTAGCGTTCGGGTGTCCGCTCGTGCGCACCGTTTGAAGGGGCTCACGAGCGGCCCCGAACGCATCCGTCTGGCCCCAATGCATTCTCAGTGGAGGCGGATCCACTGAGAATGCATCCGCCTGCCAGCGTTCAGCCTCCGCTCCGCTCAGTGAGCGGACACCTGAACGCTGCTTGCAGCGTTCGGGTGTCCGCCTGGCCGTGCGGAGGCGAGCGGATCCGTCCAGACTTACAATGTAAGTCAATGGGGGCGGATCCGCTTGAAGATGACACCATATGGCTCAATCTTCAAGCGGATCCGTTCCCCATTGACTTACAATGTAAAGTCTGAACGGATCCGCTCAGACAACTTTCACACTTAGAAAATTTTCTAAGTTTTAATGCAGACGCATCCGTTCTGAACGGATGCGAACGTCTGCATTATCGGAGTGGATCCGTCTGATGAAACATCAGACGGATCCGCTCCGAACGCTAGTGTGAAAGTAGCTCTATTTTTTACTCAAATCTGTTTCATGTGTCTTTACCTAATATATAGAGATGCATGCCAGGACCAATGCAAACAGTGATGTCAAAGTATTTAATAGTAAAGTAATTATAACATTGGAGATGGTGGAAATTAAGATGATGAGATATTTTGATCTCTGTTTTCCTGAAATGGTTGATAACAGGTATCAATAACCTTCGTGCAAATAAATTGTGAGTTTAACCATAATTAAAGACAAAGTCACAAACTGAAGCATTTTAAGCCAACACACGGAGTTCGGAGTTATGTGCATTTCTGTGTGAACCATATTAAATATATTTCTCTATTTTGGAGTCAGTGGCCCTTTAAGTTGAACATTCTACACGTGGTGCTGATGTCATAACCGCGGCATTGTGAGAAGATTGGATTAGAACCTGGCTCACTCAGTGTTCTGTAGATTGCTTGACTTTCTTTCTAGGGAGCAGCAGTGATATTGGCGAGCACATCGAGTGTTTTAGATAACTTTTTTGGATTTTGGAAGATGTGGGAGTCAGACTCATTTGACTATAGCTCGGAAACATCTAGCTCAGAGTTTGACCTCTCAGAAATATTTTCCAACCGGAATGGCACAAAGCCATTACCATCTAAATACCGCCTAGGTGACAACTACACTGAACACAGGAACATGGCGGCTCAGAGAGTACTGGCCAGACTGACCAGTAATACTCAACTGAGAAACCCTGAGAGACACCCAGCATCTAGTGACTATGGAAGAACATCAGGATGGAATATTCCTATGACATCGGAATCACCTAGATGGCCAAAAGGAGCCACCGCAAAAGAAGTCACTAAAGACCTTGACCAAGTACCGATATATTTGACAGCAGCGACAAAGACCCTGGACTCCCTCAAGAAAAAGATCTACGAGGAGAATTCTTGCGAGGCATATCCATCAAGACCGTTGCCAAAAATAACATCTGTGAATACGGTGCAGTATAAGAATTCCCAGCTACATCCAAGGGACCAGCATGATGAACCTCCTGCACCCAAGACAAAGACCTCAGCATTACCACCTATAAAAACATCATCAAGTAATCATGCAATAAAAACCCAGGAAGCAACCCCTAACAAACACCTAAAGCAACTGTCCCAGCCCAATACGGCAGCTGCTGAGGCCCTGAGCCTGCTGGGGAAAGAGCACTGGGAAAAAAAGATCCAAGGGATTGATACCATCGTCTCCCTGATATCCTGCCATACTGAAGCTGCTCTACCATCCATACGAGAACTGAGGACCGCTGTAATAAAAGAAGTGACCAACCTAAGATCGGCCGTGTCACTTGCAGCTATCAAATGTCTGGGCACAATGTTCTCTACAGTGAAGACACACATGGACTACAACCTCCAGCAGACTGTCAGCATCTTATTACACAAGGCCGGGGATTCCAGCTCCTTTATCCGGGAGGCAGTGAACAGCTCTCTAACATCAATGGTGGAGAATGTCAGCCCTGGCCGCGCTCTCACAGCCCTGACAGAAGGAGGACTCTGCCACAAGAACACCACGGTGAGATCCACCACAGTGAAACATCTCTCAGGTCTGGTGGATAGAATGGGCCCAGAGTTTTTTCTGTCTGGAAGAAAGGGCATCACAGATAGGGCAATACCAGCTGTAGCCAAAGCTGTGCAGGATAAATGCCCACAAGTCAGGATGTATGGCAGGAATATCCTGGGCATGCTAGCTGCACACCCCAGACTGGATGCAATGCTGGCTAAGTATGTACCACCTAAAGACTTACCAGCCTTAAAGCTCCAGTTGAAGAAATTTACCAACTAATTACATGGAGGAGGAATATTACGTACTGCCCTAAGAATAAGTCATCAGTGTTTAATGGACATACATGTATACCTGTGGAGAAGAGACAAAGCCTACAGTATCCTGTATCGTAGCCTACATACAGCGGAGCCAACTGATAAGGTCCACAAGTATCTAAGAAGCTCTGAAGCCACACACCGTACATCCCACCACAGTCAGAGCCTTCTGATGTCCTGAAGAACAGAACTGCGGAGTGATGAGCCCCTGGATGTGAACGCCGCTGCCTCTGGGGTAGATAAGCCTGCGTATCATTCCTCCATCCTGCTACATCCAAGACCCAAATCTGAGAGCGCTAACACATGACACAACCTGAAAGCAACAATCTCTAAACCCATTGTCCCCCAATGTCTGTATACAGCTCCGTCCATTGAGGATCTTAATACTCTTATCAACTAGAACTGATGGTAAAGACAAAGGAGCCCAATATACAGCAGGACAATGAGGCCATTACTAATACTAAACAACAGTCACACATCATTTGTTATATTATGTTTCTTCACCAAAAATAAAACAATTTCTGTTCACTAAAATAAAAGGGACTTGTCAGATTTTTATAAGGGGTGTATAATTTAAAGAATACATCTCTAATAAGGGCAATGAAGGGCCTTGATTTATTTAGCCGATCATCAACTGGATCAGTTCTGGCGGGGACTTTGGAATTATCTGAAAAATACATAAACCGAATTAGGGCTTCCTAGCGGCTTTGAGACATAACTGCCACAAACACAGGGGTTGCCTGGACAGCACTATCAGCCCAATACGATTGGACAGATGCCTTTTTTTTTTTTTACCAGGCCTATATTAAGGGTAATGCTCAAATATTTTTTCATTTCAGGGACACTTATGGGGGTCCACATCTTTAAGTACACAGATGTGTGTAGCATACAGATTAGGGTCCATTCAGACGTCCGTGGAATGGGTCCGGATCCGTTCCGCAATTATGCGGAACGGGTGCGGACCCATTCATTTTCAATGGGGCCAGAAGAGATGCGGACAGCACACAGTGTGCTGTCCGCATCCGCATTTCCGGAGAGCGGCCCCGAACTTCCGGTCCGCAGCTCTGGAAAAAACTAGAACATGTCCTATTCTTGTCGACAGCTGCGGACAAGAGTAGACATTTCTATTGGGGTGCCGGCCCTGTGCAATTTGCGGACCGCAAAACACTGCGGACGTGTGAATGGACCCTAAGTCTGCTGGACAATTAATTCCAGGACTTTATCGTCCACCATCAAATGGAAAAAAAACTGAGGTGGTAAACTTTATGACTTCCACGTTTATTTGTGGAATCGCTAGAAATTGGAGTACTTGGAAAGAAGGAGGGGTAGAAGTTTGGGGGATCCCACACGGCTATGGGGTCCAGTGATAGAAGCGGAGCTTGAGTCACCATTATTTATATATATTTTGCCTCTGAAGCCATGTCTATTTCACTCACTCATCTGAACTAATGGAGCATAAAAACGCACACGCCTGCTCTGCAGTATACATCGTTCAAGTCATTTTTTGTTACGAAGCCCCCCCCAAAAGACGTATCCCACCCTAAAGTAAGAATTCTTTCTGTTTTACTTTTTTAACAAAGGGGTGTACAAAGTAAAAACAGACGCCCACTGACCGTCAGTAATGGACAGACACTAACGTGTGCCTGACTGACAGTAATGGATGGACAGTAATGGGTGCCCACTGACCAACAGTTACGTACAGACAGTAATGGACGCCTAGTAGTGGACGCCCACGAACCGACAGTTATAGACAGACAGTAATGGAGTAATGGACGCCCACTAACCAACAGTAATGGATAGACAGTAGCAGACACCTAGCAATGGACAAATGCTGACTGACAGTAATGGATGGACAGTAATGGGTGCCCACTGACCAACAGTTACGTACAGACAGTAATGGACGCCTAGTAGTGCACACCCACGGACCGACAGTTATAGACAGACAGTGATGGGTGCCCACAGACCGACCGTTATAGACAGACAGTGATGGGTGCCCACTGACCAACAATAATAGACGGGCCCAGTCGGACAACAGTAACAGACGGACAGTAATGGATGCCCAATTTATGAAGTGTGTGATTTGATGTGTTTTTCTCAGTAAAGAGCACAGCTCGGGACAGTGGTCTGATCTCTCTCTCCTCCCAGAGCAACTGCACTGAGGGGAGAGAGAAGCACAGGCATGTCCTGGCTGTGTTTATTATATATACTGTATGATCTCCGTGATAGGTTAATCCCGGAGATCACATGATCAGGGACCAATAGTAATGGTCCCTGATCGTTACTGTGCTGCAGACAGAGCCTGGGCACCGTTGCCTACTGCTCATGCCTGCTCCATTTTGTTATGTAGGGGGGTAGCTGCTGATGGGGAATCAGGACCCTGCATTACCTGATCGGGATACCGGAGGCTTTCTATCCCCTCTTATGTGAGAGGAGAAAGTCTCCTGCCAGCAGCTCCAGTCGTGGCATTTTCAGTGACCACCTTGATACACTCGTTATGGTCTCTGATCATTGCACCGAGACCTCAGCTGAAGGCACGGAGCTTTAGCACCTTCTTTTAGCATTAGCTTGATGTAAAGCGCCACCATAAAAAGGTGGTACCCTAGCCCATGACCCCTTTGTGACTGCTGTAAAGCGTATGGGTGGTCACTAAGGGGTTAAAAAGCATTCCTTGTGCTTAAATAGATGCAATTCTCACCAACTACCTTCTCCAATTCTACTGGTGCAAAATATGTGCAGCGTCCTGCAGGGAAGGTGAGGAAGGGAGGAGTGGTAGTGGCTATGATGGTTGTAGTAGTACTCATAGTTCACAGTGACATTCTCCCCCCCTGTACACCCTGGGGCTGTGCAGTAACTGGAGGGTACACCTTTTCTTCCCGCGGGGCACACCCTGGTGTTGGGGCTCCTGCCTAATGGTAGTTGAGGTGCAATTGGTGTTACTGTACTTTTACACTAGCGTTTTTGTTTTCCGGTATTTAGTTCCGTCACATGGGCTCAATACCGGGAAAAAACTGATCAGTTTTATCCTAATGCATTCTGAATGGAGAGCAATCCAGTATGCATCAGTTCAGTGCCTCTTACTATTTTTGGCCAGAGAAAATACCGCAGCACGCCGGAATCCTCTGCCGCAAGTGTGAAAGTACCCTTAGGTGAGTGTTTGGCAGAGTACAAGGCAGGGCTAGTGCATTATGGAGGCAATGATCAGGCCTGTTGGTTGCAACATATAAAGTCTCTTTGATGAGGGCTGCAGCAATAGCACAATTCAGAGGTATTTTACAGCAGTATATTCCAAAATGGACGTATATACTGTAGGAAGCAACAATGATGGCAGTTGTAGTACTCTCAGTCTTTCTCTCTCTAAAGACACTTTGCAATCACTCTAAATAACCGTAGGCGTGCTATCCTGTTCTTATTAACCATTTCTGAGCTGAGGCGTACAGATTTAAGATCTGGAAGGCCAATCCATATCAAAGTGTGGCAGGTGATTGAACAATATTCCATCTCCAACACAGCAAAGCCAGTTGCCGTAAACGGGTTGTACCTCACTGACATTATCTGACACGGCCTTGATGTGGTCCTTCTCTCAGGAGCACTCTGGTGTTGAAGTTGTTTCTTAGGCAGCTGAAGCCCCAGAGATAAAGTTTCTCTGAGATGGAGGCAGAGACTCTCTCTCATACTTCCTGCAGCTCTCCTCTGACTAGACTCACTAACCAGGGATGGACCTTGGTTCATAGCCCTGGCAACCTAACCTGTGAACCAGTGTTAACCATGTCACTACCTATAGATTTGCCATTAGGTTTAGAAAATGCATTGAAAAATAACTGCTTTACCCATAAATGACAGTATTTAATTTGTGTCAGCAGTAATTAACCGCAGTGGAGGGCGTGACAGCCAGGTAGAAAAAAAGCACACCTTTTCCCCGGCTGAGATGCGCTCCGCTGTGATTGGCCAGCTCACAGCTACGGAGAAGGAGACGCCCGTGAGATACACGGCCATCTCCTCCTCCCTGTACAGATGGTATGGATTTACATACCAGGTGGGAAACCAGAATGGAGGGCCCAGCGCGGGAATGGAGCAGCGCATAGAAAAATAATGAGCGATATCACATGCCATCAGTATGCCCTACCCTGCCAGCTATTTATATGGTAATGTTAGGACTAGTGAAAGGTCCTCTTTATACCTGTATGTGAATATTATATATTTCTTTACAAAAAATACAAGTGGATACTTTTCAGGATAGAATTTTTTGAAGTCACTCCATTTATTCTACTTCCTATCCTGGTTCTGTAACTTTCTCCATAGTTTGGACTTTTAGCACAGAAGACAGTCTTACTCGTTCAGTCAGACCATGAGAATAAATGGATGCTCTTCTGCTGGCATCAAAAAACAATACAGTTGTCATAATGTCTGAAATTCTACATCTACTATTATACTAGCAGATAACATCTTCCACTTACAGTAAAATAACAATGGAGCATTTATCTATATAGGAGTTTTTTCTCTCTGTGCTCACTGCTACATACATCCCAACTGTCCATGATCCAACGGGACAGCCCTGAATTTCGATGGCTGTCCCAGGGTCCTGGAAGGGCTGTGCATGTCTCATCTTCAACTGTAAACTGTAAGTAGAAACGAAATCCAGCTTCCAAAAAAATGTGACAGTTTTTATTTTAAAAAGTGCAGTAAAAACCGACATACAGTCCATGTCTACGCGTTTCGGATCACATAGTATCGATCCTTACTCATGACAAAGAATGGACACACTAAGATGATCACAGGATACTTTAGAGTTAAAGACCCATATGTCTTCCTTAGAAAAGCTGTTTGTGAAGGAAATTCGCACCTGGTGGGACCTTACATCATTGCAAAAGTATGTGGAAAAGAATATGATTCCATTGGGACTGAGGCTCCATAAAAAACCCACCACGGTGTATTCGGATGCCTTTGTTACTCAGTGGCAAAGTATTTTATCGGACTGCTCGGTCAAGCTAATGGGACTTATCATCACACATGAGGAGGATATCTTATCCAACCTAAGAGAGGAGATCAGGATTATTCAGGATTCTATTATACCATTCGCTAATCTGGATACATTTAAAGACATGGATGGTAAATTACAGGAGAATTTAAATGAAATGGAGGATGGTCTCATAACTATTAAGGTCCATTCACACGTCCGCAAAATGGGTCCGCATCCGTTCCGCAATTTTGCGGAACAGGTGTGGACCCATTAATTTTCAATGGGACCGGAATGTGCTGTCTGGATCCGCACTTCCGTTCCGCAAAAAAATAGAATATATCCTATTCTTGTCCGCAATTGTGGACAAGAAAAGTCATTTTCTATGAGAGTGCCAGCGATGTGCGGTCCGGAAAATGCGGAACGCACATTGCCGGTGTCCGTGTTTTGCAGATCCGCAATTTTCGGATCCGCAAAACACATATGGATGTGTGAATGGACTCTTAAACAAGAAAAATTTTATCGGGATCTTCAGGATTATAAAAGTCATACTGTTTATACCTGGTCTGATGTTAGAGCTGATACCCCACGTTCTATTATAAAAAAAGATGCATCGTGGCAAAAAGCAAGGGCCACTAAGGTGGTTTTTAGCTCAACAGAACCAGATTCCTCCGATTCTGTACCTGAGTTGCCATCTGCAGGTCTAATAGATAAAGATTTGGCCATACATTAGCGGTACCACTGATGGCAATGTGTCTATAAATAGATCTACAAAAAACGCCTTGCCGGGCGGAAACACGCCAGGAAGCGGCCGCCACCCCCCCCCGAAACAAGAAATCGTGAGTAACCTACAAGTGGTGAATCTTTCATCTAAGATACTAACGCAGTCGCAGATTGATGTTTTGGCTAGGGGTCTTTCTTTTTCGTCAACCTGTCATTTTGATATTTATCGTACGATGTCAACAGATTAGCTCGGAATCTTACATTGAAAAAACATTTCTCTAATCCTGATACTCCTGATAATGATCCTGTGCTGTGGCAGGCGCAGCACTATGAAGTGCCTTTTGCGCTGTGGTATTAGAAGAATTTTGATATCTCTGACTTTTAGTCTAACCAGATTGTCTATTACTCTGTAATTCCTCTAGCGCCGTTCTATGGGAACAGTAGGTTTAAAGAGTACACCAAATGCTTGAATTAACTTCTTTATTAACTTCAACTTTTCTTCATATATAACAATGCCGCCTCCGCTGCAGATAGTCCATGTACAAAACACGTGTTGCATAAAGATTAATAAAATGGCGGTATGCATAAGATGGTGGTTCAACTGTTCAATCTTGTCATTCAACATAAAATGGTGGATATATTTCTCTCTTCAGTATCTGTACTCTCACTTTAAGTTATTTAAGCACTTTATGATCTCTCTAAGAGGTATATCTGAGTTCTGACTAATAGTTCACTTGCTCTACTTGGTTTGCAGTTTGCTCTATACAATTGCTTATGATCTGGTATGAGCAGTTCGCATTTGTATGCAATTTGTTTGGATTGCATGATTGTATGGCTCAGTAGTCCTTTGTATGCAATTGGTGGAACTATTTTGGCCTCTTTGCTTCCATAAAACACAGCTCTTAGTGGAGTGTGTGTCTGTTCAGCTCCTCTCTCTGGTGAATAATGATTCCAGCAGCTCCTGCTAGGGGAATTTTCCACACAAGCTGTGTGTGAGGCTGTCTGTGATTGGTCAAAACTCCTGGGCTGTGTGAGGTTAGCTAGGATTGGTCAAGACTCCAGCTTAATAACAACAGTTTAACTCTATGCTTTCTGTTGTTTCTGTTGTGTCATTGAGCTTACCTTACATTAAATAATGAATCTTAAAGGCACATTATCTTGTTCTGCTTCTGTGAACACAAAATATAACTATTACATGACATCCAAACATGAAGTCACTGTAAATAACTCTGCTTTTGTCTTTAACACACAAACATAGGAACTGTATTAAGGTTATTGGCAAGTCTAGCTGTATAAACATATAAGCTATGTTAGCAACCTAGGACAGGTCTTAGCTGGCCAGCTACATGTGCCTCCATCTAATCCATCTTCATTGTCTCCACTGCCATGTACTGCTTATTTTTCTTTTCAGGAACTTATGAACTTATTTTATATGCAACAGTCTCGTCCTTCTCAAGAAGGAACTCATATGGATAACTTTTCATATAATTTTGTTACTCATAACCATGATTTGTATCCTATTCAGTCACGTTCGACTGCGTTGGATCGATTCCAGGAATTAGTAGAGCGGGACTTGTTTGCCCTAAGTACTGCAATTCATTCGGCTGGTGTGAATAGCTCCATTAATAATTTGACATATAAAGAGCGTTCTGCTCTAAGGGAATTGGAAAACATGGGGGACATTATCATTAAGCAAGCTGATAAGGGGGGATCAGTAGTGGTTATGGACCAGTTCATTTATAAATTTCAAAATCTCTTGATATTGGAAGATACTAGTACATATCTTGAGCTTGCCCAAAAATCCTACCCCCCTATATCAGCAAGAGCTGTCATCTCTCTTGTCTCTCGGTCTTCAAAAAGGATTTATGAGCAAGAGGCAGGTGGATTTTATTTAAGTTCCACATCCTGTCATCCCTGTCTTCCATTCCCTACCCAAAATTCATAAAGGGGGTTTTCCCCCTCTTATGCGTCTGATTGTGGCAGGCATTGGTTCATTCACAGAGAGACTCTCTGCATGGGTTGACAGTATATTGCAACCTATGGTCCAATCTATTCCTGGCTCCCTATTAGATACTAGAGCTGTTTTACAGGCATTCTACAATTTTATCTGGAAGCCGGAATACACTTGGATCACAGCTGATGTAACTTCTTTATATACCGTCATCCCTCATGATTTGGCTATTGTTTCCCTTAAATGGTTTTTGAGTATTTATGCAGACTTTTCTCTTGCTTTTCAGGATTTTGTCAATTGGTCCTGTTTTTAATAAAACACAATGTGTTCATGTTCAACCACCGCTTTTTTCTGCAACTCACGGGGGTGTCCATAGGGGCGAAATTCTCGCCCTCTATGGCTAATATATATATGGCATTGTGGGAGCATCACTATTTATTTTCATTGAGTAATCCCTGGGGGGCCTCCTTGGAGTGGTACGGTCGCTATATCGACGACCTGCTTTTTGTGTGGTCGGGCAATCGGGCGGCCGTGCCGCTCTTTGGGGACTTCCTTAATGGGAATAAATGTAGTCTCAAATTCACTGTTAGTTGTGATGCTTCTACCATTTAATTTTCAGATCTTTCCCTTGTGGGTGATATCAGTAAATCTGCGGTGGTAACTCATACTTTTCGCAAGGAAACCGCTGGCAACACCACTCTTCTTGCTACATCATGTCATCCTTCCCATGTGGTTCACAATATACCTAAAGGTGATCTCATTCGAGCGAGGCCTAATTGTTCCAATGATGAAGCTTTTTTGAAGGAGATGGATGTTGTTGCCATGTGTCTCAGGCTTGCAGGTACAGGGGCTGGAAAGTGTTAATCCCCCAGTCAAAGGTGGAGGCCATAGGAGAATACTCCTGAATAGGGAATCTTTTTGGATTTTTCGTATGGGTTCTTGTGTCCCTAAAGGATTAAATCGCAAACATGATCTCATTTTACACTATTGATTCTTACTTAATCTTTTTTGTTTTTAAGTTGTGCTTTCTGATAGTGTTTTATCTGCACTAATGTTTTGGATCTTAAAAACATGTATTGAGGTGTGGCTCAGATTGATTGTGATCACCTGATATTAAAGGTTTCTACTATTTAAACTCAGGTTAGGCTACTTTCACACTAGCGTTCGGGTGTCCGCTCGTGCGCACCGTTTGAAGGGGCTCACGAGCGGCCCCGAACGCATCCGTCTGGCCCCAATGCATTCTCAGTGGAGGCGGATCCGCTCAGAATGCATCCGCCTGCCAGCGTTCAGCCTCCGCTCCGCTCAGTGAGCGGACACCTGAACGCTGCTTGCAGCGTTCGGGTGTCCGCCTGGCCGTGCGGAGGCGAGCGGATCCGTCCAGACTTACAATGTAAGTCAATGGGGGCGGATCCGCTTGAAGATGACACCATATGGCTCAATCTTCAAGCGGATCCGTTCCCCATTGACTTTCAATGTAAAGTCTGAACGGATCCGCTCAGACAACTTTCACACTTAGAAAATTTTCTAAGTTTTAATGCAGACGCATCCGTTCTGAACGGATGCGAACGTCTGCATTATCGGAGCGGATCCGTCTGATGAAACATCAGACGGATCCGCTCCGAACGCAAGTGTGAAAGTAGCCTTAGTGTGTCCATTCTTTGTCATGAGTAAGGATCGATACTATGTGATCCGAAACGCCTAGACATGGACTGTATGTCGGTTTTTACTGCACTTTTTTTTAAATAAAAGCTGTCACGGTTTTTGGAAGCTGGATTTCGTTTCTACTTTTGGTATCTATTCCGCGCTTGGTTCCCGGCGCTTTCCGTACTTCCTTTGCTATTGCAGCCAGTTGAGTGCAGCTACTCCTTCTTTTATACCTGTAAACTGTATCTGCGTCCTGAGGACCCTGATCCACCATTCCCCAGCCTGTACTCTCCCCAGCAGTCATGATGCAGTGATGTCATCACACCTGCTGAGCTGAGCAGGAGAGAGCACAGGTTGGGAGATGATGTGCTCCATTCATCGGAGCAAGCGGGCTAGTAGAGTATTTACTTTTTTATTTTATGTATACTACAGGGGCTTTACCAAGGTAAGTGTGGTGCTGGGCCCTAAGGAGGCAGCAGAATTGTTAGGGGGCATTAAGGGGTCAGTATTACTGTAAGGGGGGCACTAAGTGGTCAGCGGTACCGTAAGGTGAGAACTAAGGGTGCAGCAGTACTGTAAGGGGGCTCAAATTGTTTTCTATGAATTTTGAGTTAAACAAATACTTCTTGTCCCTTTTAAAAGGTTACTTAAGTCTACTAAGGTTTTTGTGATTCTTGTTCTCTTGATATGATATGGTATACATCAGGAGTATTCCACTGCATTTTATGTAGTGTGCAATCCTTCTCCCATGGACTGTGCCAGCTGCTGCTTATTATACAGTGTGTCATACTTATCGATGAACTGTTCCTGCTGCTGTGTCATTCTCCCCCCCCCTCCCCCAATGCTGACTTAGGCTAGTTTCACACTAGCGTTCGGAAGCTACATATATGCTGTCCCGCCCCATTAACTATAATGGGGACCAGCACAGATTTGTCCGCAACACGGCAAATATGCTGAGAATTGGCCGGATCTCCTGTGTGAAACCTTACTGTTTGTGCTACTGTAGCCGGCTGTCTCTGTGACAGAGCACAGTCAGGGCCTCTGGCAGAGCATCATAGCGCTGGACTGGGTCTAGACTGATGACGCTGTTGGATCAGGTCAGGTCCAGACTGGTCAGTCAAGCCACAGTGCGTGTGCTGGCAGAGGAACAGGGAAGGGGCAAGGTATTTTGGTGCCCGAGGCAGATTGGGCAAATGACGTTCCTTTTCTAGAAATAATTAAAAACGACCTTACTTGCTAATTAAATAAATTTTTTAATATTTTACAAGGAGACACAGAATATGAAAGGATTTAATACAGTCACAACTGATGATTCTCTGACTGCTGCAGAACCGCATAATGTACACCTCAGCTGCTGCAGAACCTCATAATAGACATCTCAGCAGCTGCACAACCTCTAATTCCACACCTCAGCTGCTGCAGAACATCATAATACATACCTCCGATGCTGTAGAACTTCACAATACACCCCCCAGCTGCAGAACCTTCTAAAACACATCTCAGCTGCTGCAGAACCTCATAATACAAACCTCATCTGTGGCAGAACCTCATAATACACACCTCAACTCCTGCAGAACATAGCAATACACACCTCAGCTGCTGCAGAACATAGCAATACACACCTCAGCTGCTGCAAAATCTCATAAGACACACCTCAACTGCTGCAGAACCTCATAATACACACATCAGCTGCTGCAGAACCTCAATACACACATCAGCTGCTGCAGATCCTCATAATACACATCCCAACTTCTGCAAAACTGCACAATACACACCTCAGCTACTGCAGAACCTCCTAATACACACCTCAGCTGCTGCCAAATCTCATAACACACCTCAGCTGCTGCAGAACCTAATAATACACACATCAAGTGCTGCAGAATATGATAATCTAATGCTACAACACATACAGTATATGCCTTTGATCACATCTATGTTGGGGCCTAAGTCACAGATCACGTCATAAATGCTGGACACAATTTTGCAGCCTGCCAGTCTCCATGATGGAAACCCATCAGATGTCAGCATAGTCAGCGGGGTCCATGATGTGGCAGATCCTGCACTACCGTGATTTTTGCTGTTGTGCTCCTATGACACAGTGGAACTGTAAAGGTCAGTAGCGCGGATGTGAACAAAGCCTAATGCACACCTCAGATGCTGCAGAACATCATAATAGTATCAAGAGAACTACAGGTCTCATCATGATCAGGTTGTTATTGGAAATTAGAGGGCAATACATGGAGGGATAAAAAATGGAGAGAACCACAACTCCCAGCATATCCAGGCTATTATTGAACACAAGTTGACATTACAGTAAGAGGGTATAAGAGGAAGGAACTACAGATCGCAACATGTCCAGATTGTTATTATAGGGCATCAGCTAATATTACTGAACATGTCCAGGCTGTTATTATGGGCCTCGGTAGACATTATAGAGAGGGGTATATAAGGGGAGAGACTACAATGCCCATAGAACTGTGGAAAGGGTTAATGAACACAGAGAGTTTTGGGACTTTTTAGCTAATAATAAGAAGCTGGTAAATTTTCCACAGCTACTATAGGTTTTAAGGCTACTTTCACACTAGCGGCACGGACCTCCGGTAGGCTGTTCCGTCGGGTGAACAGCCTGTCGGATCCGTCCTGCCGCTAGTGACCGTGTGCCTCCAGACTGCCGCTCTGTCCTCATTGACTATAATGGGGGCGGAGTTACGGCGAGGCACGGCAGCACACGGCGAGAGGCTGCCGGAATAAAACTACGACATGTCCGACATTTATTCCGCCAGCCTCTCGCCGTGCGCTGCCGTGCCTCACCGGAACTCCGCCCCACCCCCATTATAGTCAATGGGGACGGAGCGGCAGTCCGGAGGCACATGGTGACTAGCGGCAGGATGGATCCGACAGGCTGTTCACCCGACGGAACAGCCTGCCGGAGGTCTGTGCCACTAGTGTGAAAGTAGCCTACGGAACAGTATGTTTTGGAGGAAAAAAGCCAGACATTATTTACCACCAAAACCAGACAGACCGTCCTTTTGAATGCCAGGTCTGTTATGGTATTATGTCTGAAGACTTGTCTGGAAAAACTGCTGTGTCATTGCCACTGAGTATCATTGAAGTTCTAATGCAAGTCTATGGGAGACAGGAGTTGTAACAATGTATTTGTTTGTGTTTCTCCACTCCACCCCTCCCACTAGTAGGTTCTAGTTCAGCTAGAAACTGTATATAAGGAGAGCAGTCAGAGCCCCTAGTGTTCTGCAGTTAGGGATCAGTGCTTAGAAGAGACTCATGCCAGTCTGCATAGGTGACCAGAAGAAGACGCTGAGATGGGAATGCTGAGCCACAGACCATGGGCCTCCATCCTTTGGCCAGGGTACCATCCTTCTCAGAGAGGGACAGCTAGCTCAGGCCTTTCCTCAGCATCAAACCCTTCTGCCCAGAAGGAGACGGATGGAGAAGCTGGCCCAGTGCCTTGCCTGTATTGTTTTGCACTTGAGTTCCTCCAGTAAAGAAGCACACTGGTTTACTGCAGACCCTGACTCTATGGACTTATTTCTCATTGGTGCACCATGCCCTACCATCCCTTCTAGAAATCAGCAACACGTGGTGACGCTTCGAGAGTGTCTGGGGGACCTAGCGTATGTTGGGGCCACCCCAAACCCGCCCACTGCATGTAATTTGGGGGATAGCCTTTTATCCACAGCCAGGCTTCCTTCCCCAACAGGCCCCTTAGCAGCTGTGTGTTCTGCCTCCATTGGAGGTACGCCACTGCTCGGCCGTATCCCATTGTATAGGTATACAGTGGTATCTGCATCTCCAAGTGGCCACTTTATAGCACCATACATTACACAGTACCCACATAATACTGCCATACAATGTAATTCCACCACTCATATACTATTAAGGCCCCATTCACACGTCTGCAATTTCGTTCCGCGAATTGCGGACCCATTCATTTCTATTGGGCAGCACGATGTGCTGCCCAGCTGCAGAATTGCGGACCCGCACTTTCTGGTTCGCAATTCCGTTCCCGAAAAAAATAGAACATGTCCTATTCTATTAGTGCCGGCAATGTGCGGTTCGCAAAATGCGGAACGCACATTGCCGCTGTCCATGTTTTGCGGATCAGTGGATCCGCAAAACACCTTACGGACGTCTGAATGGAGCCTTACACTGTAAAATGCTTACAGGTGTTAGATATATTAAATCTGATCTGTCTATTAAACCACTTCTAGGAAAGAGGAGTAATACGGCTGTCATTATTATTCCCAACCTCTGCAGTAACAAGGGCATTGGTGATTCCTTAGCGTTCCTAGACATAGATAAAACCTTCACAGCAAGCCTTTGTCTGATGCTCAAGGTCAGAAAATTTCTGCAATTCAGGAATCGGTGACGGCAGAAAATGCGCATGTCAGTGGCAATTGGCCCAGGCGATGAAACAATTAGTTCTTTCTCTTGGTATTTGCAAATAACTACACTGTGAAAATGTTCTTGTGACCTGAAATATCTCTCTGAAACCATCTAATAGAAAACCAGGCTGGAAGGGAAACACCGCTGAGGGTATGGGTTACTTGGAAGAAAAAGAAATATCGTGGATAAAAAAACTAAAAGATGAAAAAGATGATGAATTTTGACAGACGTGTTCTCTTCTGTAGCTAAAGGACCATTTACATGGGTCAGTTAATGGAATGAAGTGATCAGCAGGGGTTACTGCATCACAGAAATGATGGATCTTTATGGTAGGACCCAGGGCCGGTACAAGGCAGGGGCCGAAGGAGCGGGTGCCCTGGGCGCTACAAGGAGGGGGCGCAGCAGGGCCGGACTGGCCTGCCGGGATACCGGGAAATTTCCCGGTGGGCCGGCAAGCCTGAGTGCCGCAAGGCCGCGGCCCTGGTGACAAGTGGGGGCGGCCGCGGCCGGCGGCAGGGCAGAGCAGGAGATGAGCGCTTCCATTGCGGAAGCGCTCATCTCCATAGTCATCTGTATTGCCGTCCTCAGGACGGCAATACAGATGCCTGCGCTGCGGCAGAGGAGGGAGAGGTGTGTCCCCTCCTGTTCCTCTGATAGGCTGCCGGCCTAGTGCTGGCAGCCTATCAGAGGCCGGTGCAGGCGGCGCGATGACGTCATCGCGTCGCCTGACTGCCGTATAGCGAGGGACACAGACGGAAGAGGCGGCCTGCATCGCATCACATTGCTGGAGGTAAGTATAAGTTTTTTTTATTATTTTTTTTATTTATATAGGTACAATACTGGGCTGGGCTGGCACATAAGGGGGGACTACTGGGCTGGCACATGATAAGGGGGGACTACTGGGCTGGGCTGGCACATGATAAGGGGGGCTACTGGGCTGGCACATGATAAGAGGGGACTACTGGGCTGGGCTGGCACATAAGGGGGGCTACTGGGCTGGCACATGATAAGGGGGGACTACTGGGCTGGCACATGATAAGGGGGGCTACTGGCACATGATAAGGGGGGCTACTGGCACATGATAAGGGGGGCTACTGGCACATGATAAGGGGGGCTACTGGCACATGATAAGGGGGGC